>NC_136480.1:23722533-24386497 GCF_902686455.1 Sciurus vulgaris | reverse complement strand
GACTTTGTTCCTATTGCTTTGAGGGCATTAGGAAGATCTGAAATATTAGGAAGATCAATGAAACCATCTCAAAAATCAAAAAATCATTTCAGATTTTTAAAAAATCCTTTATTAATTTCATTTTACAAATCAGAAAACAGGGCTAGAGCTAACACTAACCCTGCTAAGCTTCGAACCTTCCCAGTGGCCAGCACGCTCCGCCAGGTGCTCCGACAACAGAACTCATTATGCTCTGCAGACGAGGCAGGGAGGCTGCTTGAGAGAGGAGGCGTCCCCTGGGTGGGCTGCTCCAGCTTAGTGAGAGGTTCCTGGGCAGCCTGTGCTGGCACCTGTTTTTCTCCTTCTCCAAGGAAAAGGGCTCCAAGTCTCCCCAGGGCAGGCAGAATTGGGAGGCAGCAGGGATGGTGAAAGCCATTGGCAAAAAGCCTTTATCTAATGGTAGAAACACTGGCAAATATACCAGTACTGTTTTTATTAAACAGTATTACTGAAGAAGTCCTCAGTTTGTAGGAAATGTTATTTGTGTTTCCAGACTGCACGGACACCTGTAGGGATAAGTTGAATAAGTAGATAGCTTTTCCTCCCTAAAAGAATGCTTCCATACATTGTACTCTGAAGTCCATTCTTTGATTCTTGCATCCCAGGTGGCTGAATTACTCTATTACATCCTTTCTCATCCCTTCTCATCTTGTGTGTCATGTAGTCTGCAGTCGTTCATTTGTCCATCCGTCTCTTCAGTTATTTGACAAATAAATAATATTTGCTGAGCAAATATCACAAGTAGCACTTGAGATTCCTCGGTGCATCAGCTGGAGCTGGAGACCACCCTAACGAACGCTACCACCCGTGAGGTTTCAGGGACGCCAAAGCTAAGGCACGACGAGGTGAGCACCGAGTAGGGCAACGATACGTAACTGTGCCTGGGCAGGTGGTTGCTGGTGGGGATGTAGATAAACTGACACCAGAAGGATAGGTAAGAACTGGCAGGTCAAGTGCATGGGAATAACCTAAAAACATCCATGCAGAGGGGCCAGGAAATGTGAAGACAAAACTAGGGAAGAGATCATGGCCCTGGGCAGAGGTGGAAGAAGTCCTCCACAGTCTGGCGTCAGCATGTAGTGGGTGAGGGAGAGGCCCCAGTGGTGATGGACAGTGGGGACTTCTTTAGAGACCAAGATTGGAGAGGCAATCGGCATGCTGGGGCCCGATTTTAAAAGGCCATGGAAGCCATGGTGAGAATCTTGGATTAAATTATTCTGAGGGTAATGTGAAGTCAAGGTGGGCTTTAGATAGAGTAATGACATGAGCCTAGCATTGTGGAGAGGTGACAGTGAGCACACCATGACAGATGCCCAGGATACCAGGCTGGTGGCAGGAAAGCCACTTGGCACATTGCCCTGGTCCCCTGGAGCGTGCTGGTGGCCTGAATGGAGGCATGAGGAGAAGCAGCAGACTGACATCCTATTACTAACCAGCAATTTCCTCAGTGTGGTACTTGAGCTACTTCCCAGCATGGAGGAGAACCTGCAGCCAGGGTCAAAACAAACATGTAGCTCTCCTAAAGACCCCTC
Organism: Sciurus vulgaris; assembly: GCF_902686455.1. Classification (NCBI taxonomy): domain Eukaryota; kingdom Metazoa; phylum Chordata; class Mammalia; order Rodentia; family Sciuridae; genus Sciurus; species Sciurus vulgaris. The sequence continues at coordinate 24,384,926 of NC_136480.1, read as the reverse complement.
CCTTCCTTCTTCACCTTTTCTTGTTGCTCTTTCCCTCATTCTCTGATCAATGTGCTTTGCAAAGCTTTCACATGAACTTGCATTTGTATATAGATTTCATATAAGTTTGGTGTAATCTTGAATCTCTGTGGTTAACAGTTGATCATGGTGTTGGATACATATGGGGTTAAGTCCTGATCCTGCTATTAATATCTAAGTCACCTCATTAAAGTTTACTCTCTCGGCTTCCTAACTTTTAAGATGCAAATGATAGCAGTAATATTTACCTCCCGTGATAAACCAACCCCTAGTCCACCAACATAACCTCAGCGGGATTTGATTCATCAGGACTGGAGAAGGGCCTGGGCTTCCTAACAAGCTCCTCCAGGAGATTCCAAACTGCATGTGGAAGAAGACTGGATTGGACCAGGAGTCTCTTTTATTTAGTATAAACATGAACTCAACAATTTTAAGATAATGTGAACTAAAAATTATGTTATTGGGGAATTCAGGCTGTGTAGAACATTAATGCAGGGTAGCAACTGTAAGTCCTAAATTATTTTAGATTTCATGTAAACCTAACATTTTTTTACTCACACGATTCAATAACAAGAGATTAGATGCATTTAAAAGTGATTGTTGCCCCAGTCATCATAAAGGCATGAATTTTTAACAAGTATACTTAAAACAGCACAGAAAGTAACTAATGGCAGTTTCTTGTGGATATTACTTTTTTGTCTCTGGACAAAGAGTTCAGAGCCAATCAAAAACCAATCAATATAAACTCTAATATAAACCATAATTAAGGATGACAAATAGGTTCTTGAATGATGTTCAAGAATACATTTATAAAAATAGAAATCCAAAGTTACATTTAGGAACTAAACTATCAATGTCTAGAGGATGTGTGCTGGTAACATTGTTGCCATTGACTGGAAATTTCTATGGATACCTGCAATGGGCTCCAAATGCCTGATGGTGATGTTTTAAGGTATTCTAGGTTTTCACATACGGAGGATTCACTGTAGCCACCCTAGATGCTCAGTTGCTCTGCCAGTAGTCAGCTGGCTCTGAGATTTCCTTGTAGGACAGGCAGGACCATTTCTGAAACGTGTGGTGTTAGAACCTGGAGGACTAGTAGATACCTCTCGAAGGTTATTGAGAGAGTGAAGTCAATATCTGTTAAAAACTCTTACGAGGTAAGAATGTCCATTTCATAGCAAGGCATATGGGGGAAAACCTGGTGGTAACTGCTTCGAATAATTTTGGATAGAATATCTAACAGGAAGCCACTGCTTGGTGAGTGAAGAGCTGTTACGCTCTCTGGTGCACCACTTCCCTGCCTTGTTCATAGGAGAGTGATCATGCCCACAGCACGCCACATCAGAAGTACAGGTAAACACCAGTGCGTTCACACTTCCTGAAACTATCACGAAGATCACAAAGATCAACGTGCTTGTGAAGGGGCTGAGCATTTGGAAGAAAGGTTTACAGTTATTACACCTTTATGTCAGTAGTTTATGGTTAAATAGGAACCACATACTAGAAGTAAGGTAGTACGCTTTTAGCTTTCATAATGAGTTATTTACTGCTTCACATTTTTAATGTGCTGCCCGATCAATAAAGTACAGATAACAGGCAGTGGGAAAGCTGTAGCTTATACCATTAAGTAGCACAAATTTAAATCCACGACAACAGTTTATTGACGTAAATGCCTTTTTTGCAACACCAGCTACTTGTATTTCCCTGTTTGAAGGCAGTTTTCAGAGATTGCCTCCTCTAATGCAGACGCCAGAAATTATTGTCTTTAAATTATGCTGGTGTCCAAACTATGGGTCTCATTTTGAAAATTTGCCCCTACAAATGACTTTTGGGCTGTGTGCTCTGTTTGTAACAGGCATCCGGGGAGATTGGGATGTGACTCAGACCTTCTTATTAGAAAGCATGGCTGTGCCAAAATCTGAAGTTACCTGGCAAGATTTACCTTTTCAGGGAAGAGAATGAAATACCTGTTACTCTCCAGCACAGAGAGGTGGGTTGGAAGATCATCTGAAGAACCCAGTTCGTGTGTGGAGGTTAACTTGGCTTGCTCTTTGCATTGTTTAGAGTGGCAGGAGGTCTGCCTAAAACTTGTGATTTAAGTTGCATCCTGTCTGGCATATACTGGTATGCTTTTCATGAGCTTGATAGCAACACCTGGAAAGAGTTGACAAAGTGCTTTAATGTCTAGAGTTCCTTGGCTTGCTTTCTCCCTCTCACTGTATTCGTAGAGCTAACTCGAGGTAATGAACTGGTTATCTGGGTTCTCCTTTATTTCCAGCTCTAACCAAGCTGAGAAGAAGAGCCATGCATGGCTCGAGCATCTTTGAAGAGCAGAGCTCTGTGCCCAGGCAGTTTAGATATGTCATCTCATTTATTTCAAGCAGGAACCCGACAAGACCAGTCCCTCTAATGTTCTTCCCTGTTCAGAGATAAATAAACAGAGTTTCAGGATGATGGAGTAATTTGCTCAAGGTAGAAAATCTAATAATTCAGGTGTGTGGACCTTCTCTACAGCCCACAACTCCTAACTGCAGGAGACCAGGTCATTTCATTTCTGTGGGGACCTCTTGGCCATCTGTACAATGAGCAGTTGACAGTAGATTGCATGACAACACAAAATCTTGATTTCATTAAATTAATATTTGTCTATAGAACTTAATTCTTTGTAATGAGTGTCTATTTTGACCTTATCCCTACCCAAAATGTGTAGTTAATAAGTGAGTAAGCATTTTGATAGGGCCTATTATGGAGGGAGTTTTGCCTGTAAAGTTTTCTTGTGGAAAGAACCTAGGAAAGAGCATGATCACATATTTCTGATGTACCATCTTCCTCTCCAGAGGTCAAACAAAAGTCCTTTTAGAAAGGCAACTGGCAGAGGTGAATTCTTAATTACAAGACTATGAGTGCTTACAGTTTATTCCAAGAACTCTCTGGGCAGATTTTTTTTTAATTGGTTACAAGGCCAGATTTGCAGTAAACAGAAATGATCAGCTAAAAATTTATTTTAAAATGATGCCTGTTGCATCTCTAGGGCCTGCCCTGAGAAGATAAAAAGCAGAGCCCTTTCTTAACTCAATTAGGAGCACACAAATGATAACTCCATTTCCTTGTGTTTTCTCCCAGCATGAGATGACTCAGCCAGAAATAGCATGATAATATCGCAGCTGTTCCTTTGCTCAGAGAGCTGGCTATTGCTTATCTCAATGATATTTTAATACAAACACACAACTGTTCACCCCGTTTTATGACTGTCAGAATTTTGCTTCATATTTAACAAATGCAAGTTTATGAGCAGATATATCATAGACTCAGATGTACGTTTCCCCTCATTATATTACATGGAGAAGCTAAATGCTGGAGAGGGCATTAGGCACATCTGCCCTGAGAGACAGTTGGATTTGAGCTGTTTGTCCAGACCGTCATTTCTCACCAGCTCCATGGCTCTGTGCGCTTCAGTCTCTATTGTTAAGCTGAAAGATCAAAATTTCCTTCTGGGATCCCAAGCAAAGGTTTTCTCCATTCCGGACAGTGAGCTATGTTGCGTACTGCCACTTCTCCCAGGTGTGTTTCCAAAACATCAGAACAGGTTCCCAAAGCACTTAGACTTCAAATGATTTCTTTTTCCCTTTTCCTCCCTCCTTCCCCCTCTCTCCTCCAATCCCTTTCTCTCTCTCTCCCTCCTAATCTAGTTCAGGGTACTGAGTGAGCCTTTGGAACCAGCCCCTCTTGGCAATGAGTTTTGACTCTCTGTTGTGAGCTCTGTGGCCCTGGTGGGTTCATTTACTTGTTGACCTGGTTCTTTTCTCTCCCTTCTCCTTATTCTTTGTCCTCATCAGCTCAGTCACAAGTCCTGTTAGTTTCTTTGTTGGAACCAGTTGCAGGACTTGTCCGCAAGTGGATCCTGAAGCCGCCAAGGACCTGGGCGAATTGCTTTCCACGGTGCCTGACTAGGTGTCAGGGTAGTTAGCTTTTGGTAGATGGTTTTCAAAGCCATTGATACGGGCCCAAAAATTATGAAAGAAAACAACTAGTTAGACTGGAGAATGGAATCCCTTGCAGATGCTCTGCTGCAAATCAGCAGCTGAGAGACTTCATGGCACCAGTGTAAGCCATGGAAGTTTATCGTGCTGACCGAATATCGAGGAGTCTCCTCCAAGCCAAAGTCCTGTGTGTGATTTCACAGACCAGCCACAGAGGTTACATACAAGGCCTTGCCTTTCTGGCCTCGGGGAAGTCCTTCTCTTATGCTAACTGGCTACACAAGCTGTGCACTGCAGCTTTCTGGAGAGAGTTGTGGTCAGGGACTTGAGCCTCCTGGGCCAGTGTGTTCCTAGGCACATTTGCCTGCTCACTTGGACACGGTGCTTCAGAGCCCTCCTCGCAGGGCCCTTACCAGTACCACCCATGCACCCCGCTGGGACCTCCTTATCAGGGGCTGGCCAACCACTTCTCCAGTTTTGCTTTGCCTGGTACCTCTTCTCCTGTTCCTTCTTCCCTCCCTGGCCGTTGGCCCACAGAGGCAGGAGCATCGTTCTTGGACGCTTCCTCCCCACTGCAGCGCATCCTCCTGGCGGAGTGGTGAGGCGGTGCTGCTCCTGCACCTTGCTGGCCCTGCAGTAGCAGGTGGAGGAAGGCTTGTTACTCGGCCTTCACCCATTGTCCTGATTGACCCCTGATGGTCATGCCCCTGTGTCTCCTGTTCCGAGTGCTTTGATTAGAAGAAGGAAGACTAAAATTTGCTGAACATTGTTTTAGGCCCAGTTTTAAATGCTTCCGCCAAATTAGTTCACTTAACAAAATTCCAAGGCGTTACACTTTATCTAGTCCCATTTTGTAGTTGAGATGAGATGAGAGGTTATATGATTTGCTAATCTTACACAGATACATGGGGAAATGAGGACTCCAGGTCAGGCCTGTGCTCTAGCCCTGGGCTGTAGCACGTCTCCACTCCCTTCCTGTGGTTGTGACTTGGTGCTCTCAGCCACAGGCTGCTTCTGCGAGGTCAGGACCCAGCACGTCACTGCTCCTCAGGCCTCGTGTCCTTAGATTCCGTCCTGTGTCTGTCCTGCTGCCTGGCCCGTCAGTCAGCAGGTCACAGCCTGAAGAGGTTTTCTCAGGGCACTTTCCTGGAACCCCTGTGCCTTTGTCCTCAGGGCATCCTAAACCCCTTGGCAAGTGCTTGTCACCATTGCCATTACTCCCACATTGTTGGATAGTCTCCCCTGCAAACCTCAAGTCCATGATGGTCAAGTGCCTGCTTCTGGCCGTTGCTGGCCTCTTGTGAAGCATGGTTCTCACTGGGAAGCTTCACATCAGCATTGTGGTCCAGAGTCGTGGTTGAATGAACGAACGGCAGTTTTCTCTGTGTGGTCCTCCTCGCGCAGAGGGAAGGGGCAGAGCACGTGTCCTGCGGGGATTTGTGATGATGAGGAAGCCTGTAGGGCCGCAGGCACCGTGGGGCGTGGTGAGCAAGAGTGGTCCTTAGGCAGGGCACGAGCCCGTTCTCCAGGGTGCTTCTCACTCTCCCCATGGGCTGATGAACAGTCCCTGGCCCTCCTGGGTTGGCGAGGCCGTGTGACTTGGTCTGGCAGGGGAACCAATGGAAGTGGCGGTGCAGCTTCTGAGAGCCATCTTCTCAGTCATGGACTGGTGGCTTCTAGCTCTTTCCTCCCTCTCTGAGGCCAGCGCAGCCCTGCACGCAGCACAGGGGAGGCTATTCATGCTGCGAGGTCATCACAGCCCTGCACGCAGCACAGGGGAGGCCATTCATGCTGTGAGGCCAGCACAGCCCTGTGCGCAGCACAGGGGAGGCCATTCATTCTGCGAGGCCAGCACAGCCCTGCACGCAGCACAGGGGAGGCCATTCATGCTGTGAGGCCAGCGCAGCCCTGCACGCAGCACAGGGGAGGCTATTCATGCTGTGAGGCCAGCTCAGCCCTGCACGCAGCACAGAGGAGCCTATTCATGCTGTGAGGCCAGCGCAGCACAGAGGAGGCTATTTATGCTTGAGGCCAGTGCAGCCCTGCACGCAGCACAGAGGAGCCTATTCATGCTGTGAGGCCAGCGCAGCACAGATGAGGCTATTCATGCTTGAGGCCAGCGCAGCCCTGCACGCAGCACAGGGGAGGCTATTCATGCTTGAGGCCAGTGCAGCCCTGCACGCAGCACAGGGGAGGCTATTCATGCTTGAGGCCAGTGCAGCCCTGCACACAGCACAGAGGAGGCTATTCATGCTGTGAGGCCAGTGCAGCCCTGCACATAGCACAGAGGTGATCTATTCAGCCAGGTTCAGTGGGTTGGCAGAGATGCACACATGAAAGAAGTTTGTCAGTTGAGCCAGCGAGGTGGGATTGTTGCATGCAGTTGTAGAAATTAGGCCATGCTAATTGGTATTTTGGTTTACTTGATATCCCGTGGTTCATTTTTAGGAATATTTTTTATTCTCTTGCGGTAAAAACATGGGAGTCATTTTTGAGGCTATTTTTTCCCAATATCTAGTGCTCTTTCAAAAATTTGAGACACATACCTGAATGTGTGCATGAAGTAAAACAATGGCTAACATTTATCAAGCATTTTCTGTATGGTAAGCACTTTTGTAAGTGCTTTGTGCGTGTTAACCCCTTTGTGAGGTGACTCTGGTGTCCCTTTCTTGGGTAGGAGCAGGGAGCATACAACAGGTAAACTGATCACTTCACAGCCAAACAGCTAGTGAGCCGCACATCCAGGGTCAAGCCCAGGTGTCTGAGTTCAAAGCCTGCACTCACCACTATGCTGCATTCAAGCACACATGCGCAGACACACATGGAAAGCCAGACGCCTGCGGAGTGCCGAGAGAAATACGTGTGAACACGCATGGACTGTCACCATGAAGGGTGACAGCAGGTGGGTGTACTGGGGGACTCCCCAGACCTCAGCTGCTGCATTCCACTTCCTTATTCTCCACGAGCATGACTTGGGCTGGAAGAGGCTGCCCGTGGAACTCTGCTTGCCATCCCACAGGAGAGTGTAGGCGGACGGATGGTCCAAACCCACAGTGGCCTGGACAGTGCACTTTCTTGAGGATTGCTCTCAGAGGATTGCTTAGCACTGCCTTCCACGTAGGGATTAGGGAGGACTCTACAGTGCTGCACTAAGGACCCGACCACCACTCTCTGTGTTTTAAGAGTCTACCTCCAATGAAGATTTCTGAGTTCTCAGTGGTAACTCAGAAAGATCCATTCTTTCATTTTGATGCAAGTATTAAAAATGAGTGTGAATCAATTTGAATTAACAGGAGGTGAATGGAAAGTTGAGGAAAATGAAAATTTTACAGTTGTTGGAAGTAGTGATCTTTGATTCATTTGGAACTGGTTTCAATTCCTTACTATGCTCTGTGTCAGTCAGAAGCATGTTGCTTATGGTCCCTAAGTTTTAGCTTGCTTGTCTGTAAATTGATGATGAATTCCTAAACCACTGGGTTACTGTGAAATTAAATTTAATATTATCTTCACCTATCATAGGATAAATGCCCAACGATTAATAAGGTAGTTATTTATGATTATTTAGGAACAAATATCTTCAAATAATAATCTCTCATTGTAATATACTGGTAGGTGTTTATTCACCCTCTCCCAAAGAACTTGCTAATAGACTGACGATAGGAATGTTGTGACAGGAAAACCAGTTGCCTTTTAAAGGTGCTAGTACTATTTGGGAAACTGGAAGCCCAGCATACCCCAACTGTGATTCAACAAAGTTTCTAAACAGGATGCAGATAAATGGATATTCCAAGGAAGAAACTATTTTATCAAAGTAACAGAAACAGGTAAAGCAGAGGCAATGAAATAGAGCAAAACAAATAGATTTTATAAATACAAAGTGAACACCAAACCACCCTAGCAATTACAGCTTTCACATGATTTATGTCTTTAATTTGTTTAAATCAGTGACCCATGGAGTATTGGCATAAAAATTTCAAATTCAGCAAAAACCTAAATCACTGTAAGGAAACACTGAATTTTTATTAGTTATCCTTCTTTCATTGACTTCTCCCAAGCAAAATGAATTCTTCTCTGAGTAAGGCAACTTGAAGTATTATATTTCCTAAGGTTTTATTGATCTGTGAGTCTTAGCAACCAATACGTCACAGAAACACAGAAACGGCACTTGACTATAAAATCAACAGTGTGGAATTACCACCCAAAGGCTTTTTTCTCTTTGTTCTGTTTAACATCAACCCTCAGTATCAGCTAGGGTTATTTGGTAAAAAGCAACAGAAATAGATTCTGGTAACTTGGGTAAAACACAAAAATAAGCAAAAACCAAAAAAAAAAAAAAAAAAAAAAAAAAAAAATTCTTGGAAATACTATTTTAGAGTCAGGAGATGAGCACTGAGGCTTCAGGAAGGGCAGAAATCAGGACTGCCAGGGCTCCAGGAGAGAGGGATAGATCATGACCTGCCACCTCAGGAACCCTGGGATGAAGGACGTTCACTCCAGTGGATTCCAGTCTTGCTTATTCCCTTAACATTCAAAGGCACAGAGAGAAAAGGTTTGATTTGCCCTCCCTAGCCAGAGGTAGGCAAAGCACCTTGTTTCACAGTGCAGACAATAAGAAGGTGTTCTCCACATTGGAAATCTCCATCAGCCTCCATAAATGATTGACATCCTGTCAACTAAAATTTTTATTTTAGCCCAGTGAAGTTCAGGTTGGACTCCTAACCTATAGAGCTTAAGATAATAATTTGTGTTTTCAAAAGCCACTATTTTTATGATAATTGTTATAAAAGAAATAGAAAAAATAGTGCAACAGCCATGTTTTAAAAATATAAATTGGTGTGATGAGTCCAAGAGGGCAGCTCAGAGAAATCTGTGGTGTTACAACAGTTCTCAAAGAATGAATTAAATGAGTAGTTCTGCAGTAGCAAACTAAGTGGCATTAGAAATTGAAATCAACATTTGGATTATGCTGAGCCTATGTGTTGCAGCTAAGGTATACTGACAACACAGTTTTTTTTTATGAAGAAATAACTACATACTAAAGACCTCCTTCATAAAAGAGCAATAAAAATACATCTTAATAGATGTGCAAGTCTAAGACCTTTGAAAACATGGGGAAAGAGGCAAACAGATATCCCCCCAGATTTACAATCCCCCAACAGAGGAGCCCACAAATACTGAAGTGGATGAATTCCAGAGAAAGACTACAAAATTAATTATTAAAATGATTAAAGAGCTAAAAGATGATCTAAGGAACAAATTAAAAAATCAAATACAGGAGGTGAAAGACCATTTCAATAGAGAGATTCTGAAAAGAAAGCAATTGGAATTCCTGGAAATTTAAACACAATAATTCAAATTTTAAAAATGAGTCGAAAGCATCACCAACACATTCAATTACATAGAAAATAGAACTTCAGGCTTTGAACAAGGTATATGAACTTGAACACTGAGTACACAGTAAAGGAAAATAAAAGACCATATGAGAACTCTAGGACAACATTAGGAGTCATTGGAATTAAAGAGCAAGAGGGATGTTAGCTAATGGCATTATGAAATTTTTATGTGAAACAATAGCAGGCAAATTTTCCAAACCTTAGGAATGAGACTTACATGCATAGAACCCAAATAGACAAGATCAAAAAAAGAAACTCTTCAAGGCACATCATAATCAAAACACCTAATATGAAGAAGAAAGATAGAATATAAAAAGCCACAAGAGGAAAAACATCAAACCACAGTTAAATGTAAGCAAATAAGGCTCATTTCTGACTTCTTAGTCCAGGCTCTAAAAGCCAGGAGGGCTTGGAATGAGTTAATCCAAGTTCCAAAAGAAAATATTTGCCAATCAATATTGTTGTACCCAGCAACACTATCATTCAAAATCAACTAAGAAATAGAACTTTTCCAAGTTAAGGATATATGAAAAGAATCCATGTCATTATTACAGAAAATACTTAAAGAAATACTACACGCAGAAGAATCAAGAAACCCCAGTGCTCTTGAGTAGATGAAGTTTACTAGAAGAGCAGTAAAGGAAATGAAAATTAAGACCAACGTAAATATGTAAAACAAGGAACAATGACATGAAATAATAAAAATCTTTCAATGACTGAATATAAATGGTCTCAATTTTCCAATTAAATACATGAAACTAGCAGAGTGGATTAAAGAATAAGACACAACTATATTCTGTTGGCAAGAGACTCATAGGTAAAGGCATCCACAAGCTGAAAGTAAAATGATAGAAAAAGATATTCATACAATTGGAGTCTGAAAACAAGCAGGAAGAGCCATTCTCATGTGACAAGGAGATTTCAAGCAGAAATTAATAAAAAAAAGACAAGGGGAGATCACTATATACTGGTGTTGGTAACAATTCAACAAGATGATAATTGTGTATCTAATTACATAAAAGAAATACTTCTTGACATTAAGTCTCAGACCCAAAGATAAAAATACTGGATGATCGCCACACAGTTCTCTCACCAGTAGACAGGGCATCCAGACATATAATCAATAAAGACACTTATGACCTAAATAACACTACAAATCAAATTGACCTAATAGACATCTCTTGAAGGTTTCATCCAACAGCCAAATTCACTTTGTTCTCAGCTGCTCATAGAAACCTTCTTCAAAGAAAATCTTATTTTAGGTCACAAAGAAAGTCTTAATATTAAAAAAAATTCAATATACTCCTTTGCATCTTATGAAGACATAATGCCATGAAATTAGAAATCAAGAGCAGGAAAAATTGCAGAAACCACCGAACACAAGGAGATTGAACAACACGCCTTTGAATGAGAAGTGAGAAGAGAATGATTTCCTAGAATCTAAGGAGAAGAGTGAGACAATGTACAAAAATTTCTGGGATACTATGAAGGCAGTTCCACAAGGAAGTTTTATAGCCTTAAACCCCTACTTTAAAATATAGAAAGATCCCAGTTAAACAATCTAATGTTATATCTCAAAGCCCTAGAAAATCAAGAACAAACTAATACCCAAATCAGTAGAATACAGGAAATAACATCATAGTAGAGATTATGATAATACAGAGAATAATAAACCACCAAAACAGACCAATTTAACAAAGATAAACAAGATTAATAATAAACCCTTAGCCAAATTAACCAAAAGAAAAAGAAGACCCAAATCAACAAGATTGGCAATGATAAAGAGGTATTACTAGACATTTCTGAAATCGGGAGGATCACTAGAGGCTATCTTGAAAATGTATATTCCAGCAAATTGGAAAACTCTAGAAGATGTTGACAAATTCCATACATATATGACCTACCCAAATTGAGCTAAAAGGATATAGAAACCCTAAACAGGCCAATATCAATCAATAAGATTAAAGTAATAAAAATAAGCCTTTTGACAAAGAGAAGCCCAGGACCAGAATGTTGTCAGCTGGGTTTTACCATACATTTAGGAATAAACTAATGCTAATCTTCCTCAAATAATTCCACAAGTAGAAAGGGAGGGAACACTCATAAATAGGTTCTGTGAAGCCAATACCATGTTGATACCAAAACTAGATAAAGACACATCAAGGAAAAAACTATAGACAAATATCTCTGATAAAATTCTAAAAAATATTAACAATCTGCATTCAGAATCTCATTAGGAAGAATATATGACATGATCAAGTTGGTTTAATCCCAGGAGTGCACTGTTGGTTTAATATATGCCAATCAAGAAGTGTAATTCATCACAGAAACAGAATTAAGGAGAAGAATCACATAATCAACTCAATAGATGCAGAGAAAGCCTTTGACAAAAGCCAGTGTACGTTCATGTTAAAAACATGAACAGATACATGAGCAGATACTAGGGATAGAAGGAACTACCTCAATATCATAAAGACTATGTGTGACGAACCCAAAACCAGCATCACAGTGAATGGCAAAAATCGAAATCATTTCCTTCAAAATCCAGAGCAAGACAAGAATTTCCACTCTTATTACTCCTCTTAAATATAATTCTTAAAACTCTAGCCAAGGAAATCAGGAAAGAGATGGAGATTAAAGGTGTACAAATAGAAAAAGAAGTTAAATTATTTCTGTTTGCTGATGATGTGATTCTATACTTAGAAACCCCAAGAAACTCCACAAGAAGACTTCTACAGTTGACCAACAAGTTCTGCAATGTTTCAGGATACATGGTCAACATCCAAAAATTGATAGCTTACCTATGTTCTAATAGTGACTCAGACGAGAAAGAAATCAGGAAAACACTTCCCTTCAGAATAGCTGCAAAACAAAACAAAAATGGAATAAATCTAACCAAGAAGGTGAAAGACCTCTATAGCAAAACTTATAGAACACTGAAAAAGGAAATTGAAGACCTTAGAAGATGGAAACTGAAGAACAACTTAGAATATCTATGTTCCTGGATAGGCAAAATCAGTATCATCAAAATGGCCATACTATGAAAAATACTATGCAGATTCAGTGCCATCCCCAATGAAATAACAATTACATTCTTCACAGAACTGGGAAAAAAATGGCCCTAAAATTCATGTGGAATAATAAAAGACCCAGAATAGCCAGTATAATCCTGAGCAATATGAGCAGGGCTTGAGGTATCACAATATCTGATCTCAAATTATACTACAGAGCCACAGTAATAAAGCATGGTATTGGCATAGAAACAGAAACGAAGCCCAGTGGACTAGTATAGAAGATCCAGAGACCAGCCCCTTTAAATACGGTCAGGTGGTACTCAGCAGGGGTGCCAAAGACATACAGTGTAGAAAAGACAGACTTTTGAACAAAAGGTGCTGGGAAAACTGGATATCCATATGTAGAAGAGTGATACTCAATCCCCTTCTTTCACCTTATACAAAGATCAATTCAAAGTGGATCAAAGACTTCGCCATTAGACCAGAAACGTGGAAACTGCTAGAAGAAAACACGGGCACTTCAGCATAAAGCTCAAGAAACAAAACCAAGAATCAGTGTTGGCTGACACCAAATTAAAAAACTGCTGCACAGCAAAGCAAACAATTAAGAGTTTGAAGAGAGACCCCACAGAATGGGAGAAAAACTCTGCTGGCTATTCTTCCAACAGGGGATTAATATCCAGACTCTACAAAACTTTTTAAAAAGTAAATGTATACATATGATTACACAAATGGTGAGAATCTACATTGTGTACAACCATAGGAAGGAAAAGTTGTACCCCATTTGTGTACAATGAGTCAAAATTCAGTCTGTAAAGATAAAAAAATTAAAAATTGAAAAAAGTAACACTAAAAGTCAAGTAGCCCGATCAGTGTCTGAACAGACATTTCTCAAAAGAAGAAATACAAATGACCAATAAATATCTAAAAATCAGGGAAACACAAACTATAGAGATTTCATCTCTAGTTAGAATGACAGTCATTAAGAAAACAATGATACATGCTGTTAAGGGCCTGGGAGAAAAGGCACATGCACACTTGGTCAGTGGGACTGCATGGTCACTCTAGAAAGCAGTATGGAGCTTCCTAGAAGACTGGGGATGGAACTCCCATATCACCCGGCTAGGCCACTCCTTGGTATTTATTCAAACAATCTAAAATCAGCATACCATAGTGATACAGAGACATCGATGTTTGTAGCGGTGTGATTCACCTTCACCAAGTCACGGGACCAGCCCAGGTGCCTGTCAACAGATGAATGGATGGAGAAAATGTGGTACATATGCACAGTGGAGTTTTAGTCAACCGTAAAGAAGAATGAAATCATGGCATTTGCTGGTAAATAGATGGGACTGGAGAACACTATGCTAAGTGAAATAAGCTAGACTCAGAAAGTCAACGGTCAGACGTTTTATCTCACATGCAAGAAAGCTAGGCAGGGGAGGGAGGGAGAGGGGAAGAGAGAGAAAGGAATACAAAAGGGATCTCATGGAAAATCAAGCAGAGGAAGGGGCTAAGAAAGAGTCAAGGAGGAGGGACGAGGAAGCACTGGGAAGAAGATCTACCAAGTCCTGCCACGTCCACGTGTGAGTGTGCAGAGTGAACGTGCTCCTGTGTATGATCACCGTACATTGAAGTGATAACAGTGGGGGAGGTAGTAAACAGCTGGGGCTTCCGGGGAGGCAGGAAGAGGGCAAGGAGAGGTACTGGGAGATGAGATCGATCAAATTGAGTACCTGCATGAATATGGCACCATGAACCCCCTATTGTGTTTAATCATGCATCAAAATACGTAAGAGCATATACACACAGGAGTCAGTTTTCGCTCATGACATACTTGCATTAAAAACATGATAGTGTCAAGTTCCCTTGTATCCTAAGTTGAGTAGCCAAATCACTGTAGCAGGGCATGCTAATAGTTGGCTCAGCCAAATTTCGAGAAACTCCCTTCTGACAGGCCAGGAACCTGAGGTTGGAGGGGAGTTGAGGAGGGCATTGGTGTGTCTCTCCCTTTTGTTTGCACATGTCCCCAGTGGGAGAAGGGGGCTGCTTCCTGCCCACGTCCAGTGAGTGTGCTGCATGGACGCACTCAAGGACATGGATGTTGGTGCCCTCTGGTTTTGGCCAGTGGTGTGAGAACAAAGTGGAGAGATGGAGGTGCCACAGAGGTGGTATGAGAGAGATGCCACCAAGAGAACTTGCAGGGAGAGCCAGATGGCCAGGACAGGGTGGGAGAGCTGCAAGTCTGGGGACAGGAGGGGAAGTGAAAGTGGCCAGCTGAAAGACGGTCATTGCCAGTGTGATGGGAGCTTGGTCAGAAAGCCCCCATGCACGCCTGTCCTGGGAGCGGCTGAGGAGCCCCAACCAAGGGCTCTGCTCCCCTCTAGAGGGCTCGACTGCTGGATCACAGCTTTTTCCTGGGTCGAAGTCTGCAGACCTCAGAATCCAAGCTGGTGAGTAGGCAGGGAGAGGTCGTCAGAGGAAGAGAACCAGATATACCCTGGCACTCACCGCCGGCGTTTCTGTGTGAAGGGCATCTGAACTGGAGAGTCAGAGCAACGTCACCTTTCAACCATAATGTAATTTAGATTGACATGTACTGAATTGAGGTTATTCTTATGATGTGGAAAGCGACAAATGAAGCTATGGACTTGTCTATCTATTCAGAACAAGTAACAATTAAAGTGGAGTGTGGAAGAGGTAGTAGGAGGAGGTTTATCAACACGTTTTTATGAATGTGTCCTGTTGAGTCCAGCATTTTTCATATATCATCTACCAAATAACAGAGTGATTTGTAGACCCCAAGAAAGAAATCCAATCCTAAAACAAATGTAATTAAAGAACAGATACAGTAAGTAGGAATACTAAGCCAGTGTATCGATGTTCAGAATTTAATTATTAACATAGAAGGAAGACTATGCATAACTTTAATGAATCCAGTTGCTAAATTAAAAAATTGCTAATAGATAAATTAATACTAAGCCAGCAGAAGAATGAGTGGTCTCTCTGAGATGGATATTCCCCCCAAAGCAAAAACCAAACCAACCAAGCAGACAAACACCAGAGATAGGACACCAAAGAAGTTCTCTGAAAAAAGAAAGGAGACGCAAGATGGAGAGGTGCCGATGGCAAGTGCATGCTGACCCTGACTCTGTGCACATTTCATCCATTAGGGTTCCAGGTAGAAGAAAATGGTTTGGGGGGTGGAGGGAAGACACCTGGCTGCTGCCGTCTGTGCTACAGCGATGTCCACTGCCTGAAGTCAGGAAATGTCCACAGTGGTTTGAGCAGAGAGGAGCACCCCTGAAGACATGTTCAAGTTGCTGTCTTTTCTTTTCAGTACCTGGGATTGAATCCAGGCGTCAGATGTGCTGGGTACGTGCTCTACCTGAACTTTAAGCTCAACCCTGTTTGTTCTGAGAAAGTGTTTCACAAAGATGCCCAGGCTGGCCTGGAGCCTGTGGTCCTCCTGCCTCAGCCTCCAAGGTAGCTGGGATTACAGGCATGTGCCTCTGCATCTGGCTCCAGTTCTTTTGTTTCTAATGAATGCACAGAGATACTTCCAAACACAGAAAAATGAGGAAACACAGATCTTGTTGAGGGGACAGTATCTCAAAAGCCAGAGTCATCTGAGAGATCAGTCAGGCTAAGAATTCAGGAGTGGCAAGGCCAGGAGTGGTACACAATGTGGAGGGAGCATTGGTTGTATGTAACATGAATATAATGTAGTGTTGGATTAGGAAAGGGACTCAGAACGTCCATTCCATAATCGTGGTGTGGAGTGCAAGGCTGTAAAAGCAAAAACCTTCATTTCTGTTGTCCCTTAATTCAGACTGTGCTCCAGAAACAGGTTCAGAAGGCAGAAGTAAAGGTGGGCACTCATCCCCAGCTTCTGCTCCTCTGCCTGCAGGCAGCAGGGGAAGACTCGTTTTCTCTGAGCATGCTCCAGTGAAGGGCATCCAAACTTATCCCTGCCAGTGTGGATCCAGGAGGTGGGGCGGCTCTGAATCCATGTTGTGCTGGCTGTGGTTTTATGAAGCTGCTTCAGCCCCTGGAGTCGAATGTACAGCCTCCCCCTGGCACTGCAGGTGGTGGCTGAGGTAGCAGTTCTCACGTCGGATCTCCTCTTTCTCAACCTCAGGTCCCCTGGCATTTTGGCAGACTGTCCTGTGTGAGAGCTGTTTTGTGTACTACAGAATGCAGGGATCTGCCCTCCTGCTAACTGGTGACTACCCAGAAAGCCTTCAGACATTGTCCAGCACTCCCTTGGGCCAAGGGGGTCTCTCTGGGGAGCACAGGTCTAGCACAGAGCCTCTTCTGACAGTCCTTCCAGTCCCTTGGTTCTGTTGTATAAGATCTGGGAACAGGGAGAAGGGTTTCAGGGTTCCACAGAGCAAGGACTTGAAACAGGGCATAGCCTCACTTTCCACCTGCACAGCAGCAGGGTTTTGTCCAGGACAGTGGGCCTGCAGAGCCCAGTGGCTGAGGTCCCATTGTCCAGTCTGTGCTCTTCGATCCTCTGATGTCTTCCGTCCCCACTGGTCTTGTGGCACAGGTCTTGGATATGAGCTCTTGTGTGGCAGACAGATATCCTGGACAGAGAACCCGCTGCCTCGCCCCGATGTCACTCGGTGTCAGTGATGGCGGTACGTTCAGTATTCCCTTCACAGATCTGGGCCTCATCCTTAGATGTATTATGAAATGAAGGTTCTTCCCTCTTCTGTCTTCTTTATCGACTTTTGGGTGGGCTTTCTTTGGCATCACTTTTTGAATTATAAATTACAACACAAATTTATCTTAGGAAATATAGAATATGATAAGATTTACCTGTCATCTCCTTGTTCAGAGATACCTTTGGTCAGTATTTTTTGCATTTTATTTAAATGCTTCCTTTACATATGTCTATAAATGTGCATGTGTTTATGATGATAAAGTTTCAAAACTATGTGCTGTTAGTGTGCACATAGTTTTCATCCTGTTTATTCACATAGCTGGGTTTTGTGCCATATTCCACATGGCATGATGAAAACATGCGTATTTTCTCTCATCAACCTTGTGCCTTTCAAAGCCAGCCTTCTTCCTCTAGCTTTGTGCTACTCATGTATTCAATAGTGTGACCCATTCTGGCACAGAGACTGGGGCTGCAGAGCCAAGTGAGGGAAGGCCCAGGCCCTCCAGGAGCTCTTGAGACATGTAAGGACACACACCTCCAAGTCAGTGAGCTCCTCACGTTGGCTGGAGAGGTTAAGGCCAAGCTCAGTTGCAGGGAAGCAGGGGGCAGGTCCTGTTGAGAGGAGCTGGAAGAGCAGTCACAGGTGTGGAACAAGGAGCCCTTTGCTGGCCAGGCCCTGGAGAGTCTTGGAAGCAATGCAACTTTGGAAGAGGACCTCCTCGTGCCACCAGCTGGCGGGATGTACTTCATGCAGAACCTTACCTGTCGCATAGATTCAGTGTCTGTAATGATTCTTAAAATGGAGCAGTAGCAGAAGTCATTGCCCCCATCCCTCTTCTAAGCAGCCATGCCTCAGTCTCAGCCATCATGGGCAGAAATGCTAACCTAACACTGGTCGAGTTCATGAAGGAGGTCAGAGGTTGCTGAAGGCTTTCTGCTGGTCTCTGCGAGCTGGGAGTGCAGCTGAGTGTGGCTGCCAGATGCTCACGGAGTCCTGTGCTCCACACACTGCCATCAAGTCTTCTCTCTCTGGGGACGGGTCTGACATTCTTCCAAGGGTTCCAATGATGCGGGAGGCAAGGAGAGGGCCACACCCAGGCCGCGTGCTACCTCACATCAGCCCACCCACTTTTTCCTTCACTTTGGCTCCCTTCGTTGCTTGCCTGACTTCCTCTTCATGGGGCCCAGTGGAGGCCCCTGTTCTTATGGTTCTGAAGTTCTTGTGGACAGTCTGCCCCATGGGCCAGCACCTCCTTGTGCTCCCTGCGATAGGAGCTGTGGCTGTCCTGAGGTCTGTATTACAGGGCTCTGGCTTCCCCAGCAGCGTCCAGGTGTGTGTGTACACAGCCTGAGAGCCACAGGTGCAGCATGGCGTCGTGCTGTTGGCCAGCTGGCTGTGAGCCACCTTGCATTGGTTTCGCCCCTTCCTCGATCCCCCTTGCCCTCACTTCTTCTGCTCCAGGCTTAAGAACCCTCAATGAGCATGAACACATTTGATTTCAAGTGTGTCCTCTCAGTCAGGATTGATAGATACAGATAACTCGTTTTTGTATTTTACCTGATTTGAAATTTTAATTAAATACATAAGGCCTTCCTTAGGTTGGTGACTCAGGAATTATACAGACTTGGTAGCTTAGAAAGCACATTGGTTTCTCCTGGCTCTGGAGAACAGAAGGGGCTTCCTTTTAGTCACACCGTCACATGGCTGGCCTTGGCATATGTAAGGGGAGAGGTGGGCACATGGGTTTTATGCCTTCTCCTCTTTAAGGGCATTGATCCCATTGGGCTCCACCCTCAGGACCTCATCTAAACCTAATTACTTTCCAATGGCCCCATCTCCAGGTATCATCACACTGAGTCGTAGAGCTTCAACATGTGAATTTGAAGGGGACACAAACATCCAGCCTAACTCCTAGGACATCTCCCTGGCTACCATTGCAAAAAGAATAGATTTTTGTCTTAAACCAGAAAGGATTTGTAACAGTACATTAGTCAGTTTATCTGTAAGGCCCTGGTGTCAGTGGTTGGGAAGGACTGGAACTGAAGTCATCAGTCCACTGTTGAGTCACTTAGGGTTGGGATTGACATTGGTGCCTGTCTTGGTTGGGGGAACATCATGGAGGAAACGTGGCCATGAGTGGTGCGAGCACTTGGTATACCAGACATAAAATTTCTCCTGGGAGTGGACTTTGTTCCCAACCTTCAACACCATCCCTACGCATTGTCACTGAGTGGAAGTGAAAATACATGCATCATGTTGGTGAGAGCCACCCCCAGCAACCCACTGGACATTTCCATCAGGGTACAACAGGGACCTATTCCACTGAACCACAAGAGCAGACTTCTCAGGCAAAAACTCATCATGCATGCTCTGTACTCAATGGGATGTTTTCAAATTAAAATGTAGCCCCTAAAGCAGAAACCAACATCCCACTGGATGGAATAAATTGGGGGTATTGGCTGCTGAAAAATCTTTGACAGTCTTTTCTGAGGTATGTAATATCAGTGTAACCATATTGCCGATTTTCCTTCCTGTTGAACAACTTAAAATGCCACTCAGAAGCCGTAAGTGAAGTCCTTCTCATCCCCTGTGGACCTAGCAAGAGAACCAGCTCCCCACATCCTGTCCACAACTCTATCTGCTAGGGACAGAGATTTCAGCACTAATGAAAAATTTCTTATTCTCTGATTTAGTCTCAGCCCCAAGATTACTTTGCTCTAACTTTTCTTTGGCAGCTCATTTCCTTCCAAGAGTTGTTTGTTATGAAAACCAATGGGAAATGAATAATGTATAAATTATAAAAACTACCCCTTTTTAGCTCCCTCATTATGGCCCACTGTGTTTTCAGGAGCATATGTGTGAGTGGAGAGTTTGCAGTGCTCATGACTTGGACTTCTGATTTATGAGCTCTTAAAGGCACACTAATCATCAGCATACTAATTATCAACATTGTTCCCTGAGGGGTTTTCTCTCCAGCTCTTACTCCAGGCAAAAAGAACGTTCTTAAGAGTAATGTCCAGCCACTTCCAAGGCAGGCATGGCCCGGGCAGCCTGGAACATGGCCCCTGGCACTGATGTGTGGACGGCAGCACCAGAAGAAGTCATTTACTACAGGACATGCCAGTCTGGCCAGTGTTTGAACGTCGACGGCTCCTGGTGAAGATGGACAGTTTATGCTTTCTACCTAGAGGTTTCAGAATTTTGCAATTCTGGCATGAGAATGGCTTGATTATCTCATAAGTCAACTTTACTTCTCTTTTAATCACATATAAGTGTTTATGAACTTTTATAAATTTGAAATTCAAACTTTCTGAAATGTGTGTAATAATTAAATCTAAATGACTTAATATCCTAGATTTAATGATTTGGGGGGAAGACGGATTTCCCTGTTGGTTCTAGGGGTGGAAATTAACCAAAAAAAATTTTTAAAATAGATTATATGAATTTGTCTAAGCCAATGCAGAGTGTTCAATTGCATTTGTAGAAAATCCAATTGACTGAATAACTTGAATGGATCATCTTTAGCAAATTAAAAAGTTTTCCAGGGTCCAGCTTATCCTAAGAGATTTTACCTAAATAGCCTTAAACGTTTTTGTATATTACTTAATTTTTGTTTTTTGTATGTGAAACTCAAAAATTTTCAACTCAAAATATCCTTCATATTTGGACAGGATTCCTTGGATGAATTTTCCCTTAATTGATTACATACTAATTCCAAAATCTTAAGAGACTAGCCTTACGCTTGGTTTATGATATGATCGAAGTTGTTCAAATTATTCATAAGATATTATAGTAAATAACATGTTATGGGCACAACATTTATACCAAAGGTATCAGTAAATGTAATAGGAATCATTACCCATATTGCTTAATATAAAAATGCTGTATGCATTCTCTGCAGTTACTTGTGGTTTTGAGAGAGTCAGGAAAAGGTATTGCCTTGTCCAAGCTGAGTCCAGGGAATACAGAGATGTTCCTGTGGCAGTGCATAGCATTCAAGTTGGAATTTTAATTAACTTCTTTGAGAAGCACATTTTCAACAATGATTAAGCAGTGACATGATAAAATGGTAAAATGATTTAGTAATCACAGAAGATAACTTTCCATGAGGACAAAGAAATGCAAGACACTAATGTTATCAGACACTCATTGTATCTCTTAGTGTATTTATTTCTAGTCTTTGTACACATATGCTATTTGAGTTTTTAATAGTGCAATATTAAAATACATTGTGGAATTCCATTGTCCTCTGGTACTTAGGCTGTAAGTTTTGTTTCACGTGACTTCAGGTCTTATATAATAAAAAATGACAATGGAAAACTATAATAAAGGAGCATACAGTAATGGCGGCATGAAAATGTTTAATTCCTCCTAGAGAAGACAGTCTAGAAAGATCCATATTTAAACTTTGCCACCTGTGTGTCTTCTTCAGTGGTGTGTCTCCATGTCTTTGGCTAGTTCCTGAGTGGTTGTTTGATAAGGCTTTTTGAAAGTCTTTGTGTATTCTAGACATGAGACCATGAAGGAGACACAGAACCACAGTGAAATAACATTGTCCATATATCAGAATGGTTTAAAACAAAGGTGCTATGTAGCAAGGCTGTGAAAAAAATTCACCTTTCTTGCTTGTGATAGAAAAACAGTGAATTACTCTGGAAAGCAGCTTGGTAGTTGCTTTTAAAACTGAACATGATTTATCATATGACCCAGCAATTTTACTATTAGGCATTTATCACCAAAAACCTACGTTCACACACACAATGCCAATACACAAATGTTGATAGCATCTTGATTCATGACAGCTGATACCTGGAAATATGGCAGATGTCCTTCAGTAGGTGAATGGCTACACAGTCTAGAATATTTAGTTCATAGAATACTACTTACCAGTTAAAAAGGAAAGAACTATTGACATATTCATAGTTTGGTTGGCTCTCTGAAGAAATATGCTAAGGGGAGAAAGTTCATTCCCTAAGATTATGTAATATCCAGTTCTATTTGTACAACATTTAGAAAATGATGAAATTCTAGAAGTGGAACAGGCTTATGGCTTCCAGGGTCTAAAGAGGCATGATGTTGGGAAGGAAGTGATGTGGTGGTAAACAGGCAGTGTGGCTGGGTCTTGGCAGTGAGGGAGCACTGAGTGGGTGGACTGTGGGGGGAGACACGTGAACCTGTGCTTGTGATAAGATCTGTAGAACTACATGCACACACACGTGAACAAGTAAATTGGGGACATGTGAATGAGATCGGTGTCTCACACCATGTCACTGCTGAATCTCACCACTGTTTCCCAAAATGTTGCCACTGGGGAAATTCAGCAAAGTTTATTGGGAGCCTATTTGTTATTTCTTACAATTTCATAAACATGTACATTTATTTTGGTAAAAATTTCCAAAAATGTGGGCTGTCATGCATGTTGTAACTGTCCTGTGTGCATCTGTGGCTGCTGAACATGGTGGTTCTCCCCAGGGAGCATCGCCAACCCTCTTTACCAGCTTGAAGGAGCCGACATTGTACAGACCTAGCAGATGTGGACCTTTAAAGAAGACATTCTGGAAGAGTGTCAGAAATACCAACAACAAAGTCTGAGCACAAACTCCCCCAATCCCTGGCTGACCACAAAACTGTATCTGTAGAGAGCAGGGGCCCAGGAAAAATGAAACAAACTAGAGAGCCAGCAACTCTTAAAGTTCAGAAACGCTGCTGGAGAGGTTTGAGTTGGCTTCATCTTTCACTGTGTTCTCAGGTGGGTGGGAAGCAGAACTCTCCTGATTGAGGTGCCAGAGTATAAAGTCGAGGCTGGAGAAGCAACTGGAGATCTAAAGGAAAACACCCAGAAACAGAAGGATCAAAGAGAGAGGGAACAGCAAAAACTGGACACGAGTGGTGCTGGGCTTGTGGCAGCCCCACCGCGCAGGCGAACAGAGGTTCCTGGGCATCAGGCCCCATAGCCACCATTGCTGCGCCTGGTGAGGGAGGCTGTTCCCACAGTGAGCATCTGAGCAGATGACACTACCCTCTGGAACAAAAAAAGACCAGCAGGCCCCAGACGGCCCCAGCACCACTGCAGTGAATCATCTAGAACGTCCACTTTTAAACCAAAATATTGCTAGATATGCAAGGACAGGAGGAAGTGACAGTCCAATAGAAACTGACACCAAGTGGCCTCTAGGGTGTGCTGAGCAAAGAGGCAACATTAGGTGCATTAGTAACATGGAAGGAAAGCACTATGTTAGCAAGTAGACAGGAACTCTCAACAGAAATGCAAGCAGTAAGAAAAGCCAAATGGAAATCGTACACCATGATGTAGGTCTCTGGAAATGAAAATCTCACTGTACAAGCTTCAACAGCAGACTTGAAATGTTAGGACAGCAGTGAACTGAAAGCTAGGTCGATAGAAATTACCATATTTGAACAAGATGGAGAAAAACATTTAGCAAAGGTTAATAGAACCCTAGGAAACTGTGGAACTATGTGAGACAGTCCATCATGTACGCAAAGGGAACATTCAAGAAGGAGAGAAAGGGATAAACCTATTTGAAGAAAGAAGGACTGGAGTCTCAAATCTGCTAATGGAAATCTGTTCATTTTGAAACCGAGAAGTTTTGGTAAAGCCCAAGTGAGGTGAACACACAACACTAAAAGTACATTCACAGTAAAACCCCTGAAAACCAGAGGTATCCAGAACACAACGAAAGCAGCCAGAGTAGACCAACACTTCACAGGCAGAGGACCAAGAATGTGACCAAGAGCTGATTCTTCACCAGGTTGTTGAACTTATACAATCAAATGCTGCAGAATTACAAACAAATGCAAAAGGCAAGCAGCCACAATTCTATCATTAGCCCAAACTGTTCAGAAAAGATGGAAACTTAAAGGCACTTTTCTAAAAAATACAAGACCTATGAAATTCATAGGTGTCTGTCAGGGTCAGTGACACCAGACTGAAACATGGATATGTGCGAAGAAATGAGAAACACTGGGAACAATGAAGAATGATTTCAACACTACATGGTGAAATAGAAAAGGTGGCATAAATATTTTCCTTCTTAATTAAAAAAGATACTGTAGGGTTTATAAAGTTCACTGATGTAATCTATATGACCATAGTCACACAGCGGTAGAGGGTCAAGGGAACTGTTTCAGGATTCTGACGTTTGGATAAAAATAATAATTCAATATTAGATCTGAATAGACCATCACGAGTTAACAGTGCATGTTGTCATCCCTAACCTGCTAAAATATATGCAAAGGAGTGTAGTTAAAGTTGATAAGAAATTGAAGTGACATTCTAAAATATTAGGAAGGAAGACAGAAAAGGAGGAAGAAGAACAAAAGGGGAATGAGATAAATTGTCTTGTTCGATAATCACATTAAATATAAACAAAATAAATAGTTTAGTTGAAAGGCAAATATTGTTTTGGATTTTTCTAAGAGATACAATGTTACCCATAAGAATTCTGGTTTAAATATAGACAAAAATGAGGATGGGCCATGAGCACCATTCAAATAGTGAGCATGCAGAGGAGCCGGAGGACGGGGAGAGCCATGCTGGAGAGCTTGGTGGAGCATCTTCTGCCTGGGACCCAGAGGCAGGGTCCAGAGGCAGGACTAAGGCTCTGGAGGGCTCTGATCGCCCTTGAGGCTGAGTTCTACTGAGACCTGTACTCTGTCCAAGCACCGGGGGTTGAGAGAACCCTTCCTCCACCAGCATCTCCAGATCTTGCGGAACCAGCTGGTGCAGACTGGGTAGGGCCTGACCTGTGACCTGACGGATGTCCCGTCACCTCACACGTCAGGCTCAGCCCGGCAGCCGTTCCTGGAGGAGAGGGTGCTCTTTTCCGTGGGATAAAGGATTGTCTGTTCCCCAGCTGGTGTGTGCAACTCGGGACTATAGGTGCACTGTGATTTGGACTGAGGTGAAAACCACTGTAGGGAGCCTGGTGATGAAGGAGTGCCCAGTCCCACAGTGGCCCTGGAGAGGACCCAGGTTGCAGCAGTGGGCTGCGATGGGCCAGGCCCTGCACTCTGCATGTCGAAAACCCGAACTAGAAGCAAGCATGTCAAGCAGAGTTCTCTCAGAGCCAGCGTCTGGGCATGCTGGACTTCCCTAACTGAGGGAGGGGGTCCTGTGTTAGTGATCTGCTGTCAAGCCAGGCATGTTCTGAGATCTGAATGGTGGTCACCATGAGGGGCGATTCCTGTCCCCGTCCATTGCTCTTTCTTATTGGTGCCTGTCGATCACACAGAAGGGTGGACTTCACTGTGCAGATTCACACATGGAGACATAGTTTGTCCAGTCTCGCTCGCTCCCCAACACCTCCCTCACCCTCCCACCCTCCTTCTCCTGATCTCCCTACCCTCACGACCCCCTTTGACTTTCACGGTGTTTCTTTTTTTCCTGCTTTTCTCCCCCCTCTAACTTCCACATGTGCCAAAAACATAACAGTAGTTTTCTCTCTGAGTCCAATTTACTTGGCACAGCATCATGGCCTCCAGTTCCGTCCGTTTTCCTGCAAGTGAAGTGGTTTCTTTATCCTTTATGTCTGAGCAAAACTTCATGTGTGTACGTGCCACGTTTTCTTTATGCATTCATCTGTTGACGGGCACTAGTTTGGCCTCTTGGCTGCTCTGAATCGTGCTGTGATGGCTCTGTGTGTCCCTCCTGGTGTGCTGACTTTATTTCTTTCTGATAAGTGTCAAGGAGTGGATCATGCACTCTTTCTAGTTTTAGCTCTTTAAGGGAACTTCACGCTGAATTCCACAGTGTCTCTGCCATGTTGAAGTTGGCTTCCCACCGATGGTGTATAAGCGTGTTCCTTTCTGCCACATCCTCCTCACCAGCGTTGATTCTTGTTTGTATCCTTACGGCTGCCACCCTGACTGCAGCGACGTGGACTCTCAGGGGAGCTTTGATGTGCATTCCTTGATGGCTGAAGATGTTGAACATATTTCCACCTGGCAGTTGGCCAGTTGTACCTTCTTCTTTGGAGAAGTGTCTGTTTGGTTCGTTTGCCCACATTTTGATGGGTTATTCATTTTTAGTGCTGTCTGTGGCTACTATGCTGCACCTACTGGGTCAGGAAGGGCCTTGAGCACAAGCCCACGAGAAACTCACCCAAGACCTGGGAGCTTAGCAGTGAGGGTAGGCTCAGGGGCTTCTTGCTGTCTTCTGCACCTGGTGGAGGAGCCAGCCCAAGAAGCCTGCTTGCCAACATCAGGTGCAGAGAGCCTGGACATCGTGCTTGCTCTCTGACTTTCTCACTTGTGAATGAGATTACTCAATATCCCTCTTGACCAATCTAGTTTGAGTAGGGTTTCTCCTGTTTGTAACCAAGAAAAGGTCCATACTTCAATCATTTGTTTTAAGAAGCAAGAAATAATTCTTCATGCACAAAATTGTTTATATTTATTTATGTTTATATTTATTTGAACTTTTAATTCCCACAATGCATTAGTATGTTCAGTTTTGAATATTGTGTGATAAGCCAGATTTAAAACCCAACATTCTTAGGCCCCTACATGGATGTGGATCTGGTGTTTTTGACATTTGGGCCCATTGGTGCAGTTTGCATTTGAACTGCAGGTGGACAGTGCAGCCCTGACGGTGTTTGGAGAGTTTTAAATATTTATTTAAATCCCAGGCTGCTAATTCTGAACATGGAGAAGTGGGACTCATGGTAAATTGCGTTCATTTATGGGCTCTTTAAGATCCTCTCTGAGAACGTGTTGCCAGTCCTCCTCCTCCCATTAGAAACTTTGTCCCTGAACGGTTCTGCTGCTCTCTGACTGTGAAGGCCTGAGTGGTTCCCTGAGCCTCTGTTCATCGCTCGTTTCTGAAATGGCGGTGACTGTGGCTGTGTTGCCAGTGCAGTCCTGTCATGTCCGGAGGACCCTAGTGGCACCTGGAACTCAGCTGGAGAAGGGTTGCTGGTGCCACTGTGCCCAGTCTCCTTGTGGGAGTGTATTCCAAGAGGGCCGGGAGCACCGTGAGGAGCGCAGCGTGGGACCTGGGTGAAGGGCATTTCCACTGGCCATTGACTTGTGACTGGATTGGTGAACTAATTCAAATAGACTACAAGTTTGACTGATCTGGATAATAAGGCTGTTCATTCCTTATACAGCATCCTTGCAAGTGTCCTACCTAGAGGAGGGACTCTGTGCTGGGCAAATGAAATTGATTCCTGATAGTGAAACAATAACCTGGCTTCCCTATGACCTTGGGATGTCCAAGTCCTCACAGGTGGCTTTCCCAGCTAACTGTAGCCGTCTCTTCTGTGAACAAAACCTTCACAACAAACTTAGCCATCAGATGAAAGCCTTTCTCCAACAAATGGTAGCTTTCCTGCCCTTTGAAATAGTGTTTTAGACAGTTTTGTGTCCTGTGCAAGAGACCTAGGGCTGTGTTTTACCACTGCGGAAGCAGGTGAGCAGCAAAGGTGACATGTGGCACCTTCACCCACGCAGAGAGCTCCTCTTTTCTCTCTGCGGTGCTGGACCCAAGCACAGGGCCCTGCACAGGCTGGGCAAGCACTGTCACTGGGCCGCGTCCCCAGCCCAGAGAACTCTGCCTGCTGCCCACCGAGTGGGACGTCATAGTGTTGCTGTCCTGTCCCTTGCTGTTAGACTAGCTCCTGATAGAAGTCTGCCCGGCACTCCCCTCCCTCTGCAGCTCCTGCGTGCGGCACGAGAACTGCCAAAAGCCAGTCCAGAACAAGAGACGCACGCACGGTGGGACGCAAGACGCTCCTCAGTGACCTGCTTGCATTTTGGTGCCGCAGAACTCCGTCTTGGGTCTCGCTGACCCAGTCCCTCACCCAGCGGCAATCCACAGGTGGTTTCATCTGAACACACTCTGGGAAACGCTGCTCAGATGACCCATGCTCTCATCTGCAAGGCTGTTTGCTGTTAGTTTTTCTCACAGATGACATAGATAATAGGATTTTAAAAATGATTTCATGTATTAGTAGGAAAGCATTAGGATTTAAAGGTAAAAATTCTTAAATGATGTCTACAATATACCCTTGGCCATGTAGTGGGTTTTAATAATATAAAAATTTTTCATATAAAAATTTTCATCAGAATGGTTTTAAGTGTTATGGTCTTAGCTAAACACATGACAGGCTTGCAGATTTGCATTCACATCTTGCTAAATCACATCTTGCTAAAAGTGTAAAATCATCTGTATTTAGTGTTTTCTGGTCAAGTCAGGATTGTAGTAAAAGCTTCACCAGGCCCCTTGAGAGCTGCAATAAGGGATATGAGAGAAAATGTGATAGTATTTGTATTCAAGTGTACCTGACAGTGTGGATGTTCCTTGCTGTGACGTAAAGTACTTCATTTAGAACGAAGAGGGAGAAGGCTGGATGCAGCTCAGTGATGGGGCACGTGCCCAGCACGTGCGAGGCCCTGGGTTCCATCCCTAGTAACGCAAACTAAATAAAGAGAATAGAAGGGAATGAGGACGTTCACTCCCCTCCGACACACAGACCTGCTGCAGAGCTTCTTCCAGTTCTCCCCACCGTTTGGGTCTTTGGCAGCAGCCGAGCGGTTATAGTGGCATTTCTGGGAAGACTGGTGCGATTTCAGAGGAGACTTCCACAATACGGAGAAGTCACAACTTTTACCACAGATTAAACTGAAGGGTCTGATCTCTCCCTCCTCCAGGTCTCATAATTCTCATCTTATGTTAATAGAAGTTATGTCTAATTACCAAAGGGAGAGTAGCTTTCTAAATTACAGCCTCCTCTCGAAGAGTTATATGTGTAACCTCCATTAACACCAGGCATGTTAAAAAGGCAACTCTCTGAGTGTTGAAATAAAAATATGTCCCTCTAGTGGAGGGTCATATTTTATCTGTAACTGAGTAACTGTGACTCAAGTGGCCTATATTGAGAAATAGGCTTAACAGTGGAAAGACCATGAATTGATGGATCCCTGCCAGGCCAAGAACACAAAGTTCAGAGTAGTAGCAACAGCTGGAGGAATATAGAATATGGTGCTCTTCCCGAAATCTTCAGGAAGACAAAATACAATAGAGGAAGAAACAGCAGGAACAGTTTTCTACCCCACCTCTCTGGATGTTCAAGCGAAGGTCTCCTTTGGTGGAGTTTCTGCATCACATCTCTTTTTTTGAAAAAGTCTCATGTTTTACAGGCTCTCTTCTGGTGAGAAATGAGACAAAAGGGGTTTTTGCTTGTTTATTTTTGTAGTGATCACTGTGTCCTCAGTACATGATTCTCAGAAGCCCACTTGTTGGTATTCTAAGAAAATTCGCTGGCTCATAGGTGATAAAACTGGTGTACACAGTCATCTTCCAATTTAAAGTCCAGATAGAGTGTCTTCCACCTCCCTGGCAAGTGCAGGGTCTCCCCTGAGAGAATTGCTCATCCACTCTCAGAAGCACGGAGGGTCTGTGTGGGCTGGCCGCCTCCCTCCTGCTCCTTCCCTTCTCCCCCCCTTCTCTCTCCCTCCCTCCTGCTCCTCTCCTTCCTCTCTTACTTCCGCTGCCTCCTCTTCTCCTTCCTCCCACGTTAGTTCCTGTAACATTACTGAAAAAATTCTGTCCCAGATTTTAAGCACTTTGAAATTCTTATGATAGGAAATGTACAGAGTTTAGTCTGATTATTAAGAAAAAGAACTCTAGGTTCAACTTCTTATAATAACTTGCTACAAGTTTATTGACTTTTTATCTTCAGACTTAAAATTATTAGAAGTTGGCAGTAAAATAAAAATAAAATAACCACCCCAAAGCTGTATTTCTTCAGAATGTAATATAGACTGGACACTGTTTGGAAATTTAAGAATTATACTGCTGAATTTTTCCTGCACTGGCTGCTAAAACGAATTTAGAAACCTATGGGGCATTTCTCTATTTTTAAGGTGATTTTGAGAAGGGCAACTGTCAAACCACAAACAACCCTCTAAAGGGTCAGAGTCCTCAGTTGGACACACTTGACACACTGGGTTTGTCTTTTCCTCCTTGAACACAGGACTTGATCCGCAGGACCACCTCTTAGGTGAGCTTGTTATCTCCAGGCTTTGGGTTGATAGGACAGAGGTTCTGACACCCAGAAGCACAGCTGCTTTCCTGAGCACCTGCTTTTTAGCATGGAATTTTTTTCTTTTAATTTAGTTCGATTCCCCTAATAAGGCATTCCTAGAAAATGCAAGACTTCTTAATAAGTAATGGCTAATATTATTAAGGCAATCAAATGTTTTTAAACAAAGGATTAAACCCCCAAAATACAGTGATCCCGGTTGAAGACTGACTCTGCCTTTTCAAGTGTGGGAATGTTTTCACTCACTCCATTTTCTATTGCAGGACTGGGAACATACATGGATCAGATGTGGATTCAGAGACAGGGGAAAAGCCCTCTCTAATGAGCCTCAGTTTCCTGGCAATCGTGCCACACTCTATCTCCCCTTAGTGAAAGGAATGAAAAACCGAAAGCTGAACAGAGAATCTGAAGCTTCCAATAGTGTAGGTGCCCCTGGAGGAATGGCCCTCACCTGGCTCAGAAGCAGGACACTCTGTGTACCTTGGTGCAGGCTCCTGGCACTCAGGTCTCTGGCTCTAACCCAGTACGCACTAGCAGGACTCAACACCCCTGGAAGCCTGCTCCACACACAGGAGCTAGGAGGGGGTGAGGGAACGTGTGAGATGCAGTACATGGGCATACATGCACAGCACACGCAGATTCATACAAAGCCTGCGACCTCGGGGGAGTGCCAGGAGAGGCAGAGACTCAGACAGATCCAACTTCCCTACATGTCCTCGTTTGACCTAGTTAAGTTCAGGAAGAAAGTTAAAAGTGCACCCTCCTGTGCCACTGTTCACAGCCAGCTGCTCTCTGAATTAGATGTCTCCCAGTTATGTCTCCCACTTATGCACCCCATTACTTTGGCTGGAGTCTCTTGATGTTGGTTAAACAATTTATTTGTGGTGTGACAAAGAGAAAATGAGCTGATTACACTAGCAATGAGGGTCTAAGTATTGACTTTGTTACTGTAGGTCTGTGGAATCACCATTGCAAATGAGATGTAGAAGATTTTGATGTGAGTCAATGAGAGATTTTTATGCAACTAACTATAGGTTTGTGTGTATATATGTGACTCATTGGAATATTATGGAATGTCTGAATATATTATATAATGCATATGAATGTTGCAGTGTCTCTGAATCTCAAATAGGAATTAATGCTCTAGGGTTAAAGGAAAGAAGAGTGAATGAGAAAATGCACAGTCTGTCAGGTAGTTTGGTTGCATTCAAAAAACACTCAAAATATATTGACTTCAGATAAACACATGTTTGGCTCACAGGCTCATGGGCAGCTCTAGTGCTGGGCAGTATTCCTTGTGGGCCTGCGGCCAATGTGAGTAACGAGTGGAGGAGCTGCAGACAGTGGTGTGGGTGGCACATGCCAGGGACTTCTACTGGCACAATTGATTGAGTGGATCTGAACCACCATCTTGGCTTTTCATCACCATGACCAGAACACCTGACAAGAACAACTTGGAGGAGAAGAGTTTATTTTTGGCTTCAGGTTCAGAGGCTCAGTTCACGGGCAGAATCCACTGCTCTGGACCCAAAGTGAGGTCATGGAGGGGCACAGTAGAGGAGTGCTGCCCTATCCCTGGTGGCCAGAAAGCAGTGAGTGCAAGGGGAAGGGCACACCGGGAAGACCCCTTCCAGGGCAGCCTCCAGACACCCACCTCCTCCAGCCACGCCCCTCCTGCCTACAGTGACCACCCAGTCAGCCCGTTCAGCTAGGATGGATTGATGAGGTAACCGTCTGGACATTTCTGCATTGACACAGGAGCTTTTGGGGCACACCTTACACCCACACCATAACATGCACATTGTCTCTGGTTCTCAGCCCCAAGACACCAAGGGCAGTGAGAGCTTGTGTGCCCTGGGGCAGGCACTTGGCCCCTGCAGGCACATCCTGTTGGTCAAGGGCACCACACCAGTTCAAGCCAAGGGTCTGTCAAGCCCATTTGCTAGGGAAGTGGGTCTTGGGAAGGGAGCCACTGTGGCCACATGGTCTTGAGCTTTGAGAAAAAGACTCTCAGTCAGGTGAAATGAATGTGTATTTTAAATTTATTTTCCCACATAGTTTGAAAAAGAATCATTACTTTTAAACCTTGTTTTGGGAAAGCTTCATAATTCTATCTTTTATGTGTTTTCATGTTTTTTCTACCATAATCACAGCTGTTACTTACTGAGCTAATGCGCTTGATCCTACACCACCCATGAGGCATTCTGTATGCATTTACCTTTCCTCTGACCCTCTGTGATATGAGTAGACTAAGGCTCTTCAACTGGTAGGAAGTACAGGTCCACCCTTGGATTCCAGACCTATGAGGTTATGAAATTGGGTCTTTTGTAGTAGGGTGGAATCCCATGCTATGTGGAATTAATTTTTTGTGAATTCAGTTATTGGTGTACTTTGTTGGGGTCAGGGATAGTGGTTGGGAGAGAATGAAAGAGAAAATGATTTAAATAGCCAGAGACTTGACCCACTGAGTGCATGCCAGGCAGGACCTCTGCCTTGGGCACCATGATGCTGCTGTTGATGACAAGGCTGGGCCTGGGTTGATTCCAGCGCTCTTGTTTCCTTTTGATAATATGGCTTTAATTGCAAGCCAGCTCCTTTATCTCATGTTCAGAAAAAAAGTGATTGACTTAGTATTGAAGGAGAAACCGTCTGTCTTGTATGGACTGCTAGTTATGATCTAGTCTGTAGTTATGACTGGAGGACACTCGGGTAATTTTGACTGTACGTGCTTTTCATTTGGAGAGCCAAGTTCTGATGCTGAACCTCATAGATGCAAATTCAGTTAACAACATTGCATTATGTGAAGGTTTTAATGTGTGGGTAATAAAACATCTTTCTAAAGTGGGGTAGAAAATATTTATTCTGCAATCCTCATGTGTGTTCATCCAGTTAAAGCCATCAGAGAGATAAGTGACTTTAGTTTGACAATACTACTACAAAGATGTTTTATAGAAGAATTAGATTTTGCATTGTGTTTTATGAATGAATCATCAGTTAATTGAAAATATATGCTGAAAGGAAGATGATCATTTTGTTATTAAGTACACTTAGCTGTTGGTTATCATAAAGTTAATGTGAGAAACAGTACATAAATTGAAGTGAGCAAACAAAATAATCTTGTCATAAGCATTCTGTTTTCATTTTTACTGCTAAATTTTTATTGAAATATAATTACTCGAAGAAGCACATGCATAAGAGTGAATAGCTCAATGCATTTTCAGGAACTGAGCACAGCTGTGTGAACAACTCTCAGAGGCAAGCACCTTACTTGTGAGAAAGCTCCCACATCCTCCTCATTCCCTTTCCCTGGTTTCCTCTCCCCATGCTGTGACCACCATGTGGGCTTTAGATGGTACAGATTTAATTTACCTACACTGTCTTTCATGTGATGGACTGGTATGGTATGTACCTTTCTGTTATCTCACTTATTTGGTCAGCACTAACTTTGAAAGGTTGGTCTAAGACTTTCCATGTCAATAGCTCATTCTCCTTGCTGATGA
Source organism: Sciurus vulgaris (assembly GCF_902686455.1). Classification (NCBI taxonomy): domain Eukaryota; kingdom Metazoa; phylum Chordata; class Mammalia; order Rodentia; family Sciuridae; genus Sciurus; species Sciurus vulgaris. The sequence goes on along the minus strand of NC_136480.1, from coordinate 24,351,281 downwards.
GTGAATATCACCATTACACTATTCTCCTGGGATGGGTCTTTGAGTAGTTCCAGGGTGGGGCTATTAAAAACACACTGATGAAGACTCTCTGTGTCTTCTCATGGGCTCAAGATATATTGCTCCTGAGGACCCTCTGTGTATTTTCATGGGCCAAGTCACATTGCTGCTGTTGACCCTCTGTGTCTTCTCATGGGCGCACATCGCACATTGCTGTTGAGGACCCTCTGTGTCTTCTCATGAGCCCACATCACATTGCTGTTGAGGACCCTCTGTGTCTTCTCATGGGCCCACATCACGTTGCTGTTGAGGACCCTCTGTGTCTTCTCATGGGCGCATATCACACATTGCTGTTGAGGACCCTCTGTGTCTTCTCATGGGCCCACATCACATTGCTGTTGAGGATCCTCTGTGTCTTCTCATGGGCCCACATCACGTTGCTGTTGAGGACCCTCTGTGTCTTCTCATGGGCGCATATCACACATTGCTGTTGAGGACCTTCTGTGTCTTCTCATGAGCCCACATCACACATTGCTGTTGAGGACCCTCTGTGTCTTCTCATGGGCCCACATCACACATTGCTGTTGAGGACCCCGTGTGTCTTCTCATGGTCCCACATCACATTGCTGTTGAGGACCCTCTGTGTCTTCTCATGGGCCCATGTCACATGTTGCTGCTGAGCGTGTTCTAGGGAGGAACATCTAAAGTCATGAACTGGACTGTTCCTAGCCTTGGTGAGCATGTCTTCACAGTGGTTGCAGTTCACTTGGCTCAGAAGTATATGAAAATTTCTCTTTGGTATTTTCCATCTCCTTAATTTTAGCCAGCGTGTTCTCTCTTCCCTCACACATCATAATAAGTGGTGTTTCTTTAATATATATATATATATATATATATATATATATATATATATTATGAAGTTATATATATATATATTTTTTTTTAAAACCTAAAGGTTCCAAGTTAAAAACTCCTTATTGCTAATTAGTAGAGCAAACCTCTGAGGATTAGAGGGAAGATACTGTTCTTTATGGAGCTATGCTAGATTCAGTTTCATGAAAATAGAACACAGAGTCATGTTAAGTGAAAATTGATGGTGTCTGGTTTGTGTTTATTCTTTGATCTTCTCCATAATCTTTTCAAACAATTAGAATGATGAATCTATGCTTCATATTTATTTAAAAATACTTTTTAATACACATCAACCTTGCCTTCTTTTTGCCTTTAGTTTTCTTTTCCAAGCATGACCAATGTCTAATTAGTTAGAAAATGTCTTAGTGCAGCCTTGCACATTATAATGCTGACACAATTCTGTGTGGAGGAAACGTGTGGTTTTGTTTTCTTAGAGTAGCCTCAGGAATAAGCGCATCTGTACATGCAACTGCCCTGTTGCATCTGAAAAGATATGGTATCTCTCAAAACTCTGAATGTTTGATAGCATGTGAGTTTTGGAGAATTAAGGTCTTCATCAGTACTTCTTTCAGGAACTATGATTTCTAACATCAGTGACAGCAGGCTGAGCATGTTCAACTACATTATGAGAGAGGAGGAAAAACTAAGCCATGCGACGCCCAGGAAGACAGTGTTAGTCCACGTAGCCGGTGACCGCAGGCCTCAAAAAGTTGCAATGCAAAAGCCCAAACCAACAAGGAGATGCTCAATTTTGGATAATTTTAATTATTTTGACTTGATGGTATGCGTTGTTTCACTTCTAGTACCTTAAAGGAAAGGTCATAAGAAGTATTGAGCCATGTACGGTAGTTGAAAATGATCTTTTAAATTATTTCCTAAAAATAAACCATGTGAAAAGGGACTTTGTGTTCACATGCAGGTTATGATTTAGAAACAGTGTATTCTGATCTTATGGATAAGTAGCAACTGGTGTGGGCAGAATATCGTTTAAATATTAGGTCATCTTTGGGGAGAATAAAAAAATATTTACCAAACAATGTGGAAATACTAACTTCTCAAAAGAAAAGGAAGTACGAAATGTAACTTTTTATTTTCCGTTGTTTAAATGGACACATTACATATCACACATATCTATGGGGCACCCCGCGGCATATAAGTGGGTGTGCACATTGTGTGGTGCTCAGGTTAGAGTGGGCATATCGTATCCTTCGTGGGTATCACTTACCTTTGTTAGAAGTGTCTTCTAGCACCTGTTATCCATAGTTGTCCTCCTGTCAGCAGCAGGACGGAGCGTCTTACTCCTCACAGCTGTGACCTGGTGCCCACTGGGTAACCATGTCCCTCCCTCCTGCTGTCTCCAGCCCCTGGTAACTGCTACTCTGCTCCTTCCTGTTCTCAGCCTCTGTGAGATCAGGTTTGTAGACTCAGCGTCTGCAAGACATGGTGTGTTTGTCGTTCTGTGCCTTGCTCATTTCACTCAGTGTCCTAAAGTTCCAGCTGTGTCATTGCAAATGAAAGGATTCTGTTCTTTGGTGACTGGCTGGTGCTGCTTTGTGCACAGGCATCTTTGCTCCATGTCCAATCATCAGTTGGTGGACCCTTGTTTCCATTTCTTGTATGTTGTCAATAGTTATGAGGCATTGACTGTACTATACACCCTACCTAGCACAGAGTAAGTGCCCAGTGACTGATAACCAGAAGAAAAACAATAATGTTAAGTTCAGTTAGTAACTCTGTTTTACAAGTGAAGATGTGGAGACTCAAGGAGTAGAATAATTCATTTGTTCAAATTAAAGTTACCGAGTTTCAAGTATTCAGATTCGTCCAGCTCATGGAACTATATGCCATTGCAGATGCCATCTTCTAACATACCTGAATGATGAAGATTAAACTCATTGTAATAGAGGCAGTCCTTGCTCTATGTGGTACTGACACACACAGATTTCAGTAAACATAAGTTAGTTAAATAGTAGCAGCTTTCCAATAACACAGCTCAAGTATCAGTTCCCTCAGAATATGACCTGCAGTTGTATGAAGCCCAGTCTTCCTTGTGGGTTGTTCACTCCATAAATGACAAATGTGCATCATCATCAGTAGCCAATCAGCTCACTCCTTTCAAAGCCTGCTGGTAGTTGCTCACTGTGCACCTGTTGTTCAGATTGTGCTCAGACAACAATGCAGGTAGTCATGTTGCCTCTGGCATCCTGGTGATAAAGCCATGCAACATTTGATAAAAGTGGATAATCAAAGGGAGTGAGCTAATAAGGATGGTGGTGCAGGAGGGGAGTCAAAAGTGATAAGGTCAGAACTGAAATTCAAATTGAATGTCAGTGAAACTAGAGAAGAAATACCATGGTGCTGGGATGCTGATCCCACCATGGTTTATTGTGAAAGTGAAGGCAGAGGAACTTGGTGAAGGTGAACTCACCAGCATAAACGAGTGAAGTGGGAGGGGAGAATATAGGTGGCTATGGGAAGTTCCTATAGGAGTTCCCGCTGCAGGGCACTCAGGGCCGCTCCACAACACCGAGGTCCAAGACTGTGGGATGCTGGAAGCTCTTTCAGCCTTAGAAAGGGGTAGGAGAGTTTGCCAAGGCATACGGAAGATATGGCTGAGGAGGAAGGCAAGCACTGTTTAAACTGTTCTTAGTGAGGTTCTCTGTCACTGTTTTAATATACACCCTAAAACACCTTACTCAGCTCGGACTGCCTTGATAAGAAACCACAGGCTGTTTCACATAGCAGAGTTTCTCTCTCAGTTCTGGTGGTCTGGAGTCCAAGATCAGGATGTTGACTGGGAGAGTTTCATTTAGGTCCCTTCTCTTTGGCTTGTGGGCAGTTTCCGTCTTACTAAATGCTTAATGACATCTTTGTGCAAAAGTCCAGAGACACTGGCTCAAGTCGGCGAGCTCACACTGTTTATAAAGCCACTGACCTTATTGGACGGGACCCACCCACAGACTCATTTGATGTGGAGCACCTTCTGAAAGTCACAGACAGAGTCATCACGGGTGTTAGGCTCTCCCACAACCTCATTCAATGTGGAGCACCTTCTGAAAGTCACAGGCAGTCATCATGGTGTTAGGCTCTCCCACAGCCTCATTCGATGTGGAGCATCTTCTGAAAGTCAAAGAGTCATCATGGGTGTTAGGCTCTCCCACAGCCTCATTGGATGTGGAGCACCTTCTGAAAGTCACAGAGTCATCATGGTGTTAGGCTCTCCCACAGCCTCATTTGATGTGGAGCACCTTCTGAAAGTCACAGAGTCATCACGGGTGTTAGGCTCTCCCACAGCCTTATTCGATGTGGAGCACCTTCTGAAAGTCACAGAGTCATCATGGTGTTAGGCTCTCCCACAGCCTCATTAGATGTGGAGCACCTTCTGAAAGTCACAGACAGAGTCATCACGGGTGTTAGGCTCTCCCACAGCCTCATTTGATGTGGAGCACCTTCTGAAAGTCACAGGCAGTCATCATGGGTGTTAGGCTCTCCCACAGCCTTATTTGATGTGGCGCACCTTCTGAAAGTCACAGACAGAGTCATCATGGGTGTTAGGCTCTCCCACAGCCTTATTCGATGTGGAGCACCTTCTGAAAGTCACAGAGTCATCATGGTGTAAGGCTCTCCCACAGCATCATTAGATGTGGAGCACCTTCTGAAAGTCACAGACAGAGTCATCATGGGTGTTGGGCTCTCCCCACGTGAATGGTGGGAAGCAGAGTTCCAAGGCGCACCTTGGTTTTCAATGTGGCGAATGCTTTAATTCATACAGTGGCCACATAATAAATGGTAGTTCTGTTCTTATAAAAGACATGTGAAGTGAGGCTTATGTTAATTAGCACAGTCATTGCACAATGTGTATGTATTTCAAAACAACATGGTCTATACAATGTTTTAAATTTTTATGTCAATCAAAAATTATATTCAGTGTTTTTTAAAAAAATTTCTGTACGAATACACCAAGGAGTAAAACAATGTATGATGATTAACAAAAAGTGTTAGGTAATTGTAGTTTTTCCTAGCGATTAGAAGATCCTTCTCAGGCCCCCTCTGTGTGCTTGGTTGTGGGTCAGTGTTGCTCTCCTGCATTGCCCAGCAGAGCAGGGGCAGCTGGTGCTGAGGGCAGGGTTTTGCAGTGCAGACACATTCTCTAACACTACTGGCTTGAGTAGCATTCAGTAAATCTACATTATGAGGAGGTGGCTGAGCCAACCAGGGAACAGAAGCCTCTGGGTATGTAGTTGTGGTGCATTGACTGTATCACCTGGAGACAGGCGTCTGCACAGCTCACACATCAGGATGTCCATTGATGGGACTTAGTTAAAGATGAGGGTGAGGGGCTGGGGTTGGGGCTCAGTGGTGAGCACTTGCCTAGCATATGTGAGGCGCTGGGTTTGATCCTCAGCACCACATAAAAATAAATAAATCAATCAAAGGTATTGTGTCCATCTACAACTAAAAAAGATTAAAAAAAACAAAAAACAAAGGTAAGGCATGAACTGAGATGTTCTTAAATAGAAAACACAGGCCACAAATTCCAAACAAGTTCAAATTATTTGTACTTTTTTTTTTTTTTAAAGAACACACAGTTTTTGAGGTCTGACCCTCAGAGCCACCTTAGTAGGTTTCTTGACCTTACACAAATGAGATCTTCTCTCCCTAGCTCTCAAGAGCATTCTCATTTCAACCAGAATAGAACTCGGGTTCCATGATGAGGCCATTCAGCCCTCCACTTCCTGTGCACTGGATCCTCTGCTTGTTTCCACCCCAGAGACCTGCCACATATCCCTCTGCCTGCAGAGCTCAGCGCCCACACCACAGGGCCAGCTCCTTGCACCCTCTGGTCTGAGCTGGACTGCCCTCTCTCCCCACGGGCCCCATGGGTTCTCTCCTGCACTCCATTGCTCTGCCTCTTTCCACTGTTTTATTTCCTCCCTCATCTTGCCAGTCTTAGCCTGGGTTGACCAGGAACCACTATGAAACAAAGGTTTGGGTGGCTTGGAAGGGACCATCGGGAGCAGCAGTGGGAGGTAGAACCAGCAGGTTGTAGAGTGCCTCCAGAAGGAGCCACTGTCCCTGTTGAACCCATGGACAGTGACACATAGATTTCACCCTCCTCGAGATTTTACGAGGACATGGCTCGTAAGGGTGATCGGGTGAGCAGAGCCTGTGATCCGAGATGAAGACTATGGCTTCCTGCATGTTCCGTGTTTGTCCTGGGCTGGTAGCATCCCTGGCTCTGAGAAAAAGCAGACCCTGCACTTGGAAAGCACACCCAGTACAGCATCCCCACCTCCCGCTGGCTCCTAGCTCATTATCCTGCAGCCACAGGGCCTCACTACCCACCCTGGGAGAGCCAGCGAGAATAAGCAAATAAACGCTCAGCCTGAACACCTGATGATTTGATATGGGAATCAGATGTGGAATATAAAACTACTAACTGAAAAGAAATAAGAATGAGTAAGCAAGAAGGACCTAATTAAAATCGTCTAGATACTTGACAAGGAAAAGACTGTTTTTATACCTAGTACCGGCAGCTCTTCGATGTTAGAACAATACTAGAAAACACAGGTATGTGACTCAGGCATGTAAATGTCTATAGAAAAAAGCAAACTATTAAAAAATCACTAAATAAAGATGTCTCAATTCACCAGGAAGGAACTAATTCTGAACATGTATGCTCTTCATAAAATGTTTTTCAAATATATAAAGTAAAATTTTATCAGAACTGCCAGAGGATACAAATGGAACATCATGAATATTCACACAGCTTTGTCATATTGAAAGGACTGGCAGGTGTCCATTGCATTGGAAGTTGGCTGTTTTATTAATCTTTTTTTAATATTGCCAATTCCTTGAAGGTAGCCACATCTTGTTTTAGGGTCTAGAGGAAACTTGAACAAAGTTCTGTGTTGGTTTAAGAAGACTATGGCCTACCTAATTATTAGGCACAAATTCAGTATGTATCTTCTGTAGATTTAGGCTTTTAATTTGTATCATTCAAACCTTGAATAATGTTACAAATTTCTTTCTTTGCACCAAGGAAGCAGGAGACTCAGATGTTTCATAAACAAATTGTACAACATTTTCAAGGATCAAAACATCCCAATTCATGCAAATTCTTTCACAGAATACAAAAGGAAAGATGCTCCACAATTCCATTTTATGAGCCAAATGGAAACACAAGGCAATTTCACTCATAAATACAAATGCACAGATAATCATCAAAATATTAATAAAATAAAATTCAGCAAATATACAAAAGGTAATGCATCAAAAGTATGTTGAATTTATTCCCAGAATTCAGAGGTGTGTGAACATTAAAACTTTATTTACATAATTTTTCACATGAACTTATTTAAGTATTAAATTCTCAAGATTTCAACATATTCATAAAATACTAAATAAATTCCACATTCATTTGTAATAAAATTCACCAGATTACCAATGGAGGGGAATTTCTTTAACCTACTGAGAGTACCAAAATTTTCTGCAGAAAATATAATTTTGATAGCAAAACAGTTGAAGAATTACCTTTAAATCTGGGATTGAGATAAGGATGCCCACTTTTCCTACTCTCACACAGCAGTGTGCTGGAGGCCTTAGTCAGGACATCGAGAAAAGACAAAAATGAAAAGGAGGAAACCAGTCTCTAGTTATTTTTTGGCATGTAATTGTCCACATTGGAAATGAAAAGGGATATATGTATGTATGTATGTGTGTGTGTGTACATGCCAAAATAACATACATCAAAATAACAATAGAACTTAGATGGTTATAATACTGACAATCAAAGTTTGCATTTATATATAGCAACCAAAGATTTAATAAAATTTAATTTTGAAAAGATAATATTACATTAGCAACAAAGTATATACAGTAGTTAGGAATACACTAAATGTGGATATTTATATGAAGAAAATTGTAGCCCTTTAGTAGTTTATTTAAAGATGTAAAAGAAACCTAATTAAACAGCAATAATCATTTTATGAACATGAAGTCTTAATACTATAAAAACGTCAATTCTTCATGTTGATCCGTAGATTAAATGAAAGTTCTATTAAAATCCCAAAAGACATTTGAGAGGTGCTTTTCAGTTTTAATGGGTGGCCAAATGCCCAGCAAGAACAGGGACTGCTAAAGAATAAAGAGGGTGGAAGGACCAGGGTTGCTGCATGGACAGCACCAGAGTCAAGTTACTAAGCTCAGCCCTGACTCGCGTGTTGAGCAGAGTGACGGATGGGACCGGTTCAGGTGCCCTGAGGGAGACCAGGCTTAGGTGGCACTGTGCGGTGTGTTGGGGCTACAAGTTCATGGAGAGATTGGAGAGATGGCCTCTTCATGGCCATTGTGCAGGTGGAGCTATTTATTATCAGGGGGAAGGGTGGAAACCTCATGTCCATAAAGTGATCTGTATTTGACAGATTGAACTTCAAGAGAAGGCAAGAACTTAAAACTCAAGAGTGGCTCGTAGTGGTAAGATGCAAAATTTCTTGTTACACAAAAGCTGAGCTGTGTAACACACAGTGCTTCCTCCCTTCCTGGAAGCTAGAAGTTGGAGGTTTCAGCCTTGGGGATTCTGGGCCTCCTCTGATGCTATGTCTGTAGAAGAGCGCCTCTTGCCTCACCTGCTTCCAATGTGGCCAGCAGCCCTCTGGCCTCCTGGCTCCTGCCTGTGTCCTTCCACTATCCTCTTCCTTTGTCACGTGGTAGAATTCTTCCCCTTCTCCTCCTTCAACTCTCCTTTTCTTAGAACAACACCTGTCACTGGATTTGGACCCATTCTAATTGAAGGTGCTCTTAGCTGAACCTGGTTACATTTTCAAAGACCCTGATTCCAAAAGATAACATGCACTGATTCAGAGTTTGGAGATGCAAATTGGGGAAGATACTATTCAATCCAGGGAAATTGTTAAGGTAAAACTTGACAAATCCTTTCACTATTTATAAAGAAAACAGACAAGCCATACACTAGAGAAGATATTAATAATATACATTAGACATACAATAAAGTTTGTCTAAATACACTGTATAAGTATTCATATTACTGTTGTGAATCAATAGGGAAGATAGATAACCCAATAGGAAAATTAACAAGGGTCATGAATAAACAGCTTACAGGAAACACAAATGATGAATTAACTCATGAGAATGTTCTAAGCATTTCTAGTGAGCAGGGACATGCATATTAAGGTCACATTAAAAGACTGTATTACTTGCCTTAATGATGGGGACTGACAGCATGAAGTGTTGCCCAGGACAGAGGGTAACAGGGCCCTCCTACACTACTAGTGACATTGTTCATAGATAAGTTACTTAAAACTGCAAATTGTTAGAAGCAGTCCAGTATGCTCTGGTACGATAATTGATACATTATGACAGATTCACTTACCACACTGTTAAACAGCAATGAAAAGTGAATTAACTGGAGATACAGGTGGAAACACAATCCAGGGTTCCACCAAGCAAAACTCTTGACATGGACCTGTATGGTTAATGTGGTTCAGAAAGCAAGAGAATGACACACATGAGACTCCAGACCAGGTGGCCTTCTGGAGGAGGCAGGGAGCTGAGACAGGGAAGCAGCATGTGGAGAGCTGGCAACCGTCTGGTTCTTGGGTGGCCAGCCCCGTTTGTGATCATTTCTTCAGGCATTGGGAAGCAGATGCATGTCATGAATACTTGGACATCACAAAGACTCCATAGCATAAATAAAATTCATACATATTTGAAACAGGAACTGGATGTATTCAACACGTTGAAACTTGCCTCGTTTAATTCAAGTGTTTATTTAAGGATTTTAAACAGTCATGGGATGTACTGGCAAATCCTGGAGTAGGTGGAATTCACTTCCTACACTGAAATCCTGACTCAGCCATTTACTCGCTGCAGAATACTGGAGGGTTTCTTAATTTCTCTTTGTGTGGCTTTCTCCTCTATTAAAAGAAGATAAAATGGGGCATGGTGGCACACACCTGTGATCCCAGTGACTCAGGAGGCTGAGGCAGGAGGATCTAGAATTCATAGCCAGCCTCAGCAAAAACTAGGTGCTAAGCAACTCAGTGAGACCCTGTCTCTAAAGAAAATGCAAAATAGGGCTGGATGTGGCTCAGTGGTCAAGTGCCCCTGAGTTCAATCCCTGGAACTCCCACCACCTCCACCCCCCAGAAAAAATGAGCCCTGCTACTATGTATAACTATGATGCAGTTTAAAAAAAATTTAAAAAGAAGATAAATATGAATGCTGTTTCACGGGTTGCTGCAAAGTTCATATAGCAGTGGGGCGAAGCCCAGCACACACTTGCTTAAACACCAAGCAAGCACTCAGATATTGGAATTTAGTAGGTCAGATCAGAGTCCCTGAAATGTCTACACAGGTGCCCGCTTGCACCTCTGCCATCACTCTGAATTGACCTTGTCTCTAGGAAGCTGCCCCACCTTTTGTCTGGAGTGAGTGCACATGAGTCCAACCCACCATGAATCCAAGCCAAAGGATCCTGCAGTGTGAATAGAGTATCCAAGTTCAGCCTCAATCTATCCATCCTCAGCTGATGCACTGTTAGAGAATTAAGAATAAAGCCTATGAGTCTTCAGTCATTTTGTTTGCAAAAGTAGTGGAGTGATAGATGACCTTCTGCTATTGTTATAATAATAATAATAATGTCATCAAGATGTATCTCCTGCTCATATCCTTTAACTCTGGAGCACACTGGCTTACATCTGGGTGGAGAGCAGTCACGCTATCTGGCTCAGTAGAGTGGCCTTGTAACTGGCGGTTTGACATTCCTCTGGGTTATGCATGATTCCCTTTGTTGGGATGTTTTATGGTCCATAAACCACTCATGTACATTGGATCTTAGTGATCTGCAGTGCCACCTGCCCAATAGCCAGGGCCTCCTTATAATGAAAAACCCTAATCTCACAGTCCTAGTGATCTGTCCAAGAACACCAGCTTGTGTGGTATAGTAAGATTCTAACCTGAAACTTCATGCTAAGTCCTGGCTTTCTTTCATGGATTCGCAGTGCCTCCTACTTAACACAGAAAATTTTCTTGCTAGGCATTTGTTAACAGATAGGCTACCAACAGATTGGGTCAGCCTCTTACACCAGTCACCCTTGTGCTGTGGGGAGCATGCTACCCCGTAGATAGGCAGATGTCTGTCATCCCCATGTCAGCCATGGAACCCAGACACACAGCTTCCAGAACATTGCCAGTGACTTCTGTACCTCTGGTCTGCTGATTCTTCAAAATGTGCTTGGTTAGATCTAAAGATGAGGTATGGGTGGTGTAGGGACAGACTTTACCTAAGGTACCTTGGAAATATGTGAATTCACTAACTCATTTCCAGATTACAGAATTGACAAACCAAGTCCTTTTTTTCCAGATGTTGATTTGGAAATCGTGAAATAAATTGACAAATGAACTTCTACATTTTCTTTAAACTTCTGTACTCGCTTTCCAAAGGACTGCCTCTGTTTAAGCATTATCAGATGTCCTTGTCTGTGAAATGTTTCTAAATAATCTGTCACTATTTTAAGTTAGACACCCTAAGTTTGCCAAATAAAACTTTATGAGTTTGTGAATTGGTTCCTTGGAAGAGAACGGGGGCCAGGGATTTAGTTTTGGGGTGAAGGCTGGGTCTTTGGCTGCTTGAGTTTCAGTCTCAGTTCCACAACTAACAACAAGGTGTACAACCTTGGGCAAGTTCAACCTTTCTGAATCTCAGATTTCTGCTCTGTAATATGGGGTCGCTAATGAGACCTTTCTTGTAGGTTTGTGTGAGACTGAACAAGGTGACTCACAGACCTTGTTTAGAAAGCGTTGACACTAGCTGGTGTTCAAGCGCTTGCAATTTATTAATGATCACCGTTCCTCAAATCCTTTGGAAGTAGCTGGGTGTGATCTTTGGCAAGTACTTTGATATTTGCCAGTCGCTTCATCTGTAATCAATAGTGTGTCCGGGTCAGCTCTGTGTTATTAACTTTTGAGTATTTCGAGGCTGGACTTGAATCCGATTGCTTGGGTTTCAGATTCCTCAAACAAGTAACAGATCTCTGGGCTCCAGTGGCCTCCTGTGAAAAAGCATGCTGAAGATGAAAGGACCAGGCTTGTAGGATTGTTGGGAAGATGGACGTGTGTGGGAAGTGCTTGGCACCCTGCCTTGCATGGAGGGTCCTTCAGGGAGGGCACAGGAGGGCAGGAGGGCCTGGGGTTGGAGCTGAAGGTGGCCTGCGGTGGTCTGCCTGCCGTGGTCTGGGGGGCATCTGGGCTCCTGAGTCTTTCCACCAGCTGCTGCCAGGCCTTCTTTGCCTTCCTGGCCCTTTTCTTTATGTTATTATCTCTCTGCTGGATCTCTGTCTGTTTTAGACAAAGCCCAGTTGAATTCCTTCCAAGTCCTTATTGAGGTATCTGTCCTGAAATATTGCGTAGCTACTAGATTTTTAACAATTAGTTTGGCCACCTAGTGCAGCTAGGCCACAAGATTCAACCATTTACAGGTAGGACTTCCAACTCAGGAGCACTGACTGCTGCCATCTCACCTGTACTGGTCCTCCTCGCCCTCCTTCCCTCCTGTGCCTCGGATTGCTGATGGCCTTTCCTTCATTCCCTGCCATCCCTTCACCTGCCTGGGGTGACAGGCCACGTTTCTCCTTTAGGGATCGCCCCCGCCATTGTGATGGCCTGTCTACCTTAGCGTGTGTGCAGCCAGTTCCTCTGCCTCTCCACAGCAGGGCTGCTTCACGCCATTTTCTCCCCCAGCCGTTGTCCGTGTTTCCCTTTTCCTCCCTTTCAGATGGGCGACATTGTTCTGTTCTATATGGTGGGTGATTTCGTACTTTACCATGTTTTAGTCAGGTGTTTTGTGCTGTGACTGAAAGACCCAGCCAGAACAATTTTAGGAGGAAAAGTTTATTTGGGGGCTCATGGTTTCAGAGGTCTCCATCCATAAACAGCAGGCTCCATTCCTCGGGGCTCGAGGTGAGGCAGGACAATGATACCGCTGTTTACTGGTGACATTCTGCTTCCTCTAATGTTGAGGTTTGAACACTGGAGAAGCACACCAAGGCAAGCATGTTAAGCAGGTTTTATTTAAAGGTAATAATACAGACTTCTCGTGGGAGAAGGGGGCCATAGCTGATGTTCTAGAATCCCCAGACGTGAGCCCGCCCTACGTCTTTATAGGTTAGGGTCTCTTGTTCTCCAGTTTTCTCTCCCCTTATCCCTCCTTCCTGTCTATGTGACTAGGCTTGGTTTTGCAGGTGAGATGGGCAGGGGGAGGGCCAAAGTGATTCAGCCAGGCAAGGGCCCAGAGGGCATTCATTAGCAGCTCCTTGCCTGTAGTCCCTGACAAGCACAGGTAGATTTGGTTATCAATGGGCTCCAGAGATCCTTGACAGTCCATTCTCCCAGGGGCAGTCTCCAACTTGCAGATGCAGATGGCTTTCATGGCCTCCATTTCCTCAATTTGACCCAATCCACTATTTCTACACTAACTGCCTGTCCCCAATTCTGGCTTCATTATCATGGCGGAAACGTGTGGCAGAGGGAAGCAACTCACATGGTGATCAGGAAGCAGAGACTCCACTGGCCAGATACAAATATATTCAAAGCCACACCCCATTCCCACCTCCTCCAGCCACAAACCTACCACTGTAGTCACCACTCAGTTAATCCCTGTCAGGGGATTCCTTCACTGATTAGGCTCACAACCCAATCATATCTCTTCCAAACCTTCCTGCATTGTCTCACGTGTGAGTTTTTGGGGGACAACTCACATCCAAACCACATAAAGCCAGTGTCTTTTCTCAAACTTCTCTTACAGTTAGATATTCTAGGTGGCATGATTTTCCTTCTGCTTAATCTAGATCTTGTAAGTATCCTTTAGTGAGGGTCAGATCCTTCAATAACACATGGCTACGTTTTAACCTCTGACTTGTATGATAAAATGTGTCAGCAAATTCTTGATATTGCCAGAGATTAAACTTTGAAACTTCACAGTACATCTATCTCAGTTTCTGGATCTTACACATCAAAGAGAATTGAGAGCTCATATGTAGGGATGATTAAGAAACAGAGAAGTACAGTCATTACTGTCAGGCAATGCTGTCATTTTCAGGTTAAAATTGGTCGATTTCATAGGACTTACCCTAATATTTGTAACCATTCACATGTAAGGGTAACAAAGATAATGAGATCCCCATGCCTGATGGTAATCTTAAACTCATGTTAAATATCTTAATAAAAACTCCCTCTCCATTGATGAACTTTAATCAGAAACTATGAATGTGAACATAAATCAGTTTATAGAAATAAATTATCACTTTAGCTGTTTATCATTTTACTTCATTTCGTATATAGGATTATATAAAATACTTTATTTAGGAAGGAAATTCCTCTAAGCAAACCAAACCAAAGAATGAATGAATGGTGAATTTTGATCCTGTATCTATTTATCATTCTTTGAAGTAGAACTTCACTCTTGCTGTTGTTCTAACACAAGAGTAAATTTTGCCTTACCTTGACTTATAGATATGAGGGTTTGAAAAACAGTTAGCTAATCCCTATTTGATGACAATAGCTAAGTATTATAAAATAGCTCATAGAGAGGATTTTGAATGTTCCCAACTCAAAGAAGTGACCACTGTCTGAGTTGACCCCTGTGCCCCTTACCCAGCTCTGGTCAAGCCATGCCCCCAAATACGTACAACTGCGATGTGTCAGTTAAAATTCAAAAGAACCAAAGTAAAGTTAAAAGTTGGTTAATCAAGATGAGGGCTAACCATAACTGCATGCTTTTCTAAAAATTCTTTAAATACCTCCTAACATATACTAACATAAATTATTTACTCTCACTCAGAAGAGAACTTCATTTATGAGAAAGCAGTTTAGAGTAAATGAATTGTTATCAATCTAGCTAATGACGGTAATTAATTCATCTTCTTGAGATCGCCTGCTGCCTGATAGATGCTAGATTCTCTTGTCTCCTTGCTTATCGACACAAAGTGTTGACATGCTGATTTGTGATGCTGACATCATCACAGTTGGTTTTCCTTGGTCTAGAAAGCACTTCTCCTTCATTCGGCTTCTGGAAATATGAATCTTTTTTTGTGACTACCTTTTTCATCTGTTGACAGCAAATTACAACTGAAGACCTGATTTTGCTGACAAGAATAAAATACAGCTGGTGTGATGGCGCATTCCTATAATCTCAGTGACTTGGGAGGCTGAGGCAAGAGGATCGCAAGTTCAAGGCCAGCCTCAGCAATTTAGTGAGACTCTAAGCGATTCAGTGAGACCCTGTCTCAAAATTAAAAATAAAAAGGACTGGAGATGTGGCTCAGCAATTAAGCGCCCCTGGGTTCAATCCCCAGTGACAAACAACAACAACAAACCCCCCCCCCCCCCAAACAGGCAAACCATTAAGCAAATGCAACAGCTCTATAACTTTTTGGTTTCCTTTTAGTAATTTAATAATCTGGTGACTTATGTAAAGCCCTAATTTTTGGAAATATCTTCCTGTGAAGGGCTTTAAAGATAGACTCTGATTTAAAAATAACAGTGCGGGCCCCACGGTCATGGTCCTCACTCAGCACCGGTCAGTTCCAGGCCGTTCCTCGTGCCGCGTGGTCTCTAACAGGTCATGGGATCATTTCACTCGATCCCCAGAGCAGTGCTGGGAATGAGCACTGAGAGATGAGGCAGATGAGCTGCATGCTGTGAGTGACGCCCCAAGCCAAGACCGGTCGGCCTGGCTCTGCCTGCGTGCTCTTCCCCTGGGGTAAACTCCAAGCTGTCACCTGAGACCAGCAGCGACTTCCGTGCCACCCAGGGAGGCCTGGGGAAGACAGAGCCCAAGTCCTGGCAGGACATAAGGATCTTCATTGGTGCGCACCATGGCATGTCTCGGACCCTGTGTGGGCCGGGGTTGCTCTCCAGGATGGTGTCCCTGGGGAAGTCCTCCCTACCTGCGGCCATCCAGCCCTTGGAATGCACAGGGTCTAAGCTCCAGGAGTACTCAAGAGCCCCACGGTACAACGCGCAGACTGTCGTTCATGTATTGTGTCGGAGATGCTGAGAGATCAGCTGCTCAGGAGTTCTTAACCACAGAGCCGAGGAGTACCTGGGGTAAGTGCTCTCCAGCAATGCCGGATGTTGACCTACTTCAAGACCTCCCATTGTGCATGCCAGATATATCCATTTTATTAAACTAAAAACAAGAAAAATGCAAAATCGCTCATCAAGGGTTTTTAATATTGATTCCATGTTGAAGTGGAAGTACCGTGGACGTCACCTGTCATACCACTGGAATTCACTTGTTTTTGAAGTCCTTTTTCTGTGGTTCTGGGAACGCGTGGGACAGTTGTGGCCCTGTGTTTCTGAGCAGCGCTGCTCTGCAGTTTTCATCTCTCTTGAACGTGGTTCCTGACTTTGCTCGTTATCCAGCAGTTCTCCCTTTTAAAATGACTGAAAGTTCTGCCTGTACGAAACCTCATTACAACATACTCATCTGTTTATTTCCTGTATTTGGCATTTGACACTTTAATTTAGACTCAGCTATGCTAAAAACATAACTTAAAATTTATGAAACTTTCTTGGATATTTGAAATTACTTTCAGGTTAGAATTTCAAGTGGGCTGTAGGAGTGGGGTTTTCCTTAAAAAAAAAAGTGTGTAAAGGTAGGGAGAGAAGTGTGGAGCAAAAATGATTTTATCTTGCAAGATCAAAACTTAATGATAAAGTAAATTTTTTTTTAATAATTCCATTGAGAAATTTGTGCTTGTGCTTCCTCACCTCTGTGTGTGTGTGTGTGTGTGTGTGTGTGTATGTGTGTGTATCAGGGACTGTCAAGGAACAAATGAGTTAATACATGGAAAAAACTTAGTCTCTGGTTTTTCTAATTTTTAAAATTTCTTTTTAGTTATACATGACAACAGAATGTACTTGGACATATATGTACTTGGAGTATAACTTCCAATTTTTGTGGTTGTATATGATGTGGAGTTACACTGGTTGTGTATTCATATGTCAACATAGGAAAGTTATGTCTGATTTATTCTACTATCTTTCCCATTCCCATCCCCCCTCCCTTCCCGCTGTTTCCCCCATCCAATCCTTTAAATCTCTGCTCCTCCCTCCCCCATGCCTGCTTGTGAGTCAGCATCCATATATCAGGGAGAACATTCGGCCTTTGGTTTTGGGGGATTGACTTATTTATCCCTAGCATAATAGTCTCTAGTTCCATCCATTTATTGGTAAATGCCATCATTTCGTTCTTTTTGGCTGAGCAATATTCCATTTTGTTTGTGTACCACATTTTCTTTATTTGTTCATCTGTTGAAGGGCACCTGGGCTGGTTCCATAGTTCAGCTGTTGTTAGATGAGCTGCTAAGAATATTGATGTGGCTGCCTCACTGTACTGTGCTGATTTTAAGTCTGGGTATAAGCCTAGGAGTGGGACAGCTGGGTCAAATGGTGGTTCCATCCCAAGTTTTCTAAGGAATCTTCATAGTGCTTTCCAGAGTGGCTGCACCAATTTGCAGTCCCATCAGTAATGTATGAGTGTGCCTTTTTCCCCACGTCCTCGCCAACATTTATTGTTGTTTATTCTTGATCACTGCCATTCTGACTGGAATGAGATGGAATCTCAGTGTCATTTTGATTTGCATTTCTCTTAATTGCTAGAGATGTTGAACATTTTTTCATGTACTTGTTAACCAGTTGTATTTCTTCTTAGGTGAAGTGTCTGTTCAGTTCCTTAGCCCATTTATTGATTGGGTCATTTTTCTTTTGGTGTTAAGTTTTTTGAGTTCTTTATATATCCTGGAGATTAGTGCTCTGAGGTGCATGTGGCAAAGACTTTCTCCCATTCTGTAGGCTCTCTCTTCATGTTCTTGATGTTTCCTTTGCTGGGAAGAAGCTTTTTAGTTTGATACCATCTCATCTTAATTCTTGATTTTACTTATTGTGTTTTAGGAGTCTTGTTGAGGAATGTGGTTCTAAGCCAACAGGATGGACATTTGGGCCTGTTTTTCTTCCCGCAGATGCAGGGTGTCTGGTCTAATGCCTTTGATCCACTGTAAGTTGAGTTTCGGGCAGGGTGAGAGATGGGGTCTCCTTTCATTTTGTTACTGAAGGATTTCCAGTCTTCCTAGCACGTTTCGTTCTCCAGTGTGTTTGGGGCGCCTGTGTTAGTACAGTCTCCAGCATAGACGACAAATGTCGGCTTTCATTTTGTTAAAAATTTTAACTGAAGATACCTGTGTGACCACAGTGGAACTTCATAAATCGTACTGGATTGAGTATTCATGAAAGGCAGTTAGAGACGCACCAGGTGGAGGGCAGTTGTAGAGACAGCACCTGAGGGACAGTGGGAGGCACCCGCAGGCAGCCCTGTTCTTCAGTGTTCTTTGAGTTAATTATCTTTTTACTTTTGCTACTTTGCACTTTCCCCATTTCTAGGTCCATTCTTCTTGACATTGTAGAGTTTGGCCACCATGAGCAGAGGGTAGATTGTGCCTGTCACCTCTTTGCTTACAGGTGAAGAAGGTGCCACAACAGACCTGGTGGCATGTCCTGCACACAAACCGTCAGGAGGCAGCAGAGTGGTGAGAGACTGTGTACCCTGGGGCTGCGTGAGCACCCTGACGGAGTCTCGCGTCTCGTAACACGTGACTGCATTACGCACCACTTCTCTTCCCTGGATTGTGGTCAGTGGAGGCCTGAGAGTGAGGGAGCCGTTCAGGCTGCATGTTGCGCAGACTGGGCTCCGTGCAAACTGGAGCTTGACCCCAAAGCTGCGGGCTGCACACCTTGTGGCACTCTTCTCCGTGTTCATTGGGATTTCTTCTGTGTATGAATCAGAATGATAGAACGTGGGCATTGCACACAAACGTAAAGCGTTGCTCTTTGGTTAGCCTTGGGTGAAGGCGAGTTAGAGGCACCCTGTCCTTCCTTGGTGGCCAACGCCAGCAAGGAAAGGTGGCTGTCCAGCCTTCATGTGGGAAGCCCTCAGTGGAGACCCAGGGTGGCCCTTGATGGCTTCCATCTCAGTGAGAATAAACGGGACAGGAAATTAATGGTGGACAAAGCATATACACTCAGTCCCTCCAGGGACGTGTAAATTGATTTAAGGAGCACACAGAGACAGAAAGCGAAATGAACTGTGAAGGCGACGGTGTTTCTTCTGTCTAGAGACACCAGACCTTTACTGTATCTCCCAGCAGAGTCACGGAATCATCAAGCCAACTCAGTTTCTCAAGCCCGACAGCCGTGGTGCTGATGTATCATAAGTGCAGAATTGGTTCTTAAAATGAAATTGATTTAATTGCTTACTAATCAAATAAAACAATGATCTCCACTTACTATTGAACTTTAATTTTTTCTTAAATTATTTGTAGTAGTATGTGGTCTACTGGGCTTAATGACACGGACAGCCAAGTTCACTTCGGAGATGATGTGAATTCTTTGAATCCTTCCAGCTAGAAAAGAAAAACAAACAAACAACAAAAAGCAACCCACAAATACATACATTAGTCGACCCTAAATTTAAGGGTGGGTGGTAGAATGGAAAGTGAGAAAACAAAGTTTGGTTTCTAGTTCAGCAGGATGAGAGAGTTGTGCAAAACTGACATGAAGGAGGCTCTTCCTGGAAGAACGGGGTACTAGCTTCCCATGCTCTTGCAGCACATTCCCACCGATTCAGTGACTGTGAACCAAATGTGTTCTCTTCTGGCTGTTTCCCTCAGCCA
The DNA here is from genome assembly GCF_902686455.1 of Sciurus vulgaris. Classification (NCBI taxonomy): domain Eukaryota; kingdom Metazoa; phylum Chordata; class Mammalia; order Rodentia; family Sciuridae; genus Sciurus; species Sciurus vulgaris. The sequence goes on along the minus strand of NC_136480.1, from coordinate 24,331,623 downwards.
AGTCTCCTGGGCTGAGCCCGCTGTCTGAACAGCCCGTGTTCTGCAGACTCCAGAGGAGCGTCCTCCTCCTTCCTTCCTTGGCTTGCAGCCCCCTCCTCTATCATGCAGACCAGCAGAAGAGCATCCTCCAGTGTCTCTCTGCCTCTGTTCAGGGGCCAGAGCCCTGATGTAACCAGTCTCCTCACGAAGACAATGTCCGCCTGCTTCCCATCTTCCCTGCGTGCCCCCTGCCCATCCTTCCCCTCCCACCTTACTGCCATCATGTCTTGGTGGCCACAGGTCCTGCTTTACATTACTGTGTTCCCATTTGTGTAACTTACATGGCTTTACACCCAAGAGGTGGTATCCCCGGGATACAGGTTTGTCTGTGATAAAGTTAGCTTCCGGTCTTACAGCAATGCTTCTGGATCTTTCTTGAGTCAGTACAACAGCCATGTGTCAGTACAGGTGCTGTTCACCCCTGTGCACACAGTCCCACTGTCAGAGGTACCCAGCTGAAGCCTACCTCTCCCCTTGAGTTTTCCACGTGAACAGATCTTACATGTCTGTGTGCATAGAGGCACACATGAGGAGGTTTCAAGATGGCGGACTAGAGGGTGGCCGCATTTCATGTTGCTCCAGGACTCAGGATTCAAAAGAGGAGAAATTGAGAGACTTGGGACCAACTCAAAGCAGCTGGGTGACTCTCTCCCATTGGGGAGGCGTCCCGGATGGGGCAGTAATCCCGGAATGCTGGGAACTTTGTGAAGTGGGGCTGCCCGGCGAGACACCCCTCCCCCCGCTGGAGCAGTGAACTCGGACAACTGGGAGCGTCGTAGAGGAGGCCGCTCAGCACAGTGCTGGGACTCGGAGCAACCACTGGGGCTCCGGGCGGCAGCCCAGAGGAGGGGCTGCGAGGAGAGCTGTTTGGACTCAGAACGACCACTTCTGAACACTGGGGCCTGAGCGGAGGAGAAGGAGGAGGAGCAGTGCGGCGAGGCGCTTGGACTTGGAGCGACTGTGTCAGAGCTACAGACGGTTGCCAGAGGAGGAGCTGCGCGGCGAGCTGTTTGGACTCAGAGCGACCATTCCTGAACACCAGGGCCTGCCCTGAGGAGGAAGAGGAGGAGCGTGGCCGCTTGGATTCGGAGTGACTGCACCAGAGCTACGGGCGGTTGCCGGAGGAGGAACTGTGTGGCGAGCTGTTTGGACTCAAAGCGACCATTCCTGAACACCGGGGCCTGCCCGGAGGAGGTGGAGGAGCGCGGCGGGTCGCTTGGACTCGCAGTGACTGCATTGGAGCTCCAGGCGGCTGCTCAGAGGAGGCCAGTGGTGAGTTGTTTGGATTTAAAGCGACCGCTCCTGAACACCGGGGAGCTGCCTGGAGGAGGAGGAGGAACGGGGCAGGTTACTTGGACTTGGAGGCACACATGATATTTGGATGTGTGCAGATGCTCACAGTATCTGGGCGTGTGTAGAAACACAAACAATTCTATATCTCTTACAACAAGAGTACTGGGCAAGACTGAGCTCATCTAAGAGAAGAACAGTGTGCATGCTTGAGCAGCATATCCAAGAAGCTGTGGCGATGGATAACGTGGAGCCAGTCAGGATGGCACTGTGCAGGTGGCTTCCATAAAGACATGGAGAGATGGAGAACCATTGTCTCTGTGTAAATACCATGCCCAGGTCTCTGGGATCCAGGAATGCTTCACCGAGGAATCCTGGGAATATTTGCTCATCTGCCATCAGATAGCCCCGCAGTATCATATGGAACCCAATTGCTGGTGGTGAATTAATGACATGAGGTGTTATTTTGCCACATATTTTATCACTTAATATAAACCATGCCATGAAATAAATAAGCCTATATAAGCATTGTATTCAGACTCAATAAATGGTAATCTTTCTTGTTGAAGTTTGGTGAATAATTTAATAAATCTCCTACCAGAATCCCATGGAATTTCAAATAAATCAGTGGATTTTTAGTTTTGCTGTTTGGCACTCATAATGAATCCTTAATGTCTAACAGCATCTACTGTTTACATTTGCCTGGGGTCTCTGAAACACCATGAGATGAAATGATTTTTCTGTTCCTTGGTGTATGACTGTCATAGAATTAAAGTGTTCCATGAATTTCATATTTGAGTGAATGACTTCCATTCTTCAGTCTCTTGTGAGAGGGGAGAAATAGGTGGAGCTGCCTTAACAGTATGCTGTCTTGTCTGGATTGAATTCGTTATGAATTGCTTGGTTCTCAATTGTACTCTCATGTGTCCTTAACACAAACTACAAATTCTATGGGACACATATTTTGTTCTTTGCTGAACGCCGAGAACGTATAAATGATGATTTAAGGGGCTGTGAAACTGAAGTTGGTATAAGCCTACAAACCATATGTAAATTTCCATTTGAAGAATAAAAGAAAGCTTGTTTTCAATGTCCTTAAAAGTTTAATAAGAGTTCCTTTCATGGCAGGGTGGAAACACAGTACCACAGAAAAACAAATACGTATCCATTAGCCTTTGTTAAAATGTACCCAGATTTCCAATTACAAAATTCTTGTAAAGCCAATGATTTCCTCCTTTCAAAATCACTTAAAACAAGTGGCAAAATTACATTGTTATTTAAATAGGGAACATTCGCATATGTAGACTGGATTTCTGTCTGAACTCAAGAGATTGCAAGACTTAAACGTGATTCTATCTGGACACTTCGGAAGGTTTTGTCAAGAGGGAGCAAAACACACAAAAACAAAAATACCAGAGGGGAGAGTTCAGCGGCTGGACTCTGGGGTCTTGTGTGTCACCCACCTTTTCCGAGAGCTCAGTGCACTAGGTTCATGGGGCAATTCTATCCCTAGGTCCAGTATGGCTGGGCACTCCAGGCCCAGAGGACATAACATGGACATGCTGGACACTGGCTCTGCCTCAAGGGGGTCCACCTTGTTCTGTTGGGGTAACAGACAAAGCTCATCAACAAACGGAAGCACAAGATACTGTCAGGTAGGTAGTGCTGAGTGCCACCAAGAAGCATGAAGCCAGATTGGGGCAGAAAACAGGAGGATGGGCTGTACCCGTGCTTTCAAAGCAGTTTATGAAAGTACATGGCATGGAGCACTAGGGTAAATACTTGAGGGAGTTGAGCACCAGGTTGGAAAACTACTCCATCTGATCACAGAAAAGTAGTTTCTAGATGCTGGCCACCATCTTGACACTGAACCTTTGACTCACCCAAGCAGGACAAACGGCCAAGAGTTTCATAAGAAAACCTCCATCTAAAACATGGACACCGGCAGGTGTGGTGAGGGAGCATTCACATGAACCCAAGTACCAAGTACCAAGATCCCGCCAGCCCTGAGGGTCTCCTGCTTGCACTTGCTGATGCTTTTCTCTGTGCTCTGGGGAGATGACTCAGGCCCATTTAAGAACTCAAAGAAGAAGATGAATGGATAAAGAAACTGTGGTACATATATACACAATGGAATATTATTCAGCCGTAAGGAAGAATAAAATCATGGCATTTGTGGTAAATGTATGGAATTGGAGAATATCACACTAAGTGAAATAAGCCGACCCCAATAACCAAAGGCCGAATGTTTTCCCTGATAAGTGGATGATGACACATAATGGGGGTGAGGAGTGGGGGATGAGAGAAGAATGGAGAAGCCTTAGGTCATGTACAGGGAAATGAGAGCAGACAGGGGCAGGGCAGGAAGGGTGGTGGACTGAGACAGACATCACTGCCCTGTGCACATGTGTGATTGCGTGAGTGGTGTGACCTTGCATTGTGCACAACCAGAGAAACAAAGAGTTGTACCCAGTTTGTGTTCAGTAAATCAAAAGGCAGTCTGTCAAAATAAAAAATAAAAAATAAAGAATTTGGGACTGAGTTTGTCACTCAGTGGTAGAGTGCTCGCCTAGCATGCATGGGATGGGGCCCTGGGTTCCATCCTCAGCACCACATAAAAATAACATAAAGGTATTTTCTTCATATTCCATGTTTTAAAAAAAAAAGAATTTAAAGAAAGCAGGCTGGGGTCGTGTAGAGCACTTGCCTGGCTTGTGTGAGGTCTTGGGTTTGATCCTTGGCACCTCACATAAAGAAACAAATAAATAATAAATAAATAAATGTCCATTGACAACTAAAAAACATTTTAAAAAAGAATTTGAAGAAAGCTCTGGCCACGCCCCAGAGGATGGACATATTTACATCTGCTCAGATTTTGGCAGAAAGTATCACGGTTGTCAAAGAGGTTCTGAGGACTCGGGTGGAAATCCGAAGATGCCCATTTCCCTCTCACTGTACTGTCATGAAAAATGGAGAAGTTTTATGTTTTTCATATAATCCTCCATAAATATTCATGTGACATCTTCTTTTTAATTATTGAGCAGCAAAGAATTCATTGTCATAGACTCTGATTACAAGGGAAAAAACCTTGTTTTCAAATATTCTTTGGCCAGTTATTAACAGAAGCATATGCTCTGAAATTAAAACCATCCAAGAAAAAATGAGGAGGGATGCAGCCCCTGGCCCCTCGGACCAGGTGTGGACAGGTTGGACTGGCGGCTCTCGTGTGGTGCCCGAGCCCACTGACGTTCGTGCCTGCAGTTTCTAGGGCCGTGCCCTCGCCCTCTCTCTTTCACTTTTCCTGCCTTTACATTTGTAAGCAACACAGGAAGGATTTCTGTGAGTGTGTGTATATCCACTGCTCAGTAGGATTCCGTATCTGAGAAAATGAATCAGCAAGCTAACTAATTGGATAGAAGTGAAAAGCTTAACAGTCTCTCTAGTTAAAACTCAAGTCACAGATCTTTTAAAAACAGGGAAAGAAATGGCACCAATCTGGGTGGAGGAAAGCCTTAATTGCCAGGTATCAGTTTTTAGTGGCTTGGCATCATTAAGAGGACTCCAGATTAGTTCACCTGCTGGGCCTCTTGACTGAGCTCACAATGCTCACCCACTCGACCTGCCTGAGTCAAATCACGAGTCAGAATAGAAGTGCTCACTGTGACCTGAGATCATGGAACCTGTTGTTTTCCTGCAGTTCCTTTGCCATTCTCTATTGTTTTCCCGTCTCTCCCCCTTGGTATTCAACACCGTTCCTGGAAACCGGGAGCAGAGGGTGGAGAGTTATAGTTCCAGGTCTCTGTGGGAGCTGTCCAAGCCCTCTGCTCAAGCGTGGGTCGTGCATCGCAGTCTCCTGCTCTGTACTAGAGCCCCACAATGGTGGCCCTCTGCAGGAGAGAACATTCTTTTTTAGCAAACAGTCCCCTTCAGTGCTGATTTCTCTTCAGGTATGCATGCATAAACATGTGTTTTATGGGAGCTGATCTTGTAATACACAGTAGGTGTGTTCTTCAAACTGTGGTATCCATGAGACATTTCTAACTTGAGTCCTGTTTACTCAGAGACCGTGATTACACTTTCATAAAACTTTTTATTAGTGGTTAGCTGGCATGCTGATCATTGCTTAAGAGAACCGTAAGCCAGTGTGTTGTAAAAGGCGCGAGTGAGTGAGTGAGTGAGTGTGTGTGTGTGTGTGTGTGTGTGTGTGTACGTGATGTTGAAGTATTTCTGAAAAGGATAGTGATACATCCAGATATCTCTTCCACTGGCAGTGCTAAGTGAGGTACCTGTGAGAGCAGAGTCTTGTTCATGGCCTCCTGCATCCTGCATCATGCTTGTTTTCCTCTGCCTCCCTCGAGGCTGTACTTCTTTTCTGTTTGCATTCTGTATGTTGAATAGATGAGCGATGGACTTGGTGGGGAAGGCAGAGGAAGTCGTAAGCTATCCTTACACACATACATCCTTACGGGTCCTGACTCAGGAGCATCCTCCAGGGTCGCTCCATTTGACGAGCTCACCGCACACTGATGACTGAGGTTACAGGGTCTCCCCGCATGTTCTCTTTGGGCATGTATTTGAGGAACAGTTCCATTTGCTCCTTGTTACAGCAGGACTGGGACTTAAACTCCCTGGCTGTTAGTTTGCTTATCATAGAATGAGGGTAAAGCAGTGTCTGTGGCATTGTGTGTGACGGGATTGATGAATGGAACGTGCAGAACGAGCAGGCGGCAGTCTCGTGTGTGACAGGTCTTCTCTCTCGATGGCAGTGGCGTGGACCGCTCAGCGTTCACTGCTAGGCTCTGAAGGATAACATCCAGCACCGATGAACACAATTTTGCACATGTAGTTCATCAGATTTTCTTACACAAGTGTGGGTTTCTGTGGTCACTTTTTGATTTCATGGTCTGCTTGTGACTTAGTGCAGGTGAAGTGGGTGGTTCCCACGGCCCTGGTACTGTCCCTCCACATGCCACGGGTGTCTCTGCACTCCTTCTCTTCCGGAGTCCTCCTACGTGTTCTTACAGGTGCGGGAATGTACCTGTGGTAACCACAAGCGCTGGAAGACGGAGGCATGGTCACTGTCCACGTCTCTGGCCTTGGGGAGCACAGTGATCGGACGTTCGCCGTGGCGTGAGCCTCCTGGAATGGTCATCCCAGGTCAGCAGCGCAGCTCTGTTGGTTCTGCTCTCTCCTGCTTCCCAGACTCACCTCATGTCCAGTTGCCCAGGCTTGTCCTCTGGCTCTTGGGGGGAAGTCCACCAGAGCAGAACACAGCCTTCGCTCCTGCTCAGACCCTCATGACCGCGCTCTCCAGAGCTGCTGAGGAGTCACCAGGTGTTTTCCTTGTGGTGCAGTAATAATGGGGTAAACGGATAGAAGTCTAATTTTATTTACACAGAAAATCCATAACCTAAGTACCTTTTCTTGAAATTTTTATGGATGTCTACATATCAAACAAAGTATCCATTTTCTTTTAACTCAGCTGGTATAAAGACACTTACTGCTTAATCCTTTTAATCATTCCATGAAGGGGAAAAGAATTCCTATTCCTAGTTGATTATGTCCTCACTTGTTTGTGTCCTGGCTTTGGGCCTTCAGACAGTTTTATGGTTTTTGCCCTCTGTCATTCACATTTGGCCAATGGATCTCACCAGAAATAGAGAATGAATATATATATTCATTCTAATTTAACCATAGGTCAAACTGCTGTTTACTGGCACTCCTTTGAAAACACTAGTTTGTTTCACCCTATTAGCGTTTTTCGGTATCCCGTGTCCTTCTTTCTGTCTTGAACAATTATGAATGCTCTAGTTACCTTTTGTCTTTATAGGAGCATGCTTGATTTAATAGTTATTTTTCAGAGAGAAAATTGAGACAGATTCATACAACCTGATCCTCCCCTTATGGAAACTTAGCATGCAAAAATAATCCCTAAGGCATGCATCTCATCCAGTCAGACTTTGATCATGCAGACTAACAGTTATAGGTCGACTTAGCTGGAAGACATTTTGGTTTGGTCCACACAGTGATGACCATGTTTGTAATTGGAATCATTAGTATTTTAAGGATCAGTGTGTTTTAAACACAAATGAGAATTTTGCACTGCTGACGTTCTGCATGCTGGGTCTGTGTTCTGTGCTGCACAAGGGCAGAGCAGAGAGTCAAGTGTCCCCAGTTGGAGACTGCCCCAGCGCCCTCCTAGGATGCCCCTTCCTGGTCCTCACTTCTCTTTTCTTGCTGGTTAGCTGCCTCACTTGGTGATCCTACTCACATCCCCATAGGGATTTAAATTTGGATCAATTTTAATATCATGGAGAGCACAAATAAAAGAATATCTTCCCCCTGCAAGGCAAAATTGGAGACAAGGGTGTACCTTGGTCAAAGAGCACAAGTTCAGCACGCTGGAGGTCCAGCACCAAACAGGAACTGTAACAGCAGAACGTGAAAATACACCTAGCACATGATGTTGCAGCTTAAACTAGCTACTCCAGACCCCGGGGTCGTGCCACAGGTCAGCCTTCTTCACTGACCGATGTAGATGCCCGGGGTGCTCACGTTAGTCTTTGCTCTCACTCATGCAGCAGATGCTGCCCTGTTTGCCCCTCAGGGGTCTAAACACAAATGCGAAGAGGCTGCACCTCGTTCTTGGAAGACAGAGTCATAGGCTCTTTCTACAGGCTTTCAGTTATTTAAACACAACATCCTTTACTTTAGAACAAGGCTTTGCTAAAGCCCCAATTATATAATTCTCAAAACAGCCAAGAAGTAAAACTATGATGATTTTGAAATGTCTGCGAGGCTGTTCTGAGCTTGCTGTGCAGACTGTAGGTCAACAGGAGTGAGAATGGAGGATAAGCCGTCATGTGAAGAGGACACAGGCTTTCAGAGCTCTGGTGTGTTCTCCTCTAAGCAGGGCTCTTTGGTGGTTTCCATCCTAGGATTTTACTTCACTCTTCGTGTTTAGACATTTCTGCAAAATCTCGTCTGTGCAGAAGAAAGATGATATCTATTCCACTGAAAGGTTGCCGTGCGTGTGACCTGAGAAGGTAACAGAGAGTTACCGGCCCTCATTAGCCGCTGAAGCAAGAACTCTGAACTTCACGGGATCTGGACTTGGTGGAGGGAGTGCAAGGATCCTTTTCTCCTGCCAAAGCTATTCAGGAAATCAGCTCCAAGGGATGGCCCAGGGGGTCCATGAAAAATTTCAAGATGTGGCACATGTTTGATTGCTGAAGTGAGTGGAGGGGAGGCTGGAGCCACTCAGAAGTAACATAACTCAAATTAAATAAGTGTCGTTCTCCAAGAATGCCAGCCTTTCAAGGCACCAAGTAAATCAGATTTCTTATGCATCTGTTTTCGGTGAACTAACCTAACTGCTTCTCCCTGTTCAAAATCCCTGGGTCCTATGTGACACACACAGCTCATATGTGCTTTTGCATAGCTGCTTCACACTCTGCATTTTTTATTATAATGACTCTACTCTCTGCTTCCACCCTTGACCTCAGACAGCAGTTAGAATGTGTTGCTCCTATCTTCTAACCTTCTACAAACTTTGACCAAATTTGGAAGAGAGGCCTGCACCATACGAAACCCAACAACAGTGGTTCCCAAAGTGTGGCCCTGGATTGGCAATGTCAGCATCACCCAGAAACTTAGACAGGCATGTTCTCAGGCCCTGCCCTGGACCTGAGTCAGGGACCTGCAGGGCGAGCCCAGAGCCTGCGTTTTCATGAGTGCTCTGGCAGTGATGGTGCCAGCTCCAGGCTGAGCCTGCTGCGCTGCAGGCAGGGTTGGTGTCTTCTTCACCCTCGCACTGGGTCCACTACTACTCATGCTGACCCAGCCCTCTGGCCCCTCTTAGGTGCACCACACCCCAGGGCCATGTGTGTGGCCCTTTCACGCTTTTCTCCTTTCTCAGCCCCTGCTGGTCCTCACAGTTGAGCCCTGTGCCCACTCTGTTGCTCTCCCAGGGCTGCCCTGTCCAGGGCAGCTCTTCCTCTTCCACAGTCCCGCAGACCAGGAGTCCCTGTCATCAGTCTGCCTTCTGCCGTGCTGACAGACCCCTCCTGCCTCTTCAGAGTTTCACAGAGGCCAGAGACCCAAGTGTACATAGCCTGTACCTGCGTCACTCCAGGCTCTGCTTGTCACCACATGGTGTCCTCCCTGCCTCTTGGGACACCAGTCAGGTTGGAGGACAAGCTCACCCTGCTGTAGAACGACCTCACCTTGACACCTGCAGCAGCTCCATTGCAGACAAGACCCCATCATGCTGCTGAAACAGACTTCCGCCCCTTTTTGGGGGACCCAGTTCAACCTAGAGCACCTATCCAGCTTTAAGTAGCCCCTTCCCAGACTGTCCCACCTGCGTTCCCTCTTGCCCTGCCCGGGTTTTACTCGCCTGTTCACCTGCTGTCTAGCACCTTCACTGGAGTTCAGAGTGCCTCAGAGTGAGACCTGTCGTTCGTCTTCATCCCCACGGGTCTCACAGCTTCTAGCACCACCCTGGCGCACAGTGGAGGCTCCGTGAATATGTACTGAGTGGGTAAAAATGGCAGACCACTAATAGCTCATTTCATGGTCAAGGAGTCAGATCATTTACCTTAAAAGTAAAGCACAAAAAGCAGTCTCTGTGTCTTGGGTGCCTTATAGATGAGCCACAGGGACTAGTATGAAAGCACCACCTGAAAAATTTCATTCCGAAACAACTGAGGAGGTTCCGGGTGGCCAGGGCTCTTTATCGGGTGAGACAGGAGGGCAGCTTTTGGAGCTGGGGATGTTATTGGGTTGATCGCTCGACTGGCAACCAGGAACCAGGATGGTTTGGTATCAGAAGTAGAGTTGGACAGAGCAAGTCATGAAGCGAAAGGCTGCTGCACTGAGCTCTTGCCTCTTTGTTCTGATGTCTCTGTTCATGCGCTCATTCCGTCATTCATCTATCCTACAAATACCCAGACACCCAAGTGTTTCCTCCAGGATCCAGGCCTGGGACACGAGACCAGGTGAGTGAGCTTCTAGCATCTGCACGTAAGGAGGTTGAGTACTGGAACGTTCCGGGTTTCAGTACTGCCACTTTTTCCACTGCCAAGGCCTGCCTGACTGTCTGTGTCTACCCTGGAGAAAGCCAGCTTCTTCTCACACAGCCCAGACATCGGTGGTCGTGGCCACATGGAAATCCACCACGTAGAAGCCTGGATTGGGATTCCAAAGGTGAGATCCTAAGGATGCCAGCGTCCAGGGCACTCTGAAATCCAGGCTTTGTCACTAGAGCCAGTGTGAGGTCAGCAGAACTCAGGGCAGGAGCTGTTGAGTGAAGCAGGTTGGAACATGGGCTTTAACTTGCATTTCTCTTCTGCGGTCTGGGAGCCACGTGATTTCAGAAAAAGCACCCGACGTCTCTGAGAGTTTTCTCATTTGTAAACGAGCATGCATCCTCGGTGTTGAGATCACACAGATGAAGAACACAGCAGCCTCGTGGGAGGCCATGGACAGCACTCAGTAAGCCTGTTAGAAGGAAGCGCAGACCAGAAGTGGCACGTTCAAGGCTTTGGTGAATCTCTGCTTCTCCTTTGTGTCATCGTGGGTTAAAAAAGGTGGAGCTGCGTGAAAACAGTAAGTTCTGGAGATGGGAGCACCTATGCACATCAGGGTGGGCAGTCGCGCTGTGACTGGCATGGAACATAAGACTTCTCGTGTATTTGCTTTTAGGAGGCTGTCTTATCAGTTATGAATTTTGGATGGCAAATTTAGGGCAAGTTTTATAAAACACTCAGGGAAGTGAACCATAATAGTAACGCATGAGGATTCATCCTGGTATTGTTAAAATTAGGCAGAATGGCTTCGAAGGCCGTTCTTTTTAGCAGCTCGCCTAACCATGTTGCTTATAAAAGACGGCAGTGGATTGAACTGAACAGCAAACTGTGTTCCCACCATCTGTCTTGAAAGAAGCATGATAGAGAAGTGGCTGTCACTCAGGCTTCTTGGAAGGGAAAATCACTTATAAGTGTGTTCAGCCCTGGTTGAACACTCTGTGTGGAATTAGACCCCAGGTATTAAAAATGTCTCCTGAGATTATTTCTAGGACAGGCATTTTAATAGGAAGACTTCAACCATCAAGTTTAAGCTGTTTTCTGATGATTCAAATTGCTTTATTAGACGGCATTAATTAAAATGCTGAAGATAAGGAGCCCCTATTGATCTCCCCTTTCTTGGCCTTTGAATTTCCCCCAAGGATCATCAAAATTTGGGCACTCTGTTATCAGCATAGGGCTGCTACTCAGTTGGGTAGTAAATATCAGTCATGCTTTCCACTAACCCAGAGGCTTTGAAAACTTCATCTGTAGCAGCAATCAGATTTTAAGCTGTGGGAATGATTGCCCAAGTTTCAAAATCCTGGGCCTTCACAAACACGTTGGTTTTCAGAGCAGAGGCTTGACTGCATTTTGGAGATTGATGAAGGAGTGAGTGAAAAGTTCAGTGCCCCACCCCGTTCCGGACTCTGCAGCCTGCAGTCCAGATGGGGGTTGCGGGCACTTCTGAGGACACCCTGAGGTCTCTTCCTGCAGGAGAAGCTTGGGATACACATTTTCCCACTCTGGCAACATGAGCAGTGCCTTTTTTAGGTCAGATATATAGGTCTACATTGTGGATGGCACACGATGCCTGCTTTTATAAACCGATTACAGATCTGTCCTTACTTACCCTAGTCCTCTCTGCTCCGTGCTCAGTGACCCTTGCCCTGCACTGCTCCATTTGACTTCACGAAACATCCACAGTCCTGGATGGAACCAGTTCAGTCATTCCTCGGGCCGCAGACTTTTCAGTCTAGAGCAGCACAGAGGAGCTCTGCCATGTTCCCAGCACTAGAGGGTCTGTCTTACCAGGAGACATAATCTGACGGAGAATGTTTTCCACCGCCTTGTAACAGTGTGCTGCATTTTAACAGCACTCCCATGTATTATGCAGATGAAGTGCATTGCAGACTTGTCACAGATGGCAGCTGGCAGTGACTGTTGGACGATCACTCCTTACCACCTTCTTAGAAATGACGCTCTTGGTTTGCCTACCCACAATCCCTGAGTTGAGGAGCGGAGCTAGAGAATGAAGAGGAGCTTTAAGAGGATGACACGGGGAGGAAGGTTCAGCTGCTGTGCTTTGAACACATGCTTCCTGCTCCAGGGTCACCAGCTTGATCCCCATGCAGCAGTGCTCGGACCTGAGGCCTTTGGGAGGCAATTGGTCACGAGCATGGGGCCTCGTGAGCAGGGTGAGGCCGTTGTCACAGGAGCGGGTCATTGTCGGATCAGGTCTGCCTCCCAGGCTTTCTCCTCTGATGTGCTTACTGCCCTTCACTGTCCACCCTGTGTGGGTGCAGCCTGCAACCTCACCAGATGCCACTGCTATGCCCCTGGACCTCCCAGCCCGCAGAGCTGTTAAATCAACTTCTTTCTTCATATCTCACCCACACGGTGGGATTCTGTTATAGCAGCAGGAAACAGATGAAGACAGAGCGTTTGTTAAATTGAGGACCAGGAGAGAATGTCTTCCTGTGTGATACCTGAAAGAGAATCTCCAGCCTCCGCAGCCAGGCCTGTTGTTATTCTTGTTTACTACGCGTCAGGAGTAGTGTGACGGTGGGAGGGAGAAGGGGAGACCAACCTGTGCCGAGAGTCGTCCTAAAGCTGAGGGTTCTTCCTTAGCACAATGGCAGGCCTTCTTCCCTCTCCCAGGCTTCCCTTCTAGGTCCTCTCCCACCAGTTCTGGTCCTTCACTGCACCCCCAGCTGCTTGTTTCCTAGAACTCACTTTCCTTCCTCAGGCCATTTGCACCTCTCTTGCCAGCAGCTCATGGCACGTGGCCTCTGTTTCCTGACAGGAGAGCCTTCATGCAGCTTTCTTCCATTGCTCTTGTTTCTGGCCACTCTTCAGATCTCCCTGTGGTTCCTCTTGTGTGGAGAGGGAGCCAGCCTTCATTCAGTGAATGTGTCTGGCTATCCAGGTAGCCATAGGCTGACGGCAGGACACAGGCCATCCACGGGCCTTGTAGATGGGAAACCCCCTGGTGCCAGGGTCTCACAGGGGAGCGATCAGGCAAGCGAGCCTGGACTGGAGTCTGGGAAGCCTCGACAGTCATGAGTTCACAGATCCGTTCCCACGCTGGTCCTCATGACCCTGGGCACCCTTTATGTGTCCTTGATCTTAGGCCCTGCTACCAATCAGGCCCATGTTTCCCAAATCCAAATTCTTTGCAAGCACATCGCTGGCTGGCCTCCCCTGCCCTGGTCTCCTGCTGGTGGACAGCAGTGGTGGGTCCTCCCTCAGCTGGCAGAGGCAGCTGGACTGCAGGGTGGTGTGCAGGGAAGCACGTGGGCTTGGAATCCCAGTGACAGGCAGCTTGAGAGCGTGCTGGGTGTGCCTCCAAGGCGAGGCAGTCACCTCTGTCCCCAGGGACCAGCACGCCAGCTTTCCACAGGGCTGAGGGTGAGCGGGGCCCTTTCACGTACCTCCGAAGCTCACTGGACAAGCATTTCTTATCGTGCCCAGGTCTGTTCCTGACAGCAGCTGGAAGTAGAAGACTTAATAGGCCGTCTGTGTATGTGTGTGCACGCACGCAGGAGAGAGAGACGGAGGGAGGGAGAGCACATGGGCATGCACAAGGGAGGAAGCAGTATAAATTCTCGGTGCCAGAAGAGGCCTTGGAGATCCCTGGCCCAACCATGCATCTCACAGATGAAGAAATCTAGTCTCACGAAACGTACGTTGTTACCTTAAGGGCACGCAGCTATTAAGTGGCAGAACAGAGACTCGGATCTCTCGAGCCCCAGTCCAATGAGCTTTATAACACAACTAAATTACATTTTTGTCTCCAGAAAGAAAGTTGTCATTAATTGAAACGGGCCCACACATACATCATCTGTGGCACCGCTCGTTTGGCCTGTTGGTGCCGAGTCTTTCGCTCCGAGGTCCTCCCCCAAGGGCTCTGGGACTGCCACCTGGAGGCGACCCCACTCCTGCCCCAGCTTCCCATTACATCATGTGACCGGTCGGAAGTTGTTTTCTCCTGTTTTATCTTACTGAAATATGCAGTTCCATGAAGGTAAAGCTCTTTTCTCTTCTTGGTCTGCAGCCCAGGCCCTGGAAACCTGCCTGGCACACGGTAGGCACACAGGTAATCAGCCATGCCCGTGTGCACTGAGTAAGCATGAACTTGGAAATGATACCTATGGGGAGGGCACGTGCACTCCCTGGGGCCCAGATGCTTCCTGGTCCCTGAACTCCTGCGAAGTCCAGAGTCCCTCTAGGGTTACATTTCTCTGAAGATCCCCACCGTTCAGTGTGCCGAGATGTAATGTCAAGAGGAGACGAAGACTGGAGTTCACTGCAGAGGGAGCCGCTCCTGACTCAGACGCGCCTACCTGTGTGGGTGCATCCCACACAGCCGCGAGCGTGTCGATGACGGCACCTTGGCTCAGCTGCTGCACCCCAGACATCCTCTGTCTGCGGATGTTCCTGCGACTCTGACGATAGGAGTTGCTCATTCTTATTCTGGCTCTTGGCAGCCTGCAGATGCTTCCTGTTAGTGCTCCTGGCAGGTTACTGATGGGGCCTGTTGTTTATTGCCCTATCTATCAAGTCCTATTTATTTTTAAAATAAACTTTAAGTATACTGTAAACTTGCTTCACAAACAGATTTCTCCTCCTCTTTTACACTTGACAAGCCTCTAAAAGAAATAGTAACTCTGTCTCATAAATATTTGAACCTGAACCTTTTAGGAAAGAATTATGCTTCGGGTGCTCAGGAACAGGAAGGTCCCAGCCAGAGACGCCGTCCACCGCTCATCTCTTCCACCCTCTTTTTTTTTTTTTTTTCCTATCAGTGTTTCTTCTTCTTGTGTAATCTCACTCCAGCTTCCATACTGCTCCTCTGTCCCACCCCAGGCCCGATTCCAGGGGAACCTGCCATTCGTGTCCTTAAACACTGCTTACTTCATATCAGTGTCCTTATTCAGAAGGCAGAAGGTCTGCTGTTGTCCAGCTCATCAGGACTAAACATCATATCTCTTACCTGGACCTCTGTCCTGTGAAGCCGCCACTCCGCTCAGCCTCCGCTCAGCTCTCCAGCAATGAGAGAGGACCTCGATGTGTGTAACGGAAGACCTTGGGAGTCAGAGCTGTACTGACTTGGTCCAGCTCACACAGTGCTGCTTGTTAGCCTACCTCCCGTTTTCCTTCATGCTGTATTTCCTCAAGAAAACTGAAAACTAACATTTATCTGGGTGAACATTCAGATAACATTCAAATATCTCCAGCTCTCCTCCTCCTGAACACTGTTTATTATTCTCCACTAGCACATTCAGTTTGGCAGGGTTGTGTGACTTGTTTTGGCCAGTGGAATGTGAGTGGAATTGGTGTTCTACTTTTGACAGAACTTTTGAGAGGCAGTGTGTGATTTTCCTTCCTCTGATGAGGCAGAGGTGAACATGTGTGGAGAGAGAGCCTCCATCATTCTGCAGTTGTGGCTGTGTACTGTAATCAGGCTACTGACCCACTCTGGTCATGTAGCTCAAACTGTTGGGGCTGCTTGTTGCTGTAGCAGAACTTATTCCATCCTGACTGAAGCACCTTCTTTGACAGGCTCTTTGGAGATTGAGTCAGAATACATGCAAGGTGGCAATACAGTGTCACGCAACCAAACGTGGTGCTACTATCGTTGTTAGCAAGTTCTTTTGTTAGAGTTATGTGTTCTTCTTTTCCACTTTTTGTCTTTATTCCCATTATCTTGTTGTTATACAAGTATATATTTGCATTCCTGATCCTTGTTAAATCAAAGATCTTTGAGAAGGAAGGGGTGCTTCCTGCGTCCACATCTGGACATCCTCTCTTAGGTACAGCTTCTGTTCCAGCTGCTCCAGCACTGTGGCAGAAACAGCTGTGGTCAACATGTCCGCGGTGACTTGATTGGTAGGAGCAGGAGGCAGAGCATAGTTTGCGACCCTGATCTAGACTCTCTTAGTCTCCTCTCTTCCTGTTCCATCCTTCAGCCCTGGTTTTTCTCTTTCCCCTTTGTCCTCTGCTGGCACAGACAGACCTTTTCCTCATAGTCATACACAGCCACCACAGTGCTGAGTCTATGGTACAGAGTGGGTAAGTGGCTTTCTCCCTCACTCTCCTCCTTGGTGATGTGCCCTCACCTTGGCCAGTCTGCTGACCGCTTGGCAGTTCCTGATTGGCAGGCCTGCGTCTTGAGACTGCCTCTGTGATCAGAGAGTGGGGGGAGTGCTGTGGCTGGGGAGCCCTTCAGGACCCAAGGTAGAGGTGGGAGGAAGGTTGCTTGGTACACATACAGGGTGCTTCTAACAACCCTCCTTTCTCCTACTTGTGCAGAAAAGTAGGAAAGGACCTTGTTTAGTGAATCGTCCCTGATCGACCTTCACTGAGCGCCACGCTCCCAGTGTCAGAGCCCGTCTCCTGGACGTTCCTCAGGGCCTCCTGGGGGTCAGAGACGGGCGTCCTGCCTGGGCTTTCTGAGGGTCCTGCGTGAGAAGGAGCAGATGAAAGGAAGGCACTGAGGTTTCTGTCCTAAGCCCTTGGGTGAGTAGAGTACCTTGTGCTTGGGGACATGCGGTCCATCTCCCAAGCCGTGAGAGGTGGATGATCCCCAGCTGGCCCCAAGCATCTTCCTGACAATCTGGAAGAGCTCACGGAACTTTGCAAAAGACCACGAACAAAGCAGCATGATGCCATGTGGGCCCAGACTCTCTGGAGATCACCTGGGTTCCTCCCCAGCATGGCGTGTTGTAAGAGGGGAGAGACTCTGCCCGCTCCCCCTGGCCCTGCGGCTCTGCTGAAGGCCTTCTCAGCCGCCGTGGAGCTGTGTGGGCACTCACCCTAAGTCCGTCTTTCAGACCAGCACTTTCTCTCTCTGCTTGGCTCAGAGAATTTGATGAAATTATACAAATCCCTGAAATCTAATATTTTTATGTGATAAAATTGTGTAAGAGGAGGGGGCGGAAGAGAAGTTTGGAAAATGTGGTGGCAGATGGCAAGTGGGCTCAGGCACATAGTGTTCCTATATATAGGGGAGGGGACAATCTGGTTAATCAAGGGGAGGGGGAGCATTCTTAAATTTAGATCCAAGTATTTTATATATTCAGCAACATCATTACTGAGGCAGCCTTGCTGGGTAGAATTTTAATTTTCTCCCTAGTTGGGGGTGAGTTGTGTGATATATATTTTCAACAGCTTTACATATTATTTCATGATGTCTGCATTTGAAAATCAAATGGTATCTATAGGTTTGGGGTGTGTCTTTCAAAAGAGAGCCGAGAATATCTATTTCTAGAGAGAGTTCCTTCCAAGGAAATTTAAAGTCATTTCAAAGATGAGGGTCATGAAGGCTAATTCAGGATGTTGGAAAGATGAAGTGCACGTTCCCAGGGAAGGTGACTCTGGCTCAGCAGAATGAGCAGTGCACTGGCGGGGGACCCTGAGATGAAGCCCACCTTATCAGTACAGGACCCGTAAGGCCACGCTGTCCTTGCAGCTCTCTCTTAGGTCCTGGGTCCTAATCATTTTATTTTTAAAGTGAGAGCTTATATCAAGCAACCTTTGTGATGTTTGTAGTTTTATACTGCCATTGTCATGGACTGCCTGCAATGTTCTGCTAATTAGGATGTGTCTGGTGGCAAGTGACAGAGAACCCAGATCAAACCACCTGAGACTCCAGCAGGCGTGTAGTGTGGAGTGGACTTTAGGGTTGGTTTGTTCCAGCAAAGGAACTGTGTCCCCGTGGTAACTGCCTGATCCTAAGACTGGAGCGGAGTACTGTTGTGAGCTTTCTGTACAAGTCAGGATGGAAAGAGAAACCGCTGCTTGAAGCTGCCTTGGGTGGTGAGGATGTCCTTCCCACAGGTCCTGCAAGCCTTCGCTTGCACAGCATGAGCCCAGATTGACCTTGAGCTACAGCTCTGGTCACAGTAGGGGAATGGGTCCCAGAGAGACCCTGGAACCACAGTTCACGCAGCAGGGCTGCACTTACATAATTGGAAACCAGGAAGTGGAACGTGTGTAAGGGAGGCAAGCTTGGAGCTCCTGTGCCTTCCGGGAACACCAGCTTCGTGTAAAGTGTGCAGGTAAACAAGAACTAGGAAAAAGCCCCACTGAAGAGACTTTATGTGGTGTTCGTTATCACAGCCAGCACATAGTAAGCATTCAGCTAAAGATGCCTACGTTGGGCTGACCGTAAATCTGCTAAACACGGGAATGTGCCTTTAGTTGGCACTAACTAACAAGAAATCACAGGCCTTTTCGGGTTGTCATAGTGACAGGAGGCCTACCCCAGTAAGTTTCGTCTTGCTGCAGAGTCTTCAAACTCGACTGCAAACCGGAGCCCCTAGGGAGCACTGAGACCCTGCTGTGATCTGCGCCTCCGAGATCCTGGCGGACCTGGGCTGGGGCCTTGGCAATGGAGCTTTAGAGACTCCTCCACGTTACTGTGACTCCCATCCAGACTGAGCATCTCTGGCTCAGGGAATCTGGAGTGGGCCAGCCCAGTGCTGTCCGTCCCCTCCAGCAGCACCAAGGTTTCCCTGGGTGACTCTACAATGCTCTTCCTCTGCTCTACTCTAGTAACTCAGCTGAGATGCCCAGAGACACCACACGCTCTCCGTTACAGTGTGAGAAAACCTGAACGTGAGGGTGGACACCCAGAGAGGGAGCCCGCTGCCAGCATGGTGTGTCAGAGGAAGGGAGGAAGGGCGAGAAGCGAACAGGAGCAGGCGAAAGCCTCCCTCTGGTGTGGGGTGTGGTCGCAGAAGCACACTTGGGCCCTCTCAGACTCAGATTCCCACACAAACGCCCACACACGTGCAGACACATCATCTGAAACTCTTCCCAGCCTCCTCCCTGCTCAGCCCACTGCCAGCCGTTCGCCTAGAATCTTGCTGCAAATTCATACAACACCTCAAACATGAATAACGGGAAGTGGCTATGTTTATCCATTCATTCACATGTGCATTTATTCATATGTTCTATAAATATTGATTGAGCACCTACTATGTACCACAGACATCGCCAGATGGTGAGCGAACAGTGAGGGACACAACAGAAGCATTTAGCTTTTACAAAACCCCTGAGTCTGGAGGCACTGGCAGTGCAGGAAGATGGGCGTCCGTGGGTTCTCACCTCTGCACCTTGTGTGCTGAATGAAAGAACACCTGAGCGGATTAGTGGGAGGAGCCCACCATGACTGGGCCGGGTGAGTTGCAGGTGGGTGGGGTGGAGTGAGATGATTTCAGGCTGATGATGTGAGTGGTTCTTGTCTGTTTTTTTTTTTTTTTTTTTCACATTTTTATTGGAGCATTATAGTTGTACTTATTGGTGGGATTTGTCATTATATACTTGAACATGCACACAATATAACAATATCATTTGGCCAATGTCACACCCCAGCATTTCCTCCCTTTTTCTCTGCCTCCCAGTCCTTGATCCCTCACATTTACTGATCTCCCTTTGATATTTAAGAGATCGACCCGCACCTTTGTTTTCTGTTTTTCTGCACCTGAGACAAAACATACAACCCTTAACGTTAAAGAAATAAAAGGGGTAAAACTAGGAAAGGAAGAAGTTAAATTACCACTGTTTGCAGAAGATGTGAGTCTACACTTAGAAGATCCAAAAAGCTCCACCAAAAGACTGCTAGAGCTAATGAACTCGTTTGATAAAGTTGCAGGTTACAACAAAAGTCAATAGCTTTCCTATTTAACAATAAATCTGCTGAGAAAGAAATCAGGAAAATAATACCATTCACAATAGCCTTGAAAAAAAAACTAGGAATAAATCTAACCATGGAGGTGAAAGACCTCTAAAATGAAAACTATAGAATATTGAAGAAAGAAATTGAAGAAAACCTAAGAAGATGGAAAATCCTCCCATGTTCATGGATAGGCAGAATTAATATTATTAAAATAGCCATACTACCAAAAGCAATATACAGATTTAATGCAATCTTCATCAAAATATCAATGACATTCTTCACAGAACTAAAAAATAAACTAGTCCTAAAATTCATCTGGAAGAATAAAAGACTCAGAATAGTCAAAGAAATTTTAAGCCACAAGAGCAATGCTGGAGGCATGACAATACCTGACTTCAAAATGTACTGCAGAGCTATAGTAACAAAACTGCATGTGACTGGCATTAAAACAGAACAGACCAGGAGGCAGAATGGAAGACACAGAGATAAACCCACACATCTGCAGTCATCTGAGACTTGACAGAGGTGCCCGGAATGAACATTCCAGAAAAGACAGCCTCTTCAATAAATGATCCTGGGAGAACTGTTACCCACATGTAGAAGAATGAAACTAGGCCCTCTGTCTCTCCCTGCACAAAGTCAACTCAAAATGGATCAGAGACCTTGGAATTAGACCAGAGACTATGCAACTCCTAGAAGAAAACCTAGGATCAACATCTTTTAGGCACAGGCAACAACTTTCTCAACAGAACCCCTAAAGCTCAGGAAATAATGCCAAGAGTTAATAATTGGACAGCATCAAATTAAAAAGCTTCTACACAGCAAAGGAAACAATTAGGAATATGAAGAGAGACCCTACAGAGTGGGAGAAAATCTTTGCTAGCTACTCGTCTGACAGAGGATAATATCTAGAATATATAAAGTCAAAAAACTTTATACCAAAAAATCAAATAACCCAATTAATAAATGGACAAATGAACAAACATACTTCTCAAAAGAAAAAATACAAATGGCCAATAAATACATGAAAAAATGTTCAACATTATTAGCAACCAGGGAAATGCAAATCAAAACTACACTGAGATTTCATCTCGCACCAGTAAGCATGGCAATCATGAAGAATACAAATAATAAATGCTGGAGAGGATGTGGGGAGAAAGGAACATTTATACACTGTTGGTGGGACTGTAAATTAATACAGCCACAGTGAAAGTCAGTATGAAGGCTTCTCATAAGCTGAGGCATGGAACCACCATAGGACCCAGCTAGACCACTCCTTGGCATTTTCCCTGAAGAATTAAAGCCCTCTTATCACAGTGATGCATGCACACCTATGTTCACAGCAGCACGATTTACAGCAGCCAAAGTAGGGGACCAGCCTAGTTGTCCATCAGTGGATGAATGGATAAAGAAAATATGATATATAAACACAATGGCATTTTATTCAGCTATAAAGAAAAATGAAATTATGGCATTTACAGGAAAATGGATGAAACTAGAGACCGTCACGTGAAGTAAATTTGTTTCTGGTTTTAAAGTAACGAGATATTCTATCCTGTGCACTGGGGAACCATTGTGTTTTTTTAAGCAAGGAATTGTAAGGTCAGTGAAAGACTCTGTGCAGCTAGAATACTAAAAAGCCATTTGGGCTAAAAATAGAAAGAAGGAATGTTCCAGAAAGAGACAAGAATTTACAGAAGCTTTAAGTCAAGCTGTGTATAGGGTTGGGAGTGCATCTCCATGGTAGACTGCTTGTCTAGCATGCTCTAGACCTTGGGTTCAACCCCCAGGAACACCCTCCCATACATGCACCCCAAAAAGAAAGAGGATATAAAGGTACAGTATGTTTGAGGAACAGAGAAGTATTGTGCTTTGTCTGAGGACATGAGTCTAAAAGGTGTCTGGTGGAGACATAGTTAGGGGAAGCCGTGGCACACAGCAGTGGATGTATAGCAGGTGCCATGGCACCAAGACTCAGGCACATCCCGAAGGGGCGTTTGAGTTGGACTTGGGAGGGAGGCCAGGTATGACTCCACAGAGAATGACGTACAAGAACCAAGTCTAGCAGACTGATTGAGTCAGGAGAAGGATCAGGAGGGAACAGGCAGGTGGAACTGGAAGAGGGAGCAGAGATGTTTCAAGCAGAGTTGAATTTACAAAGGTATAGAGAAATGAGAAACATCTTAAAATCTTGAGCAAAATTGTAGTTAGAGAACAGAAATGAAAATTAAAACTGTAGGGACCTGCAGTGTGCATTTCACAATGACCCCTTGGATTAGCACCAGAAAGATCACTGGTGGAGTGATGTGCGTAGGATCTAACAGTAGAGGAGGAGCCGAGGACCCCACAGGCCAATTCCAGAGGCCCTCATCTTATTCCTGCTGCCATACTGCCTCACTGACCCTGCACAAAAATAAATATAATAGAAGGAGGATGTGAACTGAAATAGAAATTTCTGTTTTCCTGCATTATCTACTATTTCTGGAAATTATTTTCCATAATTAAAGTTAAAATTGGATAAAAGAGAATAATCAGCCATATTAATACTAAGACAAGGACTGGAAGAGAAATTCATTTGCAGGCAAATCAGAACTAAACATAGAAAGTCAAGAAAAGTTGATAGGATGAAGCCCATACGAAGAAAAGGAGATTTAAGGTTTTGTGAGGATTGACCACTGAATCTGTAGGGTCCCACCGGAAGACTCCTGTGGTCTCTCCTGTGGGTTCTGTCTTGCACAGAATGAAATCTACTAAACCAAAAGCAAGATATTTAGAGAAACAAATGTATGATAGATTAGTTAAGTAGGTAAAGGACCCCATTGGAGGAATAGTTGCTGACATGATATTTTCAGAAAAGAATTAGACAACATATACTCAAGTTCCGTTTTTTTAAATCAACAAAGCCAAATATGCATATTTGGTAAGTGTTGTGGGTAGATACTATTATGTTCAACTTTTGTGTTTTAGGTTATAGATGACTTCTCACATGTTTTGTTTAGAGCTTGAGTTTTTAACCTTTTGGAAAACATGAGCATACATTTTATAAGTGGAAAATTTATACAAACATTGAAGTACTTTATCAAAATATGTGAAAACATGACAAACTTTGGTTGCCATTGTGATTATGGCTACAGTGTTCCTTCCCCCTTTCTCATTAAGAAATTATCAATTATTCCTTGTGGAGCCCCACCCCCACTCCATGCATCTCTCTTGGGAAAAGCCAGTTTCTGTCTGAATGCAGGGGTGGGGCATTCCCACCGCTCTGAGCCTGCCAGTGCACTCTTATCCGCACTTGAAGACTGGCTCAAGGCGAGGCAAGTGACCAAGCCACACTAGTGAGACACTAGTGGTCTGCTGGAGGAAGCTAGGAAGGAATAGACCTTATTCCTGTAAGGGAACTTTTCAAAACGATCCTCTCTTGTCATTTCCTACTTGAATGTTGATAGCTACATTCAGCTGGAGGCTCCCATATTGGAAAGTAGAGCTCTACAGCTACAAGGCCATGGAAAACAAACCCGTGGCAGCAGAATTTTCAGCAAAGTAGAAGGAAGATCCTGACTTACCTGATAATAATTGCTGTGGCCCCACCACATCTCATGTTGTGGATGAGAAAGCTCACAACCCAGACAACTATCAGTAGGCATGCTTCACCCACAAGGAGCCTGCCTTAGAACAGACACCTTGGAAGGCAAAGAGAGCGTTGGAAGTGAGCTAGGTCCTGGCACTCTGTGCAGTTGCTAAGTCGCACCTCCCTGGGGTGAGCTCCACCTGTGGGCTCTTGACCCTGAGCCACCATGCATCTTTATTATTTCCTCCAGTTTCTTATGGTGGTTGTTTTCCTCCTGGTTGTGTCTACACACATCTTATCTCTTCCTGTCTATGTTGTCTGCATCCTGGAAGTTACTGTCTTAGTCTGTTTTCTGATGCTATAACTGAACACTTAGATTGGGTAATCTGTAAAGAATAAAGATTTTTCTACTCATAGTTCTGGAAGCTTGAAGGTCCAAGGTCAAGGGGCGGCCTCTGGTGGGGGTCTTCCTGGCAGGGAATCTGATGAGTCCTAAAGCATTCCATGGGCCCGTACAAAAGACAGAGCCAAACTGGCTTTTATAACAGATCCACTCTCAAGTTCACCCACCCCTCCATTATTCCATGAACAAATTAATGCATGCATAAGGGCAGAGCATTCATGACCCAATTATCTCCTGAAGGTCCCACCTCTTCATACCTCACACTGGGGATTAAATACCAACATGAGTTTTGGTAGGAAGCAAAGTTTTGAAGCAGGCATCAAACACAATTCAAACCAAAGCAGTTTCTATCAGGTAACTCAAGATCTTTCTTCTAGCTTGCTGAAAATTATTTGATAGCACAGGTTTTGTTTTTGTTGGCCTAATTGGTATACACTAAGTTGTGGTCTCCAACAAGGTAATGTGGCTATTTAAATTTAGTTACAATTACATAGAATTAAAAATTCAGTTTCTCGGTTGCATGAGCCATATTTCAAATACTTAATAGCTGCATGTGGATAGAGGCTACCATCTTGACCAACATGAGTAGAGATATCCCCAGTGTTGCCGAGAGTTCTGTGAGAGAGGAAGAGAGAGGAGTGGGTGGGGAGGCATTGGAGTGAGAAAGTTTATTCTAATTATTCTAATATTGTCTGTGACAGTGACTCCTGTGTTCTTCCAGTCAGCCCCTTCCTTGTTTTAGGTCTTGATTCCTCCAAAAAGAGACTGAGCTAGGAGGCTTTGGGGTCTCTTCTAGGTTCAAAGTGATGAAATTTTAATGCTTCCTTTTGATTTTGATCATTTGTAGACCTGTCCATTCTTGAGGGCTCAACTGTGAGCTCTATCATCAAGTCATATTTGGTTATAAAATATTGAGAACCAGGACTGAAAATCCAGATCAGGTTCATATTTTTTCTTCTAGCAAAAATATCTAACTCAAACTTAGTGGCAGGTAGGCATGGGCCAATTTCCTTTACTTAAACAATACATGAGCCAATTTCCTTTACCTAATGTCACAGCAGTAGACCAACAAAGGACAAGAAAGTCAACCTGGATGTGTGTCACTGCTGTGTGAATGAATGTTTTGGCCATAGAAGGTCCAGCACAGGCTGTAGGAGAGGGCCACAAAATGGACTTGTACCTAAAAGAATAGCTCACTATGCCTGCCATCTTGATAGAATTAGTACTTCATTTTCAATTCATAATTCTTCATTATTCATTCAGACGGTTCAGTGTGACTATCCCAGACAGCACCTCAGAGCCTGAGTAGCAGTGGTGAGTACATGCTTGTTCTCATTGCTCTCACGGCCATTCTAATAAGGAGATGAAGCAGGCATCAAACACAATTCCAGAAACGGCTCTCTGCAGTGGTAGTTGAGGCCACAGCGATGACTTCACAAGGACAAGAGGAGCACACAGCACAGTTCCCAACCTTTTCAGAAGCACTGGACATGGCTTACTGGGGAACTTATCTGGCTAACATGGGGACCCCAGAGAAAGGCACAGGAGGAGTCAAGAATGAGTGAGTGTGTGCCTGAGAGATGAAGCCCAGAGAATTGGATCAGGGCCAGCTCATGCACAGCCTAGTCAACCACGGTCATGACCTTGGACTTCATTTTAAACTCTGTGGAAAACCATTGAAGGGTTTTAAACAGAGCAATAGGATCATCATGTGTCTCAAACATATTTGCTCTGACTGCTGCGTAGAGTGGGCAGACCTGGGCGTAGGGTGCACACTCCTGGGCAAGTAGACTGGTCGGGATCGTAAGAGATAATGGAGCCTGGACGAAGGTGTTCGAATGAAGAAGGAAGGGATGGATGGATCTGCACGTAGGCAAGAAGTGGCTACCGAACAGAGAAACCTTCATTTCTGACCCAATTCATCGAGTGGGTGAAGGGCCTTTGGTTAGAGTGGGTTTGGAGGATCTGTTCTCAGGTCAACCATGAATCTGAGATTTTTACAAACCACAGAAACCATGCTATTGTTTTGAGTATTACCAGTGTGGTCCTTTTCATGACCTTTATGTTCTTATAAAACACAGGCAGGCCCTTGAGGCAGAGGGACTCCGGCCTCTAACATGACAGTGGATTTATCACTCTGGGTAGAGAAAAGGAAGTGAACCTGCAGCGATTTCAACTTTCTGTCCTCAGAGGAGAATAGAGAAATCAGAAGCGAAAGAACAAAAGGAATGACCTTATTCTCTCTTTTCCTTCTGTTAGACAGACAAGATAAGCAATGAGGAATTATAGTTGATAAAGTAATTGGAAGATAGGCTGCTGGAGGTGAAAAATGAGACTCCTACAAGCAGGTTATCTTTCCTTCCAGCCTCAGAAACCTCTTCTCTCCCATTTTCTTTTTCTTGCAGTCGCTGAAAATTCTGCCTTACGTATCCAGATCCGAATTTTAGAATTGAGTTTTCACCAGTTTTATGTAACACATGGCTTAGTCCGCCTTTCTTTGACTGTGCTAATTCTGTGTTATTGATGATTCTCATTCTTTCTCACGGTAGTTGGGACTTTTTTTTTTGTTACCATTTATATTTCCTTTTTTAAATTTGTTTTTTTAGTACGTTAGTTTTATCTTGCTTTGCTCTAGATTTTTAAGAAATAATTATTCCCTCCTTCACAACTATGCTGGGAAACTTAATGGCAAAATAGTCCCTTCTGTGTATCACATTGGTTTGTTTGCACGTCATGTTCTCGTTTCATGTCTGGCTTCTCTTGCTTTGCTAAGTTGGCCTTCAGCTTATGAGTTCAAATTCATGTTTATTGCTGATACCGTCTGTCTAGAGTCTGGTTGCCCAGAGTTCAGGCTCTGGGAATCAGAGGTGAACCTGAGTCCTGGCTCTTCAGGCTTTATTAGGGATGTGACATCAGTTCACTCAGGTGCCTCTGTAAGGAGATCACTGGGATGTGGACCTGGCAGCACTTCTGTGAGAGTCCAGGGAGATGCTGCGGGTATGGGCGCAGGAGTGCCTGGCAGCACTTCTGTGAGAGTCCAGGGAGATGCTGCGGGTATGGGTGCAGGAGTGCCTGGCAGCACTTCTGTGAGAGTCCAGGGAGATGCTGCGGGTATGGGCGCAGGAGTGCCTGGCTGTGCAATGGTGCCTGCGTGGGGGTTGCCCACCAGCATCCAGACCCTTGTGGACTCACATTCCTGCGCTTCATCTGCTCCTGTTCATCATCCTTTCCCTCTTATTGGAACACCTATTTTTTTGAACCAAGATAGGGAATTAAAGAGGTGAGTACATTGACTGTAAGTCCCAAAGGTGAGATGGATAAGCAAAGAATGCTGTTGTTATCTCATGTGGGCACCCTACTAGGACTCCATGGCATTTCAGGAGAATTCCAGGGAAAATGATACAGTGCAAACAATTTCTGAAATTGGGCTCTAGGGGAAAGAAGGGTAGCATGGCTCCTTAGCCAAGGGAAAGATACTTCACCTGCCCATGATTAGGGGTTTACAGTAGACGTGGTGGACTGACTGACGGGTAGCCCCAGTGACTGCCTAAAAGAAGTCAGCTTTAAGGCTACCTAGAGAAGTCAAACAGATTCGAGATAAGGTGCATGCCAAGGATCCTTCTATCCATGTCTCCATTTCCATTGGCCAGTTGGAATGGGAAAAGAAATAGCATCTGAGCTGTGGAATCCCGTCATAAAGTGTTATTTCAAGACATGCTCAGGATTGATTTAAAAGGGGTACAGCTAAGCCACTTTAATTTGCATTGGACTGAAACTTGGC
Source organism: Sciurus vulgaris (assembly GCF_902686455.1). Classification (NCBI taxonomy): domain Eukaryota; kingdom Metazoa; phylum Chordata; class Mammalia; order Rodentia; family Sciuridae; genus Sciurus; species Sciurus vulgaris. The sequence goes on along the minus strand of NC_136480.1, from coordinate 24,303,792 downwards.
ATGTTTCTTCATCCAGATGTAATTTATTTAAATTCTTTTAGTTGTTTTTCAGTTTGGAAATAGGCATTGACATAAAATTTTGCATGTCTCACATTTTTTTCCTGCACATTTATGAATTAAAATTAGCCAGTTTATTATCTGGCCTACTCTTAAACTGGGAGGACAGGTCTCGCTTCTAATGATGAGAGATAAGAAGTGTGTGAGTTGGGGTGAGGAACTTCCTACCCTGGGATGGATGCATGGTGGAGTCCGTTGCCTTGTGCTGGATTCAACCCTCCCAGTGGGTTACCAGTCACTCAGTCATGCCAAGTACGTCTGTAGTTGTTTGTAGTGACCATCTACTCCACAGCTACAGGTGTTGTTTTCCAGCACAGCAGTTAGGCAGTCCCCACTCTTGTCTTCCTCCCTAGAGACTCCACCTATTATATCCTCTGTCCTCCACTCCCCCACCCCTTTTTGTTGTGCAGGGCAGCCTGTTGAATGTTCTTGTTTATTTAAGCATGTGAGTGATTCAGCTTTCACCAGCAATCACCTTCACGGGGACTTCCTTCTGGAGACGGTGGGTTTCTCCATAGGAGGAGTTCCATGCATGTACATAAACTAGATTGCATTTGCAGTATGTTTCTTTAGGAGTTTGGCCTGGAAACTTTGAGCATCCAAATGCTCATGAGACTGAGTGGCTCAGGCCACGTGCTGCCAAGCTCTACCTTTCAGACCCTGTGCTGGCATGACAGAATGGCTGAACAGAGCCTAACCCTGGGCCACACCAGTGATCACCTTAAAACTCCTGGATCACAAGAACCCTCAGGTGTTCCAGCTGCATTCGTCAATGCTTTGGCTTTACTGCTACCCTGATCAAAAACTTCCACTGGATTTCCATTGCAGTGGGTTCTGTGAAGATAAGAAATTTGATATGGATACTGCTGTGTCCTCACATCTTAGGGTGTACATGGAACATAGAAATGCAATTAAGAAATGAATACTGCAAGTCTTTATCAGCCAATATTGACTAGGTTATGGTGCAACAACAAACAGCTCCCGAGTCTTAGTTGCTTGAGCAACAAAGTCTTTCTTATTCACTATCCGTATCTACCATGGCATGGTAGGGGAGATAGACTCTCCTCACTGGTTACTTAGGGATCCAATCCAGGTCAATTGTGTGGCTAGTACCTGGTCTAGAGGCAAAGAGAGATCTGGGTAGGTTTGCTCCAGCCTCAGATGATGCCATCAGTTTTTCTGACCCCTCCAGTTCAGAATGCTATGACCACTCAACCACAAAGGGATAAGTAAGTGCAGCCCCATTGTGATGGGGAGGTGGAATGCCTTGCTCTCCACAAAAGGTGACAGTATTTTGCTTTGAGTTGTGGGAATGGAACAAGTGACCTCGACAATCAGTATTTGCTATAAGGACAAATAGTCATTAACTGAAATGCAGTGAGCTGGACTGTAATGTGTTTGGTCAGGAAAAAGTGGAGCTAGGTTGATACTCTTGTTCAGTCTTTCCATCTTTTTTAATTCTCAAAAATGTTTGCCTGGGTGCCTGAAACATACCACAAGTCCATGCTGCCAGTTGATTAAGGTGAATTGAATTGTAGTGAAGTAACCATGCTGATGCTTAATTTAATCCCTAGAAATTAAGAGCAAAATGGTTAGTTTTCAAAATGGTAGTCCTTATTAGCAAAAATGAATCTCCTTTTAATTTTGATTCATTAGCATACCAAAAACAGAACTAAAAACAATCCTGGGGCAAAAACTTGTATGTTCTATTTGTATATTTCAAATGCCTGACAGAATAAATGCCTCCAGAATAAATGAATAATAATGTTTGAGACTGTCTTAATGTTAAAGACGTAAGATAGAGTTTTTAAATTTTTTTTTCCATTGAAATGTTTTATCTGAGTATTCAAGAGATGGTCTCTTGAGCCTGATCATTTGGGACTGAATCCTGCCCTGTTACTTAGGAACTCTGTTACCTTGAACAAGTTGTTTTAGCCTTCCTGTCTCCCCTCACATTCCCCATCTGTGAAGTGGAGAGTAATACTAGTACTATCCGAGGGGTCAGTAAAAGGATCAAGCTGTACCATACAGGACATAGATGGAAGAGGGCCAGCTCGTGTGATGGGTGGGTAGACCAGCTGCCGTGATGGTGTGTGTCTTACTGTAGTCTTGATACTGCATGGTTGGGTGGTATGAATTTTATATACACACTCACTAAGATAACGATAATGATCCACAGAAACAGAGCCTCCAATGCCAGTTAGGACTTCATCTCAGTTATTTTTGCCTGCAAGATGAACATTACTGTGGAAGTGAAGTCTGGCTAGTGGAGGGAGTAACGGATGGTCGTTATGCTACAAAGAGCTCTTAGTGTGTTTGGTGCGACCTGGAAGACCAGTGGGCAGGTCTGAGGAGTGTGAAGGACCCTTGCTTCATGTGACCCGAGGAAAGAGCACACTTTCCAGAGACACACTGCAGCACTGGCCCTTCTTCCCCATGCCTGCAGAGAGATAGTCTGAGGATTCCAAGAAGGTCTTGAAGAGGGAAGACTACGAGGCCGACTTCCATGTTGGAGGCGACACAGATTAGACAGAAGGAGCCATGGCAGGCAGTGGGGATCTCTTTTTCTACTTTGTCCCAAGCATCTGACACATTGTCGGTGCCTCAGGGGTGATTTGTACAGCAGTGGAGTGAGTGTGCTGTCGTGGCTGGTGGGTCTGTGAAGGAGGAGTAGGCCATCTTGTGCATCTTTAAGGTCCAGTCTGATGGTAGCACTGCCAGAGCAGCAGGGGCCAGGCCACAGCACGAGCAAGGAGACGGAGCTCTGCTTACCTCCCACCCCGGCCTGCTATTTCAGGGACAGCAAACATTTTTAAAAGAGCCTTGAGCATATTCTTCATTAAAATCCAGTTTTCAATGCTAAAAATGACATATTTCTATTTATTAAACATATTTAAAAAAGACTCTGGGCTTAGGAAGATAAACATCTCTATTGTATTCCAGATAGACTGCATTCCCAGATTTAGCTGCCAAAACAACCAGCAGAATTAAATTAGTATAAGCCTAACAATATTTTTGGTTAACATATTGGCTCAAAGAACATTAAGAGGTAAAAGACGGAAAATATTTCACTTTCCCATTTACTGCTGGAAGTCTAACACCCATTAACACCATCAATATTTTGCTGAATGTTTTTTTCTTTTGTTTCTCCTTCTGTCTTTTGGCAAATGAATGGCACCAGATAAACGCCTCCCAGGACACATCAGGCAAGCGAGGGTTAAGGAGCTGCTTGAGCTGTGGAGCTGGGGCTGGTGGATGCGAGGCTGCCACAGAGGGTAGTGTCACTTTAAGACATGTGGTACTTTGGAGAGGAGGGATGTATTGAAACAGACTCCTGCTACTTACAGCGGGCACACAGCCCCGCTCCTGCCCCTCCCTGCCTGACTGCTGAATGCACGGGCGAGGGGCCGGCGGCTGACAACTACAAGCTGATCCTCATCAGGACGCTGCACATTATCTCACCCTCACTTCAAAGGTCTCGGCAGGCAGAGGTGACGCCAGGGGATGACTTAACGGTGAAGGTGACAAGCTTTCCACCTCTCAGAGCCTGGCTCCTTTTCTGATAATACCGTCTGAATGAACCGATGTCGTCTTTACGGGGAAATAGATCGGAAGAGAAGAACATTTTCTTTTAAAAATCTCTGATTAAGAAGATTGTTGGGAAGCTCTTTCTTTAGAAGCTCAAAATTGTGGCACAGATGGATTTTAAAAAGTGTTAGATCTTTCCAATGAACACTAATAGAGTACTCTGCTCCTGGCTGGATTTTTCAGGTAAGAAGCCTCTTTAAAGATTTAAGATTCAGAAAGCAGATTTGAAACATATTCAACCCTCCGTAGAGGACTGTGCAAGGCTGGATTTATCATTTGGGGAAACACTTATTAGCACTGAGACACGCTCTCCTTAAGAGAGTGAGCCAGGAGAGTGTTATGCAGGAGCCTCAGAAGTCACACTGAGAATTAAAGAAGTTAAATGGAAAAAGGGGAATGTTGCAAACATTGAGCCAGAGCCCTGTTTTAGTGCTGAGATTCATGTGGGTGAAGAAGTGAGAAGGGAGACAGAGGCAGTAGAGAACTATTAAGTTTTGATGGCGTGGGGTTTTTTTCAAGTTCAGATTCATTCTCATTGCCTTTCAGCAGTGATTTGGGGGCATCAACTGTGTACCACTGTCACCCCTGTGTTTCTTCTGTGATGTGTGGGGTATTGTGGAAAGGCCCTCATTGCACTCATTTTAGGGCTCACGGGAAGGTGTTGCTGTTTGTCTCTATGAGGAGAAGGTACCTGTGTTGTCTTGATAGTTCTGAAAACAACAAGGGGGAGCATGTTGTATACAGAAGTAAATCGTGGGCTGTGCACCTAAATTAGAAAGTGGGTGGTCCATCTGAGCCACAGACCTGGCTTGGGTGGTGCTGGCCTGTTGAGGATAACGTGTTCCCACTTTGCACTTAATTACACTGTTAGTGTTTATCTATCTATTATAGTCCTTGAGCCTTCTCAAAGGCCACGGCTCTCTCCCCAAACCCAGAAATTATCCTGTATTATGTGCAATACATATGGGTATAGTGTATATTTTTGCTTTCTGAACATCACGGTTTTTGAAAGAGTGCCAATTTAGAATAAAGAAACCACACTGGGAGGTCACTAGCAGGTTTTCAACATATATTTGAAATTTTCGGAGAGTATCATTTGACAGGGGAAAGGAAAGAAAGAAACAGCCTTGGTTTCACAGCTCTCTCTACTTAAGAGAAAGGCATGTTTTTCTTGTAAAGCATGGATTCTTGCATAGAGAATGCCTCCTCTCCCGGGCTGAATAAGGGTGATGCTTCGAGTTTGATTAATCTGGTGATGTGAAATGCAGCACAAGGTGTTGTTTGAGAAATTGGACAATGTGTAGCGCAGTTGAGCCCCGGTAGTTCTGAGATCCTCATAGGTGCAGATAAGACTGTCAAAGTTTCAGTGCCTGAGAAAAGGTATATGTTCATCCATAAATACATAACCACCTGTATATGCATATTCATCAGCTCTATACAACAAATGCCACAGTGGAGGCTTAGGAGGCAAAGTAATACTGTAAATTATGGTTTGCTCCAGGATGCAAGATAGATCTTGCATCTGAAACTCAGTCTGGCTGAAGACAATTCCTTCTGATGTTAAGTCCAGCCAGAAAGATCTGTTCTATCAGGAGATTACAACATGCCTCTGAGAAATGATTACTTAGTTTAGAAGACAGCATTGTGATTAAAAATTCATGACTGTAGAATTAAAAAAAAAAAAAAAAAAAGAGCCCACTCTTTCCTTTAAGGCTTATGTCAGACTTGCAATGAAGTTAGAATGAACAGGAGTCTGCAGCTTTTCAAAGCTGGGATGACTGTAGTTTTCAAATCCTGTGAAGCAGGATTGTTAGTTGGCACATGATGCTTCCAACTGCCTAATTGGTAGTCAGAAACTTTATTTTTGTATTTTGGCAATCCTTGGAGTTTTGTTTTATAGAATTTAAAAAATGTGTTCATGATCTCGTGGAGGTTTTCCCTCAGCCCCCTTCATGGCATGACCTCTGCTGGCTCACGGGTGCTAGCCCGCCAGGCCGCGGAGGAGCCTGACATCGGAGACCTGCCCGCCCTCTCCGGCGGTGCTGCCTGGGCTGGGGACCTGCAGCCAGAGCTGACCTCTCTTGCCTCTCTTTAGAGAACGGCCATGGTCTCTGCGATGTCCTGGGCCCTGTACTTGTGGACGAGTGCCTGTGCCGTGCTGCTCTGCCACGGGTCCCTCCAGCACACCTTCCAGCAGCACCACCTGCACAGACCAGGTAAGGGAAATGCGCCCCAGCCTTCAGTCCCACCGCCGTTCCCAGCAGATGGTGGCGTGCCAGCCTCAGAATGTGCAGCGTGTGGGCAGCTGAGTTCCAGAACATACTGCTGGTGGTGCTCTGGGGGAAGGAGGGAAAGGGACATGCCTGGGAGGGGTTTCTATGAATTTCTCAGAAAAGGCAGGTTCTCCGAGTGACCACCCTTCCACACACCTTGACCAGTTGAAACCGTTTGTGTTTGGATGCTTTGGTCAGTAGCACGATATTCTGCAAAAGGTGAAATGACTTTCAAGACTTGCGGAGTTTCAGGGAAGCAGGATACCATGCTTGCACATCTGTTCCAGGCAAGCTTCTGTACCCGGTGTAGGTACTGGGATCAGTCTGCGTGGGGCGCAGGGTTCCATGCATGTAGTCCCCAACTTTAGAACTGAGTTGTCAGGGGAAGAGAAGCTAAAGAGACTTGCTCTTCTTTCCTGGTTTAGAGTGCCTCCTCCCTGGTCCCCTCTCTGCCCGCCCGGTGTGTTCCTGCCCTCCCGCCAGCTTCTCAGCTTCTCCGTGGCGGGTTCAGGAGCACGTTCCCTCTCACCTGACCCTCTGCTTTTCCTGTATTGGATTTTCAGTTCTGGCGTTTTCTTCCTTCCACTCTTGGTGCAGTCTGTTTGCTACCCTTCTCTGTCCCCCTCTATAGCCTGGGCTCCCCCATCTCCGGTTCTCTTGACTCACCTTCCCTGCAAGCCCTCGGCGCTCAGAAACATTCCCGTCCATTTTCTGCTCCGCTTCAGCCTTTGCCTCCCGCCACTCCACCCCACCTTCTCCCTCCGCAGCCGCCCTCTGATGGTCAGGTTTGGCCTCTCTTTGGGGACCAGTTGCGCGCTCAAGTTCTGACCTCAGTCGGGATTGCTCCCGGCCCTCCACCCCTCTCCAAAGGTCCAGCATCAGGGTAAATGGCTGCCTTCCCCTGTGGCAGTCCAGCAGCTGGGCCCGGCTCTCTGCAACCTGGATGCCCTGAGCTTTGGGTACAGCCCTGCGGCAGCACCAGGGACACTCTCCTGCTCTCCCGCCTGCAGCTCTGCCGGGCTGTGATCAGGTGCAGCATGGTGCTCAGCAGCACCCGGCTGCAGGTGGCGCCTGTGCTGCGGACCGGATCATGCTGCGGACCGGCAGGGATGGAGTGCAGCAGCCCAGAGCGGCCAGGCCTTCAGGAGCAGGGCAGGTGGCCTGTGCGGGGTCAAGGTCTGCAGATGGTCAGGTGGGCAGGTCTTGCACCCCTCAGGCTACTTTGGCGCTCTAATTCCAGAACCCTGGTCCAGCACCATGCAGAACTGAACCACCAACCCAGGAGCTTGGGCGCCCAGGTGGAAGGAACAAATGTCTAGGTGGGCATCCCACTCATTGCAGCCAGTGGCCTAATCAGAATTTCTGGCCTGCTCTGCCAGAAAATGTCTTAACCTGTCCCGTAGTCATGCAGATAATGCAGGAGCTCTGCCTTCATTGCAGTACTAACGAAAAGAATTCATGACAGACAACTATGCTTGGGAGGGGTTCATTCCAACTGTGGTTCATGCTTCTGCAAGTGGCTGCGATTCCCCCACCTCCCTGCCACACACACACACACACACACACACACACACACACACACACACACCCCTTTTGCTCTGGCAACTGAAGTTCCAAGGGACTGAGTGACTTGTGTCAACCACACAGCAAATAGCTGCCAATGGGAATCAGATCCATCTAGTTTCCGCCCCACCTTTGAGGAGGTGAGTAGCATCATGTTCCTGTGATTTGTGAGAACTCTTAAGGTGTGTCAGTGCAGGGCTTGTTGAAGTTAACACTCAAGGTGTGTCAGTGCAAGGCTTGTTGAAGTTAACTCTCAAGGTGTGTCAGTGCAGGGCTTGTTGAGGTTAACTCTCAAGGTGTGTCAGTGCAGGGCTTGTTGAGGTTAACTCTCAGGGTGTGTCAGTGCAGGGCTTGTTGAAGTTAACTCTCAAGGTGTGTCAGTGCAGGGCTTGTTGAAGTTAACTCTCAAGGTGTGTCAGTGCAGGGCTTGTTGAGGTTAACTCTCAAGGTGTGTCAGTGCAGGGCTTGTTGAAGTTAACACTCAGGGTGTGTCAGTGCAGGGTTTGTTGAGGTTAACTCTCAAGGTGTGTCAGTGCAGGGCTTGTTGAAGTTAACTCTCAGGGTGTGTCAGTGCAGGGCTTGTTGAAGTTAACTCTCAGGGTGTGTCAGTGCAGGGCTTGTTGAAGTTAACACTCAAGGTGTGTCAGTGCAGGGCTTGTTGAAGTTAACTCTCAAGGTGTGTCAGTGCAGGGCTTGTTGAAGTTAACTCTCAAGGTGTGTCAGTGCAGGGCTTGTTGAAGTTAACTCTCAAGGTGTGTCAGTGCAGGGCTTGTTGAAGTTAACACTCAGGGTGTGTCAGTGCAGGGTTTGTTGAGGTTAACTCTCAAGGTGTGTCAGTGCAGGGCTTGTTGAAGTTAACACTCAAGATGTGTCAGTGCAGAGCTTGTTGAAGTTAACTCTCAGGGTGTGTCAGTGCAGGGCTTGTTGAAGTTAACACTCAGGGTGTGTCAGTGCAGGGCTTGTTGAGTTAACTCTCAGGGTGTGTCAGTGCAGGGCTTGTTGAAGTTAACACTCAGGGTGTGTCAGTGCAGGGCTTGTTGAGGTTAACTCTCAAGGTGTGTCAGTGTAGGGCTTGTTGAGGTTTCCGGTCCATTCTGGGAGGTGGCTGTTGCAGAGCAGTGAGTGGCACTTGGTCAGGGGGACAGCAGAGCTCAGGACTGACTGTCATCTGTCACTTAACATTATGAGGTGACCTTGGGAAATTGACTTTTTCCCTCTGAGCTCATTTCCTATCTGGAGATAAGTTGGGGATGTAAATAAAATAACATCCCGGGAACAGTTTTGTAAACAGTAAAGCTCTTCATGAGCGTCAGTCATTACTGGCATCCCATTTGGTAGACAACAACCTGCAAGCCAGGGATGTCAAATGAATCAAGCTTTACTGTTTGCACAGCTAAGAATCCACAAAGCTAGGAAACTAACCCGCCCCCCCCCCAAAAAAAAAAAAAAAAAAACCTGTTTTGTTTTTCTTTTGATTTTTTTAACCATGTGGAACATGGCTAAAACATAGCACCAAATGCTATTTATCTTTATGCACTATGTGTGTAAAATCATAAAATAGTACAGTTTGCATGAGCTTTCACATTGTTTCTTTTCGATCTGTTACAGTACAGGTTTGTTCTTTCCTTTTTCTTTATTAAGTGGGGTTTAAGACTGTTATGTGTGCAAGAAAACTCCTGTCTTTCTAGGGTTTTTATTTATTAAAACATGGTATCTACTAACTGAGAAACACATTTTGGGTTCTGGCTGAAATTAAACCCAGTGCTTGTTTTCTCCATTCTGTGCCCCTGAATTTGTGTATTACCAACCAGTGTATGGAGGGGCTGTCCTTCAATACCCAGGAAGCTGCAGCACCAGAGCCAGTGCCAAACCCATGTGCTCACATTTGAGACCCATCTCAGATTCATTGTAGAAATGAAGAAATTATAAATACCCACTTTTAGATACAGAGAGATTAAAATGATATTTGGCTGAAAGTCCAGTGGTTCTACGTAATATGATTATTCAACTTTCTTGGGTTTTTGACAGTGCTCCAAAGATTAAAGTAATAGATCTTGGTCAGAGCAATATTCTAGATTATTTCAGACAGACTCTTTAATATAATCTTCTGTTTTGATTTTAAGAGTAAAAATATGCTTTTTTTTGGTGAGAGTTGTGACGTTTTTCCTTTGTGGGTCTTAAATCTTCAGGGACACTAATGAAATGTGTATGAAAACCAGAAAGAAATCAGGGCCAGTTATCTGCGACAACCCACCCCTAAATGAGCAAATAAATAAATAAATAGCTGGATAAATGAGCAAAAAAGAAAAAAACATAATCTCATTTTCTCAAATCGGTTAAAACAAGTGACATGATGAGGAAAAACGAGGCCCCGGCAGCGCCTGGGTTTGCTGCATTTGCCTAAGCTTGAAAAATCGCCTCTTCATGAAGCAGGAGCAGGCGGACTCTGCGTGCATACCAAGTATCTGAGAAATGTGCAAGATGACAAATCTTTCACTTGCCTCTGAGTGGCAGGGAGGGGCTCCAGGCCACCCTCACCTGCTGAGAAGTGGCTGCCCCTCCCAGCCTCCTGCAGGCAGCTCCCGGCCCCTCCTCAGTGAGCTTGATGGCGCTCCCACCCTGGCAGCCAGTTTCAGTCTCAAGAAATAACCCGCTGCCCTGACAGCTGAGTGGAAGCTGCTGTGCACCTCTCCTTCGTGCTGCACCTGGAAGGCACCACTGGCCAGGGTCCTTCAGGGACGTGGTTGGAGACTGGGGCCAACTTCTGCTCTCATGGCATAGAATTGGGGCCGTGTTTTTGTGAAGCCGTGAATTTGTCATCTGTCCTCTCAACGCAGTGGGTTTGTACGCAGACCAGATGAGAAGACGTTAACTAGAAAACTGACTGGTTTTAATGTATTCGCCTGCAGTCTCTAAGTACTTCCTATTTTTCATATTTATAGTATTAGGAATGCACCATTTATTTTCACTTACTCACTAGTTAAGGAAGATTAAAACAGTCAATCAAATCAAAGTGAATTTTAAAATTATAAATGAGTAAAAAGTGCTATAGATTAACAGATTTGTAATTTCAATAATTTAATGTCTGACCAGATCAAGTTTTTATTTAGGGAATGATGGAGGAAATGACCTAACTTGAGAAGTGTTTGTGCCTGGTTTTTTCCTAGGGAGCTATAGGAAGGATGCAGCTTTCTGGAAGGACAGACTAAGCAATGAACACTCAGAGTGGTGGTGTGTTGTTGCAGGCAGTTAAGGCCGCCAGCTTCAGCTCCTCGTACTCACCCGTGTGCTCGTAACAGGTGTGACGGGATGAATGGTGTGCCAAACGGAGCTTTCTAATTTGAGGTTAGCTTTTTCTCCTTATGGATGTATGAGTTATGACAGCAGCTTTAATGGTTACTTAGTTTTAGGTGTGTGGGTAAATGTGTGCAGGGTGTCCTTAAAACTTAATGCAATATGGATCATCTCAAAATTCTTTAGCAAGAAAAGAATTCCTTGGTAATTTAAAATTATATAGATAAATTACATGAGACAAGGAGTCATAAGTATATAATGAATCACGTACTCTTGAGTCACAGCTATTTTATTGACAGGGGTGTGTGGAAATGATATATAGAAAGATTACCCTAAATAGAATCATCTCTGTAATTTGTACTTGACAGGATTTAAAGCTACATTAAACAAACAGTGTATGTCAGAAGTTTTCGTTGAGGACTTAATTATTACATGCCGAACATCACATCCATTTTAATGCATGATATTTTTGGTTAAATTATTTGAAAGCATTCTCTTATGCCTTACACTTAGTTTTAGTTTTACCTTGCTATTGAAAATTACTTTTTCGAAAGCTGCTTAAGGAATATGCATTAGAATACCAAGATACGTTACAATAAAGGGTTGGTCTTATAATTCTAACATAAAAACTCGTGGGCACAACTGTGGCTACATACTGGATTTTAAGCATGCCTCCCAGAGCAGGTTGCTAAGTATAGTGAATTGGTCTGAGGATGAGAGCAGACAGGCTGTTATTGGTGTAAGCTGGTGTAGTGATAATCCATTGATCCTCTGATTGATGATATTGACCTCATCCTAGAATCAGAACTCAGCTATGGGCATTTGCTAAAACCCCCAAACATGGAAACCAAGTAGAGAGGAAAATAAATACTTCCTATCAATGCCATGAATTTATAAGAAACTGTACCATACTTACTGCACACATGATTACTGATTTGAGCTCAAGCCTGTGGCTTCAGTTCATAGTTAAGGTAAACAGATGTCACACCACATTGCAAACAAAGATATTTAGAAGTACCACAAATGAATGTTCATGTTCAATTGCTGATTTCTTAAAGTTCATGTGAGATGATGATTTGAGCTTGTTTCTAAAATTCTTCCTATTTTATACCCTGTGTAAAAACCTCAGAGTTGGAGTAGACCCAAACAGGTGAATCATTTTTTGAAAACCATTTGGTAATGTCTCTCAAAATGTGAAATGTGCAAGTCTCGATACACTTTTCTATTTCCATGGCTAGTACTAAGATTATTGGACAAGTGTGAGGAGATGTATGCATGTTAAGGTACAATGATTGCATGATGGTTTTAACGGCAAAAATAAGAGAGTTTCAAACTCATATTGGTAAAATAAATCATGGCATAGCTCCACTTGGTGGAATTGGTGTCTCCTGATGTGGAGAAACACTCACAGTATGTTTTTGAGTGAAGAAAACAAGGAACAGAGTACACTGCTGAAAATAATTTTTGAGGGAAAAAGTCACACTTATACATGCACAAAAAAAATGTCAGAAAGGACATGGACAACTTTTACCTGACACTTGCTAAATCTAGTGGAAAGACTGGAATGAGCTACACTTTTACTTCCTATAATTCTGTGGTTTTTGGATTCATTACTGACATTAGCATCTTTTGCTTTTTTAATGAAAAACTTAACATATTAGGCATAAAGAGTTTTAATGGTAAAATTAGAAATATATCAAACTGTTTTCAGATAAAGAATAAATAAGGGGGCATAGGTAAGAAAATACTGAAAGGCACTTTTCCTCCTAGGAGCCTTGATCTAGTGAATTGTCTAGGCCAGCTTTCTCAAGTTGTGCTTCCTGGACACGGTGCCCTCAGATGCCCCTGGAGAGATGTTGGTGGGCTGTTGGGGAAGCCCTTGCTGCATGCACTGTGTGTTCTGCTTTCGGAGGTCTGCAGCACATGCACCTTCTGGAAGGATTTGCAGTTAAGAGGCCTGGTTTTGTAATGTGAAGATTCTCCTAATGTTCCTTTGTTTAAATTTAGATGGCAACATCTACAGCATCTATTCTTATCACAGGCATTGAGAAGTGTTTGTGAAGATAATTCTGGAATCTGGTGCAATTTGTCCTTTTTATTTTTCCCACTCAGGTACTCAGCATACAGTAGGTGCTTGGAAAGCACTTTTAGTTATTAAGGGAGGGATGTAGGTTCTGGAGGAATTTTAAACTATCCCTCAGATGCTACAACTTGTGTGTGAGTGGGTGTGTAAGTGTAAAATGTGTGTGTATCTATGTGTGTACAATTTGTAACCCTCTCAATGGATAGTTGTGTGACAAAACATTACTAAAGCTTTAGAGAGAATATGTTTATAGATAAGAATGTGTAGAGAATTTACTTCTACGTGTCATCATAATTAAGTCCCTCGACATTTTAGTCACAGGATGGACAGTGGCCCATCACCATGGGTTTAAGAATCATTGGTCTTGAGGGACTGAAGAGGAAGCTTCACTTAGCAAATGGGGACAGTCTTTTAACTTTCCATGTCTTTTGATAGCAAGAGAAAAATACAGTTCATCTTTGTAGCAGAGAGGATACAACACCAGATGAGCAATTTCTTCTTTCTTTGGTAAAGAGAAACTGCATGAGTTCATTAACAATTTGTATGAATTGATTGAATCTCCAAAGAAAATGTCCTCAAAGCACACAGGAAGCTCTCTTGGCCCACTGTTTCTTTCTCCTTCCCCGAGGGAAGTTCTGGAGAAAAAAAGAGGAGTGGTGTTCTCGAGAGGTTTTCCTGAAGCAGATCCCTCCTTTATGCAGGGAAGGGTCAGACCAGGTCTCACCCTGAGTCCACAGGGCCGAAGACCACCTAGATCCTCAGGTGTGCTGCATCCTCAGGTGTGTTGTTCTGAGGCTGCCCTTCCTTGCAGCCGTTCCGTGGCACCCTTGCTGGACCTTCCCTGCTAGGGTACCTCCATGTCATTCAGAAGGGTCCAAGACTGTGGAGTGTGCATGCATCCAAAGGATGTCCCTTAGTTTTCCCTTGTGGATGAAGAGTGGGCTGATTGAGTCACGTGCTCCGAGTGGATACGAAATGTCGCCTCCCAGATTTCACTGAACCACTCACAGTGGGGAAAGTGCTTCCTGCTTCTGGAGACTAACCACATGTCCTGGATCAGGGTCAGCGGGCGTGCTTCCCACTGAGTCAGCACTGGGTAGGTATTCAGGAAGTGTGCACTCATGGCTCATCAACTAGGGTTAGCCAAGCAAGAACTTTATATCCTGTGAAATGCAAATGCTGATGGGAAGGGTCCACCTTAAGCCTCCTGTGATGTCATCCTAGGAGGAACAAGAGTGGGAGCAGGGGTCAGAGGCTGGGCCTTCCGATCTCCTTCAACGGGAGGGATCAGTGCTGTGGAGGTTGTTCCTTAGCTCCAAGGAGCTGACCCACGTATTCCATGAACAGTGGTGTGCGTTCTCTTGAGTGATGAAGATTCGAGCTGCCCCACAGTGGTTTGTTCATCTTACCTACTTGAAACAGCGTGAATTAGTATGAAATCATCTTTTGCATTTAAAGGAGACGTTTGCTGAAACTACGCGACAGTTTTCTGGATGATTTCATAGATGGCAAGGCAGGGCCTTCATGGCATCAGGAAAGGCCGGGAGTGTGGCACCCCAGAGCCCATGCCCATGCCCATGCTCATGCCCATGCCCGGCAGCTCCTGAGGTGGGCCCAGCTGGGTAGCCCATCGGTGTTCCAGGGCAGGCTAGAAACGTACTGTAAGTCCCTTTCCTTGTAAGTGTCAGGTGGGCCAGACGGACTTGACTGAGGGCTCTCCCACCTGCAGATCGTCTGGGTAGTGCCTCAGCCCAGATGGTCTCCAGTGCCAGCTTTTCATGGTTCCTAAGGAAAGTACTGAAGAGGTGGGGCGTGGGCCCAGGACGTGCTCCAGCCATGCTCTCCGTGCCAGCTCTCCGCCGACCCTCAGTGGTGTGCCGCTCTGGTGCTGGATGACTGATGTGCCCCCAGGGTTATGCAGGAGCTCCGGGAGCAGGGCTTTTGCCTGATGAAGCCAGCGTTGACATCAGAGGTCTCATTTGAATCTCAGCCAAAAATCAATTAATTTTATTTTAGATTAAGGTTTGGGAGAAATAGTAATCAGTAAATGTAATAAAACAGAGATAAGCACCAGGCAGCACAGTGATGCCTATATAAAACTCTTAATTTAATCTTTTATTAAAGTTCTCAAAATCCAGTTTGTAGCCCACTGGTGGGTTATCAATCTGTCTTGAAGCCCAAGCTTGCTTCTTTGTTCTTTGGGGCAAATGATTCAAGATTTCACGATCATTAATTTGGTATAAGAGTAAAGACAACGTATTAGTAAACCAAGTTATTATTCTGCTAGAAACGACACATAACTAGGGTTTACTGAGCTTTCTTAACCTAGTATCATACCAGGAAAGCTGGCTGTCAGCTCTTGGAAGCATTGCAAATAATTAGAATCCACCCAATTTTAGGAAGGATAATTTGTCTTCAGTGTATCGTGAGTGTTGTCTCAGGTTGCTAATGATTTTCAATTGCTGTGGTCCTTGCTTTTTAATTATAAATTAGTGTTGGTTTGGTTAGCTTCCTCATTATCAATTAGGTTTTCTATGGGCTCTTTGGTTAACTATGTATTTAAGGGATGCATATTTGCATATTTTACATTTAAATTTAAAAAGAAATTTGTTTTAATTTTTCGAAGACTGGATGATTTGGTCACCTTTTCTTAACTGTGACTAAAATACCTGACAGGAACAGTGCAGAGAAGCAAAAGCTTAATGAACTCATGGTTTTAGAGGTCTCAGTCCATAGGTGGCCAGCTCCATGGCTCTGGGCCCATGGTGAGGCAGAGCATCATGGCAGCAGGGCATGGAGGAGGAGAGCAGCTGAGGATACTGACAGTCAGGAAGCAGAGAGAAGGAGCTCTTCTCACCAGGGAGAGAACATGAACCCCACAGTGACGCTCCGTGACCCACCTCTCCAGCCACAGTGATCCCTCGCAGTTTCCATCCACATCAGTGCCTCAGTCCACAGTTCGATCACAGCTCTTATGAAAGAATCATAATCACCTCTGAACATTCCTGCATTGTCTCACACACGAGCTTTCAGGGGATGCCTCATATCTAAACCATAGCAGTAGAATTTCATTCACTCCTGAATTGTGAGTGTAGGTTCAGAGATGGTGAAGCCACATTCTTATAGGTGACAGACGTGTATGTGACCGCCCTAAGATGGGTTTGTGTGGCAGCTCTTGTGTAGCGACAGCATTTATTACTGCCTCTGAACCCCCACAATGCTCTCTCATGGCAGGTAACATTTCAAAATTTTTATGTCTGTAGGGGTATGGTTTTATAACACAGGAAAATGATAGTAGGTTCATCATGTCTTGTAGAAGTAATTAGTGATTGCTAAGTACTTCTTTCTAAGAATCCATCACCTGAGAATTTCCTGCTGGGAAGTAGGAACAGGTGGGAACTAGGTGTTTCACCTCTTCAGTGTGCTGTGGTCCGGGAGTTTGAACACCATTTCTATTAAGAAATTCTCACTGGAGACCAGTCTTCATGGAATCAGAATTTATAAAACAGGTACTGTGGTAACAAAGTAAATTGCTCAAGCCCCTTTCCTGAAATAAAACAGCGAGGATGAGAACATGCCACTCGGAAGCTTCCAGACGAGGTCTTCTTAAACTGCATTGGTGTGGTAACATCTCCTGGCTCTTCATTGGCTGGAAATACAGGGTGCCACATCCTGGAAAGACACCTGGGAACATTTGTAGGGCCACCTTTTTGATAGCTGCCCCCAGGGCTGTCTAGCAGAAAGGGCAGATTTGTGGTTGCATGTCGTCCTCCCCCGCCTCCCCTCCCTCCCAGGCCTACATGATCAGTTACAGTGAGTCTTCCTTCGGAGCCTGGATGTGATCTTGGAGTCTCCTCCCCACACTCTATCAGCTGATTGACATGGGTGTGCAGGCTGAGTCTCCGACCATCCCAGTGTGGCTTGATTGACTGCTTATCTTCAGAGGCCTCCTTTATCCAAAAAAAAAAAAAAAAAAAAAAAAAAAAAAAATGCATTCCACAATACCCTTTTTTAAACAAGAATTGAACAATATTTTAATTAAATCACATTTACGTGGAGAGTCAGACATGTCCAGTAGCTACCTCTGTTTAAGATAGCAGTTTCAGACAGTTTCTGACAGCTCAGAGCTGCAAGATTTTTTTTTTTTTTCTGAGAAATTTTGACTCCTTTCCTGATTCCTCTCTGACTCTATGCCTGTGGTGCAGACCTGCTCATGATACGGGCAATCACTAAATGGGATGCTTAGTGATCTTAAATCAGAGAGCAATTCATTCTGAGCAGAGATGGTTCTGTATGTCCTCTCGAAGTGGGTGATTTTGTGTTGGGTTTTGAAGCTTGGTTAGGAAGTTGGTTGGTAGGAAAAAGTCAAGGGTGGCCTATTCAGCCCAGGGGAGGCAGACACACAGAGATGGGGACAAGCGACCCTGGATGACTGGAGGTCCTGCTCCAGTTAAAGGACATTTTGTATTGGTCCAATTAAAGGGAAAGCAAGATTTGTTTTCCTAGTTACCGCTTCACAGTGTAAAGGCCGCCTTATCAGTACACATGGTGATGATAGATGGTGAGCTAGGCGAGACCGAGGGGAAGAACCCAGTGTCACAAAGAAGATCAAGTCAGTTAATTACCAGAGAAGCAACCGCCTCACTCGAGCCAGACTCTGAGCCCCAGGACTTTCTCACCTCTGCTTTATTAGCTTTGTGCACTAAAGATGAGATATGTTGCTACTGTTGATTTTAAGTAACTAGCTATCACATTAAAGGAAGCTGTATATCTCTAACTCAAAGCCTAAAGAGAATAATTTTTAAAATACAACAAATTTAATACTTGATATTCAACAAATGCTTATTGATCACCTCCTAGGTGTAGAGAATTATGCTTTCCCAGTAGTAATAGACATGTATTTTGTAATCACTGTATTAGCACTGACTTCTGAGATCCCCACCAGGTTATAGCTCTGTGAAAGTAGAGGCTGGGCGTCTCCACTGCCAGGAACAGGATCAGACACCAAGAATAAGCATATGCTTGCTGAATGAATGAGTGAGTGATACTGGACATTTAAAATCCTCGCAGTAGCCTTGTGAGGTGGAATGTCTTCCCATCTTTCCAACAAAGAGAAACCCTAAAGGAACAAGTTACTGGCTCATTTGTGGCCATCCAGCATAGGAGGGCACGCTGGGGACTCTTCTAGCCTCTGAATGGTGGCTGGGCTTCCTTAGGCCTGCCGTGAGGCCTCCCGTGCTTCTTGTGCTAGGACAGCATCTGCACTCCTGGGCTCTGTCGCCTCTCCTGTTGTCCTGTTGCACAGATACGGTGTGGGTGCCAATGGTGAAGGTGAGCTGGAAACGTGGGCCATCTTCTGTGGGCTCTGGGTAGGAGGATCGTGCGCCTTGACAAGTTTTGCCTACAGGGATATCAGCAGGGCATCTGGCGGATGGAAGCCACTTGGTGCCTCCCTGTGTTGGGGGCCACGGCTCCGTGCTGGCCAGGCAGCCCTGTTTCCAGCGCCTTGTGTGTGGGCTACATTGTGCCTGGGGATTGGGTGTATGGCAGAGTCATGCCCTGGCCTTCGTTTGCTGTGCCACAGGCCTGACTGGGGCACATGTTCTTCCCTTTACTGCTGGACAGCTGTCTGTCTGTAAGTACTTTGAACAGGGATCCAGTTTCCAAGTAACTTTCTTCGGACTTGGGAGTGCTTTTTGTGCTCCAAACAGGGAAGCAGCAGCACAGGGCAAATCTACATTTATTAGACTTAGTCTTAGTTTAGATTTTCTGTTATACTTAAAATTGAAGTTATAAATCATTTATAATGGAAAAGAATTCTCTCCAACTATAATTTAACTTTTTTGCTAAGATTTTTTGGCATTTATCATGTTGAGACTTTATAAATTATGTAGAATATTGTAAAGTGGCTGACCTTTCTGGTAAGTGATTTGGTCATTTGCAGCAGTGTCTTTTTGCTGAAATACTGAATTTGCTGTCTTTCAAATAAAACCCGCCAGGCCCACAGCCCAATAACATATTAGGTAGAAATTGCTTGTGTAGTCAGACTAGAAATCTTCATTTCCCCTTCCTATTACCACCAAACTAAATACCTTCCTGTGTCC
This sequence comes from Sciurus vulgaris, assembly GCF_902686455.1. Classification (NCBI taxonomy): domain Eukaryota; kingdom Metazoa; phylum Chordata; class Mammalia; order Rodentia; family Sciuridae; genus Sciurus; species Sciurus vulgaris. The sequence goes on along the minus strand of NC_136480.1, from coordinate 24,284,830 downwards.
TGAAAGTCCCCTGGCAGTGACGGCAGCCTCCAGGCACACAGCCCCTCTTCCTGCGTCCATGCCATCATAGGCCTTGCTAGCGTCACAGCCTGTTTTGTGAACCCAGCTCAACCCCTGAATCCTTGCAGACCTAGCGCTGCAGTGACCAAGTTAAGAAGCAAGACAGGGTGACTTCAGAACAAGGGCAGCACCCACCCCCAGAACTGCCCGCGCCTGCTCTGCGCACATGCCTGCTCCGCCCACTGACCTGTTGAGAGGGACCACAAGGTCTCTTCCTCCTCAGGCTGTCTCTCCAAGCAGTCCATTTAATGGCTAAGCCAGGCAGTGCTGAGGATTGGAATGACTCCGGGCAGGGCAGACACCCCGCAGGCACGGCATCTCCCTGCAGCTTTGGGAGGCGGGTCGCAGGTGTAGGAGTCTCGTAGCTGACCTCACCGTCTTGCTGCTGGCGACTCTTGGCCTAAGGAGTCAGTGGGGAAGGGGCGGCAGAGTGTGATAGACAACGCAGAGACCACATCCCACCTCCGTCATTGGGCACTTATTTGTGCCAGGTGTGGGCCAGTCAGTGCAGTTCTCCCTGCTTCACCCTGAAAATAGGGACTCCACATGTAAACCCCCGACCGCAGAGGCTCGGGTAAGAGAGGGAAGAGAGGCTTGCACACAGGACCTCTTTATATTGCTCACACTGTTATTGTCAATATTTATATGGATGTCAGAACAAAAACCAGACCCCTACACATAGAATTTCATTGTACTAAAAGGATGCACCTGGAAATTTCACAACTTGAACCCAGTGAAATGAAACACGAGGTCCGAGTCTTCTGTGCGCAGGTCGCACAGTGTGCCTGCTGTTGAGGGCACTGCTCAGGAAGGTTGGCGGTGGAGAAGCCTGGCTGGTCCACTCCAACAGCTGATCACCGACTCCCCGGTTCCAGGGTCAGCACTGCTGTGCTGTGGCTCTCGGGTGGGAACGCGACCCCATTACCACTTCTTGAAAGTGCTACTGTCACCTGAAGTTTATACTGTGTATTCATAGTTTCTCATGAGCTGAACCTTTTTATTATTTTTCTGTGTTGAACTCAGAGCCTTGCGTATGCTGAGCATGCTTTCTACTGCTAAGATATACCCTCAGCCCCTTTTGTTTTTATTAATTGTTTTGTAATTAAAACAGTCCATCATGCCTTCATCATAGGACTCGGCTACTAAAGGAAGAAGCCCAGGCCCATGCTGATAAACAGAATGGTGTCTAGATGTCCCTGGGATCTGTCCTGGTACACCACCCGCTTCTCAGCTGTGGGCTTCTGCGTACTGTGTATCTCTGCTGAGTCTAGGCTGCTGTCTGAGTAGTAAGAACTGCCTAAGTAACATGGTGTGTGATGTTTGTGCCTCAGCAGGAAGGAGACATAGGAAAGAGTTGGTCTGCTCTCATGCCTTAAGACTCCAGGGCACTGTGCCCGCCTGAGAGGAGGACCCATCTGGGCCACTTGTTGAAGACATCACAAGACAACCTGTATTTGCTGTTAGTGTTTCAGAGTCTCCCAGGAACTGCACCCAGCAAGCACTGGCTCTCACCAAAGAGGTCCAAAGCCTTGCAGGATCCTTGCTGAGTACTTTGATAAAACTTTATTATCTCTTCTTTACTGTCCTCATTAACATACTTCAAAAATGCTGTTAAGTATTTCTGGCAAGCAGAGCATCTGAGTAATTTTACAGTAGTGTAAAGGATTTATTAATTATAATCTTTTCATGAGTCTATTTATATTCAATTGTGACATTAATAGGTTGCCAAAACAAACTAGAGCTAATTGTATTTAATTAAATTGTTGGAAACAAGTAAGGGTGGTTTATTACTATTGTAAGCAGAAAGCCCTGTCGATGTTCTTAGCGTGAATAAGATTTGGTGGTAAAGTTCTTTCTACCGGCTATGGCATTATTCATCCACAAAAAGCAATATAAAAATGCTAATTCAAGAAAGCTGGCATCATGAGGGAGTCTTTGGAAGTAGAAGCTTCCCACAGTATTTGCAGTTGTATATCCAGTGTAAGGGGAATTCCCGGTGGGGCCAGCATCCCTGTCTTCCTTCTGTGGCCCCGGGAGTTGAGACACCCTACCTTCCTTCCTTCCTTGATGGGTTTGGTGGGAGGAAATCTTGAAGATCTGGGTTGATCCTTCTAGGAACAATGCTTAGAAAAGACCCTAAGAGGTAGGAGTGGGCCTTCCCACGAGCGAGCGAGAGGTTCGTATCGGGAGGCATTCTCAAAAAAGAAAAGGGAGTTCTTTTGGGTTAGGAGGCAGAAGGGAAGTCACACTGGAAACATCGGGAAGTGAGGGAGGAGGCCCTGGTCTGGCGTGGATCAGGGCCGGATGCTTCCAAGACAGGAGGCAGAATAGAGGCTGAATGCAGAAGAACAAGATGGAGCTAGCACCCTGTTCCTCGAGCGTCAAGACCTTCCTGCACATCACGCTGACTGGCTGAGCACCAGCGTGTGCCTGGCACGTGCTAAGCACCATACTCTTCTCTAGTCCCTTCACCTAACCACTTCAGATAGTTCCTCCTGTTCTCTTTCCACCAGTGAGAGACACGGGCCCACAGGGGTCGACCAGCCTGCCTGTGGATGTGACTTGAGTGTGGGGAAGTGGATCTGCACGGAAGCCTGGTTCCAGACCCTGTGCTCACAACGACTGCAGGACAGAGGGTGCCGTTAGTGTAGCTGAGGCAGACTCTGACAGGATGGAAACAGGCATGTGACAGGGTAGGACAAGCAGCGCTGGGTAGCCGAGCACCCGGTCTCCATGGCTCAGGTGGCTGTAGGCTGGGCTCCAGCTCACCTCAGCCCAGGATTCCTCCCAGCAGGTGACAGAGACACTGCTGACCATTGAGGCAACAAAGGGTTCTGGAGGGTCTGATGCCAGCAGATGGAGCTGTGGCCTGGTGGTATCACAGGTCACCTCTGCTCAGCACTTGCTGCCGCTCCTGGTCACAGGGTCACATGACCCCATGGTGCAATCTGCCCCATCCCCAGAAGGTGCGTGGTGAGAGATGTCTGGTGAGTGTCATTCACAAAGGCCGTAAAATGGCCTGGTGGTCAGGAAGCAGGCTTCCTCCGTGACATGCCGCTGTGCTTGGGTACCCTGGCCTACCTATCTGCTTATCTCAGTGTTAGGAGGAGGCTCAGGAAGCACGGTTGCTGGCCCACAAAGGGCACAGGGCTGATTAAAGACAGACAGTGAGCACAGTGACGCCTGACTGCGTTGCTGTCTCTCACCCAGCTGACGTGGGACCGCTGGGCACCGCGAGGCTCACTGCTCCCTGAGAGAACGGGGATGAGCCTGGAGCCAGTGCTCCTGGGTGCTCTCGGCTGCTCTCTTTCCTTCCTCCCTCCTCCTCATCTGTGGACTGTTCCAGTTTAAGGAGCATTTCCATGGGGGCGTACAGGCTGACGCAGGCATTGCTGCCTTCTCTGGGCTTCAGAGGAAGCTGGCGCAGGCCTGTCTCCCAGCTGGACGGCACTTCCTGTTATCCTGGAGGCTGCTGTTGCTCCTCCCCTCTCCGTTTCTAGAACTGTACCTCTTCCTTAGTTGGCAGGCAGAGACATGGCTCCTGGGTCAGAGGCACCCATTTGTCACGCATTAATGCTCGTGGACACGATGGTGACAGGAGGAGACAGAGGCTTGTAAGGGTCCGGGCAGACTCTGGAAGAAGAAAGTCAGTGAAGCTCAGAAAGCCGCGACAAGCAGAGGACATGGCCGTTGCAGGTGCTAAATGACTTATTTTCAAACCCTAGGAGCCTGGCGATGTTATTCCCTCTCTCCTTCCTGTAATTAAGTGCTCTCCTAAGGCACAGCGACCTTGGCCGAAAAGAAGTTGTTTGGGGAAGAGTCAGGCTTCCTGAGAGTTCTTATTTAACGGACAGGGTTTTTCCTCATTACGGGAAATAATCAGTGCTGCCGGCGGAGCAGAGAGCTGTGATTCACCCCTGGGAGGCTGCGAGGCTGCAGGGGAGAAGAGAGAACAGGAACTCCAGTTGGCGCCCCGCCAAGGCGTGTGCCACGGACATCCTTACCAGGTGCTGTTTTCCTGCGGATGGTTCGGAGGCCGCCCCTGGGTTTAGTTCTGTGAAGCGTGACTTTCCCTTCAGGCCTCCACCTCCTGGGAGTGGAGTCAGGCCTCAGCAGCTTAGAGACTGCAGGCAGCCTCCTGGGGACAGGCTGGCACACCCTGCTCTGCTCCTGTTGCTGAGGAGTTGGGAATCACCTTAGCAACCGCCTGGCCAAGCTTTCCTTGGCCCCGGAACATGCCCTTGCCCCGTGGCAGCTGGCCCCTGGCTCGGGTCTCCGCCCTGCTGACTGGGGTGTGCAGAGACTTGGGGTGACTCCTGCCTCAGTCCGCCTCTGTCCAGAGCCTCGTTCACCCACAGCCCTCCTCCTCCAACTTCCCCCTTTCACATCTGAACGAAACCGGGCCGTTGCCCTTTCCCTCGGGTTCACATCCACTGTCAGCACAGCCCTCCAGACCCAGGCTGCTCGCTGCTGGCCACTGCACGCTGCCACCTGGGCCATGCTGTGGTTTCCTCCCAGGTGGCCACTGTGGCAGCCTTGCTGGCCTCTCCTAGGTGCTGCAGGCTCCTCCCTGCACAGGCGGAAGGCCGCTTGGAAGCTGGGCTGTGTCCCTCACTGGCCCCTTGCTTCCGTGCCGCATGCCTCCGCGGGGTAGGAGCAGAGCTCTGCAGCGGCCCCGGACAGCACGCCTCCAGATGTCGGCACCCTCCTCTTGGTGCCCTGCACCCACACTGGCTCTCGCTCTGTCGCCAGTGCTCTCCTGGAGGTCCCTGCGGTTCCCAGGCACCCCTGCCAGGTCTGCTTCCATTGTGCCCTCCCTGAGCGGGCCTGCCCCGCCCCGCCCCACCCTCCTTTCCCCTGGGGCCTTGACTGCCTCTCTCTCAGGAGGCTTCACTCCCTTACTCAGCGTGTTGTGTCCCCTCGGCCAGGACGTCAGCTCCCTGGGCAGGGACTCCACTGCGTGGCTCCCTGGCACACCAGGGTGAGCGGGAGGCTATTGGCAAGTGTATGTTGGCTGGATAAATGAATAAAAGGGACTCTAGGACCTCCCGGGTGGAAGCCTTCCCTCCCTTTCTCATCAAGTGTGAGTAAGCGTCCACAGGTCCCTGCCCCACAGCCTTCAGCAGTTTGTCAGAGATGGGTTTCCTGGGCTGGGGTTGCGGCTCAGAGGTCGAGCCTTACCCAGTGTGCGTGAGGCACTGGGTTCCATCCTAAGCACCACATATAAATAAGTGAATTAAATAACCGTATCGTGTCCATCTACAACTAACAAAATATCTTAAAAAATGGGTTTCCTGGCTGGCTTCAGTGCCCTGGACTTTGGACTGCCTGCCTGGTGGCCAGGGCAGTGAGTCAAGGGTGGCTGGGGCCAAACCTTTGTGAACCTGAGGGGACCTGCCCATTGAGTGGACCAGTGGAAGAGCACAGGCCCCCAAGTAGGTTTATGGCCAGTGGTGATGTCCATTCACACCCCACCCAGAGGATCCATTTTCACCCAGTTCTCTAATAGAAACTCAAATGGTAGGTTAATATGATTTCTCTATACATTTTTAAGTTTTTATTTAATGTTGTAAATTGGTGCATGTTAACTCTAGAGAATTTTTTAAGCTCAGAGGAATCCTTAAGGGAAGGATTTCAAGTGTAAACGCCTTGTGAGGTGATAGTGTTTAGATCTGCAGTCTTTGTTGTCACTGCTGCAAGCCCAGTGCACACACACAGTCTCTCGCCTCTGTGCTGCTAGCCTTGACCATGACCTCAGGAGGCAGCACTTTATTATCCTGGTTTTCCAGATGAGCCCAGAAGCTGTAAGTCTCCCGCACCACACTGCTGGCCAGTGGCAGAGCCGGGACCAGCCCAGGCAGATGGTGTCCGCAGTCTGTACTCCTACCACCAACCCGTCGCTCACTGGTGTGCACCTTCTTTCTGGGAAGGGTGCATGGTTATCTGGGCCTCCACTCCTGAGGATAGCAAGCCGTGTTCTCAGGCCTCGTGGAGGGCACATTGCTAAGGGTCTCCTCGAAGATGTGGGCAGGTTGTGGCTTTTGAGGTAGACTATGAATAATGGATAGCTGAAAATAAGATTTTCCCTGTAACACTCACCTGTCTTGAGGATTTTGGGGCCGGGGAAGAACGTCTGAGTTGGTGTGTTGTTGCGGCAGGTCACAGAACCAGCTCAAGGTATCTTCCAGAGAGGCCACTAGGGATGGGGAGATCAGTGTGCTGCTCCTGGACAGTCCCTTCTCCAGGATGGCTTATAGTCACATGGCATGGTTCAGCTCTGGACCAGGTTGGGATGTTGCTTGTGGAGCCCTGATTTCCATTTAAATCATCCAGGGCCTGGTAGCTCTTTGGCAGCTTCTCACCCTGCCCACTCGCAGTGTGTTGACCACTGCCGATGACCCCAAGGTCCCACACAGGCCATGGGGTCACACCTCACGTCTCTGCCTTCAAAGCTGGCTGTGTGGACCCTCATGTGGACTCTAGGCTTCTCCCTGCTACTTTCTATCTTGGATATCAGCCTTCCTTTCCTCTTACTGAAAGCCTTAGACATTTCAGCCCTCGCATCTACTGTGTCAGCTAGAACTCCCAGCTCAATGGTCAATGAAAGAATAAGGACATCTATGAACTAGTTATTAATAAGCTGACTCCTGAACACCAGGGGAGCACCACCCTGTTCCGGGGTGGTGGAAACGTGCTGGTACTTCATCGTTCTGTGAAGAAGGGTTTTAAGCTGCTGCTTCTCATATGCAACTAAGAGATGGAAATCCTGGGACAGTACTATTTGGAAACACAATCTCTAGCAGTTAATTCTAGAACAATGTGGTGTATCAAAGAAACAACGTGAGCCATATATAATTAAAAAATTTTAAGTAGCCACATTAGCAAAAGTTAAAAGAGGTGAAGTTAACTAAAATGAGTCTTCACCCCAATATTTTCAAGATATTTTTATTTTCAAAAATTTCCTGTAGCCTCTGGTAACAAGTTCGCACAAACTCATGGGAGGGGGACAAATAGCAGATGCTTAGTCTCTCATGGTTGTGGAGATTGGGAGTTGGAAATCACATGTCCTCAGGGCCGCATGTTCTCCGAGGGTCCAGAAAGAACAGCCCCTTCTCCTCCGGCCTCTCTGACTGCCCTTGCTCCTCTTCTGGGGTTGCTGGCCACTCTGGCCTCTGCCTCCATCCACACTGCCCGCTGCCTGGCAAGGCCCCTGGCCTCCTCTCAGGAAGCTGCCTTTGGATGTAAGGCCACGGCCTAGGGTGGGTGTCTACTCTGAAGATGCCGGATCTCTTTTTCTCTGTGTTAGGTAATCTTCACTCATTTGCCACATAAATTGATATCTTCAGGCTCTGGGGGTTGGGGTTGGGGACACAGATGTGTCTTCTGGGGGCCATGATTTGGCCCCCTGCAATCATCGTGCCTACATGTAATCAATATGAGGCATCATTAATGATTTACTCCTTTACACGAACAGCGTATCTCAATTCTGACACTCAGTTTCCATCAGAAATACTTGATCGGCACTTAGATGTTATAAAATTTACAGCTGAAAAAACTATTCACACACCTGAATTGTTCCAACCATATCTCAACATTTTTCCAGTAAGGATACCACACATGAGTTTTAAGTCTGAGATTAAATAAACACTCATTTCCTTGATCTCACTCGCCCTACTTCAGGTGCTTGGAGCCTGTGATTGGAACTGCCGTGCAGTGTGGTCTCCAGCTTTCCATCAAGCACGAGCCGTCTGCCCTTCTCAGTTCCTCTAATTAACGTCTTTTCAGAATGTTAACTTGATGTTTTGTAAGATGAAGAAATAAGAGAATACACTTAAAATGTCAAGAGAATGGGCGTAGCTGGAAATAAAATGGATAGCATTATTAATAATGGCAAACAGTAAGTCCTATCAGTAAAACAAGCTGTAAAGATAAAACAAGTTTTGACCAGCTCACACTTAATGGTGTTTTAAGCTGTCTGTCTTTTATACAGTACATTTTGCCTGAGAGGTTTCTCAAATAGGAAGCCAATTGTTTGCCCCTAAGCTTGAAATGTACCCTTCCTAGGAAGAGAAAGAATGTCCCTTTTTAGTGGTTTTGGAGAGACCACAAGTCATCTCATGTGTTACATTACAAGAATCATAAGAGCTCAGCTTTAATACCAGAAAGAATTGTACCAACAAAAATAATATTGTGGCTTTTGAGGTGGGCAGGCTTCTAGAATATGTTGCTCCTATTTGGCTGGCGCACATCAATTCTGAAACTTGGAGTTGCTTCCTGTCTTAACTCCAGAGTTCTTATGCAGAATCAATTCTCAAATTTATTTATTTTTTCAGAAAAAAGAATTCCTTATTTAAGAGTAGAAATCTGCATGTCTCTGTTGGGAATGTTTTGAAACAGTCGATACTGAGAAAGGATGAAAGCATGGGCTGGGCCCAGTGGTCACCTGACATTGGAGTGGCCCCCTTCAGGGGTGTCTGGTGACCAATTCCACGTCCCCCCTGGATTCTCATTTCATTCCACCAGTGGGTGTGTGGGTACTGACAGGTGCCAGAGGAGAGAGGAGCACATGCAAGTAGACCTTACACCACAGCCCTTAGCAGGTCAGCGCGGGGGCCGGGTGAGCTGCCCAGAGACAGGAGAGAGGGGAGGGTGGTGCTGCTGACCGGGGAAGACAGGGAGGACCTCCAAGGCAGAGGAAGCACGTGGCCCAGAAGGAAGGGAGAGCATTCCTGTCCACTGGCCCAGTTGTTCCTGTGGGGCCGACCTGCCAAGGGAGCCAAGGCCTGATCCAGAGTGGCCACAACGAGAGGGATGGGGAATAAGGAGGCCAGCGAGCTGGACAAGTTTCCTGTGAGGAACCAAGGCTCCAGTGGGAGGCTCTGCTGCTTCTGCTGACCCTGGTCCTCTCCACAGCCCTCCAGCTCTGCATCCCCTCTGCAGCCTTCCGAACCCTAATATCCTTTCATTTCTCTCAAAATTAAGTCAGAGGAAAGGACCTTTATTTCTGTGTGGTCGATGGAAAATGTATATACTTAACAGTCATTGAGGAAGGTAATACCTAGTTGTGAAATACTTTCACAATAATGAAAAAGCGGTTAGATTGCCTTCAATTTTCAGCAAAAACAGATAGCATCTCTTGTAATTTTCTGCATTTTCTGTTGACCTAGTTGCCTCTTGGTTGTGTGAAAGTGGCACTTGCTCTGGTGTCTGAGCCTTTCTCTTGCTGCTTTCTGCCAGCTGGCTCAGCAGTGGCCTCCGCTCTGTCCTCACCGTGGGGGACTCTGCTTTGACTTTCCGCACTGGACGTACCTGGGGTGTCTTCCTCAAAGTCACCCTTCTTCATGTCTTTCTTCAGGAGCAGTGTAGTACCAGGATTGTATTTTTGTTACCTTTTGCGTTTTAAAAGGCATTCGCACTGCATGTATTTAACTTCTGACACTGATATTCAGTTTGCATTTTGTGTTAGACATTTACCTTTTAAACAAGAAACTTCTTCACCTGGTGTCAGTACCCCTCTGATAACATGGCATTTTAAATGCATATGAACCAACACATTATGAGAAATACCAGTTTATGAATGGCTGGATTAAGTCTGTGCCAAAAGCTTCCTTCTAAGGAATGGACAGAATGAAAAAAGTAGCACGAGTTGTTATTTTAGTCGGCAGCAATCCCATTTAAGAAAACCACCCGTTAGAGGACATCTTACAAGCTTACAGTGCGGGAACAAGTCCACAGCCTTGCTTGCAGCCAACGTGGACTTTCCTGGTCCTGTTCAGTTTGAGTTCAGCTGCTTTTCAGAGGAGCACATGTGGAAGAGGTCGGGCAGGTGCAGTACCGCCCTGCGGCACCATGGAGGGGCAAGGCCATGCTCAAAGTCAGGAGCAGGGGCACGCAAGGTGAAATGACTGTTCACCTCAGCTCTGGGAGCTGGAGATGGGGGCGTCCTCTGTAGGGACGACATTGCCTGTTCACTAAGCCATGACTACCTCTAGTAGTCAGTAGGTCCAGGAAAAGGTCGTGCTTACGGGTGTTGGATATTGGAGACTGCCCCTGGAACACTCCTCACCTGGAGGGAGGTTTAGTGCCGCTCCTCACCTGCGTGGGATAGTGCCGCTCCTCACCTGCGTGGGATAGTTAGTGCCGCTCCTCACCTGCGTGGGATAGTTAGTGCCGCTCCTCACCTGTGTGGGATAGTTAGTGCCGCTCCTCACCTGCGTGGGATAGTTAGTGCCGCTCCTCACCTGCGTGGGATAGTTAGTGCCGCTCCTCACCTGCGTGGGATAGTTAGTGCCGCTCCTTCACCTGCGTGGGATAGTTAGTGCCGCTCCTCACCTGCGTGGGATAGTTAGTGCCGCTCCTCACCTGCGTGGGATAGTTAGTGCCGCTCCTCACCTGCGTGGGATAGTTAGTGCCGCTCCTCACCTGCGTGGGATAGTTAGTGCCGCTCCTTCACCTGTGTGGGATAGTTAGTGCTGCTCCTTCACCTGCGTGGGATGGTTAGTGCCGCTCCTCACCTGCGTGGGATAGTGTCACCTAGGATGCTAAAAGCCTTGGAGGTAAGGCAGCTGACCCCCAGCACCGAGGTTCAAGTGCTCGTCCGCTCCTGTGGCTGTGCAGGTTCATTCAGTCCTCACCGTACAGCTGCAGGGAACCACCCTGCTACTCAGGAGGACCCTGACCGCAGTCCCTAACTCTCCCAGAGATGTGGGTCATCTAGTGAGCGGGGACTGGGGTGTGAACCGAGCTGCCTGTTCTGACTCTGCTCTCCAGTGAGACTCAGCGGACGCTCCTGGCAGCATTGCCGCAGCAGGTCTGCGGATTCCTTTACAACATGGAGCCTTCTCTTCTAGCTCTTGACTTTGACTTGTCGATGAGAATGCTGCCATTACCCTTTCATGCCCTTGCGTGGTAAGTGCAGACATTTTCTTCTCCAGACAGTGGGGTCCAAGGCTCTTCCCTCCTGTCCGCACCACAGCTTGGAGGGTGGGGTGAGAGACCAGGAACCCTTACAGATTGGGAGGCTAGGGATTCTGGGATGAGTGTTGGGCTGAGCGTGCGAACTGGAAAATGTCAGTACAGTCTTAGAAAAGGGAAGTGAAAAATCAGTCTTGCAAAGAAAGGGTGCCTTGTCCATTGTTGTCCATGCATCTGCCGCTGGCTGGTGCCTGGTCGGAGGCCTCTTGGGCATCCTGTAGCTTGCTCACAAAGGCTGTTTCTGCCTGACCAGGTGCTTCCCAGTCACCACCCAGCATATACAGGTAGGGCTGTAGCCGTGGTGTCTTCCTGCACACTCATTGCCATGCAGTCTCCACCTGCCCTTCATGACAGCCTTCAGGGAGCCAGGGTGCTCTGGCTGATGCTCTGCTTGGGACCTGTGTGGAGGCGGAGGCCCTGACTGTCTTTGAGAAGAGCTGCTGAGGCTTCCCTGCGGTGTGTGGGCCTTTGCCCTGGGCACGGCCTCCCCTCACCAGCGACTGCGCTCTGCCCCTTTAAATCTGAGACTCTGGCACGTTTCCTCACACTTTTTTTTATAGTAATAAGAATTTAATCTATCAGATAAGAACTAACCCACTATGGCTTATTTGCCACATTATACATGATTCTTGTTCATCTGTAAAAAATCCCACCTCCTATTTCCAACTGTTGCAGCTTAAAGATCCTCTGACTAGAATGGCAAAACCCCAAATCCTGATAGAACCCACACTGGCAAGGATGTCAAGTAACGGCGCAGGGAAAACATGAGAGCTCAGGAAGAGGCCTCTCACCAGACCACACAGCTGGCACAGCTCGCAGTCAGCTCCTGGGCGCCTCCCAGGGTGAGTCGGAGGCCGCGTTCACCGTTCTGAGAACCCAGGACACGGGTGTCCAGGGCGGGCAAGCAGATGACCTGGGGCCTGCGCACACTGGGAGTCACAGTGAGGCCACACCCAGGGCCTGGCTCCCTCCGCTGCAGTGTGCTGAGGGCGGGCCAGACCTAGCCCTTGTCCCACGTGGCTGCATTTATACAACCTCTGGAACACATGGCGGAAAACTCGTCCACAGTGTCCCAGGGACGGCGCCGCTATGGCTCACTGTTGATGGTAAAGCAGTAGCTCAGGACATTTGGGGGTTGATGGAAATACCCTGTGCAGTGACAGTGGTCTTAGGATGTGTGGGTTTGTTGAAACCCAGAACCGTTCGTCAACCAGAATGAGTTCTTCTGCAGATTTAAGAATAATGAGTAAAAGTTAAAACCGAAGATCTGCCGACATGGTTTGTAAGTTGATCATCGATGGAGCCTGGCACTTGTCCTTATTTTATTTTTCTAAGTTTTTTAATTTGTTCTGATTAGTTATACATGACAGTAGAATGAACTTTGACACATCCTACATACATGGGGTGTAAGTTCTCATTCTTCTGAGAATCACACCGGTCGCGTGGTCACATATGCCCGTAGGGTAGAAATGTCTGATTCATCCTGGAGAATCACACCGGTTGCGTGGTCACGTATGCCCGTAGGGTAGGGAATGTCCAATTCATCTGCTACCCTTCCTGTGCCCCTCCCTCCCTTCCCCCCTCTGTCTAGTCCCATGTACCTCTATTCTTCCCTAGCTACCCCCACCCCCTGTTGTGGATTAGCCTCCGCGTGTCAGAGAAGACATTCTGCCTTGGTTTTGGGGATTGTCTTTGTTTTGACCTTGTCTTTTGAGTGGGTAAAGCTGCATGTGAGCCCACCAGGCCTCGTGAGTCCTGTTCAGCTATGGATGATGCAGGGAGGGCCTGCCAAATCCCTGAGAGCTCTGTAGGCCTCACTGCTCCCCACCTGGCTGCCCGGCCCTAGATCGTGGCTCCTTCCTTCCCAGTCCATGTTATGGCATCAACACTGTTCTCTGGATCCCAAGAGGTGTCCACTTGAGGCATCTCCTCCATTTCTCTGTCAGTACGATTCCCAGGAGCCTAGAGAACTCACGGTAAGTCTCTGAGTCAGGAGAATCTGGTCTGTGACCGCCCACATCAGGGATTCTGATACTTCCTGCCACACTGGTGTACACGTTTGTTGCTGGTACTGTCAAACATGGACCTCACACCTCGCCAGTGCTTAGTCCTTGCTGGGAACCAATGGGTAGAGCCAGGCTTGCCCTGTGAAGCCCGTGGCCTGTAGGGCAGAGGAGGTGTGGTGGTCAGATGCAGGCGAAGGCTGCAGCATCACCCGGAGCTGCTCCTTCCTCATGCGGGAGGCTAGGGGAGGACAAGGAGGAACAGGAGCAGCCGTGCCCAGCCTTGAAGAATGGGCAGCTTTCTTCCAGGTAGAGGAGGGTGGGAGAGGAGCCCCCAGGAGAAGAAAGACCAGGCAGGAGAGTGCCAGAGCGTGAACGAGCTTCTGGAGCTCAGAGCCCCCAGGAGCACAGGATGGCTGGGGGGGACGCACAAGGGTGCTCATGTCTGAGATGGCACCAGGGAGGCCAGGCCAGATTTCCAGGGCCTGGAAATCTGCTTGCTCCAGGATGTGTGCTTCCGCCCGGCAAGTCTGAGCTGAGGAGCCCAAAGCCATGGCCTCACAGGACTCCTGCCCTCAAGCCCACCATCTCGTTTCAGTGTGACAGATTTGAAAGCTACCCTCTCTTTGTTGCCTTCCAAAAATGAGTAGGTATTAACATTTTATGTCTAAACTGCAGTTTCAATTTTTCCCGATGACATTCTTCTCCTCAATAAAGTAGGTAATCCATTTTGGAAGAAATACGGTGCATGCATGGGATTCAACAAAACTGTTTTCCATTTTAGTGGAAAAATATTCAGCCTGTAAATATTTTAATCCTTTCCTCCAGTATGTGGAGGGGCCCTTTTAAATGGCTTTTGGCAGGGAAGAGACAGAGAAAGATTTGCATTTTAGAAGCATCACTCCGGAGGCAAGGTGGAGAGAGGACTCTGGCAAGATGTATTTTACTGCTCTGGAGGCTCAATTTAAGTAAATCCTTTTTAAGCATCTTATGGCCAGACAGGACAAGAGAGGAAGAAAATGTATTCTACCGTATGCCTTTCTATGCATGTGGGAGGGTAACCTGGAGAAAACAGTGCGGTTTCTCTCTCCCTGAGACAGAGAAAGAGGAAAAGAAAGACAAAGAAAACCACAAAGCCCCTTTTTGCATACTTGCATGAAGCCCTGATGCTGTTGGGATCATTGCATTAGACGTGATTCTCAGCCATCCCACCTCAATAGGCCACGGGCACAGGGAAATCCACACTGAATTTCGTCTGAGCACTCTTCACCTAACGTGCTCTTGCTTTGCCTCGTAGAATACTTTATCTTATTTTATCAAGACTGGCATTGTCACACATAAAATCAATAGATCACGGAGGCTGAGAATCTTCCTCATGCTTTTTTAATGAGTCATTTTGGGAAACTGATGGGCCAGAATAGAATTGGAAGTCTAGAGACAAATCATCAAACCTTGGGAGGGAACGTCAAGAGTTCGTGTCACAGGAACCATTACCAGTGTTGCTGGGAAGGTCTGATTTCAGCAGAGCAGCCAGGACATCTCTTGTCAGTGAGATCATCTGCCCAGACATTGGGAAGCATGTGTCTTTCTGGACTGTAAGCTCTCTGAGCAACGGAGCCAGGATTTCCTCTGCTCAGAGCTGATCAACAGCACTGGTACAGAGCACAGAGGGTCAGGACGAATGAGGATGGGTGGATGTTTGGTTGCTCTGTAGAATCTGCAGTGGGAGTACTCACATTTTCTGAAGTGTGGTTGGTTTACGGTAGAGGGTGTCTTAAAACAACAACAACAACTTCTTAAAAATTACACAGGGGTCAGTGCTTTTAGGGAAAAATATAAGCATTCATCCTAGTACCTTGGAGATATTTAACTAAGATGATTTTGAATAAATCTCACTACCCGGGAACCTTTACTGTTACCATTTTGTTATATAAAGTCCCATCTACTTTACAGTGCACAAAATACATGTATGAATTTTATCTTCCTAAAAAATGAGATGCTATGTTACCATTTGCTCAATATCTGTTTTTTCTAATGATCTTTCAAAGTATTTGTGTTTGGACTCAGGTATCACTTGGAGTGCATGTGATTCTGCACCTGGGTCTTCCTTCCCAGTGAACTGTCAACTCCAGCTGGGCGTGGTGGAGCCTCCTTCATCCTCTGCTCTCTGCTCCCTGTCCAGGGCCTGTCATCTACCAGTTCCCACATCAGCACCAGTTGACTGAGGACTGTTCCTTTGTTTGTATTAGTTGTGTGGTTTTTTATTCTGTAAATGGAGCATAATTGATTTGCTTCATCTTCTATTGTTGGAATCTTAAGCTTTAAGAAGTATTTTTCTTAAAGGAAACTCTAGGAGTGATTTCATTCACATCAATATGAGGTATTATGTATACTTTAATTGTTTTAGTAGTCATTAATTATAGAACAATGTATGCATATAACTACCACCTTTGTGTCCAGAGGGAGTCATAATTATCGGTTTGATTTGAGTGCTCCTAGATCATTTTCTAGGTTGGAGTAATACACTCTTTAAGGAGGGTGTATGCTTTGTGTGTGTTCTGTATAACTGACACGATGTTCTCCTTATTATTCTGCAAATTTCTCCCCAAAGATTGTGTGGAATTTCATCTTATAGAAATACCATGATGAATAATTCCTCTTTTCTTACTATTTTAAACAATATTTCAGTGAACAGCTGGGTTGCACCAGATGCAGACTTGAAACAAGGACTCAAATGCAGTTAGCCTAGTTGGAGGTGACTGGTGATCTTAAGAGATGCCAGGGGGAAGTAGGGCAGGAAAGGGACAACCGCTAAAATGTCTTGTTTCCATAAGCAGATTGCTGACGTGGACTGGGTTGGGTCCTTCTCAACCCTCTGCAGGACTGTGTGGCACATCTGAGGAGCGAATTCAAGGTGCTGATCCACCTGCTCCATCACATAGTCTGCTGCTCTCAGATATGAGTTCTGTACGTTTCTGACCCGCGCTGTGAGTAGGACAAGCATGCCCCTGAGTGTCCCAGAAACTCCTGGCGTGGAGTCACAGTGTGCAGAGTGGAGACCTCCAAAGGAGTGGGTGGGCACAGGAGCCTATGTCCTGAGGGCTTCACGCGTGCCTTTTATGTGTGTGCGATGGCATTTTATCAGGTGTTTTAGGGAAGAGTCGGGTCATGCTTTAACGTTTACAACTGGACCCTTGTCTTGGCTTGGTATGTTTTCTTGTGAAAAACACTATTGCCAGGCAAGCAACCAGAAGTGTCAGGTCCCATGTAGCCTCTCTCCTGCTGAGTCAGCCCTTCGCCATGACTACCTGGGAATGCTCTCTGGCTCTCCAAACACAGTCCAGAGCTGCCACTCTGTGCCTGTCTCCCAGGGGGGCTCACTGCTCCCATAGGTGTGCTTCTTCTGAGTTGAGAGGAAGCTCAGGCACTGATTAAGGACTCGGAAGCTGCAGTGTAAATTGTGTGTCCAGAAAAGTGTCTTCACTGTTACCAGCCAGTAGGGTGGTGCTTTGCTGGTGCTCTGAGGGTGGGCGAGTGACCTTCCCACAGCCACGTGGACCAGGCTGTCCTGGCATTCTCTCAGTCAGTGGCTCAGGAAGTGTGATTGCCCTGCCATCAGGGTCATCATCACTGGGAGCTACTCGAGGTCCAGATCTGCTGGGGATGAGGCCCAACAATCTGTTTGGAAGCCCCCAGGAGATGTGATGAGCACTTACCTCTAAGAACCACTAGTGTGGGCATTTACATTAATACAAGCTTCACATGTCCAACCAGTTTGTATAAAGTAGAATCATTTGAGCAAAAGAGCACATTCCTTTGCATTTTGAACAGATGTCCCCAGTGAGGACTCAGTGCATCATCCTCTGCCCATTCATGAATTATGCAGATCTGAAATTACTGAACATTATTTCCAACATTGTATTTTGATACTATCCCTTTGCCAATGCAGAGGGTTTATTACAACTGCACAGATTAATTATCTCATAAATTATTTGATAGAATGACATGATACTCTTTGCAGGTAATATGGTTAGTAATTACAAAGGCATGTGCTTCACTCTAAAGAATGCTGAGATTCAAAAATGACCTCTTGATCTCAAGCCCTCAGCCCCATCCTGTGTGACTGCTCACATTCCCAACAGACTCTGTTGAGGTTCTCTTTCATAAAACATCTTTCCTGTCTGTAAAGCTACCTGATAAAACATAATGGGGCTATCTGATCTGGTCTACCAAACGTGAGCTTCTGCAGTGTTGGAACCCTGAGCTTATGCCTGGAGAGCACACACCAGGCCTTCCAGTTGCCTGGAAACACCTTATGGGAACATTAAGCCATCCAGGTAGATGGTTTCATGCATCTTTGCTTTATTCCTGTGAAGGAAAGATATTTTTATCCTGTTTTCCTGATAGAGATAACTCAAACGTGGGGAGCTCTGAAAGATGAACAGGGTGGAAGGTTTGGAAAGGACGCTTCGCTCGGTTGTGTCTGGTCGTTGGGCAGCATCTGCTGAGTGTGCATGACGCTGCGTGCTGTTCCAGTCCAAGATGGGCAAGACCAGAGCCCCTGGTATTTCCTCACTACAGTGAGTGTTTCCCCACCTTCTTACAAGAGTGGAGCCCCTGGGTTCAGACCGTCTTACTCAGAAGCTCGGAGCGTGGGAGGATCCTGACCTGCTCTGTGAGGAAGGGCGTGGGGGAGCCAGGCAGGCGGGCGGACGGACCCGCTTGCTTGATGTGGCCATCCCAGCCCCGCTCCTCTGTGTGGCTTCCCACCACTGCCCTGGACTGGGGGTCACAAATATGCCTCGCGAAGAGCTTTTGCTGGATACCACCAGTGTGGTCATATTTCTCCAAATTTTTTTTGACTCTCTACCAAAATTTTTAAAATAAGCTGGATTTCTTTTTCTGGAAAAATTGGCAGAGCTGAACCCTGGAGCCTCCATTTTCCCACAGTTGGCTCAGTTCACATGGACCCCTCTCCTTTTCCCCATCTGTCCTCAGCCTGGAGCCTGTGGGTTCCGTGTCGGTGGCCACAGCTTCACACTGGGAACTGAGCTTGCGTCCGTGGTGGCTCCTGACGTTTCCGGTGACCGCATCCCCATGGGTCGCACACAGCAGACAGTTCCCAGACCACTGAGGGGGCTGCACGTGTGTGGAAGTGCAGTGTGGCCGCAGCACCCGCGCCCAGCCACCTGCCTGTGCTCTGAGCCTGGTGCCATCTCTCAGGAGCTGCTTCCAGTAGCTCCCGTCTTGCAGTCGAGAGGTGCAGAGGCTGCTGGTGCAGCTCTGTTGCGGCACCTTCAGCAAATCACCAGTCTTCCTTTCCGGCCCCACTGATGTCGCGCTGCTTCGGTTCACGCCTACCATGTTCCATGGGAAAAGCCAGCAGGCCTTGTCTTTGTGTCCCCCTTGCCTTGACTCTGATTCCTTGAAGTCAGTGGGGGTGATTTTGCAGGGAGAGATGGAACTGTGAAAATGTCTTCTCAGGATCTCTCATTTCATCCGTTGTAAATCCACCTGTCTCCTGCACCTCTTTAAGCTCTGTTTGGGGTGAGAGAAGTCTTGTTTTTAAAAATTGGCTGAAAGATGAACTCGTGTAAGAATGCCTTTCAAATGTAAAGAACTATCCATATCAAATAAGCAACACTATTTGGTATCAAAGAGGGATGCTTCAAGAAAAACTCATGGCTCTTTTCTGACATGGAATCCTCCCCAGCACCCTAGCTGACATTTTCCCCTTGACTATAAACCCAGGACAACTCATGGGATTCTACTCTCTGAAGGCCAGCATTGGCACCAGGTTTGGTAAGCATGTCATACCCCTAGATCTGAATTCTTTCCATCACTACCTTCTTATATTCACTTGACTTCTTGGCCAGTGTGGGCTCTCAAAGCGTGATGTACCTCTCCCTTCCAGCACTGACTCCAGTCATACTTTCACCTTTATTTTGGGTTCTTCAATGAACATCTTGCTCTTATCCCGTTGTAAGAAGTAGAAACTTCAGTGGTCCATTTTCAGAATACAGTATTTAGCCTTAATTGGAAAGTAAGATCCAGTGTAGCCATTTTAACTACAACCCTTCCCTTACCTGCCCAAATATTAAAATTAGCTAATCACAGAGACTGTACCCCTAGCTCCTCTTCTTGAAGCCAGGGGTGGTGGTGCTGCCTTAGGGGTAAAAGTAGTGGACTGCGCCCAGGTGAGCCTGTGGTCAGGTAGGTAGCATACCCTTCTGCAGGAGTAAAGCAGGCCCACTTGGGAAGCATGTGTTTGATTTCTAGCAGCTCCTGGGCATTTCTAACACCAGGCACAGGAAACTCAATGATGCTAGGGCTCTTGCCACCGCTGAAACACCAGGGTCTTGCAAAGTGGTTTTTCATCGTCTCTTGAGTGAAATAGTGAGGGCTTCTGCTCCATGCTCTGTGGCCCTCCAGGGTACCTGGGGAGCCCTGGACATCTGCCTGCATCCTCCCCAATGTCACACCTTGCCCTCTCCCCTCCACTCGCTCACTTCTGCCTCCACCTGGGTTCTCTAGTGGATTAAAGAAGCACATACAGTCTCACCAGGAAAACCTCATTGCTTTACATTGAAACACTGATATCGTCAGTTAAATAGGAGAAAAAAGGGGAGAAAGAGTGTGATATCAAAGGAAAAAAACATGGAATTTTAGAGTTGGACCAGAGACTAATCAAATCACAGACTAGCTACTTACTATTAGAATTTGGAAAAAAACTTTTGGATTGCCTGGATCTCACCACTTGGTCTCTAAAAGGAGAAGAATAATGCTGTAATGGAGAAATATTGTGAGGATTGAACTAAAGGTGGCAACCTGCCTGGCATCCAGGAGTTATTTGAGGGTAATCATCATCACTGTGTGGATCATAATCGTATCAGTCAGCTGCTACTGTGTAACACATATTCACTCACAGCTCACTTACAAGTGGGAGTCAGCTGAGTTGCCTCTTCCTGGAAATGGCAGAGGAGCAAGGGGGCTAAAGATGAAGCAAGAGCCCTTGTAAGATCTAAGCTTGAGGGGCACAGCCATGCAGCCTCTCTGATGTCCCTTGTCCCTTGTCCAGGAAGGTCATGTGCACACACCCTGTGCACTGCTGGATAAACTAGAAAATCTGAGGGAAGGTGAAGCGCTGCGGCCGATGATGGAGTCAACCACAGTGGGCCTCATGGAAGATCCTACGCAGGAAGCCTGGGTGCCTGAGGCCTTGGGAAGAGCCCGCCCCAGGCCTTGGGTTCAGCCTCTGTGTGATGGGGGTCTGCTGGTGATCACATGGCCAGCCAGCTTGTTCTGGAGCCTGCAGTCCCAGCCTGGGCTGTTGGCAGCGTCGCCTTGGCTCCTTAGGAGCAGGACTGAGCTGATGCAGACCTGGAGACAGGTCGGGGGCACTGGAGGGGCCGCCACAGACCTGTGGGTTTGTGGGTCAGCCCCAGGTATATCTGGAGCCTGCTCAGCTCTCCGCTGGCTTCCTCACTTTTGTAAGCTCCGTTCTCTCGTGAGAATCAAGGTCCAGGGTCAACAGGGAGAGTGTTCCCCCAGGGAGAGCACCGGGCCCACCTCCCACCCTGGAGTTTCAGTCTCCACCACCACCAGCTGTAGATGGCCGGCAGCAGCGTGATTCTCATAGGTTAATCACCCAAGTTGGGCAGTAGTTCAGCACATGCTCTGATGACCTTTCCCATCTTGCCAGAGTGATTCCTCCGCTTTCCTCTCATGTCCATATTGAGGCCGGCCAAGTGCCCAGGGAAGACGCTTACTTTGCAACCCAGGGTTGGACACCACATAGTTATTTGACAGTGATTTTCAGGATCTGAAACAAATTCGTATCTTCATTTAGTGTTTGTACTACATGAAAATTAGAGCCTGGGTCTAGAGGGTACTTTTGGCATTGTTGCCCATATGATAAGGTTGTATTTTAGTGACCAATTATGCAAGTGTAAAATAATTTGTCCTCAAAACATATGTGATTGTTCCATGTATCCTAGAACATATTTAATTTCAACTTTGTTTGAAAAACATTTCCATTATTAAAATGCTTTCTTGTAACTGGTCACAGTGAGATCACAATGATACGTGTTGAACTTTGAAAGTAATCTTTTAGTTATCAATCCGAGCCCTAGGAATTGGTCAGCTAGGCTTCCAGGTCAGGGTCCAGTGGTCTCACTGCATGTGTCCTGGAAGAGCGCCCACTAGGTGCTTCCTGTGCCTGAGCATCAGGGTCTGCGGATCATCTCGTTAACGCACACGGTGCTCTGCGTGGACGACACACCTGCTGAATCTATGAGTAGCCCAGGGTCTGAGAGGTGGAACAGCTCAGTTGTACAGAAAGTCAACCAGAGCCAGAGCTGACTCAAGTGCCAGCAGCCTGATCCCCGGCCTCCGACTGCACCGTGACCTCAGCTAGGTGGAATATGGTGATGTCGATTCATCCTTAATAATCACATACTGGATTTGATTTTTTAAAGAAAAATACAATCAAACATGTACCCCTCGCACAAGCAGTTATTAAAAATATCATGCAAGCATTGTGCATAATGAGGATCTGGGTAGTTTTGCTTCCTTGGTTATGCAGGATCTATGACAAACTGTTTTAATATTTAGAACAGTTGAGCCGCATCTCCTCAGCTGTGCTTGTCACAGGATGGCTGCTGGCGGTGGGTCCCACGTGCATTATCTCCACAAAGCGCCTCTGTGAGGGCAGCGGTCCTTTCCTTGGACACGCCTGGGCTGTGGCACGAGTCGCCAGCACGCCTCGGCAGGAGAAGCCTCGGTAGACTGCAAGGAGCCTCTTCCTGTGTCTGCTTGGACCCCCACCCAGACGCAGCACGAGGAGATTCAGCACAATCCCCCAGGTGAAATAAAGCCCTTGGAAAATATGAGAAAAATAAAGTCCAGAAGAGATTCCCCACAAAGGGATGGAAGAGCCATTTCACGAAAGGCCCCAAGGGAAAAGCCTGTTTCATATGGAAGACAACGACTTGTAATAAGGATGGAAAACACTCACATCAGGACTTAAATTATAGGTTTTATGTTTTTCTTTTGGGGTGCCACGTAACCTCGCTAGATTCAGCTGCCACAGGAAAAGCACCATCTTGGGCCGTGGCAGAGTGGGATGATCAGGCTAACTGGTTAGGAGGCCTGGAGTCCAGCTCAAGGTATTTAAACGGGGCTGGGGCTGTGTTGGCAAGGTTGACGTGTGGAACCCGGGGCACAGCATAGACCTGAGGAGGATGCCGGCCCTGGGTGATCACAGATGAGCAGCTGCCCTGGAGACTCCAGAAGCATGGGAAGCTCCAACTCCATCACTGGGCTGCCAGACCTTCAGTTGACTGAGTGCAGGAGTTGGCTAGGTGCTCACGGAGGATGCTGCCAGCACTGCAGGAGCAGCTTCTGTCCAAGAGATGGGTTCAGAATCTGCCCTGTGGGGACTGAGACCGCTGAGACCCAGAGCACTGGGTCTCACAGTCTGAGCACTGCCCTTCACAGTCACTAGGGTCAAACACTCAGCGCTCCTCACTTGCTGGCGACCAGGTCCCACAGGCTCCCTAGCCAGGGAAGGAAGCCCTGGGGTGCAGCCAAGAATGAAGAGGGAGGGGTTTGTGGTGCTACAGCACCTGCACTGGCATCTGGGTCCCTCCTGGAGACATTGGGAGGGTTAGCGGAGCCCGCAGAAGGAGCTTGTGGAAGACTGCGGCCTTGGGAAAGCCCCAGCTACCCGTGGTCACTGTTCCTGTCATCCTCAGTGGAGCCCTTGGGTGTAGCTGGGGTCCAGAGTTGGGTTGGAGTCCAGTCCTGGCTCTCCCACCTACCATTTAACAGGCTGGGAGGAGTCAGTGTTTACTCCACTTTCTTTACAAGGCCAGAGGGTGATTCTTCCATGCCCGCGAGCCCTGTGGTCTGCTCCGACTGCCTGAATTGCCCACACAGTGTGTTGGCAGCAGCTGAGTGGGAGATCGGGGCCTGTACATCTGGTAAGAGGCTGGACTGATCCCCAGCCCTGCTTGGCCCTGGGGCTGGCGTTTCCTCCCCAGAGCCGTGCAGCATGAGGCGAAGCCCTCCACTGCTGGAGGTGCAGTGTGCAGACTCTGGAGCAGATCCTGTGTCACTGCCCGCTCTGCGTCTCTGCCTGCAGGTGTCTGCTCTGGTGACTTTGAGCAGAAGTTGTTCTCCCTGGTGTCAGTCTTCCCACCTCTGGAGGGGTGCGTGCCCCTGCCCCAGTGTCGCTGTGGGGCTCCGACAGGTCGTCCCCCTGCTAGGCCGGGCCAAGCGTCTGGCCGAGGAGAACCCAGTCAGCGCTTCTGTCACATTTGCTCAGGCTTCTGCTCCTGCTCTGCTCTTCTGTTGGCAAAATCCATTGGAATCTGCTGGAGAGGTGACCTTCAGGACAGTCCTTGAGAGTCTTGCTGAGTGACCTAGTAGAACCTAGGGTCTAGGTCAGAGGCTCTTACCCAGGGAGCCGTTTGCCCCAGGGGGACACTTGGTGGTGCTGGAGGTTCTCCAGGCTGTACCTGCTAAGGAAGAGGCACTGCTAGTGTGTCCAGGGTGGGGCTGGCACTGCTGCTGCCGTCCCAGGAGGCACAAGACACTCCCGACTCATGTGGCCCAAGCTGGCAGTGGTGCCTGGTGCAGATCAGATGTGTCGCTTCTGAACTCCTAACCTCTGGCGTTTGGTACCACATGATGTATGAATTGTCATCATGGTTTTTCTGGTTCACAGGCTCTGAAAAGATGCATGGAAATATTTTGTCAAGATAAGTAGGTGTAGGCGTGGAGTGTTATTTTTTTTGAATGACACTATCATTTAAAAACTACACCAGGTACCTAGTTGAGAAAACCGTATAATTTGTTTTCTTCCAAAACAATTCAAGATGTTGAGGAATTGCTTAACAATGCAGATGAGATCCTTTGCGTCCACAACTTTCCATCTTGGCTGACAGAGGACAGCCTCCCAGGCCCTTATCTTTGTTGTGATTTAAGGAAGTCTTTTCTGCATAAATTACTGAGGAGTCTGGCAATGAGAAGTGTGCAAGGCTATTATTTGCACCTGCCTAACTCTCAATATTACGACAGCGTGGTTCCAAAATGGAGCATCCCATTCAGAATGCTTCCTGCACCAATTTCACCACCCAGGAATGACTGTTAATAGCTCTTTACTGTCAGAAATCACCATGACCTTCTCTTTCTCTTACCTCTAATAATTGAGATCTTCTCTCACTTGACAGAGGAATTTTCTGGAGAATTTTCAGTTAGCAAATGGCTCTGAATAGACTGTTTCCATTGGACATCCCTTGTAATGGGATGTCTTGTTGGACCTCTCCTGCGCTGGGCCTCCTGTGGGGGCTTCAGTTTCCTCCAGGTGGATGAGGCCTCTAGTCTTTTCTGCATTTCTTCTCCCCTCTGCTCACGTAGAGGTTTGGATCATTAAAAAAGGGGATCCTGTTAGGAGACTCAGTCCAATCCAAGACACAGGTTTTGTTGGGCGTTGTGGATCGTGCACAGCTTGACACTCACAAGGCAATCCTGAAGGCGAGACTGGCTAGGATCGTCTCCCACCTTTTTCTCTTGTTGGGTCACCTCCGTTCATCTTATTTCTTTATTCTTTCATTCATTCATCCAACAAGTGTTCATTGAGTTTCCATTGTGTCCCTAATACAACACTGAACAAAAAAAAAAAAATCTCCCATCAGTTCACTTCTGAGTACTTTAGTGTTAAAGGATGGTTTTGAAAAGGGTAAAAGCCTAACTCACACAGATACAAAATGAGCATGTCGAGGATTTGATTGGACTCCTTAACTGGTGAGGGCAGGACTCAGGGAGATACACACCCCTCCCCAGCCACAGGCAGGCTCATCGCCACGCGCAGGGTCACGCACTAGTTGGGACAGCACTCAGGGGCTTCACCATACATGATGTCACTTCTTCCTCTTCAGAGGGGTGACAGAGTCAAGGTACCCTGTGCCCCCATGACCTCGGCAGACTTGGTTGACACCACCCCACGTCCCACCTGTCGTCCTGGCCATTCAAAAGTCCCCATCTCCTTCCTTCCACCAGCACAGACCACTTGCAAACACCTGGCTAAGCATGCAGGGACAGAGGTATGGCCAGTGGGATGTGAGTTTCCTTAGGTGAAGGAGCGGAGCAGAATCCTGCTGAAAGCTGTTCATAATGTTACTCTCCCAAGAGTGGCAACTTGAATCTTCCTGACCCAAGACCTTCATCTGCAAGTGTGAGAAAGTGGCAGGTCAAGGAACCAGTCTGCAGCTGTCCCTCCCTAGGAAGGAAAGCAGAACCCTCACCTTCAGGGTGCATGCAGGAGAGCACCACCAAGCCCTGTGTAGACTGAACCCTCACGCTCAGGGTGCATGCAGGAGAGCACCACCAAGCCCTGTGTAGACTGAACCCTTACCATCAGGGTGCATGCAGGAGAGCACCACCAAGCCCTGTGTAGACTGACTTTGTTGTAATGTGTGTAGACTGAACCCTCATGCTCAGAGTGCATGCAGGAGAGCAGCACCAAGCCCTGTGTAGACTGACTTTGTTGTAAATGTGTGTAGACTGAACCCTCATGCTCAGAGTGCATGCAAGAGAGCAGCACCAAGCCCTGTGTAGACTAATTTTCCTGCACTTACATACTTGTGACCCCATGTAGTTTACACATTAGTCACAATCAGAGATGAGCAAAAATAACTAATAACAACACAGAATACTTACACCAATGTACTCTAAAAAGTTAGTTAGCACTTGCAAATCATTCATGTCTAGAATTTTCCATAATATTTTTGGACCACAATTGACTCTGGGTATCTAAAACCCTAGGGAAGCAAACCTCAACGAAGGGGCTGCAGTGTTACATTCTCCCAGTGTGCAGAATGTGGAGCTATCTCTGCTGTCCATGTAGTAGCACCTCAGTTCACAGTGATTTCTGTGCTCTGAAGTGATCCAAATGTCAGATTGGAACTTCCAGTAAAGCAGCATCAGCAAAAGTATTAAAATAACTTATTTTCAAAGAGAGATTTTCAATGATATTTTTAAAGATTTCAAAAATGTGGTCTGTGTGCTGTGTGGCCTGCCCCCTGGTTTAGAAGTAAAAGTGTGTGGAACGCAGCCAGGCGTCTTCATCACGGCAGTGCAGGGTGCTTTCCTGCACAAACAGTCGTGGTGGACGTCAGCGAGCTGAGGGTAGAGGAGGGCAGGAAGGCCCATCTAGGCTCGCCACGCTCTGCACCACACCTGGGCCGCTCGTCTGGACAACCGAGGACGACATTCCTGCTAGGCCTGAAGAGGTCAGATATGTGTTCCTGCAGCTGAATGAATCCGGCCTGAAGCAGTCGGGCTTGTGCCAACAAGTACTCACAGCTCGTGGGGTGGGGGCAGTATTCTGTGAAGGAACCCCAGGGCAGTTGAGCACCACATGCTTAAGGAAAGCATAGTATGGAGGGTCAGTGCAAGCCTCAAGGTCAGCTGTCCACTGGGGGTCTTGGAATGTGGCCCCCAGGGGTAAGGGGGCTGCTGTGTTAGGCCAGCCTCCAGGCAGTCCCACGAGGCTGCCCCTGCTTTCCCCCACATCGCTCTTCGGGTGGACACACAGACTTGGAGAGGAGTGTGGACATTCACATGGTCTGAGCGGTTGCTAGGCACTGTGGAGCCTGGATGCCCAGCTCCGTTTGCTCTTGAGCTGCTGTTGACAGAGGTGAAATAAGTGCCATCCTCCAGAGTTGGGGGAGGCGCTCTTAGGAGCCACAGAGCTGCATGCATTCCGTGGTGTCTGAGCGCAACAGTCTGCTGGACAGAGCTGGGTGGACTCTTGATCGCAGACTTTGCAGTTTTGTTACTTTGAGATGAACAGGCCCTGGGGAACGGCTTGTTCAGCGTCCTCTGTGGCTGCTGTACCTTCAGGCTCCGCTCCCGACTATGTGTAGGGATGAGCTCTGGTGGCAGAACAATGTGGCAGACCATGAAGCCATGGGGCCAGAAGCCTTGCAGTGACGCCGGCAATGGGAGCGGGTGTGGAGACGCTTGCTGGTGTGTGTAGCATCTCCACATCCTGCGTGAGTGGGAAGCTGTTTTCCCTATCACTTCCATGGTGTGAAGGCCAGCAAGTCCTCCTTTCCTGTACCCACAGATTTCCTCCAGGAGCCAGAGAAAGCTCTGGAGAAATCCATGCTGCTGGGCTGAGGATGAAGGCCATGCCATAGGTAGCTGACAGATGCCATTTGTGCTAGTGGCAGCCGTGGAGATGGCTCAGGATGTGCTGGCAGTGCCGGGCCTGCTGCACTCACTTCACATGTGGGTGTACCTGGGCGCTGCACTGGGTGCTGCACCTCACAACACGTCTGTGAGGCATGCCATAGTTAAACTGGTTTTGGTGAGGAGGAAACTGAGGCAGAGGCTCAATGCCACAGGGTCAGCAAGGGCAGCGGTGGGATTGGAACAGGCCGTCTGAGCCTAGAGCCGCTCATGAGTGGCCAGGGAGGGCACAGAACAAATCTCTGAGGACAGACGGTTTCAAGAAAAAAGACAGTGTGCTGCCTGGAGAATGGAGACTCAGGAGGGGCTGCAGCAGGATCCCGGCCTCTGTCACAAGAAGGGACATCATGACTGCTGGCCTCTGTGTTCATGGGTTCCGTTCATGCAGGTCCAGCCAACCAAGGATCACAGGTATTTTGAGAAGCAGTCTTGCGTCTGTGCTGAACTCGTGCAGACTTTTTATGGTCCAGCAGTGATGTTCCTGGGTCGCATTGCCCTACATGTCAGGCACCCAGAGATGGTTTCGAGTATGCAGGAGGTGCATAGCGCTTGTGCAAATACTGTGCCGTTTTGTGTGAGGGCTTAGCATATGCAGGTTTGAGGACCATCGTGCATCATGTTTGTGCAGTAACAAAAGGGCTCTGGGCTGCAGGGAGCCAGGCAGACACACAGAGCCCCGTGAGTGGTCTTGTGTGCTCCGCAGCTGAGTGGCGACCAGCTTTTGTCAAGTGTGGAGGTTTGACTTACTGTCTCAATTGGGATTGTTGACTTGAGGGGCCTAATTGGTTTTTACTAAAACAGGCACCTGGAATTGCTGGTTGCAAAGACCTCTGCTTCTGTGAGGCAGTGGGCCCTCCACAGGCCCCTTCCTACCTTCCTGGCCCCTTCCTGGAAGCAGCTCTCCACTGACCAGCTGTTCACATCTCATCCGTGAGGCTCCTGATGTGCTCCTGATGCTGCGGGGCTTTGCTCTGCTGACAGTCAGGGCCCACAGGAGGGGGCCGAGGACGAAGAGGACTTTGCCCTTGATGTCTGCATACTGTCCTCCAAGCTGCGATGCCACACTGCCTCGAGTGCAGGCTGCAGCTGCCTTCGTGGGGTTTGTGAGGTCTTCCAGAATCTCCTGCTCCCCTTGGGGTGCTTTCCTGAACACCAGGGCCCTCGTGCTTATTTGCAGTTGCTGCCTGCCTTGATCTTCCACTCTGGACCTGTGTGCATGGCCTACGACTGTGCTACCCACACCACCCTCCCTGGGGCTTCTCCACCAGCTGGTTTCAGTGCAGAGAAATGCGAGGGTGCGGGGCCTGCAGGTGACCAACACAGCAGGAGGCTCCCCCAGGGCGGATGATTCTATTTTAAAAGAATGCCCGAGGCCTTCCTATCTCACCTTGAAGGAATGTAGGTGAGGTAGGTGAGGGGAGTGTTCTGGACCAGCACGTGGAATTCTGGGTTCTGTGCCAGAACTCCCTGCATCGAGTCTCACAGTGAACTTACTTGCTCATGGATGACACTACTCTGGGCCCGTGAATGTGGACAGGCTGGCTTCCCTGTATCTGGGTGGGTCCTCTGCTGAGATGGGGACCCTGGTCACAGATGTCAGACACACGTGCCCTGAGAAAGGACGGAGAAGTCGGAGGACGGCCTCATGAGGGCTGTGTCATTTCACTGAACTGCATTTCCTCTTTGGGGGGCTCGTGGATGATCCGATGACCTGGCTTCTGAGTTCCCCTCTGGGGGGCAGGCTCCACGTGATGGGCCGTGGAGCTCCACTCAGACCCGCTCGTTAGATGCTCGTTAGATGGTTAGAAGCTCTGCCACGCAGGCTTCAACGGAGGCGCCTGGGACGTCTTTGCATTCCTCTCTGTCTGCATGTTTGCTCTCTCTCGCCCCTGCCTGGATCTTCTCCTCAGCTCTGATTGGACAGAGCTCATGTTGTAGAAAGTGTGTTTCTACTTAACCTGAGTGGACAGCAGCTGGTGAAAACCTGCGACCCTCCTCGTGGAGGGACCTGCCCACATGCGGTGAGTCCATGTCCCACCGGTGCTGTGTGCAGGGGCTTTGCATCAGGTGAGGGTCGAGAAGGGCTTTCGCAGCGTCTCAGGGTGAGAGCTGGGTTTGTGTCTTGATTATGGAAAGGACGCGCATACACGTGAACAAGGTGCTTGGTGGACGGTTCTGCCGTGCGTTCCACAGTGGGTGTGGCCCCTGTGCCTCACAGAAGTGGGGAAGCAGACTTCCTGGGAAAGGGGTTGGTGGGGTGTATGTCCCAAGGCCCAGTGGGACCCATGTAGGCCTCAGCAGGATCGTAGGAATCATGCTTAATCCCAAAACCGGAGCGGGTCCAGCCAAGTGGGAGGCACACCGTGGCTTCCCTGGAAGTGCTTCAAACTGTTAAGAGAGAACTTGGGGTTAGAACGTGGGATGCATTTTTCACTGGTCACGGACACTAGTGATCGTGCCGTTTGTGAAGACCGGTGATCGGGGGTAGAGTCTTAATCAAGCCAGTAGATTCCAGAGAAGAGCGGGGAGTTGGCGAAGAGTAAAACGGCACTGGACAACTGCAGGCATACTCAGGGCATCCAGGGATGCCTGTTTTTGAGGACGGGGACGTTTTCTCCACAGCACCCTTCAGGGAAGAGGGGAAGTTTGAACCAGCAGGGCTTCTGTTCTTGAATGTTCCTTGGCAACATCACATTTGTCCCTGGCAAAGATGGAGTTTCCTCTTCACTGGCAAATGTGGAGATGATACCTCAGACAAGATAGAAATAGTCTCTGCTTCTGCTTCACTGCGGTGTTCTGGAGCACCGGCAGCTCCGCCAGGCCTGGGCCAGTGGTGCTGTCTTGGCAGCTGGCCACCTGTCCTTTGCCACTACTTTTCCAACAGTCAAGACCTCCTGGGGACCATCACTTACTCTTCTCTGTAATAATCTCATTCTTGTGTGCACTAGGTGACCTGGGCCAGGATGCTTCTGGGATGGTGGGGGCGGCCTGTCTGGACTGTGGAGATAGAGTGGAGTGGTATCTGGAAGGTCTGTGGCCAGTGGGGCTCCTGCAGTTCCATTCAGGGAGGCTGCTGCTTGGCTCTGCCCGCACGGCCTTTGGAGGATTTGGTCTGTGGTGCTGATCCTCTACAGATATGTTCGAGAGGTGCCAGAAGTGTGGTCAGGTAAACCATGTCTATCACTTAAAGTAAGGTCCAGTGCCTGAAAGACTAGTTTGTGACTTCTAGAGGGGAATCTGTTCTTGTGGGAATCAACACCAAAGGATCAGCACAAGCTTTGGCTGAGAGAAGACTTTGGTCTTGACAAGTCAGTCCAGACCCATCAGCAAGGAATTCGTGGCTTTCTGGTCTGTGCAAGACCCTTAGTCCCATCCCCCAGTGCCCTGTCCTGTCCACGTGGGAGCATGGTACCTGTATTCCAGAGGAGGCAGGGTCTGAACGGCCACCTCGAGTATGGCATGAGTTGGTTAAGAGAAGAGGCAGAGAAGAGGAAGCCTGGAGGCAGGACAGCTGCCAGGTGCCGTCCTGGGAGGGATGAGGCCTGGGCTCAGGAAAGTAGTTAGCAAAGGTGCATCCTGAGGGGCAGGCCGGAGAGGGTGAGGTGGGTATGTAGCACGTGGCTGCCCACTCAGGTGCCCAGAGGGCCAGGCAATAACCTAAAAAGAAAGACCAATTTGGGGTGAGAAGTTTGAACCTGGGTTTTCATTCGTAAGTAAGGATTTTTAAATGTTGGCAGTAAATCCACATTAAAAAGGAGAGATGTGAATCAATGCCTATTTGGAAGCCCAGTGGCATGAATCAGAGCTGCTGGAGGGTGGGACCCTCACCCCAGTCGCAAGGATGATTCCCCTTGAGCCGAGTGGGTATCTCGTCTTAGAGTGTTTTAAATATCAGTGCTGCTGGTAATAGGAGACCACTGAAGAGATAATGAATTTGGCATGCAGTGCATTTACAAATGCCCAACAGGATGTGTACACATAGATAAAAAGTAGAAAGTGAACATGGTTTTGAGAATAGAAAGATATTTTTAAACAATGTTATGTTCCATAATGATGACATAAATTTTTAAATTAGGAGGTCATTGATTTTAGAAATCTTTTTACAGTTCTGTGACTTTGCCACCAATAAGATCTGCAGGTGTCTTCGTCTGTGGCAGTGCAGATGGCTTGACGCTTTGGTCAGGCTTGCTGCATATCCTCTGGCATCCTGGCAGCTGGCAGGCCTGCTGCGGGACCAGACTCTGCAGTGCACTCAGAAGGAGGCCACGTACCACTGTCTCCTGCACTTTCAAAACAGAACCTCACTGTGCTTGGAATTCAATCCGTGTTTTATTTAAAGGTCTGAAAACATCACTCTGGGACGGAATCTATTGGCTTCACCTCAGAGGTGGCCCATGGTAGGAGGAGGGTTAGGGACCTGCTGGAATCGGTGCACAGGGAAGGCGCACCTCCCTGTCCCCGAGGACAGTGGCTTTCCTTTCTGAAGCCTTCCTCCTGGGCTGGAGGCTCACGGCCTTTCTGGCTTCCTGACTTACAGGGCCTTGACAGAGGCTGGAACCATTTATTGCCCTGAAGCAGAACACGTTGAACTTAAAAAGTGGAAGCATTTTAAGAATTAAATCCAGATATGTGAAAACAGGGCCTGAAGTTCAGAGTGGAAGCTTGATGAAGTCCGTAGGGCAGAAGGAAGGCGAGGTGGGACAGGGAACCAGTGACAGGCACGTTTTCTCCAAAAGGCAGGACGGGTGCCGAGGCTATGAGAAGCCTCCCGTTCTTTCAGAAGCTTCTTTCTTTGCTTTCCTGCCTGAGGATGAAAGCCCATCTCCTAGGAAAATGCTCTGGCTGTGACCAAATTAGTTCTGAATTTTCTATTATTTAAATGCAGTTTCTTATATTTATTAAAATGAAGTGACTGTCATATTAAAATTGAAAACGAGCAGTTGCACATGCAAATTATTTCTAAAGTTCAACTGCTGCTAAATGAGACGCAGTGCTCCTAAACTTAGAAATGCTTAACATAAATTATGACCTAATTAACATTTGCATGGTAATCTGGACTTCCTACAGCTTATTCTGCTAATTAACACATGACAGATGAGCTCACATTAGGATTTCATTGTAACATAACTTGTCCAAGAAGGCCTGTTAGCTCCTCTGAAGGCAGTTGTGTTTTGTGGGTTTTTGTTTGTTTCTTTGTTTTTGTTTTTTGTCATTTTCCACCAGAGATGTACCCTGTTGAGATTTTTTGCTGATAAATAATTTTAATGACAAAATTGCCTCGTGTTGTGAATTCCGTAAGATCAACAAAGATGCAAGCTCTAGGATTCTCTTTTTTTCTTCATTTAAATTCTTTTCCTTCTCTTTGTGGGGAAATGTGCATTTTTTGAGTAAAACAAAACAACAAAATACCCTGCCCTGATAGGCACTGCTAGTTGATTGTCGCTTTTCTGTGGTGGCTGTTGAGACGTCTGCCAGAGCTTGGGTCTGTGAGTGCATCGAAACCCTCCCAGCACAGGGAAACCCCATGTAAGGCCCTGGATCCGCCTTGGTGAGTGGTTCCCTGTTGATCATACGCTGAATCAGGCAAGGGCGTCACTTACCCAAGTACGAGAGCTCTCGTGACAAGCACCCCGTCAGGGAGGAGAGCTGCCCGAGTGCCGACGGAACTGGTCACTACTGAGTCCTCGGTTTTCCATTTTCGATTTTCTTTCCTGGTGTGTGGCGGGGTTTACCTGGGTCTTTCCTTGGATGGCTGCAAAGTGTGATGTGATTTGATCCTTTGAATCTGGGTCTGTCATCTCCAAGCTCTGGGAGGTCTTCTCAACCTGCTGCAGTGGACAGTGTCCTCTGTCTGGGAAGCACTTCACAAGGGCATCTCATGGGTGGCTAAGAAGGTCCTGGTGTCTTCAACAAAATTTCCTGCCCAGGGCTTCATTTGATCTATTCATGGCTTCCGGAGTCTTTACTGTCAACCCACTTCTACTGAGAACTCACAGGGGTCTGTGAACGTGCTGGAAATGACAAACGGGGAGTGGACATGCCTGTGAGTGTCAAGTCCTGTCTTCGGAGTGTGTGTGTGTATGGAGAAAGACGCAGATAGACCTGTGTGTGTCTGTGCCCATCTGTCTTTCTTTCTTAGGGTCGGCCTGAAAGTGGAATGGACCCGCATACTCATTGGCAGGTGGGTAGAAATAAACTGTGGTGGATCCATAGAAAGACATTTGCGGATCGCAATTCTGCCAGACAGAAGCATGTGCATGGTTTGTGATTTCATTTACGTGAACTTCTAGAAATGGCTAGAAACTACAAATTAAAGTGGCAGAAATCAGATCGGTAGTCCCTTGCAAAGTGGTCGAAAGGAGATCATGAAGGGGCAGTAGGACGTGATCTTGATTGTGGCAGTGCTCTCACGGTGCATCATCAGTCAGAATCAATCAGATTATACACTGAACATTTGTGTTTTAGTGTAGCTCAGTAAGGCCTTGTGTGTGTGTAGACTTACCTTCTTGCCAGCAAAGGCTGTCAGCTCCATGAGAGCAGAGGATTTTACCTGTGGCCATTGCTGTGTTCCCAGCATCTGGAACGGTGCTTGGCACATAGCAAGAGCTCAGTAAATATTTGTTTAAGAAATAAATAAAATGCAAAGAATGGATACACAGTTCTCTAGTTATAAATAAGCATTCCAGTTTTTCTTTTGAATGTATGTCTGGCAAAAATTACCACAATCTTTTTCTCTCTCAGTAGAGCAGGAATGATGTGTAAGCCAGATGGTTCTGGAAAACATAAGAAATAAGCCCAGGTTGCAAAGAATGGAGCAGTGTGCTGCTCACACAGAATAACCAGGTGGAAGGAGGATCCAGCTGTAGGGTGACGGACAGCAGCTGAACCGAGCATCACGCGAGGGGCTGACCACAAGACTTCAGTCCCGATTTTCTGGAGCTGAACTCTCCCAGTGGCTCTGGAATATGGTCAGATTACAGAAAGCATTAGGGCTGTAGCACGTGGAGGCTGGGTAACCTGCAGATGAGCTCTGAAGAATCAGGGAAGGGCAGCAGGCGCCATGCCTCTGGGCCGCCTCTCAGGGCAGAGCGTGGCAATCCCTGGAGCCACGGGACTTTAAGGCAATTGGATAGAAACAGCAACACGGAGTCTTCGACTCATGGTGCCGGCAGGATTGCCAACTGCGCGTGGAATAACTGGGTGCAGGCTCTCCTCACGGGTGCAACTCGGGGCAGCTGGCACAGAGCCACGCACTGAGCACCGACCATTTCTACAGTGGTGGCCGGCTTCAAGTGCGGAGGTCAGCAGTGAGCTGCTTCTTCCCGACGTCAACCCTGAATCTGCTTCTGCTTCTGTGTGCCGGCCACACTCTGGCCCTTGTTTTGGCGCCTCTAGCTCCTCTAAATATGCCTCTAACTGTGTAAGGATTTGTGTCCCCTTGACCCAGAGGTGGCAGTGGCCCGTGCTCTGCAGGAGGCCCACCTCCCCCCTTCAGAGCACGCACCTGAGCTCTCAGGGCCGCCGACTCGCCCTTCACCCTGCAGGCCCCATTTCCTGTGAGCACTTCACTCGCAATTAAGAGTCTGATATCTTTCTCCCTCCAAGACTGGTGCCATGAGAGTAAGAACGTGGCTATCGCATTCATTTTTATCAGCCAGCATTTAGAAAAATATCTTGCAGTGGCTGGGTGCTCAAAATATTTGCTAAAAGAGTGCATTGGCAAGTTGGCATTGTCTACTGAACACAAAATTGAAACGGACCCTCCAGCTGTGGACCGTGTCTTTTACAAACACTAACCGCTTTTGCTTGAAATGCTGCATTTGTGTGGCTGCATCTCAAGGGTTGGTGTATTTTTTCTATCACACTTTTGAAATGATGATCAAATTACCTTTGACCATTAATGCCAGTTTGCTTCTTGAAATAGTGGCCAACTTAAGTTCTTAAATATCTTTCAAGTGGGGTATTCTGAGCCGTTTTTCTCATCTTGCTCTTGTGCTGCTGAACTTGGATAGTAAAGCACGTAACTTTAGAGGTAATAGAAGCACCAGATTCCAGGAGATTTTTATTGTGTTACTATTGCAAGTTCAGAATTTGTATCAGTTTTAATTGCAAATCGTGAAGCATTACAACCATCCACTAGCCCACTTCCCCCTCCACCTCACCCCCTCCCTCTCGCTCTTCTTCCTTCCTTCCTCCCCCCCCCCCTTCTTTCCTCCCTTCCCTCCCTCTCTTTTCTTCCTTTCTCCCTGCCCATTCAACAAGCATTTATTCATGGCCCGTTCTGTGCTAGATCTCATAACACAAATTGAAATGAGACCACAGCCCTGCTACACGAGGCTAGCATAAAAAATTAGAATATAATTGGGAAGAACAATTCTCCTAATGAAGAAGCCGTGGAGACAGGCACGGTTGCCCCTTGGTGGCCTCCCACGGCTCCTGTGGCTTCCTTGACGTGTGCCACTCCTGCAGGTCTCCATGTGGTGTTATGTCTTCTACAGCCGAAGAAGCAAGTCATTGCAGGTCGCCCGGAAATCAGGAATGGATGCACACTGGGCAAGAACTTGGAGCTTTACAAAATCCTCTCAGCGATAGTTGACAGACGAGTTAGTAACGGTGAGGAAGCACACACGTAAGGAGTGCAGGCAGGAGCAGGGTTTTGCAGCTGTGGAACCTGCTCCAGGTGTCCTCTTGCATCGAGTGCTCCCGGGGTGACTTGACTGTGGATCTCTTCCGAATGCTCTTTCTGGCCAACAACTCTTGTTGCCTTAACTGGCTGTTCTGCTCTGAGACTGGGAACTTTACAGGACAACTGTGCTCTGGCTCTGGCTCTTGAATCTTTAATCTCCCTCATTCCTGCACCCGGGTCCTGTTCCGGAAGCAGGCACCACTCTTCTCAGGAATGGAGCTGCTAAGATAAAGTGCATCTGTGTCATTTCTTCCTGTGGTCTGCCTAAAACAAACCCAGGAACATGCAGCTGGAAACCACAGACTTCTCATTTCCTCCAGAATCACTGTCTCGTCAGGAAAGACCTCGTGTGCTGGGCTTCTGCAGCGTGCTTGCTGTTTCCTTTTCTTCTACCGTTTCACTTAGTAGAAAACGTGTTAACCGTGTTCACTCCCTCTGCATCAAAGAATAATGAGGACAACCACAAAAATAATAGGGCTGGTGCTTTGAGCCATTATCACGTGAGAAACTGGTGCGGCGCCGAGCAGGTGCCACTGAGCGATGCCCTGTCCTGTGTGGCCACAGAGTCCACCCTTGGTTGTCCTACGGGAGTCTGTGCCTGTCCTCGAGGGCTTTAATGAGTGGGTGTGGGGTGGGCACAGACCTCTGTGCTTTGGAGTGATTTCAAGAGGAACTGGGAGACTGCAGTTTTAAGCACACATGCTAGGATATCCCATCAAAGGTGGGGCTGGGACCGCATTTTGGAAAATAATGTGTGTAGATGCCATAACAGGACCAGTCGTGGGATGCAAAGCATGGGCTCTGGGTCTGCCCATAACTCTGCTCTACAGTGGGGTGAGTGGGTCCCGGGGCATGCAGGGGAGGCTCCCCGGAGGAAGCATGCGGCAAGACTGGAGGCCTCTGCCCAAACCCTGACCTCTGTGCCTCCTCGTCTGTCATGTGGGAATGGAAATAGGACTTCACCCACACAGTGTGGCAGGATTAAGTCCGCGGTAGCCTGTGATCTGCTCAGAACGCATCTGCACACCGGGAGATCTAATGAATATTTGCTCTCATTATATTTTTGTGTAATCCTCGAAGTGAGGTTTGAAGCATGAGGAATAGCCAGCCAGGCAGATGACCGATTGTGGGACAGCAGGTGGCTTTTGCAGCAGAGCAGACACTGTGGGCCAAAGCACAGGCAGGAGAAGGAGCCTTGTGTGGCTTGAACACAGCACCTGGGATGAGTTCGGAGAAGGTCTTGAGCTCATACCGTGGACAGGGAACCACGCACAGGAGTAGAGAGGGTGGAGCAGAGGTGGAACCTGGACTAGAGGCATGGCGATGGGTCAGATGGACCTGCAGGGGTCCAGGTGGCAGAGGGCGGAGAGAGAGAGCAGCATTTTCTGTTGCTGTAACCAAGCACTTGAGGCTGGATAATTGATAAAGGACAGACATTGATTGGGCTGCTCATTCGGGAGGCTGAGAAGTTCTGAAGCACGTGTGGCCTTCTTGTTGCATTGTGACTTGGAG
Source organism: Sciurus vulgaris (assembly GCF_902686455.1). Taxonomy (NCBI): domain Eukaryota; kingdom Metazoa; phylum Chordata; class Mammalia; order Rodentia; family Sciuridae; genus Sciurus; species Sciurus vulgaris. The sequence continues at coordinate 24,247,336 of NC_136480.1, read as the reverse complement.
GAGGCATTGCCTGGCGAGAGACAGAGTGCAAGCTGGGCCCCTCTTCTTACCAGGCAGCACGTGCCATTGTGGGGCCCAGCCCCTGTCCTCCCCCACCCTACTTGCCTCCCGCCTCCAAACACCATCACATGAATCTGGGGATTGGACTCCTGGCGGCTCTCTCAAGCCCAGCGGACAGGAGAGGCAGACAGGCCTGGATCCTGGGGAGAGGTCAGGAGGAGGAGAGAGAACTGGGTGTTGGCCCTGGCATGAGTGTGTGTGGGCGCCATGAGAGGACGCAGAGGGGAGCACGCACAGACGAGGCTTGGGGCTGTGGGCTGTGGCACCCTGGGACGTTCCCAGAGATGCCAGCAGGCGCTGGGCGCGAGGAGTCCAAGGTGGAATGATGGTCTGACTGGCCTTGAACACAGGACAGCATGCAAGCTCGGCTCAGCTGAAGATGAACACTGTGGAAACGAGGTGTTCAGAGAGGCCTGCTCCTTCCCATGGGGTCCAGCATGAACTGGCCGGTGGTAGGAAACGGCCCCACCAGGCTCCCCTGAGCAGCAGTGGCGCACTCTTCCTCCTGCTGGTTAGAATGGCTTCTGAAGAGAAGATGGGGGCAGCAGCATGCCCCCAGGCGCCCACCCAGGCTTGCAGGGCGAAGCGGCAGGCAGGTCATCCGTGTGTTGGTTAGTGCGCCAGCAGAGAGGACCTCCTTTGGGGAGGCTTGTCTGCTTGTGGTGGGCTCTGCGGAGGGCCTCTTGCACCTATGGCTCCATAAGGAGGCATTCCGTAGCTCTCCAGAGGGTCAGAGTTAGGAGCCACCTGATGTTGCATTCGAAGCAGATCCTTGCAGAACCAGCCCCCCGCCCCAGGGCCCACGGGGTGGGGCCAGTGGGCTCCCCAGGTCTCCACGCTGACTCTGTTCAGCATTAAAGTGTTTCTTCCAGCTCTCCATTGTGTATTTTCCTTCTCACGCTGTGGCTAAAGAGAGCGTATAAATACCGTGAACGCAGCTCTCGTGGTGTGACCCTGTGGTCCTGGAGAACCATCCTCAGCACGGTAGACGAGTTAAACCATTCAGTAGGGCTTGTAGAAAATCCTGTTGGGATTTAAACGTTCCCATATGTAAAAATGAAGGTCGCACCCAGAGACAGAATTGTTCAGTGCTGGGAGCAGGGCCCTGATGGCATGGCAACGGTAGGGATTGTGCACACTGAGTAGGCTCCCCATGCGCCTGACAGGATTGAGTAGGGGCTCCCTGTGCGCCTGACAGGAGGCCTGAGTAGGTGCTCCCGTGCGCCTGACAGGAGGCCCGAGTAGGTGCTCCCGTGCGCCTGACAGGAGGATTGAGTAAGTGCTCCTGTGCACCTGACACCAAAGACTGAGTAGGTACTCCCCGTGCACCTGACTCCAAAGACTGAGTAGGTGCTCCCATGTGCCTGACTCCAAAGACTGAGTAGGTGCTCCCCGTGTGCCTGGCACCGAAGACTGAGTAGGTGCTCCCCATGTGCCTGACTCCAAAGACTGAGTAGGTGCTCCCTGTGTGCCTGACAGGAGGACCGAGTAGGTGCTCCCTGTGTGCCTGACACCAAAGACTGAGTAGGTGCTCCCCATGTGCCCTGACTCCAAAGACTGAGTAGGTGCTCCCTGTGTGCCTGACAGGAGGACCGAGTAGGTGCTCCCTGTGTGCCTGACTCCAAAGACTGAGTAGGTGCTCCCCGTGTGCCTGACTCCAAAGACTGAGAAGGTGCTCCCGTGCGCCTGACACCAAAGACTGAGTAGGTGCTCCCCGTGTGCCTGACACCAAAGACTGAGTAGGTGCTCCTGAGTGCCTGACACTGAGGACATCCGAGGCCGTTTGCAAGTTAACTGAAACGTGGACTCTGAAGTTCTAATTCCCAAGAGTATATTCCAGGGCGTCCATTTACTGCTACATACAGCCTTGGGCAGATACAAACTCTTGAAGTCTCAATTTCCTCATTATTAAGAATGAGGAGAATAAGGCACCTGCATCAAAGGGACAGTATTAGATCAGATTGAAAAAAAATATATGATTCATCTGGCAAAGCTCATACCCCCAACTCTGTGAGGGAGGCTTGATTCTTACCCCCTCACAATTAGGTAACTGAGACTCAGGGAGGGGAACTTTCTGGTAAAAAGTATTTTTGTGGTAGCTCTGGAACATGAATTGGGTCCATTGACTGTGAAGTGTCCCATAACAACCATGCGCATTTTCTTTGGATAAATTGCTTCAATCTTGAATCTCGAAAATTGCTTCTTGACTCTTGAAAGCATCTAATTTAGGTGTCCATCGCTACCATCCCAAGACAGTTCTCAACGTGCTGAGTGCTCCATTTCTGAGTTCCCTGGAAGTGTTACCATAACACACCTCTGTCATAGAGGGCAGTCCCTGGAGTCATGGGTAATTGTCCCTGCCCGGAAACAGGCAGTTGACGAAGGTGTGTGTTTACTGTGGCTTCTAGACAATGGGACCACAGAAGTTAGATCCCGGGTCAGCAAGTGCTGTAGCTGGAGCAGAGACTTGCACTGAGACCAGCTGGGTCCTGCCTTGAACGCGCTACGCAGTCACGGCTTGCCCTTCTGTGTGGACGTGCTGCTTTGCACCAGGAGTACGATGAACTGCTCTTTTGGCTTTCTCTGAAGTCTAGGACCTCTGTGACTCTGATTCTCACTCCTAAACTGACAGACTGCTCATCACCTTTACTGAGTTTCATCCTCTCTGTCCTTTCTTCATTAGCTGGTTCACAAACCAGCTTGTAGTCTGTGGTAAGAATATTGAAACCCAACTAGGATGTCACATTCAGCTGTCTACTTCATTGGAACAATAATGAATCACTTTCATTGTGTACCATTTTTGGTCATTTTAGGTCCTAACAACTTTAGCAGGAGGTTGTCAAAATGCTGTTTTATGATACATTGTGAAGAGTCAGCAATGAAGATGTTGTGTCAGGAAGTCGACTCTTAACCCTCAGACATCTCCCAGGGTCTTGAGTGAATAGGAGACAAAGGCTGTGCCCATCCTGATGCAGACAGAACATTATCTTCCATTATCTTCCATTATCTTCCATAGACTCAGAAATCTATCCCAGCCACCTAAGGCAGGAGTCTATCCCAGCCGTCTAAGTAAGACAGGAGTCCATTCCAGCCATCCAACACAGGAGTCCACCTGAGCCATGCAAGGCAGGAGTCCATCTTAGTCAGCCAAAACAGGAAACCATCCTGCCATCTAAGACAGGAGTCCATTCCAGCCATCCAACACAGGAGTCCATCCCAGCCATGCAAGACCAGAGCTCATCTGGGTCATCTTAAGGAGAATCTCTATCACAGAATGAGGTGAACATCACAGAAATGTCAAATTTTGTTGTTGTGTTGCTATTTTAAGCATTCTTGGTGGAAAAGGAATGGATAACCAGGACTTGAACCCAGGACTTTCACCTCCTGGTCAGACTCTGATGACAGTTTGATAACAGAGAAGAGGATTCTGAAGGAGTCACACAGAGGCCAGTAAGCAGTGAAGCATCTCAATTATTCCTACTTCCTAATTCAGTCCTCATTTTTGTTCCCAAAGACATTTTTATTAACACAAGCATGGGTGGTACGTCACCATGGTGATCCTTGATCTCTGTGGTCTAGGACAAGTGGACTCAGGTCCTCAGGGCGGCACTCTCCAGCTTTAGGTCATCAAATAAGCTACGACTCCGACTCTCTCAGTCTTGTTTCCACACCTGTAGAGGGGAAGAAATCGGTCCCATAATTTTGGTCATGAACTTATTTTTTATTGTGAACTAAACTGTTAAATAAGGCATTCTTTTGATTATTGGACATGGGACAAGTTGGTCATCTCAGGTTGGTATCACAGTGTTGATGAGATGGCCTCACTTCTCTGCTACACTAGTCGCGTCCCCCTTCCCCTGTGCGCAGTGTGCTTTGGAGGCAGGAGCGCACTGTTCTCACTGTCATGGCGTGCTGGAGACACGAGCTTGCTGGCACACTGCCACGACAGCTGGCGCTCGGAGCTTAGAGTCCCTGCTCGCCATTCCCCGCTGCGCTAGCGTCTGACCCTGAGGAAGCTGCTGCCCCTCTTGGAGTGTCCACTTCCCCATACATAAGGAAGAGGCTCCTCCCTGCCCTTCAGGGATGCTATGAGAGAGTACTTAACCTTTCAAAGAAAACAGAGGCTCGGCCGGAGAGGAATCCATACTTAGCAGTAATGAAGCTCGTGGCCTGCGTTTCACTTCTTCCTCCAAGTTGCAAAGTGCTCTCCATGGAGGCCATGCCTGGGTCATGCCCCTGTCGAGTCGGAGAGGGGCTCTGCCACCAGGGAGACTCTGCCTAGCCACCGCCTGGCCTTCCGGGCTGCACAGGTGTCAGTCAAGGCACCGGACTACTCCAAACCTCCAGCCCCAACTTACTCTAGGTAGTTAAATATTTTAGGCAATAGTCACTTTTTGCCTTTGCTTGAATTATCTGGATTTTAATGGTCTGTTTTCCATAGATTTTTTTGTGTGTGTGAAAGACATTTAAAATAAAATCATACACCAGAAAGACTGGACAGAAATATTTCAAATGATCCTTGTACCTGAGCGTGAGATGATGGCTGGCCTCTGCTTCTGCGTAAATCCGGCTCCCTGGCCGGGGTATCCGTGCCTCTCCTGGCCTCCACGGCCTCCAGAGCCTCTTCCTAGCACTCAGATCCAACCAGCACAGTGAGCTCTGCTTCCCTGCTTAGTGGAGGAGAGTGAGGATGCGAGAGCCCAGCTCGCTCCTGTCTGGGCCATGCTCTGCTGGCCGTGCCAGGAATCCCAGGCTCCTGTGTGGCTCTGCTCGGGGGGTGACCAAACCCGTGACTTGGTGGTGCCACGTGGGGCTGTTAGGAGAGATTCCCTAACTCGGAAAGTGAGCTAATGGCAGGCACAGGTCTAATGGAGTGACTATTAATCTCTGTGTTTAGAACGTGTTCAGATCATATAGATCACTAGGGTGATCTTGTTCACCCCTCGGCTTAGAGAAGGCACTGCTTTCCGCGTGTGACTGCCACATCAGTGGCTCCTTTTTGCCGCTTTCACGTAGCCTGTGCTTATACTATGTGATGTGCTCGGAAAGCTCGCCTGAGTTTCTCTGCCTGTGTTCCTCCAAGACGTAAGTTCCACCACTCATCCTTCACCCGTCCCCTTTAAAAAGTATTTCCTGTACTGCAGGGAGAACGAGCTGCCTTCTCTCCTGCCGCCTTCCTGCTCTGTGCCTTGTAACTGTGCACATTAACACCGGCACTGCACCAGGGTCAGCCCTGCCCGGCTTTGCCTCCCATCTGGTGCCAGTCCAGGCCATGGAAGCTTTGGTCATTTTTGAAATGTGTCCTTTTTAGTTGTCCACGACAGTGGACTCTTTTGATATACTTGTACAAACATGGCGTGTGTCTCATCCTAATAAGGGCCTCAGTCTCACAGATGTGCACACGGTGAGATTGGCTGTGTTCACTTATGTGCAAAGGAGTTGTGTCAGATCCACTCCATGCCTTCCTCTCCTTTCCTGCTCCTTTCCCCTCACCCCTTGTCTAATCCTCTGAACTTCTGTTCTCCCCTTCCACCCCCTTCTTGTGTGTCAGCATCCACATATCAGAGAACATCTACCTTTGGTTTTTAGGGATTGGCTTAATTCACTTAGCATGATATTCTTCAGATACATCTGTTTACTGGCAAATGACATCATTTCGTTCTTCTTCATGACTGAGCAATATTCCACTGTGTGGGGGGTGTGTGTGTGCACGCGTATCACATTTTCCTTATCCACTCATCTGTTGAAGGGCACCTAGGGTGGTTCCATAGTTTAGCTGTTGTGAGTTGAGCTGCTATAAGCATTGATGTGGCTGTGTCACTGTAGAGTGCTGATTTTAAGTCTTTTGGGTGTAAACCTACTAGTGGGACAGCTGGATCAGATGGTGGGTCCTTCCCAAGCTTTCTGAGGAGTCTCCACACTGCTTTCCAGAGTGGCTGCACTGAAAGCAGTTCCCGTGGCAAGTTTCTCCAGCACACTGCAGCCCTTCTGAGGGCTGCAAACGTGTGTTCAGATGGCGCCCTGGGGTGGCGCTGCAGGATGGCCGCGTGGGCTTGCGCCCGGCTCTCCCTTTCCCCTTCCTGCCCTCTGGAGTCGGGCACTGCGCCATGCAGCTTTGCAGCTAGGACGGCGACTCCAGGTTGGTAACCAGTGAGGGAACTCTGACTGAAACGCCTGGAGACAAGACTCGCGTGAGCGGCTTCCTCTCTGCAGCCTCCGTCTCGGGCACCCTCGGGAGCTGCTGCGGGGACACCAGGAGGCTCGTTCCCTGCCACCTTCTGAGTGGTGCCGGGTTGGGCAACAGCGTCTCTCTGACAGTGGGCATTCCAGCCGTCCTCCCTGGACAGCCTGACTTGTGGCCCGTGGCGGTTTCTGCATGAGCCTGTGTGGCCCTGTGGCTCTCATCGTCCTGCCCTCACGGGACGCGGGCCCAAAGCTGCTGTCCGCAGACTCTGAAGTACTGTTCTAGTCCTCACCACCCTCGGTAGCGGGTGGAAGTCCCTGGAGCCACCACTTTCGGACACGGGAAAGATGTTCTGTGGTGGTGCTGGTGGAAAGCTGGCCCCTGGTGGCCAGGCTCCGCCTCCTTCCGGTGTGTTCCTCAAGGTCTGTTCCCACATTTGAGGCCGCGATGCTGCGACCTACGCACACAGAGCCCAGGCCACCCATCCTGTGCTCGTGAGTCCAGCAACGAGGGCTGTGTGTCACCCGCCTCTCTCGCCCTGCTGGTGACGCGTCTGACTGCTGTGCATTGGAACGCACTCCTGCTTCTCCATGTTCCCTCATTCTTATGTCACCGTGGAGCCAACTGTGTAAAAAGCTTTCTGAGCATAATTTCCCCTGGTGATTTAGAATCTCACCTCTGAATCACTTTTAGACGCTCGTTATTCTGTGAAGAGAACGAGGGAAGGATGAGGTGCTGCCGCCTGCTCCAGTGTGGCTGGGGCGGGAGGCGGCACTTGCCGGGTGACGCCCAGGCCAGCGGCCTGGTGGGGAGGCTTCTCCGGAGTGAGCAGTAGCAAGAGGCCTTGGGTGGGTTCTCTTAAGTGATGTCCAAGAAGGCTCTTCCCTTGATCGGCACCGCTGAGGTTAGCAGAGGACGTGAGAGCCTTGTTTTCCTTTCAAGACCATCATTTTATCCAAATGAAAAGGGTCTTCAGCAAGACACCCCACAAATCCCCAGACAGTAGTCACATTCTGGGAACTGAACGTTCTGCGTGTTCGCAGACATTTCAGGGTCTGGCATTTGTGGCTCTCGCACACTATGAAATATTTATGCATTGTTCAAATAGACCTGCTCCGTTACCACTGGAGACCTCCTGTTGTACGGGAATCGCATTTAGAAGGGAGTCGAATCTGATTTGCAAAATCCATAAGCTCTCAGGCCCAGACACTTCAGTAGAAATCCTTTTGAGACAAGTCAAAAATGCTAGAAAATAGATGCTAATTTGGTTTGGAAGGTCTTTTTGTTGGTGATGCTGGTAAAAGAAAATAATTACAATATTTTACGTGTCATTTAGAGAGCATGAGATTGCCAATAAAATTTGTGCTTGGTATTTTTAAAAGAATAATTAATGTCAATAAAACAATCTATTTTATTAACAAACACCATAAACATAGATTATTTTAACCGTCACCTAGAGAAAACATGTTGGAAACTGTTCACAGACTTCCTTTTCTTCTGTCCTTCCCCCCCTTCCCCCTTCCTTCCTCCCTTCTGTTCTTCTGGCTGTCCACCACCCGCCTGTCCACGGGTGAAAGGCAGTGTTGCCTTGTCATGTTAAACATAACAATCTACGCTACTTCGTCATGAATCAGTATGCTCTAAGTGCCTTCCACGCCCGTTCCTGGTTGTGTCTACAGGATTCGACACTGGAGTCATGGAGTGCCTGTCATCCGGTTCCTGTGGGTCCGTCTATGAAAGCTGAGCTGTCAGGGCTGACAGACTGCAGCCAGAAACAGCTCGGCACCTGGATTCTCAAATCTTCTCGCCACGCGTGTGGACAGGAGCACACCACACAAGTCAAACATGGAGGCAGAAGACTGTTCCAGTCGCCGGGGGGGATCACGGAGGTGTTGCTGGGTCTGCCTGGAGGCGGTGCTGTACCTAGGATGAGGCGCGAGGGGGAAGAGGGGTCACGCTCGAGCTGGCAGCCAGCAGAGACCTCCACTGAGGCTCCTGTGGGTGTGCCGGGCATCAGGCGGCTGCGTGGGCAGGGTGGCCTGCGTCCTGGCTTTGAGGTTCCCTTAGGCACCTGGAGATGGTCAAGGGTGGCGTCAGACACGTCAGTCTGAAATTCAAGAGGAGGGTCGGGCTGGCACTGTGATCTGGGAATTCCTAGCCCTGGCGAGGTGCTCTTAGGGCAGCTGATCTTCCCAGGCCTTGATGTGCTCACTGGGAGATGGGGTCAGAGAGACAAAGCAGCATGTCTGGAACATGTGGCGCAGGGCCTGAGACGTGTTGAGTGGTAAGCATCAGCCCTTCCCTTCCGGGTTTGGGTGGACAGATGGACACCCGTGCTGAGTTGATCGGTGCGAGCACTATTAAGGTCTCCTTCAGAGACTTGGCCCACCTTGGAGATGATGGAGCGTGTGTTTGCATGGCTTTAGTGTAGGCTGTGGAGGGTGCGAGAGAAAAGAAGCATCTGTTTATACTAGATGTCGACTGAATGGCCGTTGATTACACCTTCCAGAGTCACCCGAACCCTGAATCCCAGGTCTGTGTTACGGTGGCTGCTGCGCCACCTCCAGGCTTTGTGGGTGAAATGTGGTCCTGGCCCTGCGTGTCTAGGTGGAAGTGAGAGGTAGAAAGTCCTGCATAGTCCTTGAGGTGCTCGGAGAAGATCTGTTTAATAATTCAGCCAGCCACATTTACATGGTCCCTGGATGTCTGGGCTAGGCCTTGTTAGAAATAAAAGATAAAATATTAAAGAGAGAAATATAAGCAGTCCTGGCTTGGATTACAATTTCTAGTTAAGAAACATGTTCCTGACTCACAGAGCCATTATCTGTGTCATCTCTGAAAGGGAGCCTGGCCGGCTGACCCAGAGCAGCTCCTCACAGTCCACCAGGCGGACCAGGCTGCCCTCCAGCCTGCTGTCCGGCCGCTAAAACCCCTCATCCAGTTGCAGAAGCCGTGACCAGCAGCATGGAGGCACTGGTCCTGACAGGGCACACTCAGAGGAGCAGAAGGGGCCCCCGTCGGGGGACTGGCAGCCCCAGTATCTTCTCCCCGACACGGGAGGCAGACAGCACCAGGCGCGTGTTGGTTTTTAAAACTTAAACATTTGTTTTGCCATCCTCATAGATTCACAAACCTCTGTAGGAATAATATGGAGAGCTCCGTGTGCCCTTTACCCAGCTTCTTCCAGTGGTAATGGCTTGCAAGACCATCCCGTGAAACCATGGCCAGGAGCTAGCGACTGGGTATAGCAAGACACGGTGCCATTGGGTCAGAGGCAGGATTCTAAACCCAGCTCCACAGGCGGGAACGACATTTAGCTGGTCTTCACCAGGTCCTCCGCTCCGTCCTGGCCTGCAGGGCTACAAGGCCTTCTGTGGTGCTTGGGAGCACTCGCTTCTTCTAACTCCTGCTCAGGGCCGACTGTTCCGGTGACCATGACAGGGCAGAATCCACACCTGCTGTTCACTGCAGTTTCCTAGGCATCTGGGTGTCTGGCACCCAGAGAGGCTGGAGGACTTCTATGTGGGTGAAAGAATCATTAGTCTCCCCAGCTGAGATGCACGCATTTCCAAGAGATCCACCAGAGAAAAACTGGGATGTTAGCAGTGAAGCTATTGAAAAATCAATGTCAGTAAGACCTTTGCCGCTCTGAGCCCAAATATGTCTTCTTGCAAAAGATTTCCATCCACCAAAAATAAAGTAAAACAAAACAAATAAATAGCCCCCAAATACCTATGTGTTCAGACACACGGGAAAACACCATTCTTCCAGTATTGTCCTTCCCGATCCAGTGAGTCAGAGATCCATCGGCCAGTCACTGAAGCGTCTCAAACAGGAGCACTCGCCTCTCGTTTTCCAGCCATCCGTATGACCTTCCCCGAATGACTTCATGAAAGGGCAATGCCTTAACTCTGCCTTGAACCTTCCAGGGATCCCCCAGGTCATTGGGCTCCTCTCCAGGGATCATAGAACACTGGTAATTGGGCATTTCAAACAGCTCGGTGGATCATCTGGAACACAATCTAGGGAAGAGGTATATGTGTATGACCAGCTCTGAGAACATGGAGCTTTTTAAAACCATACACAATATATATTTATATATTTTGTGTCATTGAAATTCCGCTTTCTGAGTCTGGTTGACTGGCTGGCTTTCTGTCCTTTGCCACTTCGGCCTGTGCTAAGTTGTGAGATTTAACCTACATTACCAGGGTCTGCTGTAAGACCCTCGGAGCCTCCTCTGTTGCGGGTGCTCTATTCCTTTGGTCCTGAGCAGTCTCTGGAGACACAACATAACCATGCCTGACACTGTGGGCTTACTCTGACACCTTGTTTTCTAACACGGGGAGCAGATTAAAGGTCAAGTGAGCAGACCCCCTGTGTTGAATATTTATTCGTTCTGATGAACCCGTGTGAGTGAAGGAACCAACAGAATGGGACAAGCAGCCTGGTCTCCCCCACACAGTGGGCCCAAGGGTCTCCTGTTGAAAGTGAGCAATTTCACAGAATTTCACCCTCACCCAGGCCGTGCTGTGCCAGATGGATCACAGGCAGAGCTGACATGGCCTCAGCCACAGGGCTACCACCATCCGCCATGATGCCCAGTCGGAGTGCTGTTGCTTCTGTGCCAACTAGGCGTCGCTTGCTGCCATGTTCTCATTTTCTAGGTAGGAATTCCTGGAACACCTAGCCATGGAGCTGCGCCACCTTCCACAGTGGGCAGAGTCCCGTGTCCCCAAGCTGTCTCCCAGATCGCCTGACAAGCCGCAGCCCTCTGATGAGCCCTGTCTGGTGGGCCACCCTACCCTGTCTTGCCAGGGCACTGAAATGTGGCCTCTCTTGTCACATGAGTGGCACACCAGCTGTTCAGCTCACGCCAGCTCCTGCTGGCCTCCAGCTTGAGGGTGAATGGGTGAAATGTGGACCTTTCTTTTGAGACCTAGATCTTATCCTTGGTAAAACTGCTGATTTGAGATTTGGAATAAAATCTGCTAAAATGTAAATATACATGAAGAGGAAAATAGCTTAGCCAATACTGACTTGTTACAGAAAGCAAGGTAAAGAGGCCTAAATGATGTTCTGTGACAAAGGACCCCAGGTGGTGTAGACGGCCTGGGCTCTGGGAAGAGAGCACCTCAGGCAGAAACCGTGAAGAATGGACCTTAGTGTGGGGAGTCCCTGCTCGAAGAAGAGCTCTGGACCTTGGAAAGAGAGCTCAAACAGGCAGGAGAAGACAAGGGAACTGAGTCACGTGCTGCCAGTACGTCCTTCTTCCCTCCCAGGTGAATCTTGCGTCAGTTTCCTGAGCAGTTCCCACAAACAGCTCATCAACCAGCGAAAGAACGCTTCTTCCTTCTAGCAAACAATTCTCAGAAGTCATAAACAGACACTCTGAATATCTGGACTCCTACCACCGTCTCCATTGTGCTCCCCAAAAGTGCCAGAAAAAAACAGCTAGCTGGGGTGCGCAGAGAACATGGCGGGATAAGTCACAGTGGTTGAACCAGCAGCCCGTGACCCAGGGACCAGGACTGACACACCACAGCCCGCTGCGCAGTCCCTTCTCCAACTGAATAGGGCCGGCTGGGAAAAGCTGAATTTTAGGTGTTTTTTTCTCTGCTCATTTTAAATCGTCTTTTTTGGATTAATTCCGTCTCTTTGGGTAAACATTCAGTCAAACGAATTGTTGAAATTCATCTTTGTGTATGTTATTTCCTCTCAAAAGTTTCCCCTGTCCTCCTTCGAAATCCAAGGTGGCGTTGGGTGTAGCAGAAGAGCTTGAGTGCCCATGGCTTGGAGGGAGGGGTGCAGAGTAAGCCTGTGGCTGCGCTGTCCCCTGGGCTCTGCTGCTTGTCCACCTGGTCTCTGAGCATCTTCCTGTGCGCGTCCCTCTGATTCACAGTGTGGGGCTGTTTGTGGTCCATCGTGTCTCTGCTTGCCACGGCCCCCTTCTCACCCCAGACCTTGGCCTCACGTGGCTCCGGCCGGGAGTCCTCCTGGGAGACCCTCCTGGATCTCAGCGGGAGAGTGTTACCCTGATGTCCACCCTGTGTTTAAAAATGGGAAGGATCTTCACAATTACCCTTGCAGGCCCAAGACAGGCACTTCTTGTTCTCAAATCTCGGTTCCCATTTGCTATGGCCAAGAAATAAGGACAACTTCAGATTTTCCCCTGCGGTGAGCCCCCCACACTCAGGTGTAACGTGGAGTGTGACCACCCACACCGTAGGGCTGTTCTTCACCCCCAGGTTCTCAGTGCACACTCTGTGCTCCCTGTCCCCTGCCCAGGTGCCAGTCTGTCCTGTGATATGGACAATCAGAGAAGAGAAGGAAGAAGGTGTCTCAGAGGGCCTGGGTCCTCGACCATAATGGGAATTGCGTTAGCTCCCGTGGCCCATTTTTCTCTGGTGCACAAAGAGTCCTCCTGTGGAATAACTGTGGGTAGTAAGAGAATCTCAGAGTTGACTGCACAAGATCACTTGTCCAGGACATGGGCCGTGGCTGGCTCAGAGCCCCTTTGGTTACTTGACGTCAGGTCAGTGACCTCTTCTCCTTGTCTTCAAGCCACAGGGCCCTGACTGCCCCTCGAGGTCTTGTTCTGCCCACCTGTGAAGCCTCTCAGGTCCAGGCTGCTACTTGTAAGTCCTACACTGTCCCCCATGAGATGGGCTTCCTGGTCTTGAGAGAGTGTCCTCCCATGAGATGGGCTTCCTGGTCTTGAGAGAGTGTCCTCCCATGAGATGGGCTTCCTGGTCTTGAGAGAGTGTCACCCCATGAGATGGGCTTCCTGGTCTTGAGAGAGTGTCCCCCCATGAGATGGGCTTCCTGGTCTTGAGAGAGTGTCCCCCCATGAGATGGGCTTCCTGGTCTTGAGAGAGTGTCCCCCCATGAGATGGGCTTCCTGGTCTTGAGAGAGTGTCCCCCCATGAGATGGGCTTCCTGGTCTTGAGAGAGTGTCCCCCCCATGAGATGGGCTTCCTGGTCTTGAGAGAGTGTCACCCGGGCTTCCTGGTCTTGACGGCAATTCAAATGAAGAACTTGTCCATGCTTCTTTTAAATGGTCTTGCCATTTTAAAAGTAAATGAATTTAAGATCAGTATTCAGAAACATGCTTGCAGGGGGGCCCGGCCTGGCCGTGCCGATGGCCGTGGTACTTGGACTTGAAGCACCTGGTATGTTAGTCAGTGACTCTTTTCACGTCATGGATTTAATGCCTCATGGCTTAAACCCAGGTTGCTCCTCTCAGGGTGACATGTCTTTATTTCATGGGGAGTCAGTCCAAGGATAGCCCATGAGAGCCACTCACAAATATTAAGGGACTTAGAGCTCCCTGAGATCTTGTCTGGGGAAATATTTGTAAGGCATGGTCCCTGCCCTGGACCAAACGATGTGGCAAAGATGAAGACGGGCAGTCCCAGCAGCAGTGCCAACAGGTGGCACTTGCTGTGTCTCAGAAGCTCCCTCAGGCACCTTCCATGTCTTCCTTAACTCCATCCTAGCAAAATCACTGCCCCATCTTAGGCATCAGGATGCCGGGCTCGGAGAGGCAGAGAACTTGCCAGAATAGTAGAGCCAACTTCAGAGAATTCCCTCTGCAAAATATTCTCTGGATACATTATCTTTTTTTGGTCTTTTAACAATTTTGTAAGGCAGGAGCCTGAGCTACATTTCCCAGCTCGGTGGGGTTAGGTAGCTTCTCCAAGGGTGACACCATGTCATCTCAGCAGAGGTGGAATTGGGAACAACAAAGCCTGTACTCCTAAATACTAGGCTAAGTGAACTCCTGTAGTAGGGCTTGAGGTCTCACATTGACACGGCGGTCTAGGGAGATGCCAACACACGCGTGCATGCTCACACGCGGACACCCACTGTACCCTGGAGCTGAAGTCACGCAGTGCTGGGGTGTGGCCGAGAAGCGAGTTTGGGGAGGTGTTCTCACAGGGAGGGTAGAGAGCAGTCGGATGGATGGGAGGGTTCTGAGAACATCTGACTGTCACCCAGGGCACCCTCAGCAGGCAGAACGGTGTCTGGGGGCCCTCGCAGACGCTTCTCATTGATTGCTCCCTTCTGTCTTCTCGGCACCCTTGTCAGCTGAGGGATGAATAACAGATGCTGAGGGATTGTTCTTATTAAAGCAAAAGGATGGCGTCTTTCATCACCAGAGATGCAGGTTTCATCCCTGTGCTCGCCGTGAGCATGTCGCACGAGGAAGGACTGCCCGACACAGAGGAGGAACTGCAGCCTGGGGCTGGGTTCCTCAGGTCGGGGTCACGGACTCCAAATCTCAGGAACGTGGCTTTATGACCCTCAGCACTTTCCCATGATGAGCCTCAAGACCAGAGCAGCATGCTCAGGTTGGAGAGGGACTAGTTTCTACCTACATCAGCGTGAACGGCGCAGACCAGTGTCTCTGTGTTCCTCCTGTGTTTGGCTCTGAGCTCACCATGTGCCCCTTACTTAAAGCTGGTCTCTGTCCTAAGATGAGCTTTGGATGGCATGTCTCTGGTGTACAATGTGGACATTATTTAGGGCTCTGTATCCCTGTATAGGTGTCTGTACCACTCAGTAGTGGTGTCAGAGGGAGAAATACAGATGTGCCTCTGCTGTGTGCAGTGTGCTGTCTGGTAGAGGGACAGGCATGACGTTTTGTCTGTCTTGTCCACTACCATGCCCAACCCCAGCACTTAGTAAGAGCCCAATAAGTGCTTGTCCAATGGGTCTGCATTCCATAAAGTGTGGTGTGGGATGTGCAAGGATTGCTGGGGTTGCCTGGGAGGTACAGTACCGCACCCGTTTCCCCAGGGGAGGGAGTAAACGGGCAGGAGGACCCTGTGGCACAGCAGAGCAAGTCAGAATGCCCCTCTGTTGTCGGGCAGATGTGGGTCCATCTCCTCATTCCCTGCTTGCAGCTTGCAGGTGCGAAAGCACTGGCAGGTCACTCCTCCCAGGCCCAGTTTCCCTGTGTGTAAAATAGGAAATTACCTAGGGTTTCTCCTTGATGGTGGCCAGCTCATGCTGGGCAGCCTGTGCCTGTTACTCCATTAGCCACAAAGGATGGGTTGGATTCTCACTGCTGCTCCCCAACAGGACATGGAAGTGATTCAGTGTCTGAGGGATGCTCCCAGCCTTGACCATCTATAGATGGCCAGCTCCATTGCTGGGCCCAAGGAGGGGCTGAGCAAGAGGACGGAAGGGTGTAGACAAGGGAGCTGTCTCAGGACATCACTGCTTAGAGATTCCACTCACCAGATGCAAACATATACCTCAAAGGCACACCCCCTAGTGACCCACCTCCAGCCACACCCATTTGCCCACAATTACCCCTCAGTTCACCCCTGTCAGGGGATTAATGCACGGACTAGGTTAGGGCCCTCATTACTCAATCATTTCACCTCTAAGCCCTCTTCCATGAGGTTTTGAGGAATACTCCACAACTAAGCCATAACAACCAGCGTAACTCTGCATATGGCCAACATGTCTAGGCCCTGAGAAATGAATATGTGTCTGTCCAGTGCCTGGACATTAATGTTTTCATTTAGTCATGCTTAGTCATACTTTGCCCAAACTGGGAACAACCAAAATGTGCTACACAAAATGAACTGTGCTTCCCCCTGTGTGGAATACTACTACTCCACAGGAGAAGGAGAAAAACCTGATATATGTAACAATACACATACAGTGATTTACACATAAAACTGCCATCATGCATTAATCTAGATATTTTTGGCTATACCTAAATCTAGCATGTTTTCTCCTAGTGTACAAATTAGCACAACCCCATGAACAGGAAAGGCCCTGCTGAATTGACAGACAAGCTGTGGCTTTCAGGCCATGTTTTTCATTGAGACTTGAAGAGCTCAGAATGCTCCCTCTCTGTGAAGTTGCTGGGAGTGGCTGGATTTCATATGATCTCTGATACTCTGACAGCACCAATTAGCAGAGTGTGGTTTTAAACTCAAATTCAAAGGGCAGAAGTCTTTGAGCACATAATTTAGTGTCTATTCCAATTTACTTCTCATGTTTTTATTGATTTTACAGGGCCCTGGATGTTTCTGCCCTAGTCATTAGAGTACTAATTCTGTTAAATACTTATTAAGAACTAAATTACTTACTCATGCCAAACCCTTGTGATTCGACGCATGGACAAGAAAATGTCAAGATTGACAGGCTAGCAAGTTTTTTTCCTCTAATCATATTATGGTCCAATATTTCTGGCTAAGTTTTTCCAGGATTTTGCATTAGAAAATAAAATCACCTTTTGTAGATAATTATCACATAACCCTAGGGAATGGACATGCCAAATAGTGTAGAACAGCTTACTGCTTCTGTTCTTTATGTGTTCATTTCATGTCATAAAGTGCAGAACTTTATGGACAAGGGCTGGGAGAGCTGATTTTGAGCTCAGTAAATCAGTTGAACTGAACTGTATTTAAAAATGCTTTCCTAATGCACCAATAGGTCTCAGGCCAAGACAGAAACAAAACCAAAACATGTTCACAACATTTTCCTCTGGAATTCTTAACGTAATGATACCGAGTTGAAAGGGTGTGCTATTTGAAGGGATGTGTGTGAGTCCAGCTCCCATGCTGACCCTCTCAGGCTTGGGATCCCACAGCATGGGTGTTGGGCAGCCTAGGTCTCAGGCTCCTGGAAGTGCTAGCCAGTCTAGACTGGAAATGAGAACACATCAACTCCAGAGACAGTACAAAGCTTTACTAGCATATTAGTACTTTTTTTGTTCTAATTAGTTGTACATGACAGTGCAGTGCATTTATACATTTTTGACACCCTGAGATTACTGTCATTGCTCTTTAGATGAAGATATAAAAATATGCTGAAGTGAAATGATCAGAATTAAATAGGGGGCAATTTTAAAATTTCTGAGTAGCTTAATAGGTCTCTTATTATTATAAAAATAAGATACTAAGACAAAACAGAGGTGTGCAGTTAGAAAATGATAGTCTTCGCCCACTCCAGATTTTCCTCCACAGAGGTAACTTACGTGCATAGAGAGAGGCTTATTCTAAAAATAAAAGCGGAGTCAGACACCCATTCCTACCCATTTTCAGTTGATGATTTATCATGGGCTTCTCCTGAGAACCTCCAGAGCTGCACCTCTGCTAACGAACGCCCGTTTTCCCAGGGTTCCCTGTTACAGTGCACATCGCCTTGCTCGTTATAAGCCGGCCTCTGTGCTGCCTCTTTGGACACATTATTAGAAGCAAGGAGTATTTCCTTGGGAAGGAAGCGGGGATGCAGCGGGAGGTTTGGGAAGGTCGTGGTGGTAGGGCTGTCGGGCCCCGTGTGCAGGTCCAGCTGGTGGAGCCCGGCTGGACCACAGCTGGTGGGTGGCGTGCAGGGCTGAGTCAGTTCAGCCAGCGTGAGGCTTTGCGCCCCACTGTGTGTGCCGTCTTGTCCTGTGTGAGGCTTCCTCTTGGAATCGGGTTCACCTTCTCCTGCGTTCTCCATGTCAGAAGAGGAGGGGTTCAGGTTGTCTTTGACGGAAGCCTGCTGCATGGAATCAGAGGGCTAGTGTGAGGCCGATGAGGCCCGGGCGGAACTAGACAGCCATGCTCACGAGCGCAGAGGGAGGAGGGAGCTGCCGGGGCCGGGAGCAGCCTGCCGCCAGGGGTGCCCAGGAACCCTTCACAGACAGAGGAGACTGACCACCAGGGCACTGGGGCAGGGGCACCCTGGGGTCATTTGTATAATAACTATCCATTTGCTTAGAGAGAAGGCAGGGGCCAAACCATGCCCATTGAGGGCCAGGGAAGGAGGTCGGATGCTGGGAAAGCAAGGTGCAGACTCTCCCCAGCTTGCCACAGGGTAGCTTCCACGTCAACTGCAGGGTGGTGACCGTGGTGGCAGGCATTCAGTAGAAATAGTACTTGAGACCTTGCGGTTGATTTGCCCAGGACCAGCCCCAGGGAGCACATCCACTCCTGCAGGCCATGGGAGCAGCTGCGAGGCAGCCCCTGGCTTGCCACCGGAGGCCCACAGGTAGCAGTGGGACTCCAGGGGCCTCGCTGACTCGGGTCTCTGGTGGTGCAGCCGCATCTGACCTATTTTTGTTGTATGGTGCTCTTTTGGGACAGGACTGCCTTGCAGGTCTGGGAGCACGTGACCTTCTGCAGCAAGGCATCGGAGATCTCTGAGCCACAGAGGTCAGGAACAGACCAGGGAGGGCAGAGGGAGGAACGAGGAGGCGTGGCAGGAGGTCGATAGGCCCCACGGCGCAGACCCAGAGCCCGCGTGGGTGGCGGACCTGTCCTGGAGGCTGAGCCCACGAGACCCGCTGGTGGAATGTGGCAGGAGGAGATGTGTGTGTCATCTTCCAGGCCAGGAGAGGAGGCCTGGGGAGAAGCCGCCCTGATGCTCAGGGTGGGATGGTGAAGAGGGGTCCAGGGCTACCCGGGTCGGGGGTGCCCTCCACACCTCCTGCTTTGGCCTGGGATGGTGGAAGGCGGCACCGTGGGCATGAGTATGAACTGGAAGGAAGGCAGACACCTGCGAGATGGGATCTCCTAGGAGTTGTTCACAAGACCCTCAATCTCAGTCCCTAACCTGGACTCACTGACTGTGCTGTGGACAGGGGCTGGGCTCACACAGAGTGATCGCCTTCCTGGACTGCTGCAGGGTCTTCCTGGACTTGGAACCGTTTCTATGAGCATCAAAGTCAAAGTGTGCAGAGCACAATCCAAGGTCACCTGGCCCTCGAAGGCCTGAGGCGCTGCTTCCTGCAGCACATCCTGACCAGGGAGGATCTGCAGCCAGCAGCCCTCTGAGCAGGAATGACAGGTGCCCAGTGATTCCAGGGTGCCTTGCGAGGAAGCTGCCGCTGTGAGCACCGTGACCAGGACAGAGCCTCCC
Organism: Sciurus vulgaris; assembly: GCF_902686455.1. Classification (NCBI taxonomy): domain Eukaryota; kingdom Metazoa; phylum Chordata; class Mammalia; order Rodentia; family Sciuridae; genus Sciurus; species Sciurus vulgaris. The sequence goes on along the minus strand of NC_136480.1, from coordinate 24,228,225 downwards.
GGGAGGAAGGCATGAGTTACCGCCCAAGGGAAGTTCTGTGCAGAGCAGTGATCCCAGAGAGGGGCCGAGCCCCAGAGCAGCGGGGTGTGGGATGTTGGGCGGGTTGTGCATGGACACGGGTGTGTGGCTCTGAACCAGGGCGAGGAGCATGCAGGTCACCAGGTGTTTCCTTGCCAAACGGGAGAAGCTTCCTGAGGTGCTGGGGAAGTGAAAGCAAATGCCAGCTAACAGACGATTCCAGGTTAAGAAACGGGTTTGTGTCGGGGCGTAGCCCCACGGCAAATCCCGTGGGAGGCCCGCTTCCATCCCCACCCCACACCCCCAGATAGAAAATGCCTGCGTTCATTTTTAGGGTGACCACTAAAATAATTGCAAAACTATATTATGATTTTAAAAAGGAAACATAAAAATAAAGAATCCATGACAGAGGGAGAGGGGGAGAGAAGGAAAGAGAGAGAGAGAAGAGAAAGAACAGGGCAAGTTTTAAGCATGTAATAAATTAGTAGATTATTTAAACAAAAATATATCAGTAGTAACAATGAATTCCCCAGTTAAAATGCAGTTATTTTCAGATAGTTCTTTCATTTAAAGAATAGGAAAAGATACTCTCAAAACCCACTCACTTTTGAGCAAGAGGCACCTATTGCCCATATCAGGAAAAATCTGAACCTCGTACCCATGCATCTTGGCCTCGAGGTCCCCAAGGAAGACAGGAAACAGCACAGCCGAGCGCTGGGTGGAACAGTGCCTTGGCCTCATGCGGAAGAGACAGCAAGGATGGCTTCAGAGGTGGGCACTGCCCCAGGCCTGGCCAGCAGGACCCACCCAGCAAATCCAAATGGGAGCTGTGGGGAAGGAGAGTTATAGGGCAGCCCGTTACCGAGTCGGCTGCAGAGATCTTGTGCCAGTAAGAGCCAGCGGGACTAAGGGGGGCTGAGTTAGGAATTCGAAGTCGCTTGATGGGGTGATCTTAAGTGCAGTATGCCCCGTTAAGAACAGGGAAGAAAGTCATTTCAGTCAATGCAGAGAAAATGGCTGAGTGAAGTGCTGATAATAGTTTAAAATTCTTAGCAAAGAATAAAGGGGGCTCGCTTAATCTACATATGGTATGGACCATACTTTGGGCATATGTTAACCTGAGTCTGAGTCCTGAAGTCCGTTGCCCTGGGGTCTGTGTCTCCTGCACATGTTAGCCTGAGTCCTAAATACTGAAGTCCCCTGCCCTGGGGACTGGGTCTCCTGCACACATGTTAGCCTGAATCCTGAGTCCTGAAGTCCCCTTCCCTGGGGTCTTGGTCTCCTGTGCATATGTTAACCTGAGCCTGAGTCCTGAAGTCCCATGCTCTGGGGTCTGGGTCTCCTGCACACATGTTAGCCTGAATCCTGAGTCCTGAAGTCCCATGCTCTGGGGTCTGGGCCTCCTGCACACATTGTAGCCTGAATCCAGAGTCCTGAAGTCCCCTTCCCTCGGGTCTGGGTCTCCTGCACACATGTTAGCCTGAATCCTGAGTACTGAAGTCCCCTTCCCTGGGGTCTTGGTCTCCTGTGCATATGTTAACCTGAGCCTGAGTCCTGAAGTCCCATGCTCTGGGGTCTGGGTCTCCTGCACACATGTTAGCCTGAATCCTGAGTCCTGAAGTCCCATGCTCTGGGGTCTGGGTCTCCTGCACACATTGTAGCCTGAATCCAGAGTCCTGAAGTCCCCTTCCCTCGGGTCTGGGTCTCCTGCACACATGTTAGCCTGAATCCTGAGTACTGAAGTCCCCTTCCCTGGGGTCTGGGTCTCCTGCACACATGTTAGCCTGAATCCTGAGTCCTGAAGTCCCCTTCCCTGGGGTCTTGGTCTCCTGTGCATATGTTAACCTGAGCCTGAGTCCTGAAGTCCCATGCTCTGGGGTCTGGGTCTCCTGTGCATATGTTAACCTGAGCCTGACTCCTGAAGTCCCATGCTCTGGGGTCTGGGTCTCCTGCACACATGTTAGCCTGAATCCTGAGTCCTGAAGTCCCCTTCCCTGGGGTCTGGGACTCCTGTGCATATGTTAGCCTGAGCCTGAGTCCTAAAGTCCCCTTCCCTGGGGTCTGGGTCTCCTGTGCATATGTTAACCTGAGCCTGAATCCTGAAGTCCCATGCTCTGGGGTCTGGGTCTCCTGCACACATGTTAGCCTGAATTCTGAGTCCTGAAGTCCCCTTCCCTGGGGTCTGGGACTCCTGTGCATATGTTAGCCTGAGCCTGAGTCCTGAAGTCCCCTTCCCTGGGGTCTGGGTCTCCTGCACATATGTTATCCTGAGCCTGAGTCCTGAAGTCTCTGCTCTGGGGTCTGGGTCTCCTGCACACATGTTAGCCTGAATCCTGAGTCCTAAAGTCCCCTGCCCTGGGGTCTGGGTCTCCTACACACATGTTAACCTTAGCCTGAGTCCTGAAGTCCCCTGCCCTGGGGTATTGGTCTCCTGTGCATATGTTAGCCTGAATCCTGAGTCCTGAAGTCCCCTTCCTTGGGGTATTGGTCTCCTGTGCATATGTTAGCCTGAATCCTGAGTCCTGAAGTTCCCTTCCCTGGGGTCTGGGTCTCCTGCACACATGTTAACCTGAGTCCTGAAGTCTCCTGCCCTGGGGTTTGGGTCTCCTCCACTCATGTTAGCCTGAATCCTGAGTCCTGAAGTCCCCTTCCCTGTGCATATGTTAACTGAATCCTGAGTACTGAAGTACCCTTCCCTGGGGTCTGGATCTCCTGCACACATGTTAGCCTGAGTCCTGAGTCCTGAAGTTCCATGCTCTGGGGTCTGAGTTTCCTGCACACATGTAGCCTGAATCCTGAGTCCTGAAGTCCCCTTCCCTGGGGTCTGGCTCTTCTGTGCATATGTTAACCTGAGCCTGAGTCCTGAAGTCCCCTGCCCTGGGGTCTTTCTCTCTGGGGGCTGTCTACAGTAAGTAGTCATTGGCCCTGGACAGTTCCATGCTATGAGCACAGAGGCAGAGTCTGGTGTGAAGGAGCGCCATATTGATGATTGGCAGCTGTTTACTACATTTAATAGCTGGTGTTAGGAAGGTCACTGAACAGGCAAATATAAAAATCAAGTAAATCCCTATAAGTCAGAAGTGATCAGAAGAATACATTTAAAATATCATTTCTAATACCATCAAAGTGACAAGATACCCAAAACATATTAATAAAAGATCGGAAAAATTTCTATGAATAAATGGTAAAATATTATCCAGAGAAACTAAAAATAACTGTGATAGAAAAATCTGTCATATTTGTAGACTGGAGGAGTCTATCATAAAGGTATCAGTTACCCTCAAATTCATTTTGTACTCGGTGTTGGGCATCCTTGTCCTGAGACATTACCTTTGAGAAATTGGCCAGCTGTTCTAGAATGAGGATCTACTAGATCCCAAGATTTGTTTTAACACTAGGTTTAAATATTTGATCCGAAACAGCATTCTAGTAACGGTGGGCAAAGAGAGCGACAGAACAATGGATTTCCACCCAGGCACACACAGGACACGCGACTCCCGAGAAAGCCGGCCGCCCAGAGCAGGCAGCGGTGGATTATGTTCACACGTTGGGCAGGGCAGGTTAAGAATCCGTCCCACACACCCACGACTTCACACCAACCACACACTGGACGCAAAGACCGAACCCGGCTGAACTGAGTTACTTGACTAAACTCATTTCATGCAGTAGCATTTTGAAATAAAATGTAAGAGACTCTCTCTAAGCTGGGTTGGGCCATTTTGTAGAAGAGGCCTCAGGAAGCGTCGACCACGAGGGTGAAGGCCGCCGCGCTGTCTGCCTGAGAGCAGAGAGGACGGTGCTCTCCCGGGGGGAGGAGGCCAGCACGCTGCAGCAGAGCCCCAGCCAGGAGGGACGCTGCAGGAGCTGGAGGGTGGCGGACCGCCTCGCCCACGCCCTCGCCCTTAGCAGCTCCACGGCCAGTCCTGGCAGCCTGGAGGCCCCGAGGCTTGCGAGGCCAAGAGACCGCCAAGTGACAGTGCCGTCTCAGGTCTGTCTCCTGGGCATCTTGGGGAGGTGAGGTGGATGTTCCCGCAGCCGTGGCCTGAGCCTGGGCGGCAACCAGCAGCCCCACACCAGCCACCCACCTCGCACCCACCCGCGAGCCCAGTCTCAGGAGCCCAAGCACCTCGCCTGTCCAGACCCCCAGCAGGCCCAGACTGCAGCTGGACAAGGCTTGCTGCTTCGCTCAACCACATGTCACTCAGCAGTAGCACCTGCTACACCCGGAAAGAGATGTGAGCACTTGAGAAGATGCGCCCTCGTCGTTCTCGGGGAAACTTCAAACGACAGCAGGGCCCAAGCCAGAACGGCCAGAATTGAAGAAGGACAGCACTCAGTGCTGGAAAGGGTTCGGAGCAACTCAGGTTGTCCAGAGACGCTGGCGCGAGTGTAGAGTGACAGGCACTCAGCTTGTTAGTTAATAGGATTCACAATACAGATACTTTATGATCAGCTATTTTATTTCTAGACATACATTTAAAGAAAACTGCACCTGTGTCTGAGAAACATAGGAGAATGTTCACATCACCATTATTCATAGTAGCCCTAAAGTGAAACAACCCAAATAGCCATCAGTTGTTGAATGGAGAGTGCTGTAGTCATACAGTAGAATACTATACAGCAAAGAAAAGGAAAAATCATAGTTGAGAGTGGTGACATAACAACTGCCTTTGTTAAATACCAGGCAAAGGAAGTCATATATAAAGAATACGTGCTGTACTATTCCAATTATATGAGGTCTTAAAAGAGCCTAAGTAAACTATATTGAAATGTATTCTTCACAAGAGAGAAAAGTCTGAAAAAGCAGGGAAGAGGTAACTAAGTTAGAACAGCGTTGTCTTTGCTGGGAGGGAGGGCGGCCTAGAGCCCCCGGGTTCACGTCTTCCCTGCCTGTGGCTGCACAGTGGTTTGCTGCGTGGCACTCCCTGATTGACGGGTACCCTTAAGCTTCCCATGCTTCCCATCAGCTCCCTGTGTTCCCCAAGGAGAAGGCCAAGGAGCCAGGCTGTGGGGTAGTCCAGGAGTGTGGTGGGACTCTGCTCAGCCACCCTGACCCGGCCCTGCTGTCGGCTGCCTGGAGTCCGTAGCCTTCCAGGAGGCCGACCCCGTGAGAAGCTGGCCCAGTAGCTCAGTATGTAGCACAGACGAGGTCCTAGAATCCGTGGGAAATGACGCCCGATGGGCCCGGCTGGGGTGTGGATGGGACCCCGTGCTGTGCGGCTTGCTCCTGGGGCAGTGGGCTCACGCTGTCCATCATCCCACGCTGCCGCGGGGCAGGCAGTGGGACGCTCCTCAGGAGGCGCCTGTCCTGTCTCCCCCAGGGCCGCTCCCCCATCCTGTTTCTTGTGGCCAGAGGATTGTGGACCTGGTTCTCGGCCTGCTCAGTGCATAGGGGAGTCTAGAATGTGTGCGTGTCTGTGCACACATGCCTGCTGTCGCCGTGACACCTGGCCGCACACACCCGGCTCAGGAGGAGAGGGAGGCACCAGCCCCGTGCCTGGCCAGGCTGCCAGAGCCACACACCTGTGGCCCGGCTGCAGCAAGGACGCCGCTGTCACTAGGGTGGACCCAGCGTGGCCGCTGCCCCATCTGCTAATACGATTGACTTTATTCGTCCGACCAGTGGGAACACAGGTTGTTTGACCAGGACAGCCTGGAGAACTTTTTAAGAATCGTTCCCCAAGGATATCATGTCTGGTCAGATGTCAAGCTCGGAAAGACAAGTACGCACGGGAGGCAGCAGAGAATGGCCGGCAGCCACCGGGGTGGGGGCCAGGGCAGGGAGGGCTGGGGGAGGGCGGCCACCAAGGGGCTTTCTCTGCAGCCCGGTGGGATGGCTGCCACCAGCAGTGCCCCATCGAGTATTCCTAAGCAGTCAGAGCGGATGTTGAACGTCTCCAGAGAGGGAACCCAGAGCTGAGGTCACGGGAGAGCCCGTCCCCGGTCAGCGTGCTCGGTCACCCGTACCCGTGGAGAGGAGCGCTCACTCGAGGTCATGGGAGAGCCCGTCCCCGGTCAGTGTGCTCGGTCACCCGTACCCCGTGGAGAGGAGCTCACTGCACCGATTACAGTGAGGATGCGTTTTTAAAAGCAGCCTCCCCGGTCCTCCCTAGACCACGCAGGCAGCCTTCCCGTGTGCTCCTGTTACCGACTGTGGCAGATCTTCCCGAGACGCTGAGCTGCCAGATGGGAAGCCGCTGGTCGGGGAGCGCCAGCGCAGTGCTCGGCAGGACGTCAGGATGTCCTTGAGGCCTCGGGAGAGGAGGGCCTGAGGAGGGCCCGGTCCTCCCCACCCCCACCTGCAGACCAGGATGGCCACCTGCCTGCTTGCTGATGGAGCCTTGCCCACCACGGAGGGACTGTCCTCCTCTGTCCTCAGGCCGCAGTGAGCGGCAGGGCTGACCACAGACTGGCCTGCGAAGCCTGGGACGGTGGCCTGCTGGCCGTGTGCCGACCCTCCCATGAAGGCGGCCTGTGTGGTGGCTTGCCATGGCGGGCGACGGTCGAGTGGGTGGCGTGACCACAGGCCAGCCCTCGGCCACTTGTGCTCAGGCTTCTTTCTGCGTGTGACGCTCGATTCATGGTTGAAGTACCCAGGGTCTCTCCTTGGAAGCTTGTCCCCCGCTTGCGCTTGGTGTCCTTCATTTGCCCTTGGAGCCAGGCTGGGTTTGGTTCTGCTGAAGTGCAGTGAGATGTGGGGAGTCAAGTCCTGCCCACTCCTCGGAAGCACAGCCGCAGTGCTGCAGCGGCAGCAGTCCAGCAGGCCTTCAGGGGACCAGAGTCGTGATGGGCGTGGACTGGCGGGCACTGTGCTGGTCTGCCGCTGGGCTCCGGGACAGGTTGCCAGCGTGGGGGCCGGGCTGTCCTCTAACGGGTAGCTAGCAGGAAGCGTGGCCAGCGTGTTCCTCCTGCCCATGGCCCTCCAGCGTGGGCCGCTCCTTCCTGTACCAAGCGCTCCTGAGCCTGGTGCTCACGGCTCCTTGTGAGGTATTGCTTCGTAAATAGGAAGCTGAACTACGAATAACCAGGAAAGACAGTGGGGTCAGGGCTTGGCAGGACGGCCAGGCTTTGAGATTTCCATGACCTCACGGTGGAAAATGTCATGTCGTCAAAATCATCCTTGGTTTTTTATTTTAAGTGGCCCATACAGATTAAGATCGTGGCAAAGCACCCGGAATAGAAGATTTGCCATTCACATTTCTAGGGTGCAGCCCCGCGGTGTTAGGCGTGTTCCCGCTGCTGGACATTGGTCTCCAGACCTTTCTCCCTGCGCACCTGAGACTGTGCACTTGCTGAGGGCGTCCGCCGTCTTCCCAGCCTGGCGCGCTCCACCTCCTGTGTCTATTCCCGGGCCCACGCGAGGGTCCGAGGACGTCGGTCTTCCTCCTGGTGGCTGGTTTGCTGCTCGCAGGGCCCTCAAGGCTGAGCCACGCAGGGCGGGTTCCCTGCGTGTCCAGGCTAAGTGCCACCCTGGGTGTGGTCCTGCGTTGGTCGACCCTCCTGCTGTTGTGGATCGTGCTGCTCTGAGCCAGTGTCCCTTGAGGTCCCGCTTACACTCTTCTGCTGGACACCAGAAGCCAGGCTGCGGTCACGTGGGTCCTGCTCTCGCCTGGGAGTTGACCTGCTGTCCCCAGCATTTCCACCAGCAGCAGGCAGGGTCCCCTCCTTCCTCACCACCTTGCTGGCCGCCTTCCTACTGAGCGTAGAGTGGACTCCCATGTGGTCTCGTTTGCATTTTCTTAATGAGGAGGCTGCCAAGCATCTTCCCCCTGCTTGGTGGCCATGGCTATCTTCTTTGGAGAAACATCTATTCAGACTCGCCCATTTAAAATCAGCCGTTTGGTTTTGTCGTTGCTGATTCCTGGGGATCCTTTTCTATCGGGTATTGACCTTATCAGATATGAGATCTGCAGCTGCCCTTGCCCACTCCAGTCTTTTCATTCTGTGGCTTGTGTTCTTTGGTGCAGTCTATGACTTTTTAAAAATCTTCCAGTTTGTCGATTAAATGAAGTCTCATAGCTGAGAAATGACTCTCATTTCTTGACCCTTCTGGACAGTGTTTTCCCCAGTACGCTTTCTGTAGAGAGGGAGTTGCCACAGAGTGGCCTGCAGAGTGTGCCGGTACCCAGGGAGGCAGGCGGTGAGTTTCAGGGGACGTCCAGGGAGGCACCATCAAGGTGTGGACGTAGGCGCAACGTCCGCAGGTCCTCCCAGCTGCAGTCGCAGGTTGTCACTACATGCCCCACCTGGTCCTGTGCGGCCTCTGCTGCCCACTGCAGCGTGGTCCACTCGCACTTCTGGGAACCGTCCAGCTGGAAGACCGTGGGTGGCTGCCAAGGAGTCCGCTCCACAGCCACGTTGCGCCCGCCGTGGCTTCTCTGTCCTTGTGCTTGTTTCGGTGGTGGTGAAACACCAGGACAGACCGCGACTCGGTCCCAGAAGCTGGGACCCATCCCGCTGGGATTCAGTCCCAGCACCCGCCCCGCCCCTCCCTTCCCTCAGGGCTCCCCCTTCAATCCATTTACGAATTAAAAAGAAAAGTTCTCTGGACACGCGACGCCAGGACGCACTGTCCGACCCTGGCGAGCACACACGCGGGAGTCCGGTGGGCCCCCCGCCTTCTCCCCTTCCGGGCCGGCTTCCCCTTGGCATCCTCCCTCTGCTCGCTGCCTTTCCTCTGCTGTCATGAGATTCCCCCCTTGACTGTTTGACCCCTTCTTTTGGATCCCTTCTGCCTCTCAGAGGCACAGTCGGCTTGGCTTTTGGGGACTGGCTCCTTCACTTGGCATGGTGTTCCCCGCACCGCCCTCTTCCCGGCCCAGGCCGTGATGCCGTTCTCCCGTGGCTGAGAAGCACCCCGCTGTGCACATGCGCCACACTGCCTCCCTCCCTCCCTCTGTGGAAGGGCACCTGGGCGGGCTTCAGAACGTGGCTGGGTGGGCTGAACCGCCCTGAGCGTCGAGGTGGCCGCGTCGCGCTGGTATGCCGACTTTGAATCTTTTGGATAGATGCCCAGAGCTGGGTCGTTGGTGGTTTCCTTGCAGGTTTTCTGAGGAGTCTCCGCACTGCTTTGCAGAGTGGCTGCACTCATTTGCAGTCTCACCAAAGACACAGCGCGTGCCTTTTCCTCAGTCCTCGCCGACATTCATCGTTCCTTGTGTTCTTCACGATTGCCATTCTCGCTGAAGTGAGATGATGACTCAGTGTGGTTTTAATTTGCTTTTCCCTAATTGCTGGACATGTTGAGTATTTTTCATGTGTTTGTTGATCATTTTTATTTTTTTCATTTGAGAAGAGTCTGTTCAGGTCCTTTGCCCATTTCTTGATTTGTTTGTGTGTTTGATGTTAAGTTTTTGGATTCCTTTGTATATTCTGGATATTGACACCCTATCTGAGGAGCAATAGGCTCTCTCTTCATGATCTTGATTGTTTCCCTTGCTGTGCAGAAGGCTTTTAATTTGATGCCGTACCAATTACTGGCTTTTTATTTTATTTCTTGTGCTTTAGGAGTCTCATTGAGAAAGTCAGTTCCGGGGCCAACGTGTTGGAGAGTTGGGCCTATGTTTTCTTGCAGCAGTTGCAGGATTTCTGTTCTATTCCTAGTTCTTTTATGCACTTTAAGGTGACTTTTGTGCAGGGCAGGAGATAAAGGTTGAATTTCATTCTTCTACCCGTATCCCTTTAATTTCCTTTTTTCGCCTGCTTTCTCTGGCTAGAGTGTCAAGGCCTGTGTGGACAGGAGTGGTGGATGTGGGCATCCTTGTCTTACTCCTGGTTTCAGAGGAAATGCTTTCGGTCTTTCTCCTCTCAGTGTGATGTCAGCCTTGGGTTTGTCATGTAGAGCTTTACAACGTGGAGGTGTGTTCCCTCTGTCCCTAGTTTTTCTAGTGTTTTAAGTATGAATAGGTGCTATACTTTGTCAGGTGCTTTTTCTGCCTCTGTTGGAATAATCGTGTGATTCTTGCCTTTAAGCCTGTCTATGTGGTGAATGACATTTATTGGTTTCTGTGTGCATCCCAACGGAGAAACCCACTGGATCACGGTCACTGTCTTCTGAATTGTCTCTGTGTGCGCTGCCAGTATTCCATGAGGAGCTTCTGCATCTGTGTTCACCAGGGATGTTGCCAGCATCCTTTCCCTAATGTGCCTTTGCCTGGTTTGGTATCAGGATGGTGCTGGCTGTGTAGAATGAGTCTGTTCCCTCCTTTTCTCTTTCATGGAGTAATTTGAGGAGGATTGGTGTTCGTTCTTCCTTAAAGATCTGGCAGCATGTGGCTGAGGATTCACCTGGTCCTGGACTTTCTTTGTCAGGGGCTTTTGGTGGCTGCTTCCGCATGGTTACGTGATCCTGATGTGTTCAAGAGACTTTCTGATGGAGATCCTCTAGTGTCCGTGCTCAGAGTCCTATTCAAGTCATTAAAACTGTTTATCTCCAAGACTCTGCCCGCGACCAAGGGGAGGGCATCAGACATGTCCTGGGTCACATGCAGAAGTCAGGCGAGCGTCTTCCTGCAGGGCACCTGAGGCCGCCTGGTGTGGGACACATTTATACCTGCTCTTGTCCCCTGTCACACCAGGAATGACGTTTTGGACTGAGCAGCCCGAGACCTTCCTTTGAAAAGGCACGTGTTCTCAGTGGAGACAGCCTCTGAAGACACGCTTCTACGTCTTCGCACATGTGTTTTCTGAACCTGGAGTTAAAGCTCCGCCTGGGAAGCCCAACCCAGGGAAGCAGACGTCAGTCACAGCTTCTCTCCTCGCGTGTCTGTTTTCACCTTCGCTGTGCTTTGGGTAAATGCGCCAAGAAGCTCTCACCTGTCCCTCCAAGCACTTAGGGTAGGTCTTGGATTCGTTTTGAATTAAACATACTTGCGTGTCAGGAGAGGTCCGGCTCCATGCCTTTGCAGGTGGTATCCAGTCCCCCCGGTTGTTGGAAGGACTCTCTGTCCCTGTCAGTGATGCTGACCATGGCGGTGAGGGGTTGTCTCTGGTCTCTCGTGTGGTCCACCTCCTCGAGGCCCGTCTGCTCTTCATTCTGACAGCTCCGTAGCAGATGACGATTGGGAAGCATGGCTCCAGTGCTCTCTTCCTGCTGAGGTTGTCTTGGTCATTTGGGTCACCTCTGCAGCTGCCTGTGCCTGTGGTTTCTTACAGCCGTTCACAGTACATGTAGGTCCACTGAAGCTGGATCCGGGTGAAGAGAAGGGAGCAGAGCAGCATCTTCTGCAGTGTCTGCAGCGGTTCTCGACCCAGTCTCCTCAGGAGACCATGAGATCCCGGGCAGCCACGGGCGTGGGCTGCGGGGGGGTGCAGGCTGCAGCTCTCAAGTGTCCACACTTGTCTGAGGGCCTTGCCGGGCGGTTCTGTAGAAGCCCCCCCCCATCTCCTTATTCACACCCAGATCTTTCAGCCTTTGAGATCAGAGAATGACAAAAACCGTCTGAAGCCCCAAACGTCTTGACACATTTCCCAGGTGTCTGTCACCTTTGGAAATGTGACGGTCTGGCTCTAGTTTCTATGACACATACCTGAAAGGTGGAGTGAAGATAGTCTAAGAGCTTTCAGCACAACCGGGATCGGGAGCACCGTGTGGAGGCGGGTCCTGCTGCGAGCCAGGAGTCCTTTCTCCTCACGCTGAGCCAGCAGTCCTTCTCCTCACGCTGAGCTGGTGTCCAGGGTGGAGTCAGGCGTCAGGACGAAAGTCAGCATGCAGTTTCTCCAGGGACTTAAACAGGAAGACGGGGAGACAGACGCCCGTTTCCTTGCTAACAGTGTTTCAGGGCACGCTTGATCTGTTTTGTGATGCATCCATCTGATTATTCACGGGGCTCAATTTATTGAGCGTTTTCAGATGTTGTCCTGACTGTGTGTGTGTTGCTCACCAGCCTGAGGCCTCGCGTGGACTCGGGATGATGATCAGATGATGGAAAGTGAGATCGTGTCCCTGTGTTCTTAACCACCCTGGCAGAACTCATTCTTCTGTGTCAGTGCATCTTTCACATATGTGGGATCATCTGTGCCGTTCCAGGAAATGTGGGGTTCACTCCTGGACTGGATGTACCCGCGCAGTCGACGGGAACACCGTGTGGTGGGTGTGTGAGCAGGCTGGGATCCCAGCTCTCCGTGGTATCTCTGATTCAGTGATCGTGGGTCTCCCAGTCCTTCCCAGATGAGCCAGCGTTCATGGTCGAATGTTGAAATACCAAGATGAATGCACCTGATTCACTGCTTTGTTCGACATTGTACTTTTGCCATCTAGATCAATCAAAATTCAGCCTGCACTGCATTTTCTAGTAGTCGACGAGGATCATGAGGGAGAGCCTCCCTTCAGTAGCTGTGCTTCTTAGATAGGAGCCTCGTGACTTCCCAGGGAGCCATCCTGGAGGCCTGCAGGGATGATCACGTGCTGTTCATGAGGACACTGAGGGCCTTGTAATTAGTCCAGCCACTGTGGAAATCCATGAGGGGGCTTCTCAACAGTGTGGTGCGAGCCACCCCGGGACCCTGCGGGACCACCCTCAGTGTTCACCCTGAAGGATGAAAGGCGTCTTTGCACGGTGGCACCTGCTCAGCCTGTTTGCAGCAGCACAATTCACGGCAGTCAGACCAGGGAACCAGCCTCGGTGTCCATCAACAGATGGATGGATAAGGAAAACGTGGCACAGAACCACCACGGCCTTTATTCAGCCATAAAGAAAAATGAAATCGTGTCATCTGCGGGAAAATGAATGGAACTTGAGACCATTATGTCAATCAAAAGAAGTAAAACTCGGAAGGCCAAAGGTCGTTTTTTCTCTTGTATGTGGAAGCTGGAGAGGAGAAAGGAAGAGAAAGGTGCAGAGGACCTCGTGAAAACCAAAGGGGACCATGGAGTAGAAGGAAGGGACCCGGGAAGGGTGGAAGGAAGGGGCATGCTGGACAGCGACACCGGCAAACGGGATGGCGTGTTGTGTGTGCAAGCACACAATGACAGTCCCGTGCACAGCCGTCGTGCACCAGCAAAACAGCCTGGACCAGAGGCAGGCCCGCTGTTTCTGGGCCTGTGCCCACAGGGCCAGCCCCGCCAGCCTGGGCCACAGTGTCCTTTGGTCCCCAGAGCCGACTCCGGAAGTGCTTCCCTCTTAGTCGGCATCTACAGGAAAGGACACTCGGTCTTCGATGGGCCTCGGATCCAGGCTTCAAACCCTGTCCCCCGTTCAACAGGAGCGGTCTCCGACTCGGGTGCTCTGTGTTTTGTCAGTTTCGAGGTGCTCTGCATGATTTTGCTCTGCTAATGACCCTGACGATTCCAGTGGCAGTGTGCAGCCAGATCTTCCGGTGCCCAATGGCAGGGATGCCAGTCCTGGCAGGAGCCATCTCACAGCGTGTGAACTTCATCAAGTCGATAAACACACGCAGCCAAGGGGGCTCTGCCTTCTGTGGAATGTCAGCTATGAAAAATTAAACCATCACGTACGTTCCAGGAAGCAGATTGGAAAGGAACCATCAGCCAAAGGAGGCTGATAGGATGAAAGATGGCGTGGAACGGAACGGCTTGTCCAGCCTGGCACGCACAGGGCGGGCACGGCACTCCCGAGTGGGGGAAAACCCCGGATGCCTGAGTTTAGGACGGTGTCCTAAGGAAAACCAGCGTCGAGATGGACCTTGCAGCTTGCCATGGGCACAGCCCATGCACCTGCCATAAAAGGCAAAGTCTGGACAAAGCAAGCTGCTCCCAACTCCATGAGCAGAACCTGAGACAAGTGGGAGACTCCCATTTTCACAGCTGGATTCAGGGGTCTCCCCACCTCCCGCTTCCTGCCGTTGAACACCTATGTATGCACACGGGTATACCAGACTTTCACATCCTACGTGTGTGAGTGTGTAGAATGCATGTGTGTGTCTGTGTGATCAAATGCTCTTCACGTATGCACAGGGAGAACTCCATGACGCACTGGGAAGGGAGTTGGCTGGGCTTCCGACCACCTCTTTCAAAAGTATTTCTGTAGTTTCCTCTGTTCCTTCCTTCTGAGAGAGGGATCTAGGATGACGAGAGTGTGTCCCAGAGGAAACGCCCGTGAGCCATGGAGACGCAGAGAGCGCTCAGGACATGCGGCCTGAGCCAGGTGCCCTTGGCCTGAGCTCTGTAAAATGAGCTTGTGCACAGGGGCAGGGGAAGCTGGGGTGGAACTGGGGCCTCGCCCTGGCCCCTCCAGTCCAGTCCCATCCACCCCTCTGAAGTGCTGGGCCCAGTCACGAGGGGCCTCTTGCTCTTGAGATGGCCTCTCTCTCTGGAAGTGCACCTGCGTCCTACACGAATCTCCGTCCTCGCCTCTGGCGCCTGCTCAAATTCCTTTCCATTGCTTATGCCAGGAGCCCCACTGGTCCCGAGTGGGTCCCACTGCCCCTCTGGGGACTCTCCGCCGCCTCTTGGGACAGCGCTTTTCCCGTGACACTTTGGTGTGTCCTCCTCCCTCCCTCTGAACCCACGGTGGCTGGACAGGTCACAGTGACCTCAGGGTCTGGGAAGACGTCTTCGGCACAGCTCTGTCCTGCAGAGTGTTTATGGGAGGGCTGCGTCTGTGCACGTAGCCTGATTTCATCTCGGCTCTCGACACGGGGCTTGGCTGGTGTTGCTTCTGATCCCCGCTGGTCAAGGCGGGGTCCTCTGGAAACACTGCTAGATGTGTGCCGTTGTTCACCTGCAGTGTGGTTGTGGATTTGAGGACAGAGTCCCCTGCTGCTTTGACCACCTCTGCTTTCTTACCTGCCCACATTGTGAGGCAGCTCTGCTGATCTCTGGTGCTGACCAGGAGCACTGTTTTAAAAAACCACATGTTCGACCTGCTGGGAAGTTCTGCCGATGCTGTTCTCTCCTCAAGTTCTCTTGTATGCTCATGGCTCACGATGTCCTTAAGTCTGACCATTGACCTGGGTCAAGAGTGAGGATCTGGAGTCCTTCTAGAATGAATCCTTGCCAAATTTACTGATTGCTGAACTGTGTTAATCCTCACGTGAAGAATGTTTTGCAGCGGTCATTTTTTTCTGTTAATGAGTTAATGTTGCCTTCAGCTTAATTAATTAAACTTTAATTGTGCTGGCTATAAGCCTCACCACTCGGTGGTAATGGGTTTTTATAGTGAGCAGGGGCTGACAAAATAAGAGAAGCTGCAGGATTCTCAGGTGCCCTCTGGTGTGGGGGACCCTGTCATGGGCCTGTGTCGCAGACAGGAACCAAGTCCTGTGTCGCAGACAGGAACCAAGTCCTGGGGACCTTCTGGGGGTCAGAACTTAAACCCACTGCATCTGAGTCTGGAGCCTGGGCTCTTGGTTGCTTTGCTGGACACAGGCCAGGAACCTGTTCTCCATGATTCACCTGTGACGTGCCACCACCCAAGGCTGGGCTTTTGCTTTCTTGGCATAAGTGAAATGTGGGGAGAGGGTGTGGGTGGGGGCTCTGGTGGGGGGTCTCGTCAGGCGAGCTCTGTGTTTCCTTCCAGTTTTGGAATAGAAACAAACTGCCAGGTGTTGGTGGAGGCTGCCCTGAGGTTGAGGGCACTGCCTGGTATCCTGGAAACGGGCACAGAGAGGGTGCCAGGGAGAAGTGGGGAGAAACGCCAGGCGTCCCTTGCCACTCAGGGAGAAAGAAGCAGTGGGCCAGCTTCCTGGGTGTGGGCTCTGCCCTGCAGCCCACCAGCTGTTCCCCCTGGGCAAACCTCTGCTCTCCTCTGTGCCTTAACCGCCCATCTGCACAGCGGGGCTGGCGATCCTGGTACCAGGGCCGTTCAGCGACTGAGGATCTGCAGCTGGCAGGGAAGGAGCGCTGTGCGCTGGTGCAGGCCCTCTGTGGCCATTGTCACCTGTGCTCTCAGGGTCCGAGTCCTCGTTTCAAGCACTGTGGGATGAGAGGCTCGGGAGCCCTCTGTTCTGTAACGTGCACAGACCTCCAGCACAGGCCTGTCATGCAGGCCCTGCAGCAGGCCCTGGTGAGCGCTCAGGTGTCCTCGCGCGGGCCCTGCAGCAGGCCCTGGTGAGCGCTCAGGTGTCCTCGCGCGGGCCCTGCAGCAGGCCCTGCAGCAGGCCCTGGTGAGTGCTCAGGTGTCCCCGGCGTCCCACGTCACCCTTCAGCTGCTCCTCTTCAGCCACGGCTCTGCAGGCCGGGTCTTGGGGGCCAACAGGCTCTTGCCAGTGGCGCACCTGCCGAGGGTGCACTTAGCTTGACTCGACTCAAGTTCCCAGCCCTGAGGGAGCCACTGGCCTGTGCAGGAGGGTGGCCCAAGGCAGCAGCAGCCAGCCATCCTTCAGGAGGGTGTTCTGGAAAGTGCTCCATGAGCCTGCAGGTGCCCCAGTGGCCTCTCAGCAGCTCCTGATGCTAGGCAGAGACCTTCCAAGGTCGTTTTATGGGGTTTGTCCTTGCGTTTCCCTGCTGCCTCTCTCCTGTGTCTCTAGTCACCTTCCCATAAACAACCTGCATCTAGGTCCTGTCGCAGGTCCTGATTCCTTGGGACCCACACTAAAACACAAGCTGTCCTAAAATCGTAATGCAAAGCAGAGTCTGGGTGGGATCTCTGTGCACCACATGTCCTAGCCAGGGCCGACTCCACCATGTCCAACCGTCTGCCAGCCCATGGACATCAGCAGAAGCAGACCAGTGACCAGGCCAACGAGAGGACGAGCCAGCATGCTTCTTGGAACTTGCGTTCTTGGGACACGCCAGTTGGGTATTGCTTAAGTTTATTCAGTAAACGCTGTACGGGAAGCACGGCCAGAGGATGTCAAAATCCCCCGTAGAGAGTTCTTGCATCTTGCCTGGTTACTTCCGTCTTTGGTCCTGGAAAATTTTCAGTGTCCCCTGTGGTTCTGAAGGGGGAGGAAGAAAAATTGGTGAATTTGATGATTCTTGGTCTTTAAAAAACACATGCACGCACACACACACACGTGTGTGGCTATAAGTGTTGTACATATTAGAAGACACCCATCAAACTCATCACTCCTCTGTTCTGGGCTCTGTCCCAGGTGTGCATGACAGGAAAGGTGAGCCATTTGATTCACAACTTGAAAGAGGGGGCTTGGAGACCAGAGAGGTGCACAGTCAGGAGGATGTTTTGGGTAGGATTTGGACCCTGTGAGGGAAGCTGTCCTCAGATGTGTGTCATGCCCCATGGGGACTCTGGTGGCCACACCTTCATTTGCTTACACAATAACACAACAGGCCTCCCAGATGATCTGAGAACCAGGGTGTTCTTTCAACCTGCATGTTCTGCTGCAACACAAGAGCAGTTTGTGTGAACTCATGAATGCCATGGGTTCAGAATTTCAACTTTCCAAAGGGGATTTGAGGCCTAACCCATTTGATGTGCGGGATCTGAGGGACTCAGGATTTGGAGCACCTTGTGTTGCTCCATAGCCTGGGCAGATGATCGCCTCCATGGGGCAACCCTGCAAGAGCCACTGCACACCCAGAGTGGACTCCGTTGGCTGACCTTGGCTCCAGCGGACCACAGCACAATTGGCCCCTCAGAATTCTGTGGCCCG
The DNA here is from genome assembly GCF_902686455.1 of Sciurus vulgaris. Classification (NCBI taxonomy): domain Eukaryota; kingdom Metazoa; phylum Chordata; class Mammalia; order Rodentia; family Sciuridae; genus Sciurus; species Sciurus vulgaris. The sequence continues at coordinate 24,210,693 of NC_136480.1, read as the reverse complement.
CTGAGTAGGGCTGGGACCCATTCAGTCACTATGGAAGAGGGTGGGGAGGTCTTCACAGGTGAACTGTAGATAAGAGAATGAGCCTTATTAGGATGAGTTACGAAAGCCAAGTCCACTAACATGCACGTGAGGCAGCATGGGTGAAGGACAGGACGTTCGACTCCAGCCTTCTGAACAGACCACAGTGAGAAGAATCGAGACCTCAACATGCTGCTAGTGAGACTTTCATCCAAGATCATTTTTGTGACATCATTATTTTTATTTTTCCACGTTTTTTGTTGGTGCATTATAGTCTTAAACGCAGTGGTGGGACTTGTTACACATACATCCATACCTGCACGCAGTATAGTGATGCCACTTGGCCAGCATTGCTCCCCAGCCCTTCCCTCTCCCTCCCCTGCCTTGGTCCCTTCCGCTACTGATGGCCCTTCAAGTTTCATGAGATCACCGACCCCATCCCTTCTTTTCCTTTTTCCTCTCAAACTTCTACAGCTTGAGCAAAATGAACTTTGACGTTCTAGGTTTGACTTACTTCACTTCACACAGTGGCCTCTAGTTCCATCCATGTTCCTGCAAATGCCAAAATTTTATTCTTCGTTATGACTGAGCAAAACTCCACTGCATATCTGTAACACATTTTCTTTATCCATTCATCTGCTGAGGGAACCTAGGGTGGCTGCCTAGTTTGGCTATTGTGAATTGTGCTGCAGTAAACATGGGTGTGCATGCATCACTGTCATAGATGGCTTCAGTTCTTCAGGATAAGCACCAAGGACTAACCTAGCTGGGTCCTGTGGTGCTTCCTTGCCTTGTCTTTTGAGGAATGTCTACTGATTTCCATGGTGGCTGTATTAATTTACAGTCCCACCAACACTGTGAAAGTGTTCTTTAATCTCCGCTTCCTCTACAGCATTTATTTTTATTTGTATTCTTGATGATTGATCTTCTGACTATTGTTAGATGAAATCTCAGTGTGATTTTGAGTTTTAATTTGTTTCCCTAAGAGCAAAAAAAAAAAAAAAAAATCAAGCATTTTTCCAATTCTTGTTGGCCATGAGTATTTCTTCTTGTGAGAAGTGTCTATTCAGTTCATTTGCCCTTTATTAACTGGGTTGTTTGTTTAGCTTTTTGGAGTTATTTGCATATTCTAGATATTAATCCTCTGTCAGAAGAGTATATAGTAAAGATTTTCTCCCACTCTTTGGGGTCTTTCTTCTCATTCCTAATTGTTTCCTTTGGTGTGCAGAAGCTTTTTAATTTGATGCTGTCCCATTATTTACTCTTGGCATTATTTCCTGAGCTTTAGGAGTTCTGTTGAGAAAGTTGTTGCCTGTGCCTAAAAGATGGAGTGTTGATCCTACATTTTCTTCTAGGTGTTGCGTAATCTCTGGTCTAATTCCAAGGTCTTTGATCCATTTGTGCAGGATGAGAGACACGGGTCTGATTTCCCTTTTCTATATATGAATAACAGTTTTCCCAGCACCATTTGTTGAAAAGGCTATCTTTCATCTAGACATATGCTTTTGGTATCTTTGTCAAGGATCAGATGACTGTGGAAGTGTGGGTTTGTCTCTGTCTCCCATTCTGTGCCCTGCAATGTGTCTGTCTCTATGCTACTACTCTTCAGTCTGATTACTGTACCTCTAGTGTAATTTGAGGTCAGTTACTGTGATGCTTCCACCATTGCCTTTTTGGCTTAAAATTGCCTTGGGTATTCTGGGTCTTTTATTCTTCCAAGTGAATTTTAGTATTTATTTATTTATTTTTAGTTCTGTGCAGAATGTCATTGGTATTTTGATGAGGATTGCATTGAATCTATATTGCTTTTGGTAGTATGCCCATTTTAGCAATATGATTCTGCTCATCCATGAACATGGGAGCTCAATCCATGTTCTGAGGTCTTTTTCAATTTCTTTCTTCAGTGTTCTATAGTTTTCATTGTAGATGCTTTCACCTTCTTGGTTAGATTTGTTTCTGTTTGTTTGTTTGTTTTTTGTGAATGGGATTGTTTTTCTGATTTTTTTTTTAGTAGATTCATTATTGGTATATACGAAAGCTATTGGTTTTTGTATGTTGATTTTGTAACCTGCTACTTTGCCAAACTTTGGATCTTCTAGGTATAGGACCATACCATCTGCAAACAGTGGTAATTTGACTTCTTTCTTTCCTATCTTTATCCTTTTATTTCCTCCCCTTGCCTAATTACCATCTTTGTCCTGTCCCCAATTTTAAAAGAAATGCTTTCGGTTTTTCTCCATTTACCATGAGGTTGGCTTTGGGATTTTCATATGTAGCTTTTATGAGGTTGAGGTAGTTTCTTTTGTCCCTAGTTTCATCAGCGTTTTTATCATGAATGGATGCTGAATATTGCTGAAGGCTTTCCCTGCCTCTGTTGACATGACTAAGTGCTTTTCATCCTTTATCCTACTTATGTAATGAATTACATTTGTTGGATATATTAAGCCATTCTTGTATCTCTGAAATAAAGCAGACATGGTCATGGTGTATGATCTTCTTAATATGTTGAACACAGTTTTTTAATAATATTAAATGTTTTGCATCTAAGTTTATCAGGGATATTGGTCTGTAGGTTTCTTTCCTTGATGTATCCTTACCTGGTTTGGGTATAAGTGTGATATTGACTTTTATTTCATGGGATAATATGAGGAGTATTGGCATTGGTTATTCTTTAAAGGTTTGGTTGAGTTCGGCTGAGAATCCATCTGGTCCTGGACTTTTCTTTGTTGGAAGGTTTTTTTTTTTTAATTCTGCTTGTATCTTATTGCAAGTTAGTGGTCTGTTAGGTTTTCTGTGTCATCACCTAATACTTTGTTAGCTAGTTTTCAAGCTGTGTTTAGTTCTAACGTTGCAAAACATGAACATAGGCAAAATGGGAGGAAAATATGTCTGGATTAAAAAGAGAAAGAGACAATAAGGGGTCTTGAAGATTTGGGCTAATGGATTTGGGTGGAATGTGGCGTGGCGGTGGTGGTGGTGGTGATGGTGATTGTGGTGATGGTAGTGATGGTGGTGACGATGATGAGGATGGTGATGATAGAGATAGTGATGAAAATGGTGGTGGTGGTGGTGGTGATGAGGGTGAGGATGGTGGTGTTGTTGTGATTTGAAGGTGATGGTGGTGATGGTGGTGATGAAGATGGTGATGATGAAGATAGTGATGAAGATGGTGGTGGTGATGGTGATTGTGGTGATGGTGATTGTGGTGATGGTAGTGATGGTGGTGACGATGATGAGGATGGTGATGATAGAGATAGTGATGAAGATGGTGGTGGTGGTGATGAGGGTGAGGATGGTGGTGATGGTGTGATTTGAAGGTGATGGTGGTGATGGTGATTGTGGTGATGGTGATTGTGGTGATGGTAGTGATGGTGGTGACGATGATGAGGATGGTGATGATAGAGATAGTGATGAAGATGGTGGTGGTGGTGGTGGTGATGAGGGTGAGGATGGTGGTGATGGTGTGATTTGAAGGTGATGGTGGTGATGGTGGTGATGAAGATGGTGATGGTGGTGTGATTTGAAGGTGATGGTGGTGACGATGAAGATGGTGATGATGGAGACGGTGATGAAGATGGTGGTGATGCTGGTGAAGATGGTGGTGGTGGTGGTGATGAGGGTGAGGATGGTGGTGGTGGTGGTGGTGTGATTTGAAGGTGGTGGTGGTGATGGAGATGAGGATGGTGATGATGAAGACGGTGTTGATGTTGGTGAAGATGGTGGTGGTGGTCATAGGGATGATGTAGTATTTATTTTGGTTCAGGAACTCTACTTATCCCTTAATCCTCAGAGCCACTCTGGTATAGGGTCGGTATCACTACTGTACCTATTGTGCAGGTGTGAAGGCTGGAGAAACGGGCGTGGAAGGCCCACCATTAATAATCTGTGAAGGCAAGACTGAACTCAGGTGGTTGCTTCCAGAAGCCACACGCTAGTTCCGCATAGTCTTTATAGTAATCTAACATCTTGTTTCCAATTTAAACTCATTAAGTCAGAGGCCATTTGAGTTTCCTTCTAACTGACACCCTTCATCCCACTGCTGAGGGACTTCAGAGTGTAATGAGTAGAAAATCGTGCGCAGATCTGGGGGTTAATGGCCAGGAGGCAGGTTTTCAACCATGACTTATCAGCCAGGTAACAGTCTCACTGAGTAGGCAAGCAACTCGCCCGGGGACTCCGGCAAGCTGGTGTTGTGCTTTAAAGGTCAAAGACTGCTTTCCCGTAGATCTAAGTGAGGCGAGATGAGGTGTAATTGAGATGGCAGTCAGAGCAAACTGCTGCACAGGTGCCCATCTGTCCTGGCCGCCCCACGGGGCAGCCTGGACACACCATGGGGAGTCCGTCTGCACTTAGGTGGCCCCTTGCATTCGTCAGCCACCAGCAGCAGGTCCTCGGCTCTTGCCGGGGCTCGTTGTCCTCACGTCACTCAGGCTCCGTGAGCTAACTCCAAGCCAGGTGCTTGCAGAAGTAAAGAGAAGGACTCTTTGACTGAAAGCTGGTTTCTGGAACAAGGTAGCCCTTCTAGATCAAGTGGAGATCTCTTGCTTTGCAAGAGTAAGCAGCATGAACAGGACTCTGAAAGGGGCTGTGGCATCCTGTCCCCCGGGGGTCGTTCCCCTCAAACTGTCCCGGCTTCTCCAGCTGACATCGTGTAAGTGAACAAGCAAGGCCAGACGCTTACCAGAGGCTCTCAGCACGTGAGGAGCTGGGCTGTGCGCCTGAGCGGTATCATCCCACTAAGTGCTCAGCACAGACCCAGGAGGGGTAGACAGACTGAAGGGTGCATCCCTGCAAATGAGTTAGCAGGGCACAGAGAGGTTAAGCAGTTTGCCTACCATCACACAGTAGGAAGTGGGAAGCCAGGACTTAAACCCCTTGACTGACTTGATCTGAGCATAGTTGCCACCCAGTTGAAGCACACCTACGTCCAGTCCAGGAACTTAAGAGTCACAAGCACACGGTTAGACGTGAACCTGTTGGTTACTCTTCACTGGTGGAACGTGAGCAGATGACCCGTCCTCCTCCGGCTCTGGTTTTCATCTGTCGAGAGGCATCGTTGTGACTCCCTCTGAGGCATCCTGTGAGGTCCAGGAGACACATTCCCTGGTGTCTTGCCAAGTTCCCCCTTTCACTTGTCCTCTGACCAGTGACTTCTGTCCTGCTACCCAGGCAAGACAGTGACTCCCTAACCTGGTAACTCTTCTCCAGAGCAAAGGTAATTATGGGTTTGTGATATATTTCCCTGCTGGGAGGTTTGTTTTTAGATTGCTTCTTTGCATTTTGTTTTATTTTTATTAGTTCATTATAGTCATACAATTTTACAAGCATGGAAAATAATATGCTCCAATTCAGTCCCTAGTATTTCTTCTTTCCTCCCCTCCTCCCGCCCCCTGTTCCCTTTCCTCTACTCTACTGGTCTTTCTTCTATGTATTTACAGGTTTCTTTTTAAATTAATGCTTTAAAGATACACAGAAAAGTGTACTTCCCTGTGTTGGGACCACGCACACACACATCACAGTTCAGTCAGTTTCTTCCAGCAGTTTCTCCCTTTTCTGCCCTTTCTCCCTCCCGCTCAGTCCCCTTCTTCTGCTTTACTGGTCTCCCTTTCATTTTCATGGTCTCCCCCATCCCACTTCCCCGCCCTGATTGGCTCTAGCTCCCACATACGGGAGAAAACCTTTGGCCCTGGATTTTCTGAGTTTGCTTAATTTCACTTAGCATATGATCTCTAGTTCCATCATCTACCAGTAAGAGTCTGACTTCCTTCTTAGTGGCTGAGTAAAACTCCACTGTGTGTAACTTGCCACGCTCTCTTCATCCGTCCCTCTGTGGGTGGACACCTGGGCTGCTTCCATGACTGGCCTCCTGTGGACGGCATGGCTGTGACTGTCTTGGTAGAGCGTGCTGATTGGCTGTTCTGAGTAAGCACCAGGAGTGGGGTGGCTGGGTCTTGTGCTCGGCCGAGCCTTTAAGGACCCTGCACTCTGATCCGCACAGTGTGGTGTGATCTGCAGTCCCACCAGCGGGGCCTCCTTTGCCCCACACCCTCACTGGTGTTGGCTACTTGACGGCTGATGTTCTGACTGGGGTGAGACGAGATCTCAGTGCAGTTTTGGTTAGCATTTCCCCTAATTGCTAGAGATGTTAACATTTTAAAAATATGTTTGTTGGCCATTTGCATTTTTATTTTGGGAAATGTTTCTTTAGTTCTTTTACCCATTTACTAATTAGTTTTTCTGGTGTTAACTCTTTTGAGTTATCTATATAGTCTACATATTAATGCCCTGTCAGAGAAGCCGCTGGCAGAGACCATTTCCCGCTCTGTAGGTTCTCTCTTCAAGCTCTTTATTGTTGGCCGTGCTATGCAGAAGCTTTTTAATTTGATGACGTCCCACTTATTGAATCTTGGTTTTATTTCTTGCACTTGGGAAGTCTTGTTAAGGCAAAGGGGAATGGAGGGATTGGAGGGTGGATGGGAAAAGAAAAGGCAGTGGAATGAACCTGACATCACTTTCCTTGTTCATATATAAATACATCACCAGCGTAACTCCATGTGATGTTGAACCACAAGAATGGGTCTTAATTAGGATGTGTTATATTCCATGTATGTATCATGTTGAAATACACTCTACTGTCATGTATTTCTAAGAAGAATAAGGGGAAAAAAAGAAAAAGAAAAGGTCTTATTAAGGAGGTCTGTTCTTGTGCCAACATGCCTGACTGTTGGGCCTACATTATCTTCTGACAGTTGCAGGATTTCTGGTCTAATTCTGAGGTCTCTGGTCCACTTTGAGATGACTTTTGTGCAGGTTGAGAGAAGGGGTCAAATTTCATTCTTCTATCAGGTTTCCCAGCACCATTTGTTAAAGTAGCTGTTTTTTTTTTTTTTTTTTCCCCAAACATGCTTTTGGTGCCTTTGTCCAAGATCAGAGGACCTTATCTGTGTGGACTCGTCTCTGTGTCTTATTGTGTTCCATGGGTCTTCATGTCTGTTTTGATGCCAATGCCGAGCTGTTTTTGTTACCATAGCTCTGTAGTATGATTTTATATCCAGTATTGTGATGCTCTTCTTCCTCAGGATTGATTTGGCTATTCTGGGTTTCTTATTCTTCGGAATGAATTTAAGGACTGCTTTCTTCTAGTTCTGTGAAGAATGTCATTGTATTTTGATGGAATTGAATTGATGCATTGAATCTGGATACTGCTTTTGTTAGTATGCCCATTTTGACAATGTTGATTCTTCCTATTCATGAACATGGGAGGCTTTCCATCCTCTAAGCACTTCTTCAGCTTCTTTCTTTGGTGTTCTACAGTTTTCACTGTAGAGGTCTTTCACCTGTTTGATTATATTTATTCCCAATTTTTCAGTGTTTATTGTGAATGGGATAGTTGTCCTGATTTCTTTCTTAGCACATTTGTCACTGGAGTCTAGGAAAGCCATTGACTCATGTATATTGATCTTGTATCCTGTGACTTTGCCAAGTTTGTTTGTCACCTCTAGAACTCTTCTGGCAGAAGGCTTTCTGAAAGATGCCCTGTCTCTCGGTAATAGCACTTCACACATCCCTAAGACAGTGCTTACCAGCCTGGGAGATGGGAGCTGTAGCCAGGTACTTAGAAAGTTTCTTCTTGAAGCAGGTTTGAGAAAGACAGCATGCTATTGAAGACTCTGGTCCACATTAACTCATCGAAGCCGCTGATGCATCCTCAGTTTCAAAGCCTGTGCGTGTCTTTGACTGCAGGGAATGCTGGTTTTCACATTTCCCTTAGCAACAATTTATAGAACATGTTTCAGTTCGAGAAATACCAGCGTGGGTCTTAAGGACTGGCGTTGCATTAATTATTGATTGCTTCCTCTTAGCAACTCTGCCAGGCACCCATCAGCAGGCGTGTCCTGGGATGCAGAGCCACGGAGCCTCTGTGAAGCTCCTTTTAGGAACGGACCTGTCTAGGAGCCTCTTCTTGAGTTAGTTCTGAACATGACCCCTTCAGTCACTTTACTCTAGGACTCCCAGACGCTGGAACAGTGTGCTGCTGACTCTTGGGGCAGTGAAGCCTTTGGGCAAAAGTCACAAGTAGTCCTTCTCCAAGATACTGCTCAGTCCTTTTGCCTGTCTGCCTCTCTGGTCACTCACTCACCCTGGCCGCAGCCTCCACGTCCTCCATGGCTGAGGTCTTCTCCTTGGCCTCTGGCTGCTGGGGCTGGTTTTTTGTTCTGCATGGCAGTTATTCTCCTGCTCATCAGTGGTAGGCTTGTGTGTTGTCTGCCAGTCTCCTGCAAAAGCTGCGTGGAGTCAGAGACCTCCTCCATCTTCCTTTCCTTCCCTCGTGACTGCACAGCGCAAGGTACAGTGAGTGCCTTTGAGGAAACAAACCCGTCTGGAATGAAGAATGGCAGCTGTGTGCTCCCAGGAGGTTCCTGCCCCACACCTGCCCCCGCCATATGAGGCTGTGATGGAGAGGCCGTGGTTTTCCTTTCTGAAAGTGACCCCGTCGTGGTGTCTCCGCTCTCTGGGTGATGCACCCTCTCCGTGGCCATCTCCAGACACACACACATGGGAGGGTCCTGCTGCAAGGGGCTGCTGCAGCATAAGCTGCCCAGTTAGTGTCCTGTCCCCAGAGGCAAGGAGCGTGGGCACTACTGTCACGCTCGCCCTCTGGTGTCAGGCCTTCCCTTCTGCCTCTGTGGCTGCTGCTTCCAGCAGCCATCCTATGGTGCTGCCCCAGGCAGGTAGAGCTCCTCCCACTGCTGAGCAGGCCATGGACAGTGGGAGCCCTGCTTCAGGCTGGCCTGCAGCACCTCAGCATAGAGGCCGGGACTCACCCTTGCTGCAGCCTGGTGCCCAGAGCCTGGGTTGTTTATCCCCAATTTCAACAAAAGATCCTACTGCCGATAGCCAATCGCCTTCCTATAACAAAAGCTTGTTGGATATTAGCCAATGGGGATCAGAGAGGTAAAGGACCCAGCCTTGCCCTCAAAGACCTTTGAGACTTGCAGACAGGGCTTGCTATTAATGTGAGAAAAAGATAATTCTAAGTAAAGAAGTTGGGCAGAGTCAAGGAAGCGGGGTTCTGAGAAGCTGGAGCTGTCCAGAGGCTGTGGTGGTCAGGTGGTCTGGGAACACATGGGAGTGGGGCTGGACCTCCCAGTGCGGGCTGGCACGTGGCTAAAAATGGCAGCGGAGGTGATGGCAGCTTGGTGGATTAACTGGGAGGGCTGTGCAGCTAGGATGATGCCCTGTGGGTCTGGATTTGGTGGAGTCTACAGCCAAGGCTGCTGTGTGCGCTGACCGAATGCGTCTCTGCTCAGGCAGCAGACGCAGCTCCCTGTACAGTGACCTTTGCGTCTTTTCACCTTTGCTCTTGCCTTTACTCAGGGGAGACTGGCTGCAGAGGGAAGCTCGTGGAACGGCAGGGCCAGGGAGAGCAGGTTGCTTGAGACTTCCACAGCTCTGCACGGAGCTCGCACAGTCCCGAGGGCGGCGGGCTGAACCAGGAGATCGGCCCAGCTGTGTTCACGTTCCTAACGAGAAAGGACCCCTTGGCCCAGGTTCCCCAAGCAGCATCGCCCAGCTACAAACTGGAGATAATGAAGACCAAGGGGGGACTTTTGTTCTTGTCATTATCCCCTGGGCAATACAGAATGGCAGTGTTCACACAGCATGGACATTGTGTGTCCTCCTACTGGTCATCCAGATGAAGCCAGGTCGACAGGAGCACGTGGCTAGGTTATATGCAAATGCTACACCTCTTGAAAGAAGGACTTGAACTGCGGAGGATGTTAGGATCCAAGGGGTTCTGGAGTCCGTCTCCCAGGACACCAAGAGAAGACGCCCCCGAGTCGCTTTATCACTTTAAAGTTCCCCCAGCTCCTGTGGTTCAGAGGGACGGCTGAACTCCGGTGGTACTTTCAGGTGGGGAGTGTGGGCCCCTGCTGAGAGCTGACCCTCTCAGCAGCGTCAGTGGCTGGAGTCCAGGCAGGATACGTTTTCTCAGTGTTTAAACTGGGCTTAGCTTTGAAACCCTGATATCGAGGAAGCTCGACTTTCCTAAGTGCTGCTTCTAAGACATCCCTGGCCTGGCTCATAAGTTAGCACACAGGGTCCCTGTTGATCAGCATCGTCAGAGACACCGGGCAGACGTGACTAGATGGCACCGAGGATCTTTTGTGCCTCCACAGCTGTCATAGCTGAGTTGGGGCACGAACCCTGATCCTTTTCTTGTTCCAACAACATGTAAGTTTAAGTCGAGGCCTCTTGGGCTCCATGCAGCAGAACTACGGAGTAGGTGGCTTAACTAACACGGGAGGTCAGTTTTCCTTTACATGCATGATTTTGAATTTGAAGAGGCGTGTGGAGTTTCTTAGTTGGTCATTTCTCTCTTCTGAATTGCATCTTCCTCATGAATTACTGCTCACCTTTCACCTACTGGGTTGACATTCCAGACAGGAAGGGCAAAGCCAGGGAAGGCCAGTGGTGCATTTCAGCTAGACAGGCCTTTCTCAGAGCTCTCTGGCGACTCTGACTGCCCCTCACTGGCCACGTGTGTGGCATGTGTAGGATGCTGGTGGCTGCAACTTTTCAGGGGGCATAGTGCCTCCTGCTAGTAACAAGGTGGGTGGAGGCCAGGGGCCACTGAATGGTATCTGCCACCTTGCATCTCCAGTGTGGCCAACTCTGGCCAAATCAAGCCTGTGATTTTTCCCTGACATGGTCCCAGTACTTGGTGGTGTGTCTTTGTAGTGCTTGTAGTGCTTTGCCAAGTCCTGTGTCTACATTGCTGTTTTCTGTTTTCCAGGCAGCTTTGAAGGAGAAGCCAGCTCCAGGGTCTATAATCCCCCGGCTGGCTGCAGAGCAGAGGAGTAAACTTGGGCAAGTTGCTGACTAGCTCTAAGCCCCTGTTTCATTGTTTGTAAACCACTACCTCAGAGGGTTACTTTGAGGATCAAATGAAGTTATGAGTATAAAAGATTTGGCCTTGTGCTTAGAGCATAATAGGTGCTCGATAAATGTCAGTGGTGTTTGTTGTATGCTCGAAGTTGGGAGCTAATTTTTTAAGGATCAGACTATTTAGGCTTGCTGAATTTGTTTTGTTTAAACAGCTGTAGCTGAATGAGTTGCTGTCTCCTGCTTCCTTTCGGTCCATCACGATTTGTGTTGCCCTGTTACACTTAAACAGCCATGGGAACAGTGCAGGCATGTGTCGCACACAAATTGGGGTGTGCCTCTCGTGTGCGTATGCATCCTTTCATGAAAAGCTGGGTAGCTCTGCTAATGAGAGAACCTAAATTAACTTACATCGTCTTAAATAATTCTCAGCCAGCAGAGAATACAAATCAGACTGCAGGAAGATGGATTTGTACATATTCTTCTGATTTTGACTGAGGTTTCTTTCCAAGAGTGAAAGAAGATACAGCGGAGGCAGCATAGAATGCACCTCTGTTCTCATCACCTTGGGAGAGGTAGGGGCCGGAATTCCACAGGAGTATTCCCTTGTAAGAAAACACCAGGCACAGAACCTGCGTGCGGAGGAGAGAGGCCTCAAACAAGGCTTGCCCCAGAGCCCTGCGGGACATGGCAATGTGAGCCCGCGTCCTGTGTGTTTTTACCGAAACCGTGCTGTCTAGATGCAGTGCTTCTGTGCAGCAGGGCACCCCCAGGTCCAGCAGAGCTTGTTGCCTGTGGATGGCCGGGGCAGAGTGTCGGCTGCTCCAGGGCCTCAGCAGCACTGTGTGACGAGCGGCTTGCCACTTTCTGTAATGACTATTCTTTACCTGGAACGGCTTCTCCATGGCAACCTCTTCACAGGGTGTGCTCGCTGCTTCTCTCTCTTAAAAATGAACACCCTGGAAAGGAAGCGAGATACGTGGGCTTGAGCTCCTGCTTGGGAACAGGGGACAGGGGCAGCAGGCCCTGGGGAGAGCAGAGGAGTGTTTCCCACCTTCTGAATTTACCTCCTCCTTGCACGGATACAGGCAAAGAGAGGTGATGGAAGTGCACCCCGAGACTGGATTCTCTCTTCCATCACAGACTGTCCGATGAGGTAATCTGTGTTGCAACTGGTGCTAAGTTTGAGCCTGGTGCTTTGCTGAGATTTCAAAGTAGACTCGAGTCTCCTTTTCACCTGTTCATGAAGAACGGTCACCAGGCTCTGAGGCCCAGAGGAGGTGGCTGGGGAGATCTCAGAATAGGTTTTCAAAGACAGGAATTCTTCAAAGCAGTGCGAGACCACCGGGGTGATTCTTCACGAGGCTTTCTGAACTCTTTCCTCCAGGTCTGGAAGCAGCAGTGCTTTCTGGGAATGTCTTCTGCTCACATGGAATGAGGGGAAAGACACCCCAAAAAGAAAAACAGCACCACACACAAATGGAAAGCTCAAGTGCTCAGTCCCCTGAGCCATTTCACACACAGACCCTGCTTTGTTTCTGCCCAGGGAACTGCTCTTCCTCCCCACTTCAGTGTAGCAGTAATGAAAGAGCAAGCCTTGGCCAGCTGCTGGCCTTCACTCAGTCGTTAGTCCTTGAAGATGATTTGCCCACCAGGTATCTTGGAGAGCAAAGGATGCAGGACAGCGTGAACACAAAAGAGGGAGGCAGGGTACATTCATATTTGCCTGTATGTACAAAATACGCCTAGAAAGACACACCAGAAACTTAGATCACTGACTTGGGAACTGGGCGACTTAGGAGCTGATGTAAGGAGGACTTTTTATTATGTGATCCTCTGTATCTTTTGAATATTAAAATAAGCAAATGCGTTATTTCCAAAATAAAAGGATAAATCAAAAAAAATTTACCCCATCATATTATATTCAGAAAGGAGAGTTTGATTTTAAATCCAGAAAGTATCCAATAGGTTGCGACACACCTGGGCACACACAGCAGGAGGTGGAAACAAGCCACAGGCACAAGGGCATTCTGAGACCTGGTGTGCTCCTGGGCACACAGCAGACAGTGTGAACACCAGCAGGCCCACAGACGCAGTGGGCCTCCTGCTCTCAAACCTTGCCTCTCTGTTCCAGTGCCGGGGCAGAGAGGGAGATGAGGGTCCTGTCACATGGCCTGCCCCTCAGGTGGGCCCTCTGGACCTGTGGCTGTTGGGCGGTCATGGTCAGAAAGCAGGAGCACGAGCAGCAGACCAAGGGAGGCACATGAGGGCTGGTCCCAGCTGGCTGGCCCCACACTCTGCTTTCCATGGAAACCACAGGAGTTTTGTTAATTTTCAAGAAATATCCACGGTGTTCTGGTGGCACTAAAGGTTGAGGCAGCCCAAAGCCACTTCTTGAGCTCTGCAGTCATCAGAGGCATTTCTGGCATGGACTGCCTTGGCTGACTGTGTAGGACTAAGCCACACACGTTCGCAGGGAGGAAGACATCTACTCAGTGAGCAGATTTTACCCCCAGCATCAGGGCAGAGAACTTGACGCTGCCCAATGGAACCTGTGTGCCAGCCTCCAGCGCCAAGTGGCCCAATGCTGGTTCTCCCACTTGAGGGGTCATGAGGAAAGTCTCAGCCGAGAGACAGGCCGTTAACCGAGTACCACACACTCCCCTTCTTTCCCACTGGCCTCCTAGCCCCGGAGCAGTGCCGCGTGATGAGGACTGAGTGGCCAGTGGGCCCAGAGTAGACCTGAGGCCCCCTTGTGGTTGAGGCAATCGAGGGCCAGTACAAGACCCGTGTCCGCCATGCCACCACGGTGGAGTCATGGCGTGGCACAGACGCAGGAGAGAGCTGCCGGGCACTGAGCGTAGCAGAGGTGCCTCTGTTGCTAACGAACGTGAACTTGAGGTTGGCTTTCCCCAGCCCTTCGTTCAGGGTGAAGGAAGGGGGAGAGCGGTTGTCACAGGCTTTGGAACTGAACTGAGGGAGAGTGGAACACAGAGGGGAGCGCTCCCCCCGAGGAGCTGGTGGGACTGGTGGAGCCTGTTTCCTCCTGCAGCAGAAGCCTGCTTTGCACGCACACAACTGCATCGCTCTTGTCCATTGTGGTCCAGGGTGGTTCTGGGACGTGAGGTTGCATTTAGTAGAGAACTGAACCATCGCCTGTCTTCACAGGCAGCATGAGGGTCTACTCAATATGGCTGGAAGTTGGCAGGACTGGGGGCGTTGCTGTCAGAGCCCAGTGTGACAGTCCGCATTAGGAGAGCCACTGCCCCGAGTGTGGCCATGTGGAAACAGGCAGGTTGCTCTTGCCCTGTATGTTAGACATGCACCCAGGTACCTTTGGGATTCTGGGAACTACCAATATATTTAAAACTTTTTAAAATTTTATTTGTTCTAATTAGTTGCACATAATAGTAGGATGCATTTTTACATTTTGACAGCTGGTACATAAGTGGAGTGTAATCTGTCATTTTTCTGATTATACATATTGTAGGATCATATCAGTCAGGCAGTCGTACCTGTACGTGAGGTCAAAATGTCTGTTTCACTCTAACATATTTTAACTATTAAGAAATTCCTGCAGAAAATGAATTTCTGCCATGTTGCTATACCTGTTATTATATATGATATTTATTTATGTTAACACAGACAAACATTGACATGCCAAATGCCAGGTCATTTAACCTTAGAAATTAATTGTGTGTTTAAATAGCCGTAGGAAGAGAAATGCACAACCCTGGAAATCAGGTTGGAATGGGTTCTGTATATTGAGCAGTGTTTCAATAATATGTGGGGATGAAAGCTTCCCAGCAAACACCAAAGCAGTCATGCACTGTGAGTATCGCTTCACTCTGTGGTGGAGTTTGCCAGGAATCCAGTGGAGACAAGTAACATCATGAGGAAATACTGATCCACTGTGGGCACAGCGAGTCTTGTCATGATAAAGACAGTCTGTTGGCCATTTCTGTTTTCACTTTCTCCTTTAAAAAAATAACACCTAAATATATGGAATTGCTTGCTGTAATTGGGGCATTTCAATTGCATCCTTCTGTGGAATAGACTGGAAGATCCATTGGGCTTCTTGGCCTGGATGCCCCAAGGTCATGAGAACCTTGAGCTGGAGCACCTGTGGAAGCCCAGCTTCTGCCTGGATTCAGCCTGGAGCCTGGTGCAGGGATTCCCTTCATCCCTAGCAAGCCTCATCTCCACCGTGTCTGCACCAGGCCAGCCTGTGCCCCTCAGTGTGGGCGCACACGCTGTCAGTAGGGGCCTCAGACTCCCCAGCTGATGTGGCCTCTGGCCAGGCACCCTCCCTGAGCCTGCCTTCTAATGTGCAGGATGGGGAAGACAAGGGCAGGTGCCCATGGAGGGGCTGCAGGACTCCCAGTGCTTGTGAAATTCTAAGTAAGTGCTCCTTTCCAGGGTTCGTCCAGCGTGGCTGACTCTTGCCTCTCCAGCATCACTGGATAATATAGGATAGGATGGGTTTTAAATGGTCTTGCTCCAGCCTGTCTTATCAACTGCCTTTTAATGACTTAGATGGGAGGGTAATTTGGTGACAATGGTTGTTGACGTTGATTATCAAAGTGGAATTAGAAAAAGCAGCAGGCCTGGGAATCCAGGCCCTTCTCTCATTGGTATGAAGGTGATCTGCCCCTAAAAACTCTGAAGGAAGTAGACAGGCCTCTGTCAGAACTACTAGATTAAATTCAAATTTCTATTTGCTTCTGGAGTTACCAGATCATGAATTTATACTTGGAATACTGCACCCAGGCTGGTCTCTCCTGTTCAGCTTTGGACTTGGAGTATACTTATGGGAAAGCTCCTCCTGCCTGGCAGGAACCTGAGTCCACTTTCTCGGGCAGCATGGCATGAGATGCCTCTCTCTAGGGTGGATGTGCACTTAAAGAGACTTGAACAGCGCACACCAGACCATTTCCGCCCAGGTATGCTTCATGTACTTTCCTCTTCAGGGCTGACTGGATGCACGTCACATGACAGGAGGGAAGGAAGTAGGTGAGCCTTTTCCAGGATCTCAGGGGTCAGCAAGGGAATGGCTGCTTCTATTTTTGCTCGGCTGGCACCTGTCCTGCATTTTCTGGTTGCCTCTTTGCCCTCTCAGGGCACCTGGTTCGCATGTGGTCTGACTGTAAGAGCAGACATGGGCCCCAGCCCTGACCAAAGAGACCTGATCCTGAGACTCAACACAAGTTATCAGAAAACCTAAGCTGGCCATGACAGTGGACTGACATGTGCTTGAGGGTCCATGGTTCCTGCTATAGAGAACCTTCATCAAGCCAGCCTAGAGGACAGCAGGGTCAGGAGGAGAGGCAGGTGCTGACCCATTCCTGGTCTGGAGCCTCCCAGAAGGCTTCATCTGTGAAGAGTTGTCGGTGTCTTCTGTTGCTCTTTAAGGTGGTGTTTGCTGATTTTAGTCACTTGTCACCAAAAGGGTCCAGCTCTGCACATGTGCACTCTGAGACAGATGTGTTCTTTCCCGGGTCACTCTCACCGTCTTGTGCCCACTTGGTGTGCCGCTGGACTTCATGTGGTCTCTGAGAGCCTGGGCCTATGAGCTTCTGCAGTGCTGCGTTAGCAAGCTACCTAGATTTTGGTTTCTCCCTCTCTCTGCTGAGGGTTGAACCCCGGGCCTTGACATGCTAGGCAAGGGCTCTACCACTGAGCTGAGCCACACCCTCAACCCTTTTTAACGGCTGTTGGTTTTCTTGAGACAAGGTCTTAGTTAGTGGCTGAGGTTGGTCTCAATGTGTAATCTTCCTGCCTCAGCCTTAGTAGTGGGATCACAGGGGTGCACTGTGGCACCCAGCAAAATTAGACTTCATGCTGCGAAAAGGTGTAGTCTTGTGAGACAAGGAGCATAGCGACCCTTTCCTTCAGGGTTCTTTCTCATGATAAGGAAATACTAATGATTAATAGGAAATTATTTCGTATCTCATTGTGTTTCTTCAGATCTCCAAAATGGTCTTTCCCCCTTATTGCAGTAAGGGGGAAAGTGGAACTTGAAGAAGTAAAATAAGTTGCCCCAGATCTTATACCATCCAGTACATGGGTATTTCAGGATTCAAAACCATGCAGTCCTGTTGGCAGGCAATGGCAGGGCCAGCTGGGAACCTGGGTGCTCCACAGGCCTCTTTGATCCCGATTCCGCAGGCTTCCCTGAGGACCCCTGCGCTCTCCCCTCATCCTGTTTCCGTGGCGCTGCCTGCATCTATACCCTTGAACGTTCTTGTGCTGCTGGGGTGGAGGCCCTTCTCCAGACCGCAGCTTCAGATGCTGCCCACCTCACCATCTGTGGCAGCAGATTTGTGTGTTATCAATTAAAGTCTAAAGGAAGTTGGCAAAGCCTCCCACTCTAACAGGATGGCTAAGAGGTTCCTGTTGGAACCGAATGGGCTGTGTCTGTGACGGCAGTGGTTGGTAGCTTTCCAGGAGTGCTTCAGAGGTACTCTGTGCCACGAACTGCTTGGTTCTGACTGTCGGACATGCTTCTCTTCTCCATAAAGTGGACGGGTGCACAATGAAACGGCTTTGCCCTTGAGGAAAGCAGAGTAGTGTGCACAATTTGGAGACTCTACCCCTATGATTTTCACTTTGGGGACTCACTAGGAAGCCAGCAGTTTCTGGTCTATAAAACCTTCACACATATAGCATATTATGCCCCATTTGTGGGCACAAAGACTCCTTGGTTTCAGCTACTCAGGAAGACCACCCATGTCTTTGAGATGCTTCACTTGGGGACTCCAAAAATTCCAACCATACAAAGTGGTCTGAAACATCAAGATGTGTCAAGATGGACCATCTCAACTGCATGCTCCTAATTTTGTGAAAGTTTAGTTCTTGGGTTTTTTTTTTTTTTTTTTTTTTTTTTTTTTTTTCGGCAATAAGTTTTTACACAGCTAGATTATTTAAATTTTTATACAGAGATGTGTAAAACATACACATAGAGCATCTACTGTATGCTCTTCCCTGTGGTAGGCCCTGGGGGAACAGAGATTAACCATTCAGACTTTTTGCCTTCATGGAACTATCATCTAATAACTAAAACGAGCTGGTCAGGACAGAGTTCCATCAGTGAGTATTATTAAGTGGGCTCTGCATTGGATTATGTAGCAAGGTGTTCCCAAATCGTGGTCCCTGGGGTCCATGGGCATCATTACCCCTCCCCTGTCACCGGATCTCTGCAGCACGCAGGCAGTGGTGACCCCCTCCTCTGCAGTGGCCAGCCTCGGCATTTCGACTCAGGCCAGACTGCCCTGTTCAGCATGGTCTGCGCACTTGCCTGGCTCAGCCTACCAGGTGACCCCAGTCACCGCCCTTCCCTGTTGTCTCGACCCCAAAGTCCCCAGACATTGTCAGTTATCTACTAATGGGGTGGGAAGGGAGAACCCCCCCTTGGAAACCACTGAACTGAACCAAAACTGGAAGCGGGTGCTTACAGCATTTTCTAAGGTTGGTCCATAGAAGAACCTGCTTCCCGGTGTTCTCTGAAACAGAAGGGATCTTGCTCTATGATGGAGGAAGACAGGCATCCACAGAGAGAGGAATGGAGCAAATGGCTTCCTGGGCTCTGACTGGCCCAGAATTCCAGGTTGCTTTTGCCCATCGCCTGGCCTGTTGCTGTCTGTCCCTGTACCTGAGGGCTGGTCCCAATGACTGTGCCCAAAGGTCGCCTTGCCATCCAGCATGGCCTCTGTGTCAGCAGAAAGCCTGCAGCAGTCCTTTTTTCCTAAAGTTCTTTTTGTTTTTGAGAAAAATTGGCAGAAACATTCTTTTTTGAAAAAAGAAAAAAAATCAAATTTAAGAGCGGTGGAAAAATAACTCTCTGTGCTCTTAGGTAGCAGAACCGACCATTTGTTAGAACCAAGCGTCTGCTGAAGTGTGAAAGATTCTTGGAAGGCATTTTCTGAATTTTGTTATTGTTGTTTCATCAGCCCGTTTCCACGGGCCTTCTCATTTGCTGTCTGCTGCCGGCGTAGGCTGGGCTGGCCGGCTGACACATGTCCATCATTCATTGCTGAGGTCCTGGGGTGAGGAGATGATTGAGAGGACAGCAGCCATGTGTTGGTTTAAAATTTCCACACTGACGTTTTGGTATCGCTAGACATTGCAGTCATGGGGCAGTCTGTTCCTCCAGTGTCTTCCTGCGCATTGTTCAGGACTTGAAACTGCAACACCAAGAACATGTTCCAACCACACTCTATACTGATCTCTCTCTGCACATAAAATCCCCAAAGTCTCCTTTAATCTCCTACCTCAGTTGTCTATTTGACAAAAATTTCATCCTAATTTGCAAATAAATGGATGGAATTGGAGAATATCGTGCTAAGTGAAATAAGCCAATCCCAAAAAACCAAAGGCCGAGTGTTTTCCCCGATAAGTGGAGAATGATATATAATGGGGGTGGGGGGTGTGGGGAATGAGAGAAGAATGGAGGAAACTTTGGATTATGTAGAAGGAAATGAGACGGGGTGGGGTAGGAAAAATGGTGGAATGAGACAGACATCATTGCCCTGTGTACATGTGTGGTTACATGAATGGTGTGAATCTACATCGTGTATAACCGTGGAAACAAAATGATGTACCCCATTTGTGTACAATGAATCAAAATGTAGTCTGTAAAAAATTTAAAAAAAAATTCAGCCTCGTTTTTCTGTAGTTAGATTATGGTCCATAGGGTTAGATTTAGGATCGAGTCCCGGCCTCCGAGCCTTTGACCTCTGTGCCCTTGGGCCTTGAGCTGGGCACAGTCTCTCTACAAGCCCAGAGGAAGCTCCAGCTCCCTATTGGAAAGTGGGGAAGTAGGGCCAGGTTAGAGTGCTGTCTCAGGGAGTCACGCTCGCCCAACACTACCAGCCACGTCCCAACCAGCCTGGGGCCCCAGGAGACGCAGGACTCTATTAGGAACGGTAAGCTCTATCACTAAAATGAAGTGGAACAAAAACATCTTTACGTGATTCGATCTAGAATATCCATTAGGTAACCTACAAGGGTGCTTAGACTCGATCAGAGCCTCAGGCGTGAGAACTGGACCACAACCATTCTCTGAATCTCCCTGTTGGTGCCAGCGGGTGCCTGTGTTTGGGACCACTGGGAAGTGGTAAAGAATTCTCTCAGTGTGGGGAAGATCCTGTAGCTGAGGTAGTTGCTTTGATGTCATGGCCTTGATTAGATACTCATGCTGATTTTCTGAAGGGTTAGAGCCACACACAATCGATTTCTTGTTTAGATTTAAATGATTTAAATCAAGCTGGGAATTTGGGAGCATGGGCTGGCAAGCCGGGTGCACAAGAACCTTAAACACCCCCTGTGTGGGTTTTAAAACGTTCTGTGTATTATGATGTTTTGATGTATTAAAGAAACTTTCTAGCTGGGAAGAGGTTGCTCTCCCAGGCTAGAGGTTGAGACAGCAAGGATTTTGTCCAGGAGTGTGCCTTTGGTCTGCTCTCTTAAGAAGCCAGAGCCCGCTCCCCTAGCTGACCTGCATGCCTACGAGGCCACTCTCTGCTTCTGGATCATATGAGTGCCCAGTGCCAGGCTGTGGCATCCCTGTAGTTAACCACCCACTGAAATTGCTCCCACTGGCCAGTCCAGGACTATTCACCCTTCACACCATTCCTGAGGAAGCCCCAGGAAAGACCCCTCGAAGTCCTCCTGTCTTTTGGCCCTTGACCACCTGATGTGTTCCCCAAGGGCTCTGCATGATGTGGCGTTCTCTTGTCTCCAGGACCTGTGGGTACTGATGGTCCTTTTTAAATAAAGTTTTGGTATCTCATGTAATTTTTTGAATGCCTGCATGCAGAAATGCCAGCAGACATGGGGAGGTGTCCCTTGTGACATGTGCTCCCAGGAGCTATGCTTAGTGCTGCTGCCTAGCATCATGTGGGATCATCATATCAGGAAAAGGTCAAGGTGCACATGTGTGTGGCTTTTATCTCATCACAGAGTTGAAAAGTCAGAGGTTGAACCATCAGAGGTCAGGACTGTCTGGATGATCAACTTTGCTGTGGTCAGCTGCTCCATCCTCTTGTGGCCAGGGCTAACTGACCATCACAGAAAACAATGCAAACCCTCGAGATTTCCACACCATTGACTGCATCACCATCTGTGTGTGTCCCCTAGCTCTGACCAGAGACAGCATCCTTAGAACACCTGACCTATTTAAAAGCACACCATTTGCATAGCTATGCCACACCTGAGCTCCATGCCTGCTCTTTGATCCTCTTATCAGGGACTATGAGCAGGATCTAACTCTGTTCTGTGTGTGTACAATGGGGTCACCCCTGCCCTGCCTACTTCTCAGTCCCATGTGAGAATTAAATGTGGCCCCGTGCAGAGGAAATACCTCACTTGGTGAAACGCTGTGCCAAACACATATATGATATTACTAAATATTTTTATTATTGTGAAAGAAAAACATTATCTCCCATTGAGAGAATTGAGTAAGTCTGGCATCTATGTGTGCTCAGGACTCATGTGCTGAGAAGCAGGCTGTGGCTTCTGCCCGTGCTCTGGTGTCTGACCTTGCCCAGCACCTGTGGTTCTGCATGCAAGAGATGGGGAAGACTTGTTGCCTGGTTTGCCTGGTTAACTGCCACAGCTCAGTCTGTTATCATTTGCCTCTCTTAGGGATTTTTTTTTTTTTTTTTTTTTTTGAGTAATGGGTTATACCTGAGTTTGACTGCATATCATGCCTCAAATTCACCCTAGCATTGGTGAAAGTATGGCTTTCGAGACCATTTGAAGACATCCTGCAGGTCCTTGCAGAACCATTCTTCACTCCCTCTCTCTGATCATCTGGATGAGTGGATTCTGCCTGCTGGACCCTTTGCTCACTCACAGGCAGTAACTCTGACCACGTTCAGATCAGTCTCCCTCAGACACTTTGCTGTACTGTTGCGGTGTGTTCACATTGCTCCATCTTCCTAGATTTCACCCATGGGAACCCAAATGCTTAACTTCAAACCCTCAGCTTCTCGTCTGTGAAATGGCGGGGCCTTGAGAAAGTTCTGGGCAATGTCATGAAAATTTCAGATAAGCATCTGGCCTGCGTAGCTTCTCAGCTCTGTCTCCGTCACATCCCCACTAGGTCCCGCTGCCCTCCCTGTGCCAGGCGCCCCATGAGGCAGCTCTGCTCAGGGAGGTGGAGCTGGGGCTGAGCTGACCCTCCAGGCTTACCTCCACCTGAGGAGCTGCATTTATTTAATCTGAGATGCTGCCTGGGTAATGGAGGGAGCAAGTGTGCTGGTGCTGAGAGGCAGACACTGTAATCATCTGCATGACTTGATTCTCTATCCGGTGATGTGAAAATTGTCAATTATGGATGAATTATGGATGCTACAGATACCTGTAATTTACGGCTGCAGTTTTGTAAACACACGCAGCTGCCTTTAATTTTATTTTACCAGTCATGTAATTCATTAACACACACCTGCAGTTACCTAAGATACAGAAAGAAATGAGACTGGCTCTTGGTTCCCATTTTGTTTTTTTTTAATCTTTCATACCACACTCAGAGACCAAGGGATTGGTTAAAAATAGGATTGGCATCCTGGGAAGGCACCTCATTATTACCCTTTAAGAACAAATAAAATTTCTATCTTGGCCAATGACTTAAACCACTACTTCATCAGCCAGAGATCAAGGCAGTTTGGAAAAGGAGGAATTGTAGAATTGATTTTTTTTTTTTTTTTTGCAACTGTTATGGCTGCAAAGGCCAATCAGTACCAGGTGCATGTTGGAGGTTCCTCTCCATCAGAGCCCTGGCTGGTGCTGGGTCAGTACCGGGTGCATGTTGGAGGATCCTCTCCATCAGAGACCTGGCTGGTGCTGGGTCAGTACCGGGTGCATGTTGGAGGATCCTCTCCATCAGAGACCTGGCTGGTGCTGGGTCAGTACCGGGTGCATGTTGGAGGATCCTCTCCATCAGAGCCCTGGCTGGTGCTGGGTCAGTACCGGGTGCATGTTGGAGGATCCTCTCCATCAGAGACCTGGCTGGTCCTGGGTCAGTACCGGGTGCATGTTGGAGGATCCTCTCCATCAGAGCCCTGGCTGGTGCTGGGTCAGTACCGGGTGCATGTTGGAGGATCCTCTCCATCAGAGCCCTGGCTGGTGCTGGTAGATTCTTGCTGCTACACCAAGTCCGAGGACACAGGCTAACAGAGGCCCTGTCTGACAGGTGAGGTCTCATAGGACCAGCATGGCAGGACATGCATGCCTACCCTTCTGTTTTGTTCTTTCTTTTCCACTGATGGGTTGTGTTGTTACTCTTGGTTTCCTTTTCTCACTGTCCAGTCTATAAAAGTTTGAAATGATTTGTATGCTTTTTCTGTAAAAATTTATCCTCACCTTGTCAGTGTTTTTTGTTTTGTTTTGTTTTGTTTTTTCTTCCTAAACAGAATTTCCAGTAAAACCATAAAAATACTAATTAATCACAATAGTGGCCGTTCTTGAGCATGGACTGCTCAGCACTCCACTAAGCACGCAGCGTCAGTCATCTTGTTGAGTCTTCAGCAGAACCCAGTGAGATGGGCTTTATTTTCCTCCAGTTATTTTACACACTGGACACCAGAGTCTGGAGAAGCTCAGTGACATGTTGACAGGATGGCTTACCTAATTCCTGGGGCCTCTGGGCTGGAGCCCAGGATGGCCATCCTTGAGAGTTGTGCTCCCTGTCCTAATGCCAGGCTGGCCTGTGCTCCCTCCTGGTGCAAACACCCCTGTTCTGCAGGCTGCAGGGCACTTTCAGACTCTGCACCTGGTGCCTTGTCTTGTTCACATCTGTGTTAGGCCACTGTTACTTAAGGGACAGATGCTCTGAGCTGTGAGGGCTTAGCCATGTCGACAGACCACTGCTCTAAAGCAAGATGGAGCCGTAGGGCCTGGCTGCTCCCTGTCCCTGTACACCACCAGAACACTCATTGGGCTGAGGAACAGAGCCGACTTCCCCTTTTCCACACCAAATCGATTGTCTCCTATGTCTCCTTGCTACAAGTCCTTATGTGCTACTAGATTCTAGTAGCTAGTAATCAGTTTATCTGAGAAGTGAGTGGTGTGAAGACATTGCCATAGATACCGTTTACTAAGCTCCACTGTACAATAGCCACGGTACTGGACTCTTCACAGACGTTGCCTGCAAAGCCCTCTGCATGGCATTTCTCCTTTTATAAGTCAGGAACTAAGCAGCAGAGGCAGGATTGAACTTCTTTCTTCTCCTCTCCGTCCCTGAGTTCCCCCCATCTTACCCTGGTACCGTTGGTTGGAGTGTAGCTACCTGAATCAGAAGCCTCTGGGCAGCTTGTTTGGAAAGCTGTTTTGTGGAGAGTGCAACATATTTCCCAATCAAAATCTTCAGGTATAGGGCTCAGGAATCTGCATTTTGTTTTATTTTCCTAACGTTTCCAGGTATCTGAATATTTTTTACTTGGGGATAAAGCTTATGACCTTTTGGGAAGTCCCCTAGCTACAATGGTAGTATCTCAAACACGGGTTCAACTTAGTGAGCAAGACAGTTCTGGCAGCCAGGAGTAAACAATGGCTGAAGACATGTGTCCATGAAAACCCCTTTGTTATCAGTTATCCCAGTCCCAGGTGTAGGACCAACGCTTCCAGAGCACCCCTATCCAGACTGGCTGACACTTAGGAGGGAATTCTGCTTATGTGAAGCACCAGCCAGGTCAGGTGGTGCACCCACTCAGCACTAATAGCTTTCTGCTCTCTTCATGTCTTGGTCACCTTTCATCCTTAAGTGCCCACTTCCAGAGTGGGGACAAGGTGACCCTCACCAGCTTACATTCTGCAAGGTTAGAATTCCAATGAGAAGAGTGTACATTTCAATGTAATTCCTTCATAAGTCCTGGCAACTTGGGCTCAGATGACAACCAGGATCTCCTCAGCTGAAGCTTAGGGATGTGCATTCCAGACAGGCTAGCATCCTGTTCATAGTCCTGAACCGGAGGGGAAGGCAGTGGAGATGGAACTGGGCACTGGTGGACCACGCGAGCTAAAGTAAGTGAGGCTTGGTGCCCAGAGGACAGTCGCATCTTCATCCTACAGTGGGGGACGGGTGGCAAATCCACGAAGTCCTCCTCATCCATGAACCGGTGAAACGGGCCATGCTCTCTGCTCACAGCTCGGCCCTCATTTCCTCTGGATGGCCAGACGCAGCAGTAGTTAGCACATACGTTTAAGCGGTGCTGCCTCTAATGTGATTCAGGGCAGGCCATGCGTGTCTCCACGCAGATCAGTGGTGACCTAGTCACAGCCAGACCCAGGTGGTGCTCAGGGGAATCTATTTCCCAGATGGCTCAAATCACTGAAGCCGAGAAAGTGGTTTCTGCCATGCCGTAGGACACCGTCAAGGACCAGTTAGATGCAGAAATGGGAGTCTAACTGGAGGGTGGCAAGATGAGGTTCAGCTGAGAAAGGAATTTTGCTGGGAAAGCCAGAAGACGTGGATAGAGGTGAGGGGGTTTCTGGGATGTGACCTGAAAAGCTCCCCTCCAGCCTCAGAGGGCTCAGACTTGAGCTTCAAAGACTGCTTTATTCTATTTGTCCATGTTTTATTTATTTCATCCTTACATGTATGAACCTCACTCACATTGCAGAGAGAACCTCACGGGGAGGCTAGCATGCTGATGAGTCTGGTGTTCTCCAGGGGAGAGACGCCACTTCAACCTGGCATTGTTCTTGAGTGGGAGAACCCGTCCTGTGAGTCATCAGGACAGCCCCTGGTGGGAAGTACTGGCTTTTGTTACTTTGATTGCCCCTCCCCTGTTGCTTGAATCTCTACGTGGAGAATCCAGTTTTTGTGATAATGAAGCCGTGCAGTCTTAGACATGACTCACACTGTGTTCTTAAGCCCTCCACCTTTTGGGGTTGATGGAGAATTCTACATCAGACACTTGCCTGGGAAGTGTGATTAGCGCTGGCCAGTCTGACAGACGTGTCCAGGCCTTGGTGGCTTCGTACCATGTCAGCTTATTTCCGAGTTTGCTGTTTATCAAGTGGCTCTTAACGTGGCATCGGGGTCCATCCTGTGCCGTGCTTTTCTGGGTGCCTTCAGATGCCCCTGGGGTTCCCTCTGCCTCGAGGCAGAGCAGGGCACTGACTTGAACGGTTCCAGAGCCTGCAGGCTCGCATACCACTCGTCATTGCCTGGCCTGCTCCGACTGTGGGCCCCACCTGGCTGCCAGGCAGCTGGGAAGGTGCTCTCCCTGAATACCCACTCAGCCCACCCTGCCACAGTCACAGGGGGCTTCCTGTTGCTGCTACAGGACAGGAAAGCCTCGGGAATTCAGGTGCAAAACGGCACCTCCAGTTCCCTGGCGCCATCCGCTTAGCCTCCTGACCAAGCCAAGCCCTTTGCTCCACCTGCTCTGCTCTCGACCCCTCCCCACAGGGGTTCTGCTGAGGCGAGGACCGTCCTTCCTTGAGAAGCCACAGATGTCACCACCTGTCCCACGTTCTTCAGGCTGTTCTAGGCTTCTCTGGGGAGCACCTGACCTCCCTGCTGTTGGGCCACAGACCTCCTTTCTCTGTCCTGCCCTGGGCAGTTCACACCTCTAGTATTGTCTCTCCAGTGTCCTTGGAACACTCAGTGTGACTTCTACTCTCTGTCCTACCAAAAATACAGGGCGAGAAACCTCAGAGGAGCTTGGTTAGCACTGTGTGATGAAGACAAGGGGGAATCTGGGGAGAAAAACGCAAGTCAGAATTCCAGTAAACCATTGGGCTGTGAGCGGCGTGGGCACGATTGATCACAGGACTTCAGCCAGGCTCAACCACCACACTTGATCACCAAGCCAACACTGTCAGGTCCTAAGGTTTCTCTCCATGTTAAGAGGTGGAAACTGGCATTTGCTGGTAAATGGATAGAGCTGGAGAAGATCATGCTAAGCAATAAGCCAAACCCCCAAAACCAAAGGCTGAATATTTTCTCTGATATGCAGAAGCTAATTCACAATGAGGGGTGGGGTGCTAGGGAAGAATAGAGTTACTTTAGGTAGAGGAGAGTGAAGGGAGGGAAGGGGTATGGGTAGGAGGGACAACAGAGTGAAGCAGACTTTATGCCTCATGTCCATGTGTGACTGCATGACCCATGTGATCCTGCAACATGTACCATCAGAAAAGTGAGAGATTTACTCCATTCACGTATGAGCTATGAGAACGCATCAATGTGCTCTACTGTCACGTACAACTAGTTAGAACAAATAAAAAATTAAAAGATGTGGAGACAGACTCGAGATGCTCCATTAATGTTGCTCAGCTTTCAGTCACTGTGACCAACATACTTGGCAGGAGCAGCCTAGAGGAGGAAGCGTTTATCTCCACCATGATTTCAGAGTTCTCAGTTCATACACGGCCCACTCCTCTGCTCTGGGCCTGAGGTGCTGCAGGACAGCATGGTGGAAGGACGCGGCAGAGGAGCAGTGCTGCTCAGCTCAAGGCAGCCAGGAAGAAGAGGCAGAGAAAGTGAAGACACAGGGACAAGAGATGGAACCTCCAGGGGTGCACTCTCAGTGACCTCCTTCCTCCAGCCGTGCCCTGCCCACACCCTTACCTCCCAGCACTATTGCTAGTCCATCAAGTGGATTAATACACTAAGGAGGTTACAGCCCCTGCAACCCATGCACTGCCCAAAGCTCCCCCTCTGAACCTTGCTGCTCGGGGCCAGCTTTCAACACATGAGCTTTGGGTGGCCATTCCAGACCCAAACCATCTCTCCGGTCCTTGAATGTACCCCACATTAGGCGAAGGCCATGAGGATAACCCACCTGTGACAGAATCCTGGGAAGTGCCTGGGCTATGGGGACAGCCCAGCCAGGCAGAGTGGCACAGACCTGGTGATCTCCCCAGCTGCTGGACAGGGGCAGACGCTGATGCTCGGCAGCATTCACCAGGCCTTCGTTTGTGCCTGGAATGGTGTCGCTGGGCATGGCCACTGTGCCTTCCTCCACCATTGATACTGCCCCTGCGCTGCAGATGAGAATGGGGGCTGAGAGGTTGTCCCGTCCCAGGTTCTCAAGATCAGAGCCAGGACATGGGCTTTGGACGCCCTCGTTCACGCTCTGTTGCACTCCCCGCTGCCTTGAAGGACACCTGTCACCACATGACCACAGGGGACGTCGCCCCTCCCCATGGTCTGTGCCAGCAGTCCCTGCCCCTTTTCAGAACCTGGGCCACAAGTTGAGAATTCACAAGCCATTTCCTTGGTAACGGGAGACTGGAACAGGCTGGATGTGAGCAAGATCCAGGAGGACTGAGTATGATCTGAGCCTTTCAGAGAACTTACTGGTAGCTGTTCTCCTTTATTTGCTACAATCCTCCATTTTAAAACATTTTCGTGAAGTAATTCAGGGTATTAAAGTTGAACAGCTTAAAGTTATGTAATTAATTGCATTCGGCTCCAGTTACAATTACTAATTGATCCAAGCCTGCCAGCCTAGCACCTGGCAGCAGTCAGGAGCACCACCGTGATGGCAGGCAGGTGGTTGCAGTAATTATGCGATTATTTTTCCCCGTTCAAATACCAGGTGGTCCACACCCCAGGGTCAGGCAGGCAGTACTTGGCCCAAGGGTGCCATTTTTGATGCTGGAGTGCTTTTGAAGAAACGAAGAGCAGAGCAGCCTGGTAGCTCAGATGAGGTAAGCCCAGCACCATGGCGGGCTCACTGAGCCAGCCCGGGGAAGGGGGCCAGGCCCCCAAGGTCAGGCCTGCAGGAAGAGAAGGGTGGTGGAGCAGTGGTCCCTGTGTCTCTGAGGAGCGTGACTTTCAGGCTGTCCCTTCTACCGGGGACTCTGGAGCAAAGAGGGACCAGGATCCAGCATTTGGCGTAGATCTGAAGTTATAGACAGTGCTGCTGGCTGATCAGCAGCACGGGCTTTGCAGTCAGGTAGACACTTATTGATTGTCTGCTTTTTTTCTTGTTTTATTGCTCCCTGGATTTGTTTCTTTTAGTAGGGCACTTTCAGTATGTTACAGGACTTTCCTAGACCTGTTTTCTCATCTGCAAAATAGATACAGAAATAAGAATAAAATAATGGCATTTGCCAGTAAATGGATGGAATTGGAGAATATCAGGCTAGTGTCGTCAGTCAGTCCCAAAAAAGCAAAAACCGAATTTTCTCTCTGATATGTGGATGCTAACCAATAACAAGGGAGGGTAGGGAGAGGAACAATAAAAAATTCACTGAATTAGACACAGTGGAATGAAGGGAAGGGAGGATGGATGGGAACAGGAAAGATGGTAGAATGAATCTGACATAACTTTCCTATGCTCATGTGAATACACCACCAGTGTAACTCCACTTCATATCAAACCACAAAATGGAATGGGTTGTACTCCATGTATGTACAGTATGACAAAATATGTCCTACAGTCATGTATAAGACAACAAGTAAAAAATTGTTATCATAAAAAAATTGTATCTAATAAAGAATTCTGTGTGTACTGAAAAATAACCAGCGACAGATATTATAGCCATTGTATCCACTAAGTTAAGAAGATGCTTGGACATTACTTAGGACAATGTCTCTTGTTTTATAAATTGATCCTTTTATTTGAACTGATTTTTACCTGTATTCTATCAAAAGGGGATGCAGTGGGTGCCTACTGCCTTGAGTTATCTGGGGCTAAGATGATTGGCAATGAGCAGGACTTGAAATGATCAGCATTTCCATCATCTTCATCTCTGAAATAACAGCAGATACGGCTGCTGAGTGTGTGTTATGAACCGGGGACGCTGCTGAGTCTTGTAGCAGGTTTAACTTGCGTCATTGGTGACTTTAAGTCGGCATTAACATCCCCACTTTATGGAGGAAACAAAGGCAGGAGGGGCCGCATGATGTCCCTGAGGGTCACGTCTATGGTTAGCGTATGTGAAGGAGATGAGCCATAGCTTGGTATTCCATCACCATCCACTCTGCCTTCTGCTTCTTCAACCCTGGGCGAAAGTGCTCTGGCAATTTTAGCAGACACGTGCTTGGGTGTCAGGTCACCCTGGCTTCCACGGCCTCCCCTGGCATCTTACTTCGGATGGACTTAGAGCGGTCAGCACCAAGTGGAAAGCATGCATTTGTATAGAGTATTCAGAAAAGATCTGGGGAAACTTTTAGGTTTTGTTACATCTGATTTTTGTCCTTTCTCTGTTGTTTACTGTTTTTGTGCTTTAAAACATGCTCTCGAGCGTCCTGTCGAAATCCAGACTGAGGTCTCTGTGGAGCGGCAGACAGGAAACTTTCATAGGTCCATGATCTTAAACCAGAAAATGGAACATTGCCAGGAGATATTAAAATTCACTGTGATGAAGACGCTCACAGCTCTCTCAATAGCATCTGATAAATAAAGTTTTCTTCTACTGGAAACTAATTCTCCCAATTAGCTTGGGGGAGGGGGTGGGAAGAGCTTGCGTGGAAAGCTCAGAGCAGACAGGAAGAATACAGCTTGTTTATTTTTAAATAGTCCCAGCCTTTTTGGAGCTGTCTTCTGATCAATAGAAATGACTAAGAAATCCTAGGGTCTCACCTCCAGGTTCTGTTTCCCGTCTGTTTAACCGAGGTGATAAACTCACACATGGTCTCTGCCGTCACTTCCAGGGGGGCTGGCTCCCTCCAGCTGGTCTCCAGGTAGCCAGGGCTGCGGATGTCCTTTGGAAGCTGGAGGAGGACAGGTGGTCAGGCCGTGGCTGCTTCAGTAAACAGAAGCTGAGCTCTGTGGTTCAAAGGTCAGGTTCTGACGAGGGAATGTCTGGGTCTTGGTTTTGGGCTTCCCAGCCCAAGCCTCTTCCTCTTGATCCTTTCTTTCAGCTTCAGGCGTAACGAGTCGACACCCCCAGTTAGACCAGCAGAAGTCAAAATCTGTGACGAGGCTCCTCTCACCCTGACAGAGCTCCCCAAGAACAGCCCAGATCTTGAGGCCCCAGCTGGTTGACTTGGCTGGACCTCGTCCCTCTGCCAGCCCTGGTCTATCAGGACCCGGCTGCAGAGTGAACGCTTGCTCTGCCTTTGTCTGGTCCCACCACACTGCTCTGGGGCCCAGCCTTCCTGCCAGGGCCGGGGAGGCAGCTTCTTATCCATGGGAGCACCAGGGGGGATGCTGACTCAGCAGGGCTGACTTCACATCCACCCGTGAAGTCTGAGCTGCACAAAGCAGGTGTATATTCCTCCCTGTGAATCTCGAGGACACTGGTATTGGACGCATTTGGCCATGTTTATGCCAGTTTGGAGATCGTTGTGAGTTCATATCAGTCAAAGATATGATATGACAAGCCAAGCTTGTCTGTGGTTGAACCCTGTCACTCTTCAGCTGACTGTAAGGCGAGGTCAGTGCCCTGACAGAGGGCCACGTCATGTGAAAAGCATACCTCTGAGCCGGGTGTCATGCTCTGAGGCAGGACTTCAGAATTTGCAACCAAATTTAATTCTTCTTCTTTCCCATTTTCATCTTCCTTCTTTCTATCTTACAAGGTGTCCTGGGTGTCATGTAATTTAAATAATATGCTGTACCATCATATATGTATTTTATTTTATATATGTTTTCATACTGGAGATTGAACCCAGGGGCACTTAATGAAGCACATTACCAGAACTTTTTAAATTCTTTTTTATTTATTTATTTTTTTTGAGACAGGGTTTTGCTAAGTTGCTCAGGGTCTCACTAAGTTGCAGAGGCTGGCTTTGAACTTGTGATCCTCCTACTTCAGCCTCCCAAGCCACTGGGATTACAGGTATGCACCGCTCTACCCAGCATATATGTATTTTATATGAGGAGATGGCACTTTGCATGTACAGAGGTGAGGGGAGAATCTTGTATCTCAATAGGAAAAACCGCATCTTAAATTGAAGCTCACCAGGCAACATGGAGGCTGAAGGAAGGAATCCGAGACGCGAGGGGGTCTGGCATTGGTGAATCCCCTGTTCATTCAGTAAGCAGTTACACGAGCCTGCTGTGCTATGAGCTGTGTGCAGTTTGCTGGGACCAGAGATGAGGAGGATGAGAAACTCCATCTGTCCAAAGGAGGCAAGGGCTGGTGAACAGCAGAGAACCTGGGCAACTGGGGAAACCGGGAGGGATGGATGGAGGGCACGCTGACCACCTGGAAGGACCTCATTTGGGATCTCTTGAGCTGACTTAAGTCCCCTTGTCACCTGAATGGCGGGGGATATTCCACCGTGCGCATTAGCATTTGCATCTTGGATACGGCTTCTGGACCAAGAGGCTCTCAAAACCTTCAAACTGTGCAGCTCTTGGGACTAGTTCTCCATGGTGTCACTGGGAGACTTTCAAACAAAAGCACACAGAACCTCCACAGTCCAATAAGTTCAGGAGTCGTTGGCGACTGTCCTCCAGCAGGCACAGGACATGTGCACACTGGGAATGGGAATCTCAGGAGCCCTTGAGGTCAGTGGTGTGACCCATGTTTTACAACAAAAGACACTGGGGTTGAAGTGACGGAAGTGGCTGAACGCCCAGCAGGTGGCTATAGGGACTCTGGGAGCAGAGGTCAGTGAACTTTCCATAAAGGGACCAACGGAGTATTTGAGGCATGGTGGTCATGCAGTCTCTGCCGCAGCTGCTGAACTCTGCTACCTAGTGTGAAAGTAGCCATATGGATGTAGTTGTGTGTCAATAAAACTTTATTTACAAAGTCAACTGTGACAGGATTTGGCCACTCTTGAAATGCAGTGTTAAGAGTAGATTGTGGGCTTTGGAGCTAAGCTGCCTGGGCTTATACCCCAAGATATGTCTCTTTTTGGCTGAGTCTTCAGGAGGTGGTTAACCTCCCCTTCCTCAGGTCTTGCATCTACTATGTGGACATGATAAAGCTTTAATCTCAGACTTGTGAGAAGTAAATGTAACGACGTTTGTGGAATAACTGGAATAGCACAGAGCCCAGTAAGTCCTTGTTTCATTAGCCATTTTTAAGACTCAGGGCTTAAGTGAGTTCCCCACCTTCATATAGTCCTTGAAAAGAGCAGACAGGGTTTCTGCGCAGGTGGTCAGACCCCAGAGCCTGTGCTCTGAGCCTGTGATCTTCTCAGGGCTGCCAAAATCCAGAGCCCACACTGCCTCACCAAAACTCATGCTGCAGGAACTTGCTTGGTGAGGTCAGGTGCCAAGTGTGTGTGCCACACTTAGCTCCATCATAAAATGTAATCCATGCCACACCCTCAGTTGGTTCTGCTGGAGACTGCGTGACTATGTACTACGTGTGTATATAATGTGATAATACTGAGGCCGAAACAGTCCAAAGACGTGTAAGAAGCTCCTGGGCCATGTTCATCCTGATCACAGGGACACACATTTCCTGTAAAAGTAAGATGCCATAATACGCTGAACCCTCTCAAACACTGGGGCTTTGAATTAGGATGTTGCTTGTATTTGAAAGTCCGAGTCTGTGTGCAGTCCCCAGTTTCCTGGTGTGGAAGTCTGTTGTATACTTCCCTTCACCGCTACCATGGGCCAGTGCTCTCTCTGAATATGAATAGGAAGGGCTCCAAAAGAGGCTCCAGACCAGCAGGATCAGCAGCCCCTGAAAATTAATGGAAGTGTAAGTGTTGTGTCCTGTTTCAAACCTGCTGGATTAGCAGCTCTGGGCTCCGGAACTGGGTGGTATAACCCAGCAATCTGTGAGTTTTGTAAATCAAAAATAATATTTCTGCTAATTGTTTACTGTTAAGTATATATTAGCTCATTTTCGGTTTCAGATTAATTATGAATGGTAGGTAGGGTGGTAGGGTAGGAATACTTGTTTGTTTATGTCATTTTACTAATGAGTAAACTAATAAAAAAGTAGAGTTGATGGCAAAGGCAAGACTGGAGGCTCCAAGCTCAGTTGACAAAGCTTCGAGGTCATGTCTGCCCATCTCAAGCCTTGCTTGTCTGCAGTCAGTTCTGATGGCATGAAGACCTTTCTTCCTTGTTGGCACCAATGCCCCTGGTGCCTGTTGGTCGTTACTGCAGGATCCATGATTTTCAATCCCCTGGCACAGGGTCAGCAAAACTGCACCCTGTGGACCAAATCTGGCCCATCACCTGCTTTTGTAAATAAGGTCTTAATGAAACGCAGCCATGCTCAGTTTTTAAGTGCTGCGCTACGGCAGCAGGCTGGGTAGTCAGGACGGAGGTTGTGTGGTCGACAAAGCAGAGCTCTTTTCTGTTTGGTTGTCTGCCAGTCACTGGTCCAGAGGCAAACCATCTCTCATGTAAACCTGGATCTACGAGACAGCAGAGCAGAGGCCCATTCGGTTCAGTGTCCTGCCTTGGTGGCAGTGTCAGAGGTCACTCAACCCTTCTCCATGTGGGTCTCAGTGTCCTAGGCCACCCCGTGCACTAGGACTCCAGTAAGAGGTAGGTTATTCTCTCTTCTCCCTCTGTCTCAACAGTGTGGACTCTACTGGTATTCTGTTAAATTATCACAATTAAGTACTTTCTGGGAGTCCCATTAACTGTGTGTACCAGTCTGACAGAATGAAGTTCTGAAGATACTCCAAGAGGGATATTTTGAGCCCAGAGAAGAAGTCAAGTTGGAAACACAGTATACTGTTGCCTTTCCGGTTGTGTTATCTGGAAAGCCGAAATGCTTTACAGGGCACTCTGTGTCCAGACTCAGAATGAGGAATGACAAAATTCTAGATAAATTGGTTTGTGAAATATTTATGTGCACTTTAGTGCACAGACAGGAGGTAATCTGTTTTGTATTGAATCAGCTTGGACAGAAAAAAAAAAAAGCACAATGTTAATGAGATTTTTTAAAGCCATTTTTAAATTCGTGTTGGCAAAAGACAAATAGTCAAGACGTTTAATTTCTATAAACTTAACAACTAGGGAACAAATAAAGGTTTATTAACTTAAATAAAAGTGGCTTTTCTTTCAAGGACACAGCAATTTATTTTTCTCTCTGTGTCATGTTCTGAAGGATTGTTTTTGTCTAGGTACTGACCATCCTTTTCCAGGGTATTAGTTGGATTTTACCTAAGTACTGCTCATTTTTGAAAAGTCACGTAAGACTCCAGGTTAGTGCAGTGGGTAGCCTCTGGTCTGGGAGTCAGCCTACAGTGTTCCCATATAAGCTGGCTATGGGCTTTTCTACGACCTTGAGCCAGTGTTTGCTCTCCTTATGCCGCCAGCTGGTTCTTCCATGTACAGGTGTTAAACTGTTCTGGTGTCTGATGAAG
The DNA here is from genome assembly GCF_902686455.1 of Sciurus vulgaris. NCBI lineage: Eukaryota > Metazoa > Chordata > Mammalia > Rodentia > Sciuridae > Sciurus > Sciurus vulgaris. Next base: position 24,175,595 of record NC_136480.1, on the reverse strand, counting down.
TTCATGCTGCATGTTGAATGTGCCTGTCATTCTAGAATGGTACGCTAAGGGTTGATTTCATCCCCAAGCCAGTTGTGACCCTTTTACTTCAGTGACCTCAGCATCTCTCTTGTGTGCTGCTGTGGTCCTCTCTCCCACTTACTGTGTCACTCGTGATCTGCTGCCAGCATCTCTTCTCCATGCTCCTGTGGTCCTCCCCCCATTATCTCCATCACTGCATGATCCTCTCTGGGCTGAAACCCTAGAGTTAGCTGCATCCTTGTGTAGACCATGGCATTCCAGGGCAGGAGCTGGGTCCTGACTGTCAGTGTGTTGTGCTACAAGGACTTAGCACTCCATGATGCTCAGTACATTTCTGGTGGATGAGCTAATAGAAGAGGCCAGTTTTAGCCAACAAGCTAGAACTTCCAGTGGGAGGATAGAAAGGATAGTGTAGGCTGACTATGGAGCCAGTCACAGGCTGCCAGGAAGCTTGCAAAGAATACTCTTCAGGAACAAGTTCAGGGGGGAAAAAATGAATTCCTTCTAGACTTCCACAGTTCAGACTCTCAGCTCTCCGGTCTGTAAACTGTGTAATCCCTTTTAGATCTCCTGATTGTAGCTCCTTATATGCAAAACCCCTTTCTGCTGACCACTGCAAAATGCTTCCACTGGGGTGCTGAGTGCTCCTGTTTCTTTATTTTTAACAGATATGCTAATCTCAGGAATGACGCGCCATGGCTTGGCATCATTAGAACAGTGCCGCCTGCTACAATTCACTGTTGAGTCAGCACCTCTGCTCCAGTCCCTCTTTCCAGGGTCTCTAATTTGGCTGTAAACCTTCACTCACAGTAGAAAATTGACACAGGAGGTCCTGCCTCTGAGAGTTATTTTCCCAAACAGAATCTCCAAGGGCACCGTTTAGTGCCTGTGGACTGTGGAGGGATTTACATCCACGCCAAGTCGTGAACGAGCCCTGAGCACCATACCGTCCAGTGTCTCCAGGAGCTCTGCCGCTTCCCCTTGGGACAGGCCCACGGCGGGTTCTGAGTAGATCTTTTTCCTGCCTTGAGTAGGGGCCCTGGGTATAGTATGAGCAATATTCTCAGGTTTTGTAAACTCCCAGATTCCTGTGTTCGTGGAATCTCTTCTGTCTCTCTACACGCTCCCTCTCCTTTTCATCTGCCTTCTCTGCTTCATTCATGGAGAACCGTCAACCTTCCACCTTCAGGATCTCCCATCTGCCTGATGAGTGGCAGTAGACATCAACATCTCTAACAATAAAAAGTACCGTAAGTGTGCAGCAAAGCCTAAGGCACAAGGTGGGAACCCAAAGCCTTTTCTGTCACCAGGAAACTGCCCACTCAGCAGTGCGGGAACTCCACACATACTCATTCTGTCCCCTTCCAAATCCTGCCTGAAGCCCTGTATTTAGAAGCCTGTTAGGGTGCTACTGTGATCACGTGCTACCTCAGGATGAGTAATTCTCTAACTTGGCCAGCTTCTGAATGTGGAGCATTCAGAAGTAGAGTAATAAGCTTAGATTCTGGTTTTCATTCATGAGCACTTGCTCCAGTCATGAACTTCACTGTGCTGATGCAAAAGGTGAAGAAATGGCCTCCCCCTTCAAACTGCCTAAAGTTGTCATGCAAACATAACTAGCCAGCAGGCCACAGTGCAACTCAGTGTTAACATAAAGACATACTTGTTTATTCAACGACTCTCACTCAGTGCTTTCCAGGTGCCAGGCATGCTCTGTGGAGACCGAGGATGTGGGAGAACCACACACACACACCTTGCCCACTGGCTCCCAGAACAGAAGTGCATGAGCAGCTACTGGGAGCAAAGCAGCTTTGTTTGACTCCCTCCTTTGGCCCCATATCTTCCACAGGGTCTGGCACAAAGTAAACACTCAATAAATATTTGGGAACATGAATCAAAGAAACTGAGCAACACAAGGGCTACCAAACAGGAAGTGTTTGCCTGTTGCATGTGTTCGTGGGGGACTGAAGACGGAGTGCTCCTTCTCACTACAGGGGCTTGGAAGGAAGTGCCACCTGACTTTCGTAGGAATCCAAAAGTGAGGGGAAGTGCCAGGGGGAGGGAGCCCAGCGGAGGCTGGCAGACCACAGCGCACCTCACTGAGGAGTTCCGTGTGTCCGAGCTCAGAGCCTGAGAGTGGCCTGGGACCCGCTGGAGACGTTCTCATTGCCAGGTACAAGGTCTCGCTGGCCAGTGGGCACTGGGGACACCTGTGTTTTGAGCACAGTGGGTCTTGAACACATCTTCACTGAGCTGCTTTCCTGCCATGGTTTTTGGTGTCTGGCTTCCTGCTGGACTGCGTCTTTCTCCGCTGGTCCCCAGGAAGTCCACCATTGGCCGGGCTCCCATCCTTTTCTGTCTTTTCTGGCTACAGTTGTTCCCTTCAATGAGCAGAGTTCAGTCCTGTGTCCCCTTCTTCCATGGCGATAATGTGCCATCTAAAGACCCCGAGCAGGGAGCAGCCACAGGGTACCTCACATGGTGGCGAGAGGCCTGCGGCACCCACAGTACCACCGCCGAGCCAGCAGGGCCTGGCGCCATGTGCCTTGCCACAAACTCACCTCCCCTCCTTGCGAGGCCCATCATGGGAGAAGCACCCTCTCCCTGGAGGAGGAGAGGAACTGTCTCTCACCGAGGAGTCAATTTGATCATCAGAGGGAACTTCTGCATCAGAGCTCTCAGGAAGAGGCTGGAAGTTTAGTTGCCCATTTGTGTGCTCCACCCTTTGCAGTCCCAGGGAGGCCTGTTGGTGCTGTGCAAGGCAGGAGCCCAGGTCTGCCACGGGGAAGCGCAGTCCCCTTTATGCCTGAACGCACAACTCCCCTCCAACAGTAGCCTCCCCAAAGTGTTGCCCGAGTCAACTGGTTCAGATCACTCCCGGAGGGAAGATGCAGACTTGGGGGCCCATTCAGCCACTCTGGAGGGAGGGCCACATTCACCTGCGATTTTAACGAGAGACCTGGGGAACTTGCACCACACAAAAGCTTGAGATCCACTTTGCTGAAGAATACCGATCATAGACCAAAACGGTTCTAGAATTACTAAAGTTTAAATTAATCCCAGGACGCAGCTTAAAAAGAGAACCTTCATAGATGTTTCTTAAGGAACTGTGAAACCAAGCTTAGAGGTAGGTCTAAGGGTCACCTCTTAAAAAATGTTTTTATTAGTGCCTTAGGTGTACACGTAGTGGGGTATTTTGACATATCCATATGTGCACGCCCTATGATTTGCTCCGTGTCAGTCACCAGTGCGTCCTCTTGTTCTCTCCTCCACCCTCCTGTGTTCCCAGTCCTCTGCCATCTGCCTACAGGTCACTTTCAGAGTTCATTGGCCTTTCTTTGTTATTCAGTGTTTCTCAGAACATTTCAGTGGGGCAACTGATTTTTGCCGTGCATTTAGAATTGTTTTTGTCCATGTATTGGCCCTTAGAAGCTTCTTTTAGATATAAAAGAAAGTAGACTGGATTTGTTTGGTTCAATAGCAGATCAGAGAACCCCTGGTGCTCCTTGCTCTGGGCTCCACCCTCCTGTCTGGTGCGGTTAGCATAGCGAGCCCTGGGGATGCTCAGCAGGCTCAGCCCTGACGACCACATCACTCACTGGGGTTTCAGAACCCTCAAGCAAGTAATGCAGCAACCACACATTAATCCTCCATGTTCTCTGTGTGCATGCATCTCCTCCCACTTTCAAAGCAGGTATCCAGAGCTGTATGACTTTACGTTCCTGGAAACAGTCTTGATTTAGGTGCTTATTGCTCATCAACAATATCTGGTTAAGCTCTATTCTGACTTGGGAAGGTTGGAGTTTAGAAATCACTGGCTTTTCTTCAGACCCTTGAAGCAGGTTATAACTGTGATCAATGAATTCTGGTATGAGTGATTTAACTAAAAACCATTCTGATAATTCTGAGGTTATCTTGCCCACTGTGATGTTGTAAGTCTTTACCAACCCTCATTTCACAAGGTCTAACTCTGCTTTTGATCTTAAAGATTCCAATAAGCATATTTTTCTTTCAATGTAAAAAGGAACTTCTTGGGACTGTGAAGTAGAAGTAGCTATTGTCTTCTGACTTCATAGTCATAGTCAAGAACCTCGATGTCCAAACTCGCATTGCAAGCTGGGAACGACCCTACTGTCACTGGGTTTTCAGAGTGTCTCCTCTTTCTTCCAGTCTCTGACACCTCAGTTATCTATGGTAGTTTGTTATTGGAATGTATGCCTTCCCTCTGCACATAAGTTTCTACCTTTTTAAGGGATGAACAAATTTATGATACAAGTATCTATGTTTTGCACAGCATCTGAGACAAGGTAGCACTATAGCAGTTAGCTCCAACATGTTCCCCAGTGATTCTTGTCTCCAGCATTTGGGGATTTGGGCCCTCCCCACATTGAATCAGGAACAATGGAACGGGCCAGCTGTGGTGATGTGCACCTTCTAAAACTAGGCCAGGAAAGGTGCTGGGGGCTTCCTGTGGATCCCTCCTTCTCCGATCACCGTGCGATGCCAGCCACATCACCATGATGTTGAGATGAGCCTTTGATGACACCCACGTGCAGAGCCACTGATGCTCCTGTAGGAGTGGACACCAAGCTTTCTGCCAGCAGCTGAGCACTGTGGAGGGGAATCTTCCAGACCCAGTGGACCTCTGACTGCAGCCCCATAGAGCCTGAGTTGGAGTCTCCCCAGGAAACCTCCTCGGCTCCCTTCCTCACACAGCACGCAGCATTGGTCCTGTGGCCCTGCACATCCCGTCGGTGGAGGGGTGGCTGTGACTGATTCATAACAATCATCACTTCAAGCCAGAGTGTCTTGGGGCATTTTGCCACTCATCAGCAAATGACCAGTGCAGGGTGGGCATTCTGAGTCCAAAGTCTGAAAGACTCGAAAATCTGAAATGTTCTCGGCATCAGCAGGAAGTGTCACATGGAAAATTCCACACTAGACCTCATGTGATGGGTGGTAGTAGAAATGCTGTGTCCTGGGGACCCGTATAAGACTCCCTCAGGATACACAGATAACATGCCATGAAACATAAGCAGGCCTCCTGTTTAGACTTGGCCCACACTCCCAGGGTAGCTCATTAGATATGTGCAATTAAGCCAAAGTCCAGAAGGCTTCTGGCCCCAGGCATTTAAGGTAAGGTATACTCTGCAGACTGTATGTCAAAGGCAAGACTGTGACCAATGAGAGGTCCAACTTACGTGGTGCACACCAGAATCCATGACAGTCCTAAGCCCGGATCTCATGCTGTTGATCCTGTGAGGGTGGAAATGCATTTTAACTGGGTTTTAGATAAAGATGGTGGTGACGGGGTAGAGAAAGACAACTCATGTCTATGGCAGATGCTTAAAAGTGAAGGCTGTCTGTACTTACTGTGTCAGAGGCTTATGTCCTGGAGCAGCAAAGCATGTGGATTGCAGAGAAGGTGGAGAAATGTTGACTGGTGAGAAAGCCCTTTCAGGAGCCTGCTGAACATAGAGTAAAGACCCCCCACCACCCTCCGCACACACCAGATCTGTCTTGAAGCAATGAGAAAACTTGCAGAAATTTTCAAAAGTAGCTTTTATGGCACTCTGGACATTGGCAAGGCCTATCACAATCCATGGAGCATTTGTTCAGGAAAAACAATGGAATATTAGTTAAAAGAGCAAAATGTATGTAGTTTTAACTTGCCTTTCCCCAGCATCCTATTCCCAGGTCTGCAGTAGCCTTGGAAACCAATAGCCTTGCAACCAAGGTGCTTGTGGAAACCCTAGTACAGTAGCCCCTGGAGGGACAGAAGCCCCGCCCAGAGTTACACAGTCTCTCTAGGCCAGTACCTCCCTGGAAATGCCCTTCTCAGGGCTTGTTGCTAATACAGTCTGACATGGATTTTTCTGTGCATGCAGCCCTATCTCCAGGGTGTTTGACAAAAATGATCTGCTGCCACTGCTTAACACCACAACTCTCCACGGCAGTGGTACAAGTGAGACACAAGAGAAAGAGGCGACCAAAGTCTGCAAAGGAAAAACTGGGGCAGGAATTGTCCATGATGTGTTGGAAATGCTCTGGCATGTTTTCTGAGAATTTAGAAAGCAACAGGACCATGCCTAGGAGATAAGCTTGAACCTCTGGGTAGTGATCCTCGGTACAGAGCAGAAAGTGGAAGCTCAGGGCCTGTGCAGGGCCCAGTCACCATGGGCAAGCCTGGGCAGAGGCGGAGACCCTCTGGTCCCAGGCAGTCATGGAGCACCCTGTCCACCTACCAACTCACTCCCGAGTGAGCAAGCAGAGAATTCCATGGATGCAGGTGCCGCAAGCACATTACACCAACAGCAGGCACCAGAGCCAGCCCTGGGGAGGTGTGGAAGGTAGAGTCAGGCTTCTGCTTCCCAAGGATGCCCTGTCTCCATGAGCAGGGCTTGTGAGGATGTGGTGACGCAGCAAGCTGGAGGAGTCCAGGTTGCTAACTCCTGGCTTTGGAGGAAGGAGATTATTCTGATGAGCCCAGAGCAGCCCCAAGGATTCTGTAAATGTGGAGGAAGGAGGAGGAAGAGCTGGTCTCAGATCAATGCAGTGTGGGGAAAGCTTAAGTGGCCGCTAATGACATGGAAGATGTGATGGGCCATGAGTGAAGGGAGGTGAGCAGCCTCCAGAAACTGAGGTCAGAGTAGACTCCTCCACTGCCTCCTGGGAGGGATGTGGCACTTCTGAGACCTCAGTGCTGGCTCCTTGAGGTACATTCCAGATGTGGGACCAGCAGAGCTACAAAACAATAACTCTGTTCACAGCAACATAGTGCTTAAGGGTTAAAACGTGGAAAGAGCACTAAGCCTATAGCGCTGGAGAGACACAGTAAGGCTTACATATACCAGGGAATATTGGCCACAGAAAGAGGAATACTGATGCATGTGGCAGCATGGATAAGACGTAGAAGCAGGTTGAGTGATTGAATCCTGCCATAGACAGCCACCAGAAATTGCCCAGTGTAGACGGGTCTGTGCAGACGACATCCATGACAGCTTCGGGGTTGGGGTAGTCAGGAGAACAGGAAATGGTCCCTATTCTTTTCAGGGTGATCAAAAGTGAATAGTGATAGTTATTCCACAACTGTCTGAATATACTAAGGACTGCTAAAGTGTATACTTTAAAGGGGTGAATTTCATGGTATTTGAATTATCTCTCAGTAAAGCCATTACTTTAAAATTTAAATTCTTAAGTAATGGGTCACTAAAACCGTAGGACTTTGGGTTAAGTGTCGTCATCTGAATTCAGAGATGGAACAAAGCTGCAGATCATTGTTCTGGTGTGCACATTGAGAACACGTGCTCTGGCTAAACCTCAACGGCAATGCCAGGTCATCAGCCAGGGCAGCAAGTCGTCGAGGTTGGAGTAAGAGCCCAGCAGGTGCCCGCTCCTTTCTGACCTCAGGTTCTCAGGTGGTACCGGGCAGCTGGTTTCACGGTTTGGTGAAACTGGACGGCTGGGGGCACCCTCCCAGAGCGTCGCCCTTGGGGCTGCGGGGGTGGCGCTGCATCTGGGAAGAGAAGCCAAGAGGAGGCACCCCAGCCACCACGGATTCCATCTGCTTCACATGCCATGCAGTGCTTGCTTGGCTGAAAGGAAACGCTCGAACTCTCTGGAATTGGTGATTTCTGGAGTATCTTTCAGCCACCATGCTGAAGTCTGCATAAGGACACTTTGATTCAGACCCGGTCATCCTGTGCTGTTCGCTGTGTTCCTCAAATCCCCAGGTTCCCTCCTGCCCCGACTGCGGTATAGCTCCTGAAAAGTAAAATGGAGACTTCCTAAATGATCACACACTGCAAGTGGGTAGAATCCCAATTAGAGTGTGTGTGGCTCTCACTGACGTTTCACTTGATGGAATGTCACAGTTGTGAATCACACAAATCATTCAAAAGCCACTTTGCGAGCACTTGAGTGGCAGTTCACACCCAGGAATGTATGTGTTTCTGACAAGTGGAGAAGTAATTCGCCCAGCGATTTGACAGAACGCCTATGCATCTCTGTAGTCACTTAAGCAGCCTCATGTTTTATGGGAGTGGCTTTCTGATGCTCCGGACATTTTGAATGAACTACGGATCTTGGGCAATCCACCAAGCTTAATAGCAGTTTTTGTGTTTATTTTGTTGTTGTTGCTTGCTTGCTTTGGTTTGTTTTCAGGGTAGAAGTTGTAATCTGTTTTCACAGAATGTGGCCTAAGTGGCCTAAGTATCTAAGTGATATTTTCTTATACTGAGCACAATGACTATAGCCCTTGAGCCAACCCTCCATCTGTCATTCAAAATTCCTCAGGTTTTTCTTAAAGGTAAAAATATGTCCTGATGCAAGAGACATTGTTTTTGTCCTTTTGTGCTGCTGTAAGAAAATACCACAGACTGGGTGATTCATGAAGAACAGAAGCATATTTCTTCACAGTTCCAGAGACAGAAGCCCAAGACCCAAGTGCCAGGCCTTGACTTGGTTGAAGGCCCTCTTGCTGCATTATCCCATGGCAGAGGGTAGAAGGGGAAGACAGAGACAGAGACCGCGAGAGCACACCAGCATGTATAAGAGGGCCAAGTAAGCCTTTCATCAAGGAGCCCGTGCCCAGGATGACAGCGCTCGTTCATGCCAAGGGACACTGCCCGCACAACCCAGCAGCTCCAGACAGGGCCGCACAGCAAACTGAGTTTCCAGCACATGAACTTTGGGGGGCACATCCCAACCCCAGCAAGCATAGTCTGCCATCTTGCATCATGCTTTAAGGAAATAAGGAGAACCAGGAGATGCTGTGCCGTACAGTGCCTTCTTATGTCCCTGCCTTCCTCCTGAGGAGGTGACGTTCCATGCCTTTATACACGGGGAGGCTTTGAGAACCCAAAAGCACAGCTGGCAGGGCTCAGGACTCATTTGCTGCAAGTCCATTTAGAGGGGATGTGGACCCGTCGGCAGTTGCTCTCCTGGGCTGCCCGCCTTCCTGCTGACCTGGTTTCTGTGGATCCTGCTCCTCGGTGGGGCCATGTGCTGGGTCCCACTGCTGCTCATGGTGTTTCAGAGTTACTCCTTCACCCGCAGAAACCTTGTGGGTTTTGAAAACCACCAGGACCACCCGTTATACAATACTTAGATAACTAAGTTATATTTAGTTTTTATTAATTGTATAACTTGCAAGAAGACACAAATTTCTGGGCACAAATCTGTTACCCAAGAGATGTTCAGAGTGTTTTTGAACACTACAAAATTAGTGCAGTGTTGATGGAAACTTCTTACAGAAATTCCGTTACAAATGCATAGTAACATGGCCAGCACCTTGGGAGAAATCCAGAAAGAACCCACTCTAGATCCTGGATCCAGATTTTGAGTGTTGACTCAATCACAGTTCCTAAGCACATTGCATTTTTGAGAAGCACTGGCCTGTGTGAAAGTAAATGGTGGTTGATATTTTGGCTCAAAAGTCAAACTGTCATTGTCACTAGCAATAGAGGAGATAATGTAAGTACAAGGACTGTTTACTTAGGCTCCCTTTTAATCTTGATACATTTTTAAATGAGGCATGTTTGAATTATTTCAGGTATTTCTTTAAGTCAACAGTGATTCCCATTTTGATATCATACTAAAATCTGTAATTTGTATTTACATAGACATACGTATTTACCACTTCTACATTCCCAAAATATCCCACTAATCCCTGACCGCTGTGGTTGTACGTCTATACGAGGTCCCTTCTAGGCTTTCATTAGGACAGTGTCCCCAGCAAAGCTGTACTTAAGGCTGCATCAGCAATTCTGGGTTTATAACTCCACTGTAAAGTTCTGCTCTGGGATGAAACTCAGCACAAAAGCTCAGCCTGGGAGTAGACTGTTGGCCAGATCTGGGCGGGTGGGTCAACGTGGTTGTTTGTGATTTGCTATGCTGTGCCTCTGATCGGGGTGGCATTTGGATGAAGAGGTGTTATGGGCTGATGATGGTGGAGAGCTGGCATGGTCACCAGAGTCTGTGTGGCCCTCCCTCAGACTGTGAATACTACAGTACTCAGATGGCACTGCTGCCCAGGTGACAGGAAGGGGACCGTTCTGCAGAGGGTGCAGTCGAAGTGGGAAAGGAGCGATTCTAATTAGGCAGAAATGGCAGCGTCTCATCGACTAGGGACGCAGCAACCTCCTCAGGCACCCGTGTATTCCTGCTGAACAGACACCGAGGCGCACCCCCTGAAACTGCTCTGGGACAGCTGATTGATAGACTGACATGAATTCTCAGAAGTTAGATCTCCAGTTCTTTCAGAAGACTTACATGTGGCCACAGAGCTGGTGGCCAAGGAGAAACTCACTGACTGCAAATCTGGACTCCTTGCTGCTTCCCGTCACCGTCCATTCCGCAGGTGGCAGCTTGCTGCCCTGGGACCTGTGGCTCTGGTCCTCAAGGGTGGAACAGGTGTAACTCCTGTGACCGCCCAAGCTGAGATGGGTCACGTTTTCATCCTGGCACAAGCTTAAATGTGGCTTTAGGGCATCATCAAGAATGCAGTCCCAGTCTGAATAACGAGAACTGCCTGGGTCTCAGCACGGGCTTTGCTGTCGATGGTGTGTGTCATCGACACAGCAGAGCTCTGGAGTAAGACTCTTCCCGCTGCCTTGGCTCTGTCTGGGCTTTGGACAGATGACTTCATGCCTTTGAGCTTCCATTTATCTTCCTACAAGGGTACAGAGGATCGCTACGAAATTCAGAAAGGAGCCCACAAGGCGTGGCCACCAGGTACGTGCGTAGCCATCCTTGTATCCAGTTGCACAGGGACCTGGCTGAATGGCATTTAGCTGTCGTCTATTTTTTCACTCACTCACACACGCATCTCAGTTGCTTCCATTGCTCCAGAACACGGTGATTAGGGCTGCTAGAGTGGTGAGTGGGACTGGCATGATCCCGCCATGGTAGCTCATGTTCCAGTGCGGAACACAGACAGTTTTCAGACAGAAAATCACCCAGAGTGTTGAGCGGAGTTAGAAGGAAGCAAGAAGGGGTTGGGAAAAGGCGGAGGTGGTTGTGAGCATTGACCTGGAGTATGCGGGGAAGCTTCCAGAGGGAGGCATCTGTGCAGCTGAGGCCTCAGACACAGCCCAGCTCGGGAGAGAGCACTCTGCACCGAGGGGCCAGCAGGGTCCACATGGTGCCAGGGAAGAGCTTGCAGAACCGTAGGCAGGTAGTGGAATGACAGGGTGGGCGTGGAGGGCAGAGGGTGAGGTAGCACAGGCCGCTGTCGCAGGACGGTGACTCCTTTCCACAGGTGCCCTCCGGGAGCCCTCCAAGAGACACAGTGCGGGGTACTGGTTCAAGAAGGGGCTTCTGAGGCTGCGGAGCGTGGCCTGAGGCAGCTCTGGTGTCTCCCGAGCCTCCTTAGAGGTCACGGGGGCCCCAGCACCCGCACGGGGCTGTTTTGCCCCAGTGGCGGTCAGTGATGGACTGATCTGTGCGAGGGTTTCAGCATCGTGTGCTGGGGGCATGGTGCTCAGTGCATGGGAGCAGCTCTTCACAGCAGGGCTGCTCAGGACGCGTGGCCGCTGCCTCCAGGCGCCCGTCATCATTCGCGACGTCATCAGGCCAGAACCGCTCCCCTCCCAGGAGGCTGGTACCTCATATCGCCCCTCCTTCCTTGCTCAGAAACACCGCTTCTGGTATGTTTAAGATCTAGAATTCAAGGACCTGTGCCCCATCAGCACATTTCCCCGATTTTCTCCTCTGTAGGTAGGAAGTATTTTATTCCCATTACAACACCACATTATAAACGACCTTCAGAACTTCGGGATCAGGGAAAGCGTGGCCCAAGTCCTCCCTGGAATGTTCAGTCTGGGCCATGTGGTCCCTGCTTCTTGGATTGGTTTTCCCTTTTGTTCCTTTCACGTCCGTCTGTACTGTCAGAGAAGGAGAAGCTGTAAAATGGAACAGGGCGTTTCTCCTCCTTTTGCACTCTGTGTTGCTGAATTATTAAATATTAACGCAATGGTAATTACTTACACAGTGCTCTATTCAAGGACTTCTTATTTGCAGTTCCACCCCTGGAGAACATTGAAAATGTGTTCTCTGTAAAGTATCCAAAGTAACGCCAGCTGATCTGCCTCTTCTCTGTCCAGCCCCCTAAGCTAGAGTTTTCTGTTTTTTACTTATTGAATGAGCTGGGTCCACATCTGGAAAGTAGGAAGTAGCTTCTCTTGGGTTGGATTTGAAGCCAAGTAAAGCCACTCAGCTAAACAGATGCCCTTGAATTTGGAAAGACAGTCCTCTCACCTGTTCTTCATGTACCTGGCCCAGGGCTGGTTTCCCCAGCTGTCCTTCATCTGCCTGATCCACCAGGTTCACCTCTCCACCTGTCCTTCATCTACCTGGCCAGGGCTGGTTTCCCCAGCTGTCCTTCATCTCCCTGACCCAGGGAAGGCCCCCTACCTGTCCTTCATCTCCTTGATACAGATTCTTTATTCATATGTTTACCTGAATGCAAGGAAATCATCATGCGTGGTTAGACACTATGAGCAGGCAACTAGAGCAAATTTTGACACTTGCTTAAGATTTGTAATTACCAAAATTATATACTATTTTATATGTGACTGTTTTTAAATTTATTTATTTATTTATTTTTGTGGTGCTACAGGTGAGTTTCAGGGCCTTGCACATGCTAGGTAAGCAATCTGCTACTGAGCTTCACCCCAGACCCTGTACAATTTTAACTGTAACTATCAGATTCATGTTGAGCTGTGTTTTCAGATTGCAAACAGAAAGGAAGGAGGAGCTAGATATTTTGTAGTAAATAAGAGATAGAGGGAGTCAGGTACAGTGGTGCATGCCTGTAATCCCAGTGGCTTGGGAGACGGAGACGGAGGATCTCAAGTTCAAAGTCAGCCCCAGCAACTTAGTGAGGCCCTAAGTAACTCGGTGAGATCCCGTCTCTAAATAAAGATTAAAAAAAAGAAGGGTTGGGGATGTGGCTCAGTGATTAAGAGCCCCTGGGTTCAATCTTTGGTCCAGAGAGAGGAGAGAGATAAAGGGCATTGCAGGAGGAGTTTCATTGGTCAGCTCATGTGGTCTCAACATAGGGTTCAAGAGATTTAATACAGCAACTGGATTTACAATCTCTTTTGAAAAATCTTGCTTGGCAAAAATCAAAGGAGCTGAGTAGTCCCCACCCTTTGGAGGAGGCCCATGCCCCTATCTTGAGTATCTAAGTGGCCAGAAGTTACGTAAGTCACTGCTCCTCTCTCTTGCATCTGACTTCCTCAGTCATGCGCACTGCTTGCCTGGCCTCTGTGGCCTTCCGGGTGTGATTACCAGAATGGCAATGTCCTGGTGGGAAGCAGCCCCTGGTATCTGTGTGCCATGCCCGCCCTCCCCTGCAGTGGGCAGGGCCTGCGACCCACCCTGAGGAACACCAGAATTCGGCCGCATGGGTAGGCGTCACTGTGGAGGTTAGGCCGTGGAAGCCGGGCCTTGCCCTGCTGGCACCGCCTCACCTGCGGTGCCGGCTGGCTTTCTTGAAGCCAAGTGCCAGGCTGGAGAGGCACAGGGCGTGAGGCCCAAGGGCTCCCGCTGCCCACCGCCAGTGCAGAACCAGGGCCTCGTCCAGCAAATGCCAGGGACCAAGTCCTGCCAACAGTCGCAGGAGGAGCAGACCTGTCCCCATGAGGCTGGAAAAGGGCCAGAGCCCGGGATGTGATCAGAGCCTCATGGAGACCAGGGTGCGAGGACCCAGCTAAGTTACGCCCAGACGTGTGACTCGCACCCTGTGCTGCTTCACGTGGCTCCATGTGGGGTAGGCCTTTAGGTAGCAGGAGAGAAGTAGAAAGCTGGACTCCGGAGAAAGGCTGAAGAAGTTCTGCTCAGGGTTCTGTGAAGTGTGAGCTTGTCTGCCTCCTCGCCTGGGGGTGTAGGGTGAGGCCCGTGTCGGGCAGCGGTGACGACGGAGGGGAGTGGAGCCCAGGTGGGCAACTGCTGTGGTCGGCAGTGCCGGCACACGGCTCGGGTGGCAGCTCTCAGTAGGGAGGCAGTCACGTGCTCACAGTGACGCTCCAGTCAGCGATGGAGCAGGCTCATGACCGTGATCCCATAGATGAAGCAGTTCCTGCCCCCGCGTGGCACTGTGGCCATGGTGGTGGCACAGCACGGCGGCGTGAGTGGTGGGCAGTGCGGCTGCAGCCAATGACACTGCTGGCCGCGGGTCCCACGAAGGCACACCAGCTTCCTGGTGGTGAAGCGAGCGGCCTGCTGCTGGCCTGGCACCTTCCGTTCTAACCCCCCACCCTTTGAGCGACTCCTGCTCATGAGAAGTGGCCACAGAGCGGTCCCGCACTCCCCGGTGGAGTGGCCACGCTGTTTGCCGCGTCTCTCCGTGGCATCCAGAGCGCATGGAAGACTGGCCCCGGCTTGCGCTGGTGAGCACGACACCCCGGCCCCGTGCAGTGTCCCTAAGGTGGGTGCTCACCTCACCTCCCTGCTCAGCCCTTCTAGGACGTGCCTCGTGCACTTCCAAATGTCCTCATCCTGCAACAGGTCGGCAAGAGCATCAGAAGGCGTTGACCAGGCTCCAGACACCGGGTGTGGGCTCCCTCGCCCAGGACTCAGGGCCAGGCCACACGGAGCCCGTGGTCACACGCGGTGAAGGTGAGGCTGTGAGACGGGCGGAGCAGGGCCAGAACCGGTCCCAGGCCTGGCGGGACTCCCGCTGGAGAGCGTGGACCCTGCACAGCACTCCGCACCACGCCCTCATGGGACAGCCCTGGTGCATCCCCGTTCAGGGAGCTTCCTGAGGGCCTCCAGGTGGACCTGCCCCTGATTCGGTGTGCACATGGAGGGCGAGCACACACTGGGCGCTGTGCTCCTGAGGCTCTGGCACACGGGCACTGCGGGTGGAGCTGGTGGCTGTGTGCGTCGTGTTGAAGACCTGACCCAGGACCCTCCACCACCGGGCCATGTCCCCGGGCCCCCTTCCAGTTTTTTAATTTTGAGACAGGGCCTCATTGAGTTGCTTAGGGCCTCGCTAAATAGCTGAGGCTGGCTTTGAACTTGCAGTCCTCCTGTCTTAGCCTCCTGAATCCCTGGGTTACAGGCCTGGGCCACCCTGCCCAGCCATGTGACGTGTAAGTTTTAAATGCCACATGCAAGGCAGTGGTTTCATACTCAAAGCTAACAGATGAACATATCAAATACCAGAAGTGGGAATTAGGAATTATTAGGGAGAGGTTCTTGCTTTGGTGGGTGCTTTTGTTATTAATTTCTTTCATCCTATAAAACATTGAATTTTTAAAATTTACCTGAATAACATTGAACACAGTTTACAGTTTTTTTTACTTTTAATTAATTTTTAGATTTGTTCTAATTAGTTATATGTGACAGTAGAATGCATTTATGCGATTTGATAGCTCATACATAAATGGAGTATGATTTCTCACTTTTCTGATTGTACATATTGTAGGATCACGTTGGCCATGCAGGCATATATGCACATGAGGTAATGTCTGCTTTACTCTGCATTCTTAATATATTCACGCACATGTATTTTGCTTTTCAGTTGTTTTGTTTTAATGTAGATCTCTGCATTATAATCATTCACAATAGTGGAATTCATGGTGCACATTTGAACATGAACATAACATAATTTGGTCGATTTCATTCCCAGAACTTCTGCTTTTCCTCCCCTTCTCCCTCCCCCAGCCCCTTTCCTTTTCCTACTGCTCTCCCTTCCATTTCCATGAGATTTCCCCTTTTTTCCATTTTTCTTTCTAGCTTATGCATATGAAAGAAGACATCAGACCCTTGACCTGAGTTTAGATTAACTTGCTTAACATATGCTCTCCAGTTCCATAAGTTTTTTTGCAAATGACATGATTTCATCTTTTATGGCTGAGTAAAACTCCACTGTGTGTAACTTGCCACGCTCTCTTCATCCGTCCCTCTGTGGGTGGACACCTGGGCTGCTTCCGTGACTGGCCTCCTGTGGACGGCATGGCTGTGACTGTCTTGGTAGAGCGTGCTGATTGGCTGTTCTGAGTAAGCACCAGGAGTGGGGTGGCTGGGTCTTGTGCTCGGCCGAGCCTTTGAGGACCCTGCACTCTGAGCTGCACAGTGTGGTGTGATCTGCAGTCCCACCAGCGGTGCCTCCTTTGCCCCACACCCTCACTGGTGTTTGCTGCTTGACGGCTGATGTTCTGACTGGGGTGAGACGAGATCTCAGTGCAGTTTTGGTTAGCATTTTCATGACTGCTAAAGATGTTGAACGCTTTTCCCTTATGTCTCTTGGCTATTTCACATGTATGTATTTTAATAAATGTTTTAATAACATATTATACTTCTTAAGCTATTTCTTTATATAAACCTTTTATTCCTGAATCTTATATAAAATGTATTGCTTTATGCATTAGATATATTTAGCAATAATTTCAATCAGTTCAGTTTCTTATTTAGTAATAATGTCATGTCTTATGGATACTGTTTATATTTTATGGATATAATGGTGATAAGTATGTGCAAGATTGAAATGAAAATGAAAATGAAAAGAAAGACGATTTGTGTCTAGGTTCATGAGGTTCAAGGATACCATGTTGAAGCAATGAATCATCAAAGCCATGTTTACTCTCTGTTGGTTCAGGCAAGCCTCCCACATAACCATTCTGTCGTGAAATCTAGGCAGTGTTCCCTAGCTGGACCTGAGGGTGTGTGTGAGATTTCATCATCAGTCAGTAGCATCACCTGCCTCAGTGCTCCAGGTGGGAATGGTGATGGGGAGGATTTTAACTCTTCAAAATCTACTAACTACTCTTGCCCAAGTTCAGCTTTTAAATTTTCCCAGGACCACTCATTGTGCATCAAGTATGAGTGGTAGATCAAAGGTTAATGATACTTAATTGGACTTCATTAAGCGATAATATAAGATCTCAAACTCCTCATTATGCCCCAGCAATGGACAGCAATGTCATAACATCAGGAAATAATGAACTGGAAGTCATGCATTATCATTCACTGGAGCACTCCAGCAACTTATTATGTCTCAGATACATTGTCTCTAGTGAGGAACAGAGTGAGGTGCATGTTAATAGCTTGGTCAGGTTCCCATTTTGAGAAGAGCTATATTTTTATAGAATAAAGACTTTCTGATTGGAGCAATTATGATTTAGAAGACTCTACAGGATGCCACTTATCTTTCATTATTATTATCAACTACTCTCAACTATGAAAGAGAGGGTATTGATCATTCCTCAGTTTGTGAATCCACTTGGAACATAACCCTCTGTTCATGCAGCACTTTTCAATTTAGGGACTATCCGTGCCTTCTTTCCTGCATGGCAATTTTCAGCCCATATTGCTAATACCTGCGATGAAGATGGCATATCGACTAGTAGGAATTCTCTATTTAGATCAGAGTCAGTTCATAGGTCTCATTTTGCTTGGAGACTTGGAATCCCTCTATGCAAAGCATAGCAACTATAGCTAACATGTCAGAGAAAATGAAACTCAGATGTGTAGGAAAACCCCTTGTGCTTCAGAGATACCATGGTGCAGGAGGATGAGCCGGGTGTGGCCTTCAGCAATGCAGAGCTACTACACTAGAAAAGATCCTGCCCTTCATCATGACTTACTGCAGTTGCTCCTAACTATAACCTGAACAATGGACACAGATCCCCTGCCCAAACATGGGCACTTGTCTGCTCTTCTGTAGGATGTCCAGCTGGCCCTTCACATTCCTGTGCCTCAGAGGGACCTGGACATCAGTCTCTGCTCCTCTCCTGAAAATCTCTGTGAATTAAAGAATGGAGCTGCCACCAATACTTATGATACTTCAGATGATTGACAGAGGATGGGATGGTAATGAAGCAGCTCACGGCCAGAAGGTACTTGGCAGCAATCTCAAAGCATCCCAGACACTCCATTCTGGCCAGCCTCGGGCTGATGAGCCCCGCTGGGCCCGAGGCCTGGGACATCCAGTCTGCGTCTTGGAAACACCGTGCTACAAGGTGTACTAGCATACTGCTCATGCTTACAGGACCCGCTCTGTGGGAATGCTCTTTCTTACCAGTAATTTAAGTGGATGAATACCCAGCCTCACTTTGTGCCTGGAGCGCTCACCCAGACCACGGTCCAGCAGCCCCTCTTCTCAGGATGGTGGCAGGCCGTGAGGGAGGAGGCATCTGAGCACCAGGGCAGCTGCTTCTCTGTGGAGAGGAGCGGCATGTAAAGCTTGCTGTGAAGGATGACCTGGAGTCTGTCAAGGAGGCGAGAGAGCAGAAGGCAAGGGAAGGGACATTCCCAACAAGAGCAAAGCACTCTGGGGACCAGAGTTGGTGATGCAGAGTGGATTTGAAGCACAGAAGTCCTCAGTGACTGGAGAAGAGGAGAATTTGGTGGCACAGAAAGGACTAGAAGGGGCTGAAACAAGAGAACGTTATAAACGTTGTTTCAGTCCTTGGACTTTGAGAACACTTGGACTGTTATTTTCTTAATACATTGACTTCATGTTAAAAGAAAATTCTTACCTTCACACATTTGTACTACCAGTAGTATCAAACCTACAATATGTATAATCAGAAAAATGAGAAATCACACTCCATTTATGTATGATCTATCAAAATGTATAAATGCAGTCTACAATCATGTACAACAAATTAGAACAAATAAAAAAATTTTTAAATGTATAGAGGGCCACTTTTAAAATAAACTATGCTGAAACAAGATGAAGTTGAATTCTAACTTAGATTTGTTGCTGTGAGAAGATGCCGACCCCGAGGCCCAGGTGCTCTTGTCAGCTGGCGAGAAGGTCAGGCCTCCTCCAGTTTCCTTGGAAAAGCCACCGAGCAGCAGCCTGCACGCCTTCGGGTGCTGGCTGACACCATCCTGAGCCCCTCCAGTGAACATTGCCATGATTTGGGGTGATCATTATGAACTATAATGATTCTGAATCCTGTCCTGGGGGCAATTCGGAACTGTTGGGGATCTTTGAACATTTTAGGGTGTGCTTCCTACCTCTTGCCGAGAGCAGCCTGAAGCCAGAGTGGGAGGCCGAGCTTGTCTGGGTTTGCATGCTGCGTTTTAACCCGAGGGTTGTGTGCCAGAGCTGAACTCAGTTTCCTCGCTCCGACATGCAGGGGACTTCGGGTCTGCTATGATCACTATCATTTAGAAGCTGAAACGCAGCTTTTTTGTTCTCATGTATTTTTTCAATTTCGGGCCTCTACCTTTTGCACACTTGAACTTGTTGTAGGTATACAGTAAACATGTTAATAAGTGGACAGGCGTGCACACAGACTGGCACTTATCGTAGGTATACTAGACAGGTTAATAAGCAGACAGGTTCATCATGTTTATCATGCATCTTTCGGTGCCTTCTGCCATGAATTTCAGTTTGAATATCACACTTTTAATGCATTTAATTCTCTCTCCTACTGAAACAAAATATGCTTTTGAATCATCAATAGATTGATCTTTCTATATTTAAAATGTACTTCTAAGAAGTCTTGGCGGCATTGATCAGCGAGGTAGGAGGGCTTCTGCTTCTCTTTATTTGGTTTAACCGGAGCACTCAGCTCTTGTCTGCTTCAAGAGTTGGCCTCTGGGTCCAACTCACTTCCAGGGTTAGCAGGAACCTTGCTCCCCCCACCTGGAGCTGGCTGTGTCATGGCTCTCCTGTGGTCTCCCCACGTCCCCTTCCTTCCTGCTCCAGTCCCAGCCTGCCAGGCTGTTCTCTGCTGCCTCCCTCCCTGCCCCCACGCCTTCCTTCCTCCAGCATGCATGTGCCAGGCTCTTGACTAAATACTCAGGATGTTGAAATTGCTTCAGGCTCCAAGAGAGACTAAGCTTTTTGGAATTGCATGTTAATTTCTCACCTCCCCAGGAATTGGCCCCGTCCAAACACACCATGAGCCTAGCCCACAAGGATGCTTCTGAAAATCATTTGTCCTTCTTTCCTCTGTGGATAATTAGCAGATTCTTTAAAACGTGTGAACTTGTGAAAACACTGAGTCAAGCAGTTTGCTTTTCCTAGATATCCATCCCAGGTTGAAGTCTTCACTTCTTGTTTTGCCCAAAACTTCATGGAAACGAGGAGCCGTTCCTTGGCAGTCCTGAGGCCTCAAGGACGCTGCATTCATCGGGCCTCACTATCTGGTGGATGAAGAATACACATGAACGGTGCCCCGTCCGTGCCCCACGTAATGTGCATCACTTTCTGCGTGTAAGCCTCTCGAGGCGTCCTGCATGCTGTTTATGGAGGCATAGCGCACGGGCAGCTGAACCAGTCATAACGTACATCTTAATGCATTATCAGAAAGAGAACACAAACAGATGAGGAGGGCCGCTGTCGGCGACCTCGACAGCCCTCGGGCCCTTGCTGGCAGCCGCAGCTGGCAGAGGTGCTCAGCCCATTGGCTCCTTAGTTTTGACTTGATGTGTTGGACTGATAACCTGTGGCTCCTGTTTGCGATGGTTGATCACATTGGGTGATGTGACTTGTCATCGCGTGGTACGATTGCACGACAGTTCTTAGAAATCTTCTCTGATGTTGCTTTTCAACTTGGGCTATTGCAGACAGCAACACGCCTGCTGCTTCTGCTTTGGAGCCTGCCAGGTGTTCCTGTTGGGTACGTAACTGGGACTTGGGTCCTCCCGTGAGAAGCACCTGCTGAGCAGTTTTCCAGCAGACATTGAGCTCATGCTCGGCCAGAAGCAGTGCCCTCAGCCATGGCTTTGCGTTCTTACCAGCACTGGGTTCTTCCCGCCTTTGGTCTTCACCTCGGTATCGAGCGCGGTGGAGGCTCTGTGTCTTTGATTTGCATTTCTTCAGTCGTTTCTGGAGTTGGACTCTTGTCCGGGTGATTATTGGCCATTGGGATATTCTGTTTTGTGGTCTCCATCTCCATTTCTTGCCCATTTTTCTCCTGGATGGTTTTGCTTTGTCTTATTGATCTGTGGAAGTTCTTTGCGTTCTAAATAAAAGACCTTTGTTCCCTGGGCTACACAGCCTCTTCTGTGTTTTGCCTTCTCATTCTCTTAAGGAAGCGTGCTTGCTTTAAAAATGAAGAACTTTTTAACATTGATGTGGTCCAACATCTAAGTGCACCCTGGGTAGGATCCCAAATCAGGGAGCCCCAGATTCCAGACTGCTCAACTTTCTGGTCATTGGAAGGAGTAAGTTCATGAGACTGATTCTTGAATCACTTGGTAGAGTAATTATTTTAAATTGTCATTGGCTTTAACAGTTTTTAAGTGGACTATTTTCCATTTTCAACTGTTCTGCATGTTTTAAAGTTTTTCCTCTCCTTCTTTTTTTTTTTCTGTGCCCCATTTGAAATCGTACCTTCTGTCTATACAAAGCTGACTCTTACAAAGATCATTTTTGTGTTTCGCTTAGGCATTATGTGGCTTAGATAGAAAGGACAGCCAGTGGGCTTTCTTAACACTCTGCATTGAGGACCATACCATGGTAGGTAGGGATGATGGTGATGAACAACCTATTTTTTCTTTGGGGTGGGTACTGGGGATCGAACCCAGGGGTGCTTTAAAATACCATGCTACATCCCCAGTACTTCTTTAGTTTTTATTTTGGGACAGGGTCTTGCTCAGTTGCCCAGGCTGACCTCCACTGCAGTCCTCTGGCCTCAGCCTCCTTAGTCACTGGGATTGCAGGTGTGTTCCCAGGCAACCACTGACATTGGTCACGATGCCTCGCCTGGACTCTGTGCCTCTGTGGCAGTGCCCCACTGCCAGCCTGGCCCTAGGAGTTCACGCCATGGGCCAGCAACTCGGGAAGAGCAAGAAGAGGAGAGCACAGTTCCTGAGGCTACAGCCTGCGGCATCGAGGTGCGTCTCCTACGCACTGGGCGAGTCTGTGCACATCAGTCTCTGGGCCGCTTTGGATATGAAAGGAGGTGATGCAGGACGAGAGCTGGGCAGCGTGGCTGGCGCCAGAGGAGCTGAAGGAACGTCCCGTGGTCGCTGTGGTGCTTCCCCCTTCCCGTGAGCAGGATCCGTGGCGGGTGCAGGCAGCTCTGAAGACCCAGTCAGGCAGAGCTGCTCCCTGGCGAGGAAAGGCCAAGCGGGGGAGCGGCCCCCACGGGCTCTGAGCGAGGCTCCCTCCTCTTGCAGGAGACTGTGGGATCAGCTGCTCCCTGCTCCAGGGGTGTCAGCCAGATGCTAACGAGTCTCTGTGTCATTCCTCCTCCCTTCCGTGCGGGTTGTCAGCCACCAAAGCTGCTTGGATGTCTGTGGCCCTGTCCTGAAAGACGTGATTAATGAGATCAAGGCTTACTTTGCCTGCTGCAGCCTGGCGCCTTTCCTTCTGAGAGCGTCAGGGGCGCAGCCCTCAGAAGCCCTTGCCGGCTCCTTTCTGAGGAGCCCTGCGCTGTCGCCTTGAACTTCTAGTCTGAAGGCAAAACGCCAAGGGGAGACGCTCCCTCTAAGTGTCTCGGGGACAGGAAGCGGGAGCCTTTCCTCTGCATGTGGGTCACAGCCACACCCCCTAAGGCCAGGCAGGGTGACCAGAGAAGAGGATCAAAGGCCCACTTCACCCAGGCCTCATGTGACTTGGGGCCTTCAGAGGTGAAGATCCGAGAGAGCCACACTCCATCACGCTTGGGGTGACGAAGTGTGGCCCCGTGGAAGCTGAGCGGACAGGAGCATGGTCTGTCGCCCAGAGGCCTTGGTCCTGCTGCCCAGGTCACTCCTGGCTCTCTGTGTTGTATCCCTTCCTCCCACATGCAGTGTGGGTCCTTCCGGAAGGGTCTTATGACCAGCGGCCAGATGAGGCAGGTCCAACTCCCGCTCTGGAAGGCACGGAGGTGAGGCTTCTAGATTTGTGGTTTGGGAAGGGCCCTCATTCCTGCGCCTGCTTTGACCGGAGGAGCCCTTAGTTTCTGTGGCCCGCCTTCAGAGGGGAGCAGGAGAAAGAGGTCAGGTACGGTTGGAAGAGACTCAGCCTGTGGTGTCGCTCAAGGTGCTTGGCAGGGTGCTGGGGTGTCGCTGTGGCCCCAGCACAGCTGCCCAGGCCTCTGCCTCTCAAAGGATGGTTGTCCACCTGCTTGCCTCGGGCCGTTGATGAGCCAGGTGAAACGTGAGCCCAGGCAGAACCGTCTTCCGGTTTCTGCTGTGTCCAAGGGAGCATCTGTTTTTAGCAGATGCCTGTGTGATTCTACTGCAAGATAATTCGGGAGCCCAGACTTCACCTCTGATGGTGCTAAAGCAAGGTACGTGCTGAGGAGGAGCTTGTGAGAGCAGAGCAGGGAACCCCCGACGATAGTATACGGTACTGCGGTACTTCTCTCACTGTATCCACGCACCAGGGGAAATAAAGCTTCCATCCATTCGTAATTAAATACGTACCTTAGGTTCCCAAGAAAACGGATGGACTTCCAATGAGTCCAGAATACAAATGAAATAAACAAGGTCAGTATCCCAGGACCTGATTTTAGTAGCCACCCCTTCTTCTCCTCCCACTGAGGTCCTGGTAGTGGACACCACGTCCCAGGGCCTGCCCTGCTGGTTGAGTGCACACACTCTGTCTCGATGGCCTGGATGAGCCCGCTAGGCCCACGGGGGGAGGGGTGGAGCCAGCGCTGCCTCATGGGGTGGCTCTCGGGTGTCCCTGCTGGGGTCGGCTTTGCCCTCTTCCCTCCTTAGAGCCAGTGGCGCACACAGCAGGATGCCTTCTGTGGCTGCAGAGTCCTCTGTCTTACCAGAACGCCCCTCCCACGGACTCCTCAGCAAGAGGACAGCCCAGCACACCCGTGGGCAGTGGCTAACCCAGAGCAGAACAGCATTCCCACAGGGCATGTCGGGCAGTCATCGCCCAGCACTGATCAGCAGAGTCAGAGCAAAGCAAACAACCTCATCCGGTTCCTCGGAGCTGAACCTGCGGCACACCACGAAGCTGCTCGAAGGCCAGAGTCATCCTGTGCTCTCTGTATCTCCTCCTGGCCGCAGCACAGCTGCCATGGGCCTCCCGAGAGGAACGTCCCAGGCAGTGACCATGGACAGTCAGTTCCATCCCCCATGGGCCTCCCGAGAGGAACGTCCCAGGCAGTGACCATGGACAGTCAGTTCCGTCCCCCATGGGCCTCCCGAGAGGAACGTCCCAGGCAGTGACCGTGGACAGTCCAGTTCCATCCCCCATGGGCCTCCGAGGAGAACAACCCAGACAGTGACTGTGGACAATCCAGTTCCATCCCCCATGGACCTCCCAAGAGGAACGTCCCAGGCAGTGACCGTGGACAATCCAGTTCCATCCCCCATGGACCTCCCAAGAGGAACGTCCCAGGCAGTGACCGTGGACAATCCAGTTCCATCCCCCATGGACCTCCCAAGAGGAACGTCCCAGGCAGTGACCATGGACAATCCAGTTATGTCTCCCTTGGGCCTCCTGAGAGGAATGTCCCAGGCAGTGACCATGGACAATTCAGTTCCATCCTCCATGGACCTCCCAAGAGGAACGTCCCAGGCAGTGACTGTGGACAGTCCAGTTCCATCCTCCATGGTCCTCCGAGAGGAACGTCCCAGGCAGTGACCATGGATAGTCCAGTTCCATCCTCCTAGCTGAACTTTGCTCATCAGCTCACCCTAATTTTGTACTTGATAAAGAACTTTTTTTTTTTTTTAATTATAGTAAAGGCACTAGAATCAGGGATGGGGAGAGAGGACTTTGTAAAATAGGGTCACTATTTGGCTTACAACCATAACGTGACAAGTGATTTGCATTTCACAAAGGTTTGGTACAAGTACTCCCAAACCTGTAGGCCACCTAGCAGTAGGTACCTAATTTTCCTTGTGGGTAATCCAGGAGGTGGATTGACAGGTCACCATCCAGGAGTGATCTGATGGTGCCTTAGCTTCCTTCCTCAGTGTCTGGAAGGCTGTGGGGTGCACAGCTTCCATAGGGCTAGATGAATTCTCCATGTGGTGCCTCCCTCTGGATTCTTCGCTTTTCTGCTTTTGCTTTGGTCCCCTTTCCTTTCCAAAGCCCTGCCTGTGTATGTCAGTAGCTTTGGTTCCTAAGTGCTTCTTGTCTTTTGAACTGAGAGTCCTGTGGACTTGCAGCCCAGCTATTTACTGAGTGAGTATTATGCACCAGACTGCAGGGCACGCAGGAGCAGGCAGGAGGGCTCTGGCGGCTGTAGAGATGACCACAGCTAAAAGCAAGCCGTGACTGAAACGATGAAGCGTGTCTTGGTGGGGAAGCAAGAGGGGCTCTGAAAGCAGCCAGGAGGGGCTTGATCTAGTGTAAGGAAGCAGGAGTCACCTGCAGGACCACACGCATCTGAGACCTGATGCTTGACAGGAACCTTTTGGGAAGGTAGGCGCCTGCGATGCAGCTCAGCAGACGGGAAGGACTGTGGGACTGTGTGTGGGGACGGCAAGAGGGCTGAAAAGCAGAGCACCGAGAGGCAAGAAGGCCAGCAGGACCCCAGGGTGGCAGGGGCGGGCTGCTGAGCCTTACGCTGCAGGCAGGAAGCCCTAAGTGGAAGCTCGGGAGCAGGCTGCCATGCTGCTCTTCCTCCCGAACAACAAGCAGGCTCCAGCCCAAGGCGGGATAGCAGGGGATTGGTAAAAATCCTATTTCTACGCACCTAGCTACGGCCTGACTTTTAGGGGATGGAATCTGGTGGGACAGAGATATTATTTTATTTTAGATACATTCAAATTATTCAAACAAGTGTTCTTTTTATACGAAAAAGGATTTCTAATGCCTGACTTAAGAGGCAGTAAAGCACTGTCCCCAGACTTCAGTATTTTACACAGAAATATCAGGAAGGAGACTGAATCAAATGGAATTCACAGAAGGAGAGCTTGTCTGAGTCAGTCACCTTGGAAACTCGGAGCAGACAAGGAAACAGAAGCGTGCTGCCGGGAGTCCTTCTGGGGAGCCTCTGCCTTTCCTGGCTGGGGTGCTCCCAGGCCCTGTGTTCTCAGGATGGGTTAGGTAGAGCTTCCCCTGCTGAGTCGGCGCCTCCTGAGAGCACGGCTTTCCTTATCATTTTGAAGACAACATTTTACCAGGCAAATACATTTCTGAAACTACCATGTGAATCAGTCAGAATGTATTAATTGGAGAAATCCTTTTCCCAGGCTCTGTTTCTGCCTTAGAGCTGGGTGGCAGAATGAGCAGGCCTCTTCTGCATGGGTCGTATGTGTGGCAGTATGAGCAAGGTTCTGCTGCTCTAAGGCTGTGTTCCTGACAGCCCGGGCCCTAGTTCCTTAACAGCTGCCAGTGCTTACTGGTAGCCTTGCGCGTGAGCAGGCAGTTGGGGTTCAGCCAATCTTAGCTAAATTTGGCTGGGCTGGGTGTACTTCAGGCTTCCTGTCAGGTCCGAGTCTGCTTCCTGCGTGCTCATTCTGAGACTCAGCTGAACAGTGAAGTCTGTCTGGGGCACGCCCTTCCTGTGGCCAGGGGCAGAGCTAGAGAGAGCTGAAGGAATCTCCCTGAAGTGCTTTAAACCATGGCCCGGCACTCTCCTTTTGACCCACTGGTTAAAGCAAGTAAAATGCCCAGCTCGGTCAGAGGGCAGGGGTCACACACTACCCAGCCACTTGACAGCAGCGAAGGCACCCGCAGAAAGCAGGCCCCGGCCAGTCCACCTGACTCAGTGTTAAGGGTGGTCTCTACTGCTGCCCAGACCTGGGTTTCCCTGGGTGCAGGTTGTACTTCCACAGCCACTGGGTGAATGAAGAGGCGAGGCCGTGTGGACTGTTTCCTTTACAGGAACCCTAATGGAAAGCCAGGCACCGGGCCTAACAGCATAGGCCGCACTATCATCATGAAAGGTGCCTGTGCTAAGAATCTTGAAATGAATTACGCGATCAAACCACACTAGGTGTGGGTGTGCGTGGAGGAAGCAGTGCAGGTCAGACTTCTGGCCTCCAGGACGGAAAGAACAGGTTTCTGTCATTTTAAGGGGCTCAGGTCTGGCTCCTTCATCGTGTCCTGCCCAGCAAACTGGCCCACAGCTGTGCAGCCTGGGCAGCGCCCTCCCGGGAGCACAGCCTCCGTTTTCTCAGTTTGGACCCTGGCACCAGTGGTGTCTCCGAGGCAGGTCTAAAGTCAAGTGCGAGGCACAGGGACTGGCCCCTGGAAGATGTGTGTTGCAGGTCAGGGCATTTGATCACCATCGTCGTCAGCACTGACCAGGAGTGGCCTCTTCTCAGGATGTCTCTGTACCTGTCACTTTTTGAGAACAGCCATTTACCTTCCCATAGTCCCTCGCTGTCCAGTCCACCTCTGGTCCTCTTGTGCTTCTTCCGCACTCTCTCGATGTCGGGGGGGATGAATGTGTGCTGCAGGGTCTGTGCCTGCAGCCGTAAATAGCCCACAGCATTTGGAAGTGTTCTTTCAAGTCTTATCCTAATTTTGGTTGCTCTATAATATATGTACATTTGTTTAAATATAAAAATAGGAGTCTCAAATCACTAGCTATGTTGCTAAATTCCTTCCAGACCCTCAAGTAGCAAGTCCGTGCCCCAGGAAGATGCACCGAGGCTGCTGTGCCTGCACACCACACTCCAAGCAGAGTGCTGCAGACTCTGGAGTTACCAGCACCCTAGCGTGATCCTCAGAGTTGGGCCTCTCTTCTGTGTAGAGGCTGAGACCACATCTTAGCTGGAATTCCAGGTTATGTTTCTAAGTAAGCATCAGCACCCCTGGGCCCCTGGTTCCCAGCCAGGGCTGATCCCCAGGGGACATGTAGAATGTCTGGTGGCAGTTTTGGTTGTCACACTCGGTGCCGTTGGTTGAATACCTTACAGTGCACAGGGCAGCCCTCCCACCGCAGATCACCGAGTCCGAGGAAAGGGTTGTGTCAGTCAAGAAACCCTGCTCCCAGCTGTCTTAGGGTCGCGGCCACATTGCGCTTGACTTTTTCTTCTGCCTTCTGACACAAGTCATAGATACGTCTGTGTGTCCTCTTTGGTTCCTAGCTTCCATCCTGAGAAGGAGTGGGCACTCATGAGTGTTTGTGGACGGCTTCCACTGATGTGAAAGTGTGAACCCTTGGCAACCGTTATTCCCAAACCTAAAATACCTCTGTCCTCTGGTCCCAAAAACATCAGAAAGTGCAGTTTCAGAGAGCGGGGTTTGTAGAAGATGGGTCACGGGTGGCAGAGCTGAGGATTGGGAGGAGGATCCTCATCCAAGGTGTGTGGAAAGTGGAGGCTGGTTAGGGATCAGGGACGTACTCTGCCCCTCCCCCGTGGATGGTGGCTGCCATCAGCCCCCCACGCGCCTCTGTTCGCGTGGCATGCAGCTTTCCCACGCCCTCTATCGTGGTGAGAACATTCTCCTGATGCTGGGTGGGGCATGGCTTACCACGCTGCGCTGTTCCTGCCGGAAGCTTCCTGTTTTCTTCAGTCTGGGAGCTTGCCCTGAGACAGGCGTCCTCACGCACCCTTCACATGGCATTGTGATGGCTTTGTGGCAGTCGCTCTTCCTCCACCCCGGGCTTCCTCAGGCTGCGTCTTGCTTCCCCGGGGCCTGGCACCTGGTGCTCAGTGCCTGTTGGAATAAGGACAGCCCAGCAGTCAGCTGACCATCAATCAGTCAGTCAGTTAGGAAATACTTATGCAGCATCTGATTTGATCCAACTCGCCTGTGGTCTGGTGCACATCCGCGTTCTTTTAGCAGAGGAAACAGCTCCAGGTACCTAAAGAAGAGTTAAGGGAGGCTTGCAGCTGCCTGTGGGGACGTGGAGGGCATCGTCTGTCTCCCTTCCTGCTGCTGCTTCTCTGGGGTGCATTTCATCCGTGATGGGACCTGGAGACCCTGTTGGTCAGCGTCCTCTTTGTCCATCTCATGGACTGACTCCCTCGCGTGGTGGGCACGCCGCAGAGCTGTTCCCCTCAGCTCCTTTAGAGCTCGACTCTTTCCGGCTCCAGCCCTTCACCAGCAGGTGAACCACTGTCCCTGACCGAGGGGATTGGTCCTTTATCAGAGCCATCACTGGGCCGTTCCTCTGGCTGTGGCAGTTAGAGCCTCACTCAGCCCCTGGAGTGTACCCCAGAGGAGGAAGAGGCCGGGTTGCAGGTGCGGAGGAGCCCCCGGCAGGAACGCACGGGGCGTGCAGCGTGTTCCACACAAGGCCTGCACTGGCCCGTGTGCCCAAGGTGGTTGGGGAGTGAGCGCCATGATTTACTACACGAGACGTGTCGTACACGGGCTTGTTTAGAATGACTTGCCAGCACTGCGCATGAAGGATCTCCCAGCCCATCAATAGGACATTTATGCTCTGATAAGATATGTCTTCCCCAAGCATACTTTATCCATTTTCTTAATAAAATGGTGAGATTCAAGAGAAACGAGTGGCCTGGGTGTGGAGCTTGTGCTTTGTTGTATCACGTGTCTTTCAGAGGTGCCTGATTTTACCTGGCGGGGGGTTATGACACTTCAGTCAGAAGGACAGACTTCTGAGGTTGGAGAAATGCAGTGAGCGCTCCATCAGGCAGTCGAAATTCAGGACCACAGGATCTTCTTTCTCCCTTCCAGAGCATCTCCTAATTACCCAGAAGGAAATGACAATGCCTTTTTAAATCTTTTTATTTTTTTTAATTGCTGGTGATTGTATTAAATCTTGCTTTAGTTGATAGGGATTCCTCAAAATTATCTCCTACAGAAATGTGAAATCAGATGAGGCATGAATAAATCTTTGTCAAAACAAGAAGGAGCCCTTGTTTAAAAATCTCAACAATTATTGTACCTTCCAGCTCTGATGATAAATTGTTCCAAATTCATGGGTCAAAGAAAGCTGTTGGGAAGCTGAGATCTGAAAGCTGGATCGTGTTATTTTTCATTATTCACTTCTCACTATTCCTGATGCAAGTGGGCCGAATGTTTCCGAGGCTTGAATGACAGGTAGTTACGTACAGTGTGGCTCTGGACCTGCTGTAAGGACTCAGTCGCTGTTCCCTGCGCCCCTCAGGGGTGGCATGGCAGAGCTGTCCAGAAGAGCTCATCAAGTGAGCCAGCGGGTGAGGCACCGGTGAATCGGAGAATGAGTCTCTGTAAGCTGGTGTCCCGCAGACGCCTGCGTTTGGAGCCACCATGGGCGCCTCGCCAAGCTGGCTTCTGCACGTGGTGTGCATTTCCTCTCCTCCTGGTTTGCAGGGTTTCCCACTGTTTCTTTTTAGCATGGCACAACATCCTGTTGTAGAGACGCACCACAGTTCATCCCCTTACCTGAGGAACATCCGGTTACTCCGAAATTCCGGCAGTTTATGAGTAAAGCTGCTGTGAACATCTGTGCAGGCTTTGTGTGGCTGGGATTTTCACCTTCTTTTGGTAAATAGCTAAGGGCACAATAGGTAGATATTATGGAAGGAGGAAGAAACCACCAGACTGCTTTCCCAAGTGGCTGTACCATTTACATTCCTGGCAGCAGTAAGCAGCCCTGCCTGCCTCTATCACCTCGCCAGCCTTTGGAATTGGCAGGGGGGCGTTCTGGGTGTTGGCTGGCCCTCCTAGCAGGTGTGTGGAAGCAGCTCAGCTCTTTCCATTCCGCCCTGTCTGCTTGTCTTCTTTGATGAAGCCTCTGTTAAGGTATTTGGTCTATTCTAAACTCAGCTTGTTTGTTTTCTTATTGTTGAATTTTAAGTGTTCTTTATATATTTGGATAACAGCCCTTTATCAAACGTGTCTTTTGTGAATACTTTATAGGAATTTGTGGCTTGTCTTTTCATTCTTTTAACAGCACCTTTGCAGAGCAGACATTTTTAATGTCAATGAAGTCCAGCTCGGCTCTTCTCTCTTGCATGGACCACGCCTGTGGTGGTATTTTGTGAAAAATCATCTAGATTTTTCTCTTCTGCTGCATTCCAGGAGTTTTACAGTTCTGCGTTTCACATTTAGGTCTATGAGCCCTCTGAGTTCATTTTTGTGATGGGTATAAAATATGCACCCATATTTTTTTTTGCTAGTGGATGTTCATTTGTTTCCACAGCATTTATTGAAAAGACAACCTTTTCTCTCTTGTATTGCCTTTGTCCTCTGTCAAAGCCCAGGCGACTGTAGTTGTGGGTCCATTTCTGAAGTCTCTTTTCTGCTTCGTTGGTCTGTTGGTCTCTTCTCTCACCCATGCCACACTGTTGCTACAGCATGGTGAAAATCTTGAAAGTGCCTTGTGTGCAATATTTTGTTGAGGATTTTTGCATTTGCATTTGTAGGAAATATTGGTTTGTAGTCACTTTTCTTGGAATATTTCCTCTGATTTTGATATTAGGACATGCTGACCACATAGACTAAATTATGTCATAATATCCCCTGTTCTTCTGTCTTCAGAAAGAGATAGTAAAAAAAAAATTGTTATCATTTCTTCCTTCAGGGTTTGATAGAATTCACCAGTGAACCCACTGGGGTCTGGTGCTTCCTGATTTGGAAGGTTAGCAATGCTATTGCTTTAATTTCTTTAATACATATTGGCCTGTTTAGATTGTGTATTTCTGTGTGGGTTTTGGCAGATTGCGTCTCTCAAGGAATTAGTCCATTTCATTTCAGGTGTTAAATTTGGGGCATGGTGCTGTTTGGTGTATTCCTTTGTTATCCCTGTAACTTCTATGGCATCTGTAGCAATGTTTCTCTTATTACTCATGCTAATTATTTCTGTCCTTTCTCTCCCTCCCCGCTGGGCCTGTCTGGAGGCTTATTGACTTTTCAAAGAATCAGCTTTTAGTTACATTGATTGTTCTCTCCTGATTTCTTGTTCTCAGTTTCTATAATCTATGCTAAATTGTTATTATTTTCCTTTTTTATTATTTCCTTTCTTCCACTTTGAATTTAATTTACTCTTTTTTATGCATTTCCTAAGGCAGAAGCTTAGACGATTGCTTTTAGAACTCTTTTCTAGTAATGCATTCAATGGTATGAATTTTCCTCTTATTACTGCTTTTGCTGTATCTCACAAATTATGTTAAGGTGTGTTTCATTTTATTCATTTATTTCAAAACATTCAAAAATTTCTCTATCTTTAAATTTAAGTATTTAGATTCTTTCTTTGACCCTGTGTTATTTAGAAGCAGGTTTTTACTCTCCCTCTATTTTGGGGTTTTCCAGTTCTCTTTCTTTTATAGATCTCTGGATTAATTCCACTGTGCTCTGACAGACATTTCTTGATTTCTCTTCTTTGAATTTGTGAAGGTGTATTTTGTGGCCCGGCTGTGATGTGAGTTGGTGAAAGAGCCGCGTGAGCTTGGGAAGCAGGTGTGTTCCGCTGTCATTGGACAGAGTAGACTGGGCATGTCCATTTTATCCAGTTCATTTCTGTTGTTCAATTCAGTGATGTCCTAACCATTTTCTTACTTGCTGGGTTTCTCCATGCCTTACTGAAGGGTGTTGAATTAAGATTACAACAGTGGATTCATCTATTTCTCGTTGCAGTTACATCAGTTTTGCCTAACGTGTTTTGAAGCTCCTTGGATAGACACAGAATGTGTCTTTGGTAGGCAAGGATTGTTATGTCTGACTGAGCTGACTTCTGGTTCGCTACGCGATGCACTTCTTTATCCCTGATAGTTCTTTGTTTTGATGTCTACTCTGTCTGAAGTTAATCTCTCTACTCCCACTTGATTTCCTTGGAGTTGGCATGTTGTGTTTTTCCATTCAGCTTTTGCTTAATTTTGTATTTGGATTA
Source organism: Sciurus vulgaris (assembly GCF_902686455.1). Classification (NCBI taxonomy): domain Eukaryota; kingdom Metazoa; phylum Chordata; class Mammalia; order Rodentia; family Sciuridae; genus Sciurus; species Sciurus vulgaris. Next base: position 24,142,968 of record NC_136480.1, on the reverse strand, counting down.
ACAAAAGGAATCATACTTATTTACAGGGCACAGTGTGATATTTCAGTAGATGTGTACAATGTGTAATGACCATATGGGGTAATTGGCTTATCTGTCACCTCAACCTCATCACGTTTGTGACGAGGGCATTCAGAATAGCTGTTTGGAAATATACAGTTAATTTTGGCAACCGTAGTCATCCTACTGTACTATAGAACATTAGGAAATTCTCCTTCCATCCATCTGCACCCTGTATCTGTAGCCTTCCTCTCTCCATCCCACCATCTATTTATTTCCATCTATATTATATTTTAAGTGAATTTGTAGACAACTAGGCTTGGGAATTTTTAATCCAATCTGACAATCTTTGTTTTTAAATTGGTGTGTTGTTATTGAAAGTGATCATGCACACTGTTGAACTACTACCTACCATGTATCTTACTTTTTTACTATTGTTGCCCAAGTTTTGGTTTCACTCTTCTATTTTTCTGCTTTTAGTGGCTTTGATTGAATATTTCAAAATGGCATTTTCTCTCCTTTCTTAGCATATCAGTTATACTTTTAAAACTGTTTTAGTGTTATCCTGAAGATTGCAAATATATTTACAACTAATCATGATTAGAGTTAGGACCCTATAACAAAGTATTCCTAACTCCTCCAATCCCTGTATCATTTCTGTAACTCATTTCACTTATGCATAAGCATATAGAAGTACCATGTACTTTATATATGATGTATACGTGAGCATACGTAATTGAATTGGTCTTCTATTTTTGTGTTGAACAAATTTTTATGTTAGATCAGTTAAGAATTATAAAAATAACATTGTTATTTTACTTCCACTTATTACTCTTCAATGCTTCTCCTTTCTTAACAGATATTTCTTTAAAGAATCTTCACCTTTATTATATCACTCCAAAAAAATTTCTTTTAACATTTCTTGCAAGGCAGGTCCAAATTCTCTTAATTTATGTTCGAGAAAAGTCTTTGTTTCTTCTTAATTTCTGATGGATAATTTCATGGGCCACAGAAATCCACATCAGTGCCCTTTTCCAGCACCTTAAGTTTTTCACTTCTGTTCCTTTTTGCTTATGTGATTTAAGGACAGTTGACATAGTTCTAGTCATTGTTCTCTATAGCTAAGCCTCAACTTATTTCAGGACTTTTCCTTCATCTTTAGTTTTCTGTGGTTTGAAACGCTGTGCTTATGTGTACAGTCCTTCCGCATGACCCCACTGGTTGGTGTTCTGCAGGATTCCTGGATCTGTGGTTGGCTGTCTGGCATTGTTTTGGGGAGAATTCAGTCATTGTTTCAGTATCTCTTCTGTTGGGTCCTGCCCTCTCCTGTGTCCTGCTACTGCGTGTCACGCCTGTTGCAGATGCCCCGGGGTTCTCAGATGTGCTGCGCTTTCTCCTTTACGCCAACAGAGATCTCCATCGAGATGTCCTTGAGCTCAGAGTCCCTTTCCTCAGCCATGTCCAGGCTGCTGCTGTCCCGTCAAAGGCATTGCTTATTTCTCTGTTTCATCTGGTGCATTTCCTTTTGGTTCCGTCCTAGAATTTCCGTCTCTCCATCTGTTCCTGAGTTTTTATACTTTTTCCACCATAGTTTGGAGCATGTTCATCATAGCTGTCTTACACTATGTCTTTGCACTACGGACGTGCTTTTTAGCAGGTCCTGTGATTCTTTTTTCTGATAGCCAGATGCGATGTGCTGGGCAGAAGGCATTTCTGCACATCAGCCTTCAGCAGTGCAATGGTGAAGCAGGGGAAAGGGGAAGCTGTGATTAGGACCCCGTACTTCTGTGAGCTCCAGCCCTGGCTCTTCCGTCCTCCTGCCTAGGGGACTGGGTGAGCTGGAGTCGGGCGTGCTCTTCTTTCACGTGGAAAGCTGGAGTGACTGGAGTTGAGTCTCTTCCTTCCCCAAGTCAGTTATAGGCTGGTGAAACCCCAGCAGGTCGGGTCTGGTCACTGAGTTTCTCCCGAGAGTGGAATTGTGAAGGACATACAGTTCTGGCATATTTCAAAGTGGTTCCTTTTCTCCTTCTTCCTGCTGGAAGGACAGGGCCCCTTCCTCCAGTATCTGCCCTGAGAACCTGGTTGTAAAACTCACAGAAGTGTGGGGTTCCTAGCGGCTGGTTTCCCTGGAGTCCTTAACGCTCCGACTGGTCAGCACTGAGCCTCCAGCGGTTCATCAAACGGTCAAGGATTTCCTACCCTGGCACTGGTTCCTGCACAGGCTTCTGTTCTGGTTGGCTGTGATTCTGGCGTTTGAGGGCAGCAGTTTTCCGTGTGAGCTCACTTCTCTCAGGGTCTAAGGCTGGCTTTGGAACTTCCATTTTGTTGTCAGGATGGTGATGTGGTAGCCTCTTACCTGGGGGACCAGAACGCCTCTTTCCATTTTCCATCCGCTTTCCTTTGGGCTGGTTGATGCTTCACATGGAGGTGAACGTGGTCAGGAGAAGTCCGTGCTTCCACGGGCCTTTCGCTGAGCCCTGACAAAGTGGCTCAGCCCCCTCCCTTGGTCCATATGAGTTTCCAAAAGTAACTCTGATTAGCACTCTTTGAGCTAATGCCTGTGTCCATAGGGAGGAAGGAACTGGATATTGTGGTAGTTCAGTCTGACTCACATGTCCTCAGTGGGGAGCCAGGAGGACAGAGCCAGGACTGGCACCTGTGAGACTCTGGTGGGTGGGAAGGGGTCTGAGCCCAGAAGCAGGGCGTGCTGGAAGCCTCGAGCCCCCGGGTCCTGATGTGCGCTGTATTCCCTCTAACATGCCTTCTCTGCAGAACTCGATTGACTTTGTTGGTGGACTCTTCCAATTCCCTATGAGGAAACTGAAAGTCTCAAGGCTAACGTGATTTGCTCAAGGTCACGCAGCAAGTTAATGACTAATCTACGAGATAACCAAGATCTACTGGTTCCTGGCCCACGCCTGTCCTCAATGTGCCGTTTGGCCTCCCAGGTGCCCTATAAACTTGCTTCCTTCTTTCCCTTTCACTTCAAGCATAACTATTCCCATTTAGTAAATCATATCCCATTATAGAATTATAAAGTAGAGTGGCCAGCTGCAGTTCCACATGCACTATAAAACTGACCTTGTGTGTAATGCGTTGGAATTCCATAACCCGGGTAAGCTTCGGGAAATGGACCGTGACTCCACACTGCAGTGCACGGACCACGGGAAGCAGGGTTTCTTCCAATTATTCTGCACGATACAGCTGATTTTGAGACCCCACACTCTTCAGAAATGATTTAAATCAGTTCAATAACAGGGATTTGTGCTTTATGAGCTGAAACTCCAAGTCGATAAACCCGGTGGACATTATTGCGAGGCCCCAGGCTCTGGTGGAGCTCCTTTCACGACCCTCGCAACTGTCCTTGTCAGCCAGGAGGATCGTGCTACCCTAGACCCTGTTCTGGAAGCTTAGAGGGATGACTGGGAGGGCTCGTGGGGAGGAACACAGCCAGGTGTGCCAGGCCCGGGGGCCCAGGCAAGGCACATCAGCTCTGAGCTCACTTTCTGCTGCGATCAAATGTAGCTATTTTGTAGCTGTTATACAATGGGGCAAGGGCCTTAAACCCAGAGACCAGAAAATGTTTCCTGATGAGTTTCCCATGAATTTCTACCTGGATTTGTTTGCAATTGGTATGAATTTACCCAGGAACAGACTGTGAGTAAGGTGTCAATGATTATATTGTCACAGGAGGCCAACATTGCCATTCACCTCAGGACAGATGAAGGAAACAGAGCAGAACGTGGTCCTCTTCACACTAATAAGACGATTTATTGGATAGCAAAATATTAACTATGGCAGATTTTCTCTTAATTGAGCTTTTGAGAGACATGCAAAGCTTTCTGTGGTCATAGTGCATTGGGATTCATTGCGGTAGAAATGAAAATGTAGTCACCCAGACAACCACCCTGGTTAAGGACTCAGCCTTACGTTCCTTTTATCATCCATGTGTCACATGGAGCTTGGGATGGTTTTGAGTATTTTTTGTGTGCTTTATTTTAGAAACACAGATTCATGCATGAACAACCCAGCAGTCTTTAGTGAATATAAAGAATTTGGGGTGAGTTTTAACTGTGTCTAACATTTTGACAGTAAGAGCTACACATGAGCTTACTGAGGGCCAGGGCAATGGCTGATTTGAATTAATTCTGTATCAATATAGACAACATGATACTTTGTCAAAACAGAGTGTACAGCGATGATCAGACAGATAATAACCTCTTGACAGCCTTAAAATGAGATTGAAGTCGGGGATTTCTTTTTTCTCTTTAACATGACTCTGGTTGTCACAAAATGCTATAAAACATTGTCAATATGTGTTGATAGTAAGTTACTTGTGTTTTGTGGGAAACAGTAATTTCCAAATGATATCACTAGTATCATTCAGAGCTCATTCAGTTGGGAAGAGAAAAATCAGTTTAAACATTCTTAAAATGGAGGATCTGCTGACACCCATGAGGAGCTAAGCCACAGCTGTTCGGCCTCGGGCCTAGCTACATCCATGGTCGGACGCAGCTCTGGCCAGCTGTGCTCTGTTTGTGAACCCTGCCTGAGAAGACTGCAGCCATTCTGTCGCTCCATGACCCAAACCTGGATGCATCGGTCCAGGTGGGTCCAAGCGGTGTGCTAGGCAGATGTCTGCACCAGGACTTGGGGCGGAGGGAGTGGGATGAGCTGGTTGGCCAGACCCGGTCACATGATCCCTGCAGCCCCGGGAGCCAGGGGTCAGTCACACCAGCCACGGTGATGACAGCAGAAACAACCCTATTCCCTCAAGTGGCAAGGCACCCTGACAGAGGAGGTGGGGCAGCTCAGCATCAATCAAACCTAGAAAGTATATGTAGGTGGGAAGCAAAGCTGCTTCAGGGCAGCTGCCACGTCACTTGGCGAGACTGCCCTGGCTCACCAACTTGTGTGGCGAGTGCTTTTTAGAAAACAGGCTGTTTTCAGAATACTATTCTCGATTGACACGTGGAGTGACCTCACTAGTCAAGATTCATAAATTCACTGTCGTCCAAAATTTTCACTACACTTTCCACACATTTTCCAAATCCAGCGATTGCCAGGTGTCGTGGTTAACTGGGTGATTCTGACGTACACGGAGAGTGGAGAGCGACCAACTCAGCATCGACACAGTTCACTGTCCACAATTTCATGGCAACACAGATTGCCTTTCTCCCCTGGCAACACTAGCAGCAAGCGTTGCAGTAACCGCTGAGGTCACCACCCTAGCGCCTGTGGTGCCGTGCCTATCCCACGGACAGCCCGCAGCACCAGCAGTTAGGGCCCCGAGACTCCCGTTGGACAGAAGGGGAACGTTTTCTTTCTATAGTTTGAATCATTTAGTTCTTCATATCTCTTTAAAACCACAAACTACCTGAAGCGTCATGAATTCTTGAAGCGTGCGTGTCTTCTGCCTTCGTGCCCCACACAGCTTTGGCGTCTGGGATGCGTACGTACGTCTTTGGCCTCGGGCTCCTCGCTGAAGGCGCTCCTCAGGTCCTTGGAGCTTTTTCCAAGTTTATCGTTGTCCTTAGCAGGTCCTGCATCTTGTCTCAAGCTGTCAACATGAGGGAGCGCTGAGGACAGGAACGCAGTGTGTGGTCATGGTCCTGGGCTGGAGAGGGCAGGGCCCCTGTGTCCCTCGTCCTCCTCTGCGATGGGCGCGTAGAAAGGTGCCCTCCACAGGAGCAGTGATAGTGAGGCTCAGAGACTTCCAGAAGTGGGGAGAGTCCTCACCTTGGTTCACACTCACTGTGTGTGAACCTTGTCCCTTTTTGTTTTATTGATTGATTGTCGCAGAGACTGAACCCAGAGGCACCTAACCACTGAGCCACATCCCTAGCCCATTTCATTTTTTACAATTTTGAGACACGGTCTCCCTCGGTTGTGAGGTGCCTCACTTTGTTGCTGAGGCTGGCTTTGAACTTGTGGTTCTCCTTCCTCAGCCTCCCGAGCCGCTGGGATGACAGTCGTGCACCACGCACTGGGTCCTTTTGGCTCTAAGTGTGTGAAGTGGGGGCACCTGGAGTTGGTCTTGTTTTTTGAGTCACAGCCGAGTCGTGAAGCATCGAGAGGCTGGGGTTGAAGCCCGTCCCTCCGTCTGTGACGGGCACCAGGGCACAGCCAGCCTTGCCCTTGCACCTGCAGCCTCGGAGCCCCTTGCTGCCTGGATGGGGCTGAGCCAAGTTCTGCGTCCAGCCGGTGGTCACTGCAGGCAGAGTGGGCGCAGCTTCCTGGCGTGGCCTTCCTTTCCTCCAGTCTGAGAGAGGTCTGGGGCCATTTTCCACAGGCACAGGGCCCGCCTGCGTTTGGGGGAGACCCAACTCCTTTCCCTATGCTTGCTCTCATAAGCAGGTTGGCCCTAATGGGTGTCTCTGCTGGTTTGACCCAGACTCAGAGCCAGCAAGGCCTCGTCTGTTCTTTTGGTGGGGTAGAGAAAGTACTGTTAAACTGTTGTGACCTTCATACTCTCAGGGTCCCAGGAAGGTCATTTCCCCACAGAGAGAAAGGACCCAGACAGGGCTCTGGCTGTGTGTGCCTGTCTGTATCTCAACGTTCACTCCAAACTCAAGTACCAGCCCCTGCCCTTGAGCAGTCGCCTCCAGGGCATGTGTGGGTCTAGCCTAATCAGGGAACCCTTTAAGCCAGGTCAGAGATGAGCAGCATGAGAAATCCAAAGCTGCCTCGCTGTCCTCCCACCTGATCTGACAGAGCTGCCATGTCATGGATAGGGCCATGGCCAGGGGCCTGAGAGTCGCAGCTGGGTGTTGAGGGTCCCCAACTGGCAGACAGCCAAAGAGTGGGGACCTGCCTTAGGACTGCAAGGGGATGAGTCTGCCAGCTACTCAAGGGGCTTTGGAAGCAGGCCTTTGCCTGGTGGGTCACAGGTGACATGGGCCGCGGACGCTGCTCCAGCCTCGTGAGACCCTGGGAGGGAACCCAGCAGGAAGTGCACGTCCTGACCCACCGACACTGGCCGTGACAGATGTGTGCCGTGTAAGCCTTCAGGTGTGTGGCGGTTTGTCGTGCAGCGCTAGGGAATTGAGTTCGGCTGGAGCGTGTCTAATCCTCCCCGCGAGTGCTGCGTCCTACAGCCGTGGTTCCATGCCGTCACACCCGATGGGCAGTGTGGAAATCAGCTCCACGTGCCAGGTTTGCATGGCGCTGAGCTTGGGGTGCACCTTACGTGTCCGCAGACCCTTCCTGCTCCAGCTGTGCCTTCCCATCTCCCACCTGCACCTTCCTCCGGCATCTGCTCTCCTCAGCTCCATCCTGTGGCTTTCTGGTTCCCAACGTGTTTAGATGTCGATTCGAAATTGCAGTTGTATGTTTTGATTATTCAAATTGTTCCAAGTCTATTGTTCTATCAATAAACGCTGCAACATCCCTAAGAATTTTTTTTCTATGCATTGTTCAAGTTTGCTGTGTTAGAAAACTTAGTATTTTCTAGTTTTATAACACAGCTGCAGCTATAATAAAAGGTATAAAAACCAACACAATCTATGTATAACTTTTGCCTGAGAGATTGAAATTAAAAATTCACAGTTCAAGCCAACAGTCATGAAGCCTGTAGTAGCACAAACTCTGGGCCTATCTTTTGATCTCATCCGTGTTGATTTTATTGTTTTTTCTAAGCATGGTTTAACATGATTTGAAAGCAGCGTGCTCCATCACAAAATTTTTTTTTTTTTTTCTTTTTTTCTGCCCTGGATTTGTAATGAGCTTGTGTTTGGGAGAAAGAGAAAGGGAGAAAATAATTGGAACTGTCTCTTCTATTACCACCAAGTCCTATTTTTGAAGATTTTTCTATTATTTAACACCTTCCATTGGTTTTATCTCGGATGTGTGATTTGGTTATCAAACCTGAAGAAAATGAAATCCAGCTTAGAAGGCTTCGTCATGATGTCTCGACTCAGGGAGACCTAGCTGTCTCCGACCTGTTCTTTGGCCTGTGTCTAAAGTGAGAGCCAGCGGTGGTGGTCCTTCTGGGTACCATGCTGAGAGCAGGCGCTGGCCCCACGCGTCTCTGCGTTCGTGCACACTAACAGGCCCTCTCGTGTCAGGGTCCTTGCGAGCTGCTCACCTGTTAGGTAAGGTCTGATGGGCACAGACGTGGGGCTTGCTCCTGGGTGCTCAGAATTACTGAGCTAACAGAACCGTCTTGACGTTCCGCCTGCCAGATCCATTCACCCGTGGCCTAGCAAAAGGAAAGGAATCAGTTTTGGTGTCCAGAGCACTGCTGGGACTTCTCAGTGCTGAGGACCGCACGCATCCACGGTCCCTCCTGTTAGGTGTGCTCATTCCCTTCAGTCCCATACAGCAGCAGCCTACGTTGCTGCTACCGCTGAGGCAGGCGTTGCCATTGCTGTAACGTGTGCTAAGCTGGAGGTTTGGGAGAGCGTATTGGTTAGTTATTGTTGTAAAACAAATCGCTTCCCGAACATTATCTCACAGTCTTTGGAGTGAACATGTCTGGACTGGCATGCCGGGTGGTTCGTCTCAGGCATGATCTCCTGGACTGTAGTTAGAACAGCAGCACTTGTAGCCACCAGGAGACAATGTGGGCCAGAGGACCTGACGCTAAGGCAACTCACACCTGTGGCTGTTGAGCTGATGCCGGCCGTGGACTGGCAACCCTCGCTCTTCACCAAGCGGACTCCTCTAGAGCTGCTGGAGTGGCCTGGTAAGTGGCAGCTGTCTGTCCTCATGCAGGTGCTCCTGGGAAGCTAACCTTGTGTGACCTGGCCTCGTAAATCAAACATTGCCATTGCTGCAATATCATGCGGGTTACGTATGCAGGTTAGCTCTGTTCTGTGCAGCATGAGTTGTATGACGGACATAATAAAAGGTGGCAAGACTCACTGGGGGTTACCTGGCTACCTGATGCAGGTGCATTGTGGAGTTTGTGCTTATAGAATACATTTCTAGGTGATGTTCTCAACCATTAGACAGTTTTCCTGGTTTGAAAGATGTATTTAAGAGAGGAGTTTCTGAACACACTGATCAGTGCCTTCACGTACTGATGCTTGCCTCTGAATCCATCTGTTACTGGCTACTGCAAATATGTACTGTTTCTGTTACCTGCCAGTCACCTTTCTGGGTGCTAAGGACAGTAGGGTGACTGAGGTAGACAGACAGCAACCCTCAGGGACTACGTATTCTCCCTGGATGTGTATTCTGCAATGAGGGTGTCTTAATACCTAAAAATTTTGATGGGCATTGTCATGTAAAAAGGTGGCCACCAAGAAGAGAACACCCAGGGAATGGAGGTCAGTAGCAGAGGATGGCCACAGTTGGTCTTGCACTTATCCTGAGACCCAGCAGCATCATTAAGAACCCGAGCTGTGCAGATGGACAGCTTTGGGGCAGGGCAAATGGAACCAGAGGAAAGAGCCAGCGCAGGGCCTCCTAGGTCTGGTCAAGGGCTGGAAACAGATCCATGTGTCTGAAGAGCAATAGTGGAGGAGGGGGGAGAGGCGATCTGGAGAGAGGCCGCCCATCCACATAGGGCCCTGTGGTCACCACGTGCAGTGGGAGCCTGGAGAAGCTTCCAGCAGAGCAGCAGCATGTCTGTGTTCTGTGCTGGTTGGTTTTGCTCCCAGGTGGAAAACACAGTCAGCTGCAGCGGCGATCCTCTTCCTTCCTCTTTCGGCCTTGTCAGGTGCCGACGTCTTTGAGTTTGAAACAGGCGTGTTGTAACGAGTGGTTGCTCACAAATCATGTCCCCATGCGTGCAAGTGCACCCCTTTCTTACTTTTCTCAGCTTGTTGCCTTTTCAGAATCTGCTTTACCAGGAGTTCCTTTCCTTGGCATTTTCCATGTGCTATGTCAATCAGTTGTTAACTAATTAGATCTAAATGAGGTCGGCCAAAGGGGGAAGCTTTTCATCTGCCTTCTCTGCTTCATTCATGGAGAACTGTCAACCTTCCACCTTCAGGATCTCCCATCTGCCTGATGAGTGGCAGTAGACATCAACATCTCTAACAATAAAAAGTACCGTAAGTGTGCAGCAAAGCCTAAGGCACAAGGTGGGAACCCAAAGCCTTTTCTGTCACCAGGAAACTGCCCACTCAGCAGTGCGGGAACTCCACACATACTCATTCTGTCCCCTTCCAAATCCTGCCTGAAGCCCTGTATTTAGAAGCTTTAGGGTGCTACTGTGATCACGTGCTACCTCAGGATGAGTAATTCTCTAACTTGGCCAGCTTCTGAATGTGGAGCATTCAGAAGTAGAGTAATAAGCTTAGATTCTGGTTTTCATTCATGAGCACTTGCTCCAGTCATGAACTTCACTGTGCTGATGCAAAAGGTGAAGAAATGGCCTCCCCCTTCAAACTGCCTAAAGTTGTCATGCAAACATAACTAGCCAGCAGGCCACAGTGCAACTCAGTGTTAACATAAAGACATACTTGTTTATTCAACGACTCTCACTCAGTGCTTTCCAGGTGCCAGGCATGCTCTGTGGAGACCGAGGATGTGGGAGAACCACACACACACACCTTGCCCACTGGCTCCCAGAACAGAAGTGCATGAGCAGCTACTGGGAGCAAAGCAGCTTTGTTTGACTCCCTCCTTTGGCCCCATATCTTCCACAGGGTCTGGCACAAAGTAAACACTCAATAAATATTTGGGAACATGAATCAAAGAAACTGAGCAACACAAGGGCTACCAAACAGGAAGTGTTTGCCTGTTGCATGTGTTCGTGGGGGACTGAAGACGGAGTGCTCCTTCTCACTACAGGGGCTTGGAAGGAAGTGCCACCTGACTTTCGTAGGAATCCAAGTGAGGGGAAGTGCCAGGGGGAGGGAGCCCAGCGGAGGCTGGCAGACCACAGCGCACCTCACTGAGGAGTTCCGTGTGTCCGAGCTCAGAGCCTGAGAGTGGCCTGGGACCCGCTGGAGCCGTTCTCATTGCCAGGTACAAGGTCTCGCTGGCCAGTGGGCACTGGGGACACCTGTGTTTTGAGCACAGTGGGTCTTGAACACGTCTTCACTGAGCTGCTTTCCTGTGGTTTTTGGTGTCTGGCTTCCTGCTGGACTGCGTCTTTCTCCGCTGGTCCCCAGGAAGTCCACCATTGGCCGGGCTCCCTCCTTTTCTGTCTTTTCTGGCTACAGTTGTTCCCTTCAATGAGCAGAGTTCAGTCCTGTGTCCCCTTCTTCCATGGCGATAATGTGCCATCTAAAGACCCCGAGCAGGGAGCAGCCACAGGGTACCCACATGGTGGCGAGAGGCCTGCGGCACCCACAGTACCACCGCCGAGCCAGCAGGGCCTGGCGCCATGTGCCTTGCCACAAACTCACCTCCCTCCTTGCGAGGCCCATCATGGGAGAAGCACCCTCTCCGTGGAGGAGGAGAGGAACTGTCTCTCACCGAGGAGTCAATTTGATCATCAGAGGGAACTTCTGCATCAGAGCTCTCAGAAGAGGCTGGAAGTTTAGTTGCCCATTTGTGTGCTCCACCCTTTGCAGTCCAGGGAGGCCTGTTGGTGCTGTGCAAGGCAGGAGCCCCAGGTCTGCCACGGGGAAGCGCAGTCCCCTTTATGCCTGAACGCACAACTCCCCTCCAACAGTAGCCTCCCCAAAGTGTTGCCCGAGTCAACTGGTTCAGATCACTCCGGAGGGAAGATGCAGACTTGGGGGCCCCATTCAGCCACTCTGGAGGGAGGGCCACATTCACCTGCGATTTTAACGAGAGACCTGGGGAACTTGCACCACACAAAAGCTTGAGATCCACTTTGCTGAAGAATACCGATCATAGACCAACACGGTTCTAGAATTACTAAAGTTTAAATTAATCCCAGGACGCAGCTTAAAAAGAGAACCTTCATAGATGTTTCTTAAGGAACTGTGAAACCAAGCTTAGAGGTAGGTACTAAGGGTCACCTCTTAAAAAATGTTTTATTAGTGCATTAGGTGTACACGTAGTGGGGTATTTTGACATATCCATATGTGCACGCCCTATGATTTGCTCCGTGTCAGTCACCAGTGCGTCCTCTTGTTCTCTCTCCTCCACCCTCCTGTGTTCCCAGTCCTCTGCCATCTGCCTACAGGTCACTTTCAGAGTTCATTGGCCTTTCTTTGTTATTCAGTGTTTCTCAGAACATTTCAGTGGGGCAACTGATTTTTGCCGTGCATTTAGAATTGTTTTTGTCCATGTATTGGCCCTTAGAAGCTTCTTTTAGATATAAAAGAAAGTAGACTGGATTTGTTTGGTTCAATAGCAGATCAGAGAACCCCTGGTGCTCCTTGCTCTGGGCTCCACCCTCCTGTCTGGTGCGGTTAGCATAGCGAGCCCTGGGGATGCTCAGCAGGCTCAGCCCTGACGACCACATCACTCACTGGGGTTTCAGAACCCTCAAGCAAGTAATGCAGCAACCACACATTAATCCTCCATGTTCTCTGTGTGCATGCATCTCCTCCCACTTTCAAGCAGGTATCCAGAGCTGTATGACTTTACGTTCCTGGAAACAGTCTTGATTTAGGTGCTTATTGCTCATCAACAATATCTGGTTAAGCTCTATTCTGACTTGGGAAGGTTGGAGTTTAGAAATCACTGGCTTTTCTTCAGACCCTTGAGCAGGTTATAACTGTGATCAATGAATTCTGGTATGAGTGATTTAACTAAAAACCATTCTGATAATTCTGAGGTTATCTTGCCACTGTGATGTTGTAAGTCTTTACCAACCCTCATTTCACAAGGTCTAACTCTGCTTTTGATCTTAAAGATTCCAATAAGCATATTTTTCTTTCAATGTAAAAAGGAACTTCTTGGGACTGTGAAGTAGAAGTAGCTATTGTCTTCTGACTTCATAGTCATAGTCAAGAACCTCGATGTCCAAACTCGCATTGCAAGCTGGGAACGACCCTACTGTCACTGGGTTTTCAGAGTGTCTCTCTTTCTTCCAGTCTCTGACACCTCAGTTATCTATGGTAGTTTGTTATTGGAATGTATGCCTTCCCTCTGCACATAAGTTTCTACCTTTTTAAGGGATGAACAAATTTATGATACAAGTATCTATGTTTTGCACAGCATCTGAGACAAGGTAGCACTATAGCAGTTAGCTCCAACATGTTCCCCAGTGATTCTTGTCTCCAGCATTTGGGGATTTGGGCCCTCCCCACATTGAATCAGGAACAATGGAACGGGCCAGCTTGTGGTGATGTGCACCTTCTAAAACTAGGCCAGGAAAGGTGCTGGGGGCTTCCTGTGGATCCCTCCTTCTCCGATCACCGTGCGATGCCAGCCACATCACCATGATGTTGAGATGAGCCTTTGATGACACCCACGTGCAGAGCCACTGATGCTCCTGTAGGAGTGGACACCAAGCTTTCTGCCAGCAGCTGAGCACTGTGGAGGGGAATCTTCCAGACCCAGTGGACCTCTGACTGCAGCCCCATAGAGCCTGAGTTGGAGTCCTCCCCAGGAAACCTCCTCGGCTCCCTTCCTCACACAGCACGCAGCATTGGTCCTGTGGCCCTGCACAATCCCGTCGGTGGAGGGGTGGCTGTGACTGATTCATAACAATCATCACTTCAAGCCAGAGTGTCCTTGGGGCATTTTGCCACTCATCAGCAAATGACCAGTGGCAGGGTGGGCATTCTGAGTCCAAAGTCTGAAAGACTCGAAAATCTGAAATGTTCTCGCATCAGCAGGAAGTGTCACATGGAAAATTCCACACTAGACCTCATGTGATGGGTGGTAAGTAGAAATGCTGTGTCCTGGGGACCCGTATAAGACTCCTCAGGATACACAGATAACATGCCATGAAAACATAAGCAGGCCTCCTGTTTAGACTTGGCCCACACTCCCAGGGTAGCTCATTAGATATGTGCAATTAAGCCAAAGTCCAGAAGGCTTCTGGCCCCCAGGCATTTAAGGTAAGGTATACTCTGCAGACTGTATGTCAAAGGCAAGACTGTGACCAATGAGAGGTCCAACTTACGTGGTGCACACCAGAATCCATGACAGTCCTAAGCCCGGATCTCATGCTGTTGATCCTGTGAGGGTGGAAATGCATTTTAACTGGGTTTTAGATAAGATGGTGGTGACGGGGTAGAGAAAGACAACTCATGTCTATGGGCAGATGCTTAAAAGTGAAGGCTGTCTGTACTTACTGTGTCAGAGGCTTATGTCCTGGAGCAGCAAAGCATGTGGATTGGCAAGAGAAGGTGGAGAAATGTTGGACTGGTGAGAAAGCCCTTTCAGGAGCCTGCTGAACATAGAGTAAAGACCCCCCACCACCCTCCGCACACACCAGATCTGTCTTGAAGCATGAGAAAACTTGCAGAAATTTTCAAAAGTAGCTTTTATGGCACTCTGGACATTGGCAAGGCCTATCACAATCCATGGAGGCATTTGTTCAGGAAAAACAATGGAATATTAGTTAAAAGAGCAAAATGTATGTAGTTTTAACTTGCCTTTCCCCAGCATCCTATTCCCAGGTCTGCAGTAGCCTTGGAAACCAATAGCCTTGCAACCAAGGTGCTTGTGGAAACCCTAGTACAGTAGCCCCTGGAGGGACAGAAGCCCCGCCCAGAGTTACACAGTCTCTCTAGGCCAGTACCCAGTCCCTGGAAATGCCCTTCTCAGGGCTTGTTGCTAAATACAGTCTGACATGGATTTTTCTGTGCATGCAGCCCTATCTCCAGGGTGTTTGACAAAAATGATCTGCTGCCACTGCTTAACACCACAACTCTCCACGGCAGTGGTACAAGTGAGACACAAGAGAAAGAGGCGACCAAAAGTCTGCAAAGGAAAAACTGGGGCAAGGAATTGTCCATGATGTGTTGGAAATGCTCTGGCATGTTTTCTGAGAATTTAGAAAGCAACAGGAACCATGCCTAGGAGATAAGCTTGACCTCTGGGTAGTGATCCTCGGTACAGAGCAGAAAGTGGAAGCTCAGGGCCTGTGCAGGGCCCAGTCACCATGGGCAAGCCTGGGCAGAGGCGGAGACCCTCTGGTCCCAGGCAGTCATGGAGCACCCTGTCCACCTACCAACTCAGCTCCCGAGTGAGCAAGCAGAGAATTCCATGGATGCAGGTGCCGCAAGCACATTACACCAACAGCAGGCACCAGAGCCAGGCCCTGGGGAGGTGTGGAAGGTAGAGTCAGGCTTCTGCTTCCCAAGCGATGCCCTGTCTCCATGAGCAGGGCTTGTGAGGATGTGGTGACGCAGCAAGCTGGAGGAGTCCAGGTTGCTACCTCCTGGCTTTGGAGGAAGGAGATTATTCTGATGAGCCAGAGCAGCCCCCAAGGATTCATGTAAATGTGGAGGAAGGAGGAGGAAGAGCTGGTCTCAGATCAATGCAGTGTGGGGAAAGCTTAAGTGGCCGCTAATGACATGGAAGATGTGATGGGCCATGAGTGAAGGGAGGTGAGCAGCCTCCAGAACTGAGGTCGAGAGTAGACTCCTCCACTGCCTCCTGGGAGGGATGTGGCACTTCTGAGACCTCAGTGCTGGCTCCTTGAGGTACATTCCAGATGTGGGACCAGCAGAGCTACAAAACAATAACTCTGTTCACAGCAACATAGTGCTTAAGGGTTAAAACGTGGAAAGAGCACTAAGCCTATAGCGCTGGAGAGACACAGTAAGGCTTACATATACCAGGGAATATTGCCACAGAAAGAGGAATACTGATAGCATGTGGCAGCATGGATAAGACGTAGAAGCAGGTTGAGTGATTGAATCCTGCCATAGACAGCCACCAGAAATTGCCCAGTGTAGACGGGTCTGTGCAGACGACATCCATGACAGCTTCGGGGTTGGGGTAGTCAGGAGAACAGGAAATGGTCCCTATTCTTTTCAGGGTGATCAAAAGTGAATAGTGATAGTTATTCCACAACTGTCTGAATATACTAAGGACTGCTAAAGTGTATACTTTAAAGGGGTGAATTTCATGGTATTTGAATTATCTCTCAGTAAAGCCATTACTTTAAAATTTAAATTCTTAAGTAATGGGTCACTAAAACCGTAGGACTTTGGGTTAAGTGTCGTCATCTGAATTCAGAGATGGAACAAAGCTGCAGATCATTGTTCTGGTGTGCACATTGAGAACACGTGCTCTGGCTAAACCTCAACGGCAATGCCAGGTCATCAGCCAGGCAGCAAGTCGTCGAGGTTGGAGTAAGAGCCCAGCAGGTGCCCGCTCCTTTCTTGACCTCAGGTTCTCAGGTGGTACCGGGCAGCTGGTTTCACGGTTTGGTGAAACTGGACGGCTGGGGGCACCCTCCCAGAGCGTCGCCCTTGGGGCTGCGGGGGTGGCGCTGCATCTGGGAAGAGAAGCCAAGAGGAGGCACCCCAGCCACCACGGATTCCATCTGCTTCACATGCCATGCAGTGCTTGCTTGGCTGAAAGGAAACGCTCGAACTCTCTGGAATTGGTGATTTCTGGAGTATCTTTCAGCCACCATGCTGAAGTCTGCATAAGGACACTTTGATTCAGACCCGGTCATCCTGTGCTGTTCGCTGTGTTCCTCAAATCCCCAGGTTCCCTCCTGCCCCGACTGCGGTATAGCTCCTGAAAAGTAAAATGGAGACTTCCTAAATGATCACACACTGCAAGTGGGTAGAATCCCAATTAGAGTGTGTGTGGCTCTCACTGACGTTTCACTTGATGGAATGTCACAGTTGTGAATCACACAAATCATTCAAAAGCCACTTTGCGAGCACTTGAGTGGCAGTTCACACCCAGGAATGTATGTGTTTCTGACAAGTGGAGAAGTAATTCGCCCAGCGATTTGACAGAACGCCTATGCATCTCTGTAGTCACTTAAGCAGCCTCATGTTTTATGGGAGTGGCTTTCTGATGCTCCGGACATTTGAATGAAACTACGGATCTTGGGCAATCCACCAAGCTTAATAGCAGTTTTTGTGTTTATTTTGTTGTTGTTGCTTGCTTGCTTTGGTTTGTTTTCAGGGTAGAAGTTGTAATCTGTTTTCACAGAATGTGGCCTAAGTGGCCTAAGTATCTAAGTGATATTTTCTTATACTGAGCACAATGACTATAGCCCTTGAGCCAACCCTCCATCTGTCATTCAAAATTCCTCAGGTTTTTCTTAAAGGTAAAAATATGTCCTGATGCAAGAGACATTGTTTTTGTCCTTTTGTGCTGCTGTAAGAAAATACCACAGACTGGGTGATTCATGAAGAACAGAAGCATATTTCTTCACAGTTCCAGAGACAGAAGCCCAAGACCCAAGTGCCAGGCCTTGACTTGGTGAAGGCCCTCTTGCTGCATTATCCCATGGCAGAGGGTAGAAGGGGAAGACAGAGACAGAGACCGCGAGAGCACACCAGCATGTATAAGAGGGCCAAGTAAGCCTTTCATCAAGGAGCCCGTGCCCAGGATGACAGCGCTCGTTCATGCCAAGGACACTGCCGCACAACCCAGCAGCTCCAGACAGGGCCGCACAGCAAACTGAGTTTCCAGCACATGAACTTTGGGGGGCACATCCCAACCCCAGCAAGCATAGTCTGCCATCTTGCATCATGCTTTAAGGAAATAAGGAGAACCAGGAGATGCTGTGCCGTACAGTGCCTTCTTATGTCCCTGCCTTCCTCCTGAGGAGGTGACGTTCCATGCCTTTATACACGGGGAGGCTTTGAGAACCCAAAAGCACAGCTGGCAGGGCTCAGGACTCATTTGCTGCAAGTCCATTTAGAGGGGATGTGGACCCGTCGGCAGTTGCTCTCCTGGGCTGCCCGCCTTCCTGCTGACCTGGTTTCTGTGGATCCTGCTCCTCGGTGGGCCATGTGCTGGGTCCCACTGCTGCTCATGGTGTTTCAGAGTTACTCCTTCACCCGCAGAAACCTTGTGGGTTTCAAAACCACCAGGACCACCCGTTATACAATACTTAGATAACTAAGTTATATTTAGTTTTTATTAATTGTATAACTTGCAAGAAGACACAAATTTCTGGGCACAAATCTGTTACCCAAGAGATGTTCAGAGTGTTTTTGAACACTACAAAATTAGTGCAGTGTTGATGGAAACTTCTTACAGAAATTCCGTTACAAATGCATAGTAACATGGCCAGCACCTTGGGAGAAATCCAGAAAGAACCCACTCTAGATCCTGGATCCAGATTTTGAGTGTTGACTCAATCACAGTTCCTAAGCACATTGCATTTTGAGAAGCACTGGCCTGTGTGAAAGTAAATGGTGGTTGATATTTTGGCTCAAAAGTCAAACTGTCATTGTCACTAGCAATAGAGGAGATAATGTAAGTACAAGGACTGTTTACTTAGGCTCCCTTTTAATCTTGATACATTTTTAAATGAGGCATGTTTGAATTATTTCAGGTATTTCTTTAAGTCAACAGTGATTCCCATTTTGATATCATACTAAAATCTGTAATTTGTATTTACATAGACATACGTATTTACCACTTCTACATTCCCAAAATATCCCACTAATCCCTGACCGCTGTGGTTGTACGTCTATACGAGGTCCCTTCTAGGCTTTCATTAGGACAGTGTCCCCAGCAAAGCTGTACTTAAGGCTGCATCAGCAATTCTGGGTTTATAACTCCACTGTAAAGTTCTGCTCTGGGATGAAACTCAGCACAAAAGCTCAGCCTGGGAGTAGACTGTTGGCCAGATCTGGGCGGTGGGTCAACGTGGTTGTTTGTGATTTGCTATGCTGTGCCTCTGATCGGGGTGGCATTTGGATGAAGAGGTGTTATGGGCTGATGATGGTGGAGAGCTGGCATGGTCACCAGAGTCTGTGTGGCCCTCCCTCAGACTGTGAATACTACAGTACTCAGATGGCACTGCTGCCCAGGTGACAGGAAGGGGACCGTTCTGCAGAGGGTGCAGTCGAAGTGGGAAAGGAGCGATTCTAATTAGGCAGAAATGGCAGCGTCTCATCGACTAGGGACGCAGCAACCTCCTCAGGCACCCGTGTATTCCTGCTGAACAGACACCGAGGCGCACCCCCTGAAACTGCTCTGGGACAGCTGATTGATAGACTGACATGAATTCTCAGAAGTTAGATCTCCAGTTCTTTCAGAAGACTTACATGTGGCCACAGAGCTGGTGGCCAAGGAGAAACTCACTGACTGCAAATCTGGACTCCTTGCTGCTTCCCGTCACCGTCCATTCCGCAGGTGGCAGCTTGCTGCCCTGGGACCTGTGGCTCTGGTCCTCAAGGGTGGAACAGGTGTAACTCCTGTGACCGCCAAGCTGCGATGGGTCACGTTTTCATCCTGGCACAAGCTTAAATGTGGCTTTAGGGCATCATCAAGAATGCAGTCCCAGTCTGAATAACGAGAACTGCCTGGGTCTCAGCACGGGCTTTGCTGTCGATGGTGTGTGTCATCGACACAGCAGAGCTCTGGAGTAAGACTCTTCCCGCTGCCTTGGCTCTGTCTGGGCTTTGGACAGATGACTTCATGCCTTTGAGCTTCCATTTATCTTCCTACAAGGGTACAGAGGATCGCTACGAAATTCAGAAAGGAGCCCACAAGGCGTGGCACCAGGTACGTGGTAGCCATCCTTGTATCCAGTTGCACAGGGACCTGGCTGAATGGCATTTAGCTGTCGTCTATTTTTTCACTCACTCACACACGCATCTCAGTTGCTTCCATTGCTCCAGACACGGTGATTAGGGCTGGCTAGAGTGGTGAGTGGGACTGGCATGATCCCGCCATGGTTAGCTCATGTTCCAGTGCAGGACACAGACAGTTTTCAGACAGAAAATCACCCAGAGTGTTGATCGGAGTTAGAAGGAAGCAAGAAGGGGTTGGGAAAAGGCGGGAGGTGGTTGTGAGCATTGACCTGGAGTATGCGGGGAAGCTTCCAGAGGGAGGCATCTGTGCAGCTGAGGCCTCAGACACAGCCCAGCTCGGGAGAGAGCACTCTGCACCGAGGGCCAGCAGGGTCCACATGGTGCCAGGGAAGAGCTTGCAGAACCGTAGGCAGGTAGGTGGAATGACAGGTGGGCGTGGGAGGGCAGAGGGTGAGGTAGCACAGGCCGCTGTCCAGGAGCGGTGACTCCTTTCCACAGGTGCCCTCGGGGAGCCCTCCAAGAGACACAGTGCGGGGTACGGTTCAAGAAGGGGCTTCTGAGGCTGCGGAGCGTGGCCTGAGGCAGCTCTGGTGTCTCCCGAGCCTCCTTAGGGTCACGGGGGCCCCAGCACCCGCACGGGGCTGTTTTGCCCCAGTGCGGTCAGTGATGGACTGATCTGTGCGAGGTTTTCAGCATCGTGTGCTGGGGGCATGGTGCTCAGTGCATGGGAGCAGCTCTTCACAGCAGGGCTGCTCAGGACGCGTGGCCGCTGCTTCCAGGCGCCCGTCATCATTCGCGACGTCATCAGGCCAGAACCGCTCCCTCCCAGGAAGGCTGTACCTCATATCGCCCCTCCTTCCTTGCTCAGAAACACCGCTTCTGGTATGTTTAAGATCTAGAATTCAAGGACCTGTGCCCCATCAGCACATTTCCCCGATTTTCTCCTCTGTAGGTAGGAAGTATTTTTATTCCCATTACAACACCACATTATAAACGACCTTCAGAACTTCGGGATCAGGGAAAGCGTGGCCCAAGTCCTCCCTGGAATGTTTCAGTCTGGGCCATGTGGTCCCTGCTTCTTGGATTGGTTTTCCCTTTTTGTTCCTTTCACGTCCGTCTGTACTGTCAGAGAAGGAGAAGCTGTAAAATTGGAACAGGGCGTTTTCTCCTTTTGCACTCTGTGTTGCTGAATTATTAAATATTAACGCAATGGTAATTACTTACACAGTGCTCTATTCAAGGACTTCTTATTTGCAGTTCCACCCCTGGAGAACATTGAAAATGTGTTCTCTGTAAAGTATCCAAAGTAACGCCAGCTGATCTGCCTCTTCTCTGTCCAGCCCCCTAAGCTAGAGTTTTCTGTTTTTTACTTATTGAATGAGCTGGGTCCACATCTGGAAAGTAGGAAGTAGCTTCTCTTGGGTTGGATTTGAAGCCAAGTAAAGCCACTCAGCTAAACAGATGCCCTTGAATTTGGAAAGACAGTCCTCTCACCTGTTCTTCATGTACCTGGCCCAGGGCTGGTTTCCCCAGCTGTCCTTCATCTGCCTGATCCACCAGGTTCACCTCTCCACCTGTCCTTCATCTACCTGGCCAGGGCTGGTTTCCCCAGCTGTCCTTCATCTCCCTGACCCAGGGAAGGCCCCCTACCTGTCCTTCATCTCCTTGATACAGATTCTTTATTCATATGTTTACCTGAATGCAAGGAAGTCATCATGCGTGGTTAGACACTATGAGCAAGGCAACTAGAGCAAATTTTGACACTTGCTTAAGATTTGTAATTACCAAAATTATATACTATTTTATATGTGACTGTTTTTAAATTTATTTATTTATTTATTTTTGTGGTGCTACAGGTGAGTTTCAGGGCCTTGCACATGCTAGGTAAGCAATCTACTACTGAGCTTCACCCCAGACCCTGTACAATTTTAACTGTAACTATCAGATTCATGTTGAGCTGTGTTTTCAGATTGCAAACAGAAAGGAAGGAGGAGCTAGATATTTTGTAGTAAATAAGAGATAGAGGGAGTCAGGTACAGTGGTGCATGCCTGTAATCCCAGTGGCTTGGGAGACGGAGACGGAGGATCTCAAGTTCAAAGTCAGCCCCAGCAACTTAGTGAGGCCCTAAGTAACTCGGTGAGATCCCGTCTCTAAATAAAGATTAAAAAAAAGAAGGGTTGGGGATGTGGCTCAGTGATTAAGAGCCCCTGGGTTCAATCTTTGGTCCAGAGAGAGGAGAGAGATAAAGGGCATTGCAGGAGGAGTTTCATTGGTCAGCTCATGTGGTCTCAACATAGGGTTCAAGAGATTTAATACAGCAACTGGATTTACAATCTCTTTTGAAAATCTTGCTTGGCAAAAATCAAAGGAGCTGAGTAGTCCCCACCCTTTGGAGGAGGCCCATGCCCCTATCTTGAGTATCTAAGTGGCCAGAAGTTACGTAAGTCACTGCTCCTCTCTCTTGCATCTGACTTCCTCAGTCATGCGCACTGCTTGCCTGGCCTCTGTGGCCTTCCGGGTGTGATTACCAGAATGGCAATGTCCTGGTGGGAAGCAGCCCCTGGTATCTGTGTGCCATGCCCGCCCTCCCCTGCAGTGGGCAGGGCCTGCGACCCACCCTGAGGAACACCAGAATTCGGCCGCATGGGTAGGCGTCACTGTGGAGGAGGTTAGGCCGTGGAAGCCGGGCCTTGCCCTGCTGGCACCTGCCTCACCTGCGGTGCCGGCTGGCTTTCTTGAAGCCAAGTGCCAGGCTGGAGAGGCACAGGGCGTGAGGCCCAAGGGCTCCCGCTGCCCACTGCCAGTGCAGAACCAGGGCCTCGTCCAGCAACTGCCAGGGACCAAGTCCTGCCAACAGTCGCAGGAGGAGCAGACCTGTCCCCATGAGGCTGGAAAAGGGCCAGAGCCCCGGGATGTGATCAGAGCCTCATGGAGACCAGGGTGCGAGGACCCAGCTAAGTTACGCCCAGACGTGTGACTCGCACCCTGTGCTGCTTCACGTGGCTCCATGTGGGGTAGGCCTTTAGGTAGCAGGAGAGAAGTAGAAAGCCGGACTCCGGAGAAAGGCTGAAGAAGTTCTGCTCAGGGTTCTGTGAAGTGTGAGCTTGTCTGCCTCCTCGCCTGGGGGTGTAGGGTGAGGCCCGTGTCGGGCAGCGGTGACGACGGAGGGGAGTGGAGCCCAGGTGGGCAACTGCTGTGGTCGGCAGTGCCGGCACACGGCTCGGGTGGCAGCTCTCAGTAGGGAGGCAGTCACGTGCTCACAGTGACGCTCCAGTCAGCGATGGAGCAGGCTCATGACCGTGATCCCATAGATGAAGCAGTTCCTGCCCCCGCGTGGCACTGTGGCCATGGTGGTGGCACAGCACGGCGGCGTGAGTGGTGGGCAGTGCGGCTGCAGCCAATGACACTGCTGGCCGCGGGTCCCACGAAGGCACACCAGCTTCCTGGTGGTGAAGCGAGCGGCCTGCTGCTGGCCTGGCACCTTCCGTTCTACACCCCCCCACCCTTTGAGCGACTCCTGCTCATGAGAAGTGGCCACAGAGCGGTCCCGCACTCCCCGGTGGAGTGGCCACGCTGTTTGCCGCGTCTCTCCGTGGCATCCAGAGCGCATGGAAGACTGGCCCCGGCTTGCGCTGGTGAGCACGACACCCCCGGCCCCGTGCAGTGTCCCTAAGGTGGGTGCTCACCTCACCTCCCTGCTCAGCCCTTCTAGGACGTGCCTCGTGCACTTCCAAATGTCCTCATCCTGCAACAGGTTGGCAAGAGCATCAGAAGGCGTTGACCAGGCTCCAGACACCGGGTGTGGGCTCCCTCGCCCAGGACTCAGGGCCAGGCCACACGGAGCCCGTGGTCACACGCGGTGAAGGTGAGGCTGTGAGACGGGCGGAGCAGGGCCGGAACCGGTCCCAGGCCTGGCGGGACTCCCGCTGGAGAGCGTGGACCCTGCACAGCACTCCGCACCACGCCCTCATGGGACAGCCCTGGTGCATCCCCGTTCAGGGAGCTTCCTGAGGGCCTCCAGGTGGACCTGCCCCTGATTCGGTGTGCACATGGAGGGCGAGCACACACTGGGCGCTGTGCTCCTGAGGCTCTGGCACACGGGCACTGCGGGTGGAGCTGGTGGCTGTGTGCGTCGTGTTGAAGACCTGACCCAGGACCCTCCACCACCGGGCCATGTCCCCGGGCCCCCTTCCAGTTTTTTAATTTTGAGACAGGGCCTCATTGAGTTGCTTAGGGCCTCGCTAAATAGCTGAGGCTGGCTTTGAACTTGCAGTCCTCCTGTCTTAGCCTCCTGAATCCCTGGGTTACAGGCCTGGGCCACCCTGCCCAGCCATGTGACGTGTAAGTTTTAAATGCCACATGCAAGGCAGTGGTTTCATACTCAAAGCTAACAGATGAACATATCAAATACCAGAAGTGGGAATTAGGAATTATTAGGGAGAGGTTCTTGCTTTGGTGGGTGCTTTTGTTATTAATTTCTTTCATCCTATAAAACATTGAATTTTTAAAATTTACCTGAATAACATTGAACACAGTTTACAGTTTTTTTACTTTTAATTAATTTTTAGATTTGTTCTAATTAGTTATATGTGACAGTAGAATGCATTTATGCGATTTGATAGCTCATACATAAATGGAGTATGATTTCTCACTTTTCTGATTGTACATATTGTAGGATCACGTTGGCCATGCAGGCATATATGCACATGAGGTAATGTCTGCTTTACTCTGCATTCTTAATATATTCACGCACATGTATTTTGCTTTTCAGTTGTTTGTTTTAATGTAGATCTCTGCATTATAATCATTCACAATAGTGGAATTCATGGTGCACATTTGAACATGAACATAACATAATTTGGTCGATTTCATTCCCAGAACTTCTGCTTTTCCTCCCCTTCTCCCTCCCCCAGCCCCTTTCCTTTTCCTACTGCTCTCCCTTCCATTTCCATGAGATTTCCCCTTTTTTCCATTTTTCTTTCTAGCTTATGCATATGAAAGAAGACATCAGACCCTTGACCTGAGTTTAGATTAACTTGCTTAACATATGCTCTCCAGTTCCATAAGTTTTTTTGCAAATGACATGATTTCATCTTTTATGGCTGAGTAAAACTCCACTGTGTGTAACTTGCCACGCTCTCTTCATCCGTCCCTCTGTGGGTGGACACCTGGGCTGCTTCCGTGACTGGCCTCCTGTGGACGGCATGGCTGTGACTGTCTTGGTAGAGCGTGCTGATTGGCTGTTCTGAGTAAGCACCAGGAGTGGGGTGGCTGGGTCTTGTGCTCGGCCGAGCCTTTGAGGACCCTGCACTCTGAGCTGCACAGTGTGGTGTGATCTGCAGTCCCACCAGTGGTGCCTCCTTTGCCCCACACCCTCACTGGTGTTTGCTGCTTGACGGCTGATGTTCTGACTGGGGTGAGACGAGATCTCAGTGCAGTTTTGGTTAGCATTTTCATGACTGCTAAAGATGTTGAACGCTTTTCCCTTATGTCTCTTGGCTATTTCACATGTATGTATTTTAATAAATGTTTTAATAACATATTATACTTCTTAAGCTATTTCTTTATATAAACCTTTTATTCCTGAATCTTATATAAAATGTATTGCTTTATGCATTAGATACATTTAGCAATAATTTCAATCAGTTCAGTTTCTTATTTAGTAATAATGTCATGTCTTATGGATACTGTTTATATTTTATGGATATAATGGTGATAAGTATGTGCAAGATTGAAATGAAAATGAAAATGAAAAGAAAGACGATTTGTGTCTAGGTTCATGAGGTTCAAGGATACCATGTTGAAGCAATGAATCATCAAAGCCATGTTTACTCTCTGTTGGTTCAGGCAAGCCTCCCACATAACCATTCTGTCGTGAAATCTAGGCAGTGTTCCCTAGCTGGACCTGAGGGTGTGTGTGAGATTTCATCATCAGTCAGTAGCATCACCTGCCTCAGTGCTCCAGGTGGGAATGGTGATGGGGAGGATTTTAACTCTTCAAAATCTACTAACTACTCTTGCCCAAGTTCAGCTTTTAAATTTTCCCAGGACCACTCATTGTGCATCAAGTATGAGTGGTAGATCAAAGGTTAATGATACTTAATTGGACTTCATTAAGCGATAATATAAGATCTCAAACTCCTCATTATGCCCCAGCAATGGACAGCAATGTCATAACATCAGGAAATAATGAACTGGAAGTCATGCATTATCATTCACTGGAGCACTCCAGCAACTTATTATGTCTCAGATACATTGTCTCTAGTGAGGAACAGAGTGAGGTGCATGTTAATAGCTTGGTCAGGTTCCCATTTTGAGAAGAGCTATATTTTTATAGAATAAAGACTTTCTGATTGGAGCAATTATGATTTAGAAGACTCTACAGGATGCCACTTATCTTTCATTATTATTTATCAACTACTCTCAACTATGAAAGAGAGGGTATTGATCATTCCTCAGTTTGTGAATCCACTTGGAACATAACCCTCTGTTCATGCAGCACTTTTCAATTTAGGGACTATCCGTGCCTTCTTTCCTGCATGGCAATTTTCAGCCCATATTGCTAATACCTGCGATGAAGATGGCATATCGACTAGTAGGAATTCTCTATTTAGATCAGAGTCAGTTCATAGGTCTCATTTTGCTTGGAGACTTGGAATCCCTCTATGCAAAGCATAGCAACTATAGCTAACATGTCAGAGAAAATGAAACTCAGATGTGTAGGAAAACCCCTTGTGCTTCAGAGATACCATGGTGCAGGAGGATGAGCCGGGTGTGGCCTTCAGCAATGCAGAGCTACTACACTAGAAAAGATCCTGCCCTTCATCATGACTTACTGCAGTTGCTCCTAACTATAACCTGAACAATGGACACAGATCCCCTGCCCAAACATGGGCACTTGTCTGCTCTTCTGTAGGATGTCCAGCTGGCCCTTCACATTCCTGTGCCTCAGAGGGACCTGGACATCAGTCTCTGCTCCTCTCCTGAAAATCTCTGTGAATTAAAGAATGGAGCTGCCACCAATACTTATGATACTTCAGATGATTGACAGAGGATGGGATGGTAATGAAGCAGCTCACGGCCAGAAGGTACTTGGCAGCAATCTCAAAGCATCCCAGACACTCCATTCTGGCCAGCCTCGGGCTGATGAGCCCCGCTGGGCCCGAGGCCTGGGACATCCAGTCTGCGTCTTGGAAACACCGTGCTACAAGGTGTACTAGCATACTGCTCATGCTTACAGGACCCGCTCTGTGGGAATGCTCTTTCTTACCAGTAATTTAAGTGGATGAATACCCAGCCTCACTTTGTGCCTGGAGCGCTCACCCAGACCACGGTCCAGCAGCCCCTCTTCTCAGGATGGTGGCAGGCCGTGAGGGAGGAGGCATCTGAGCACCAGGGCAGCTGCTTCTCTGTGGAGAGGAGCGGCATGTAAAGCTTGCTGTGAAGGATGACCTGGAGTCTGTCAAGGAGGCGAGAGAGCAGAAGGCAAGGGAAGGGACATTCCCAACAAGAGTAAAGCACTCTGGGGACCAGAGTTGGTGATGCAGAGTGGATTTGAAGCACAGAAGTCCTCAGTGACTGGAGAAGAGGAGAATTTGGTGGCACAGAAAGGACTAGAAGGGGCTGAAACAAGAGAACGTTATAAACGTTGTTTCAGTCCTTGGACTTTGAGAACACTTGGACTGTTATTTTCTTAATACATTGACTTCATGTTAAAAGAAAATTCTTACCTTCACACATTTGTACTACCAGTAGTATCAAACCTATAATATGTATAATCAGAAAAATGAGAAATCACACTCCATTTATGTATGATCTATCAAAATGTATAAATGCAGTCTACAATCATGTACAACAAATTAGAACAAATAAAAAAAATTTTTAAATGTATAGAGGGCCACTTTTAAAATAAACTATGCTGAAACAAGATGAAGTTGAGTTCTAACTTAGATTTGTTGCTGTGAGAAGATGCCGACCCCGAGGCCCAGGTGCTCTTGTCAGCTGGCGAGAAGGTCAGGCCTCCTCCAGTTTCCTTGGAAAAGCCACCGAGCAGCAGCCTGCACGCCTTCGGGTGCTGGCTGACACCATCCTGAGCCCCTCCAGTGAACATTGCCATGATTTGGGGGTGATCATTATGAACTATAATGATTCTGAATCCTGTCCTGGGGGCAATTCGGAACTGTTGGGGATCTTTGAACATTTTAGGGTGTGCTTCCTACCTCTTGCCGAGAGCAGCCTGAAGCCAGAGTGGGAGGCCGAGCTTGTCTGGGTTTGCATGCTGCGTTTTAACCCGAGGGTTGTGTGCCAGAGCTGAACTCAGTTTCCTCGCTCCGACATGCAGGGGACTTCGGGTCTGCTATGATCACTATCATTTAGAAGCTGAAACGCAGCTTTTTTGTTCTCATGTATTTTTTCAATTTCGGGCCCCTACCTTTTGCACACTTGGACTTGTTGTAGGTATACAGTAAACATGTTAATAAGTGGACAGGCGTGCACACAGACTGGCACTTATCGTAGGTATACAATAGACAGGTTAATAAGCAGACAGGTTCATCATGTTTATCATGCATCTTTCAGTGCCTTCTGCCATGAATTTTCAGTTTGAATATCACACTTTTAATGCATTTAATTCTCTCTCCTACTGAAACAAAATATGCTTTTGAATCATCAATAGATTGATCTTTCTATATTTAAAATGTACTTCTAAGAAGTCTTGGCGGCATTGATCAGCGAGGTAGGAGGGCTTCTGCTTCTCTTTATTTGGTTTAACCGGAGCACTCAGCTCTTGTCTGCTTCAAGAGTTGGCCTCTGGGTCCAACTCACTTCCAGGGTTAGCAGGAACCTTGCTCCCCCCACCTGGAGCTGGCTGTGTCATGGCTCTCCTGTGGTCTCCCCGCGTCCCCTTCCTTCCTGCTCCAGTCCCAGCCTGCCAGGCTGTTCTCTGCTGCCTCCCTCCCTGCCCCCACGCCTTCCTTCCTCCAGCATGCATGTGCCAGGCTCTTGACTAAATACTCAGGATGTTGAAATTGCTTCAGGCTCCAAGAGAGACTAAGCTTTTTGGAATTGCATGTTAATTTCTCACCTCCCCAGGAATTGGCCCCGTCCAAACACACCATGAGCCTAGCCCACAAGGATGCTTCTGAAAATCATTTGTCCTTCTTTCCTCTGTGGATAATTAGCAGATTCTTTAAAACGTGTGAACTTGTGAAAACACTGAGTCAAGCAGTTTGCTTTTCCTAGATATCCATCCCAGGTTGAAGTCTTCACTTCTTGTTTTGCCCAAAACTTCATGGAAACGAGGAGCCGTTCCTTGGCAGTCCTGAGGCCTCAAGGACGCTGCATTCATCGGGCCTCACTATCTGGTGGATGAAGAATACACATGAACGGTGCCCCGTCCGTGCCCCACGTAATGTGCATCACTTTCTGCGTGTAAGCACCTCTCGAGGCGTCCTGCATGCTGTTTATGGAGGCATAGCGCACGGGCAGCTGAACCAGTCATAACGTACATCTTAATGCATTATCAGAAAGAGAACACAAACAGATGAGGAGGGCCGCTCCTGTCGGCGACCTCGACAGCCCTCGGGCCCTTGCTGGCAGCCGCAGCTGGTAGAGGTGCTCAGCCCATTGGCTCCTTAGTTTTGACTTGATGTGTTGGACTGATAACCTGTGGCTCCTGTTTGCGATGGTTGATCACATTGGGTGATGTGACTTGTCATCGCGTGGTACGATTGCACGATAGTTCTTAGAAATCTTCTCTGATGTTGCTTTTCAACTTGGGCTATTGCAGACAGCAACACGCCTGCTGCTTCTGCTTTGGAGCCTGCCAGGTGTTCCTGTTGGGTACGTAACTGGGACTTGGGTCCTCCCGTGAGAAGCACCTGCTGAGCAGTTTTCCAGCAGACATTGAGCTCATGCTCGGCCAGAAGCAGTGCCCTCAGCCATGGCTTTGCGTTCTTACCAGCACTGGGTTCTTCCCGCCTTTGGTCTTCACCTCGGTATCGAGCGCGGTGGAGGCTCTGTGTCTTTGATTTGCATTTCTTCAGTCGTTTCTGGAGTTGGACTCTTGTCCGGGTGATTATTGGCCATTGGGATATTCTGTTTTGTGGTCTCCATCTCCATTTCTTGCCCATTTTTCTCCTGGATGGTTTTGCTTTGTCTTATTGATCTGTGGAAGTTCTTTGCGTTCTAAATAAAAGACCTTTGTTCCCTGGGCTACACAGCCTCTTCTGTGTTTTGCCTTCTCATTCTCTTAAGGAAGCGTGCTTGCTTTAAAAATGAATAGAACTTTTTAACATTGATGTGGTCCAACATCTAAGTGCACCCTGGGTAGGATCCCAAATCAGGGAGCCCCAGATTCCAGACTGCTCAACTTTCTGGTCATTGGAAGGAGTAAGTTCATGAGACTGATTCTTGAATCACTTGGTAGAGTAATTATTTTAAATTGTCATTGGCTTTAACAGTTTTTAAGTGGACTATTTTCCATTTTCAACTGTTCTGCATGTTTTAAAGTTTTTCCTCTCCTTTCTTTTTTCTTTTTCTGTGCCCCATTTGAAATCGTACCTTCTGTCTATACAAAGCTGACTCTTACAAAGATCATTTTTGTGTTTCGCTTAGGCATTATGTGGCTTAGATAGAAAGGACAGCCAGTGGGCTTTCTTAACGCTCTGCATTGAGGACCATACCATGGTAGGTAGGGATGATGGTGATGAACAACCTATTTTTTCTTTGGGGTGGGTACTGGGGATCGAACCCAGGGGTGCTTTAAAATACCATGCTACATCCCCAGTACTTCTTTAGTTTTTATTTTGGGACAGGGTCTTGCTCAGTTGCCCAGGCTGACCTCCACTGCAGTCCTCTGGCCTCAGCCTCCTTAGTCACTGGGATTGCAGGTGTGTTCCCAGGCAACCACTGACATTGGTCACGATGCCTCGCCTGGACTCTGTGCCTCTGTGGCAGTGCCCCACTGCCAGCCTGGCCCTAGGAGTTCACGCCATGGGCCAGCAACTCGGGAAGAGCAAGAAGAGGAGAGCACAGTTCCTGAGGCTACAGCCTGCGGCATCGAGGTGCGTCTCCTACGCACTGGGCGAGTCTGTGCACATCAGTCTCTGGGCCGCTTTGGATATGAAAGGAGGTGATGCAGGACGAGAGCTGGGCAGCGTGGCTGGCGCCAGAGGAGCTGAAGGAACGTCCCGTGGTCGCTGTGGTGCTTCCCCCTTCCCGTGAGCAGGATCCGTGGCGGGTGCAGGCAGCTCTGAAGACCCAGTCAGGCAGAGCTGCTCCCTGGCGAGGAAAGGCCAAGCGGGGGAGCGGCCCCCACGGGCTCTGAGCGAGGCTCCCTCCTCTTGCAGGAGACTGTGGGATCAGCTGCTCCCTGCTCCAGGGGTGTCAGCCAGATGCTAACGAGTCTCTGTGTCATTCCTCCTCCCTTCCGTGCGGGTTGTCAGCCACCAAAGCTGCTTGGATGTCTGTGGCCCTGTCCTGAAAGACGTGATTAATGAGATCAAGGCTTACTTTGCCTGCTGCAGCCTGGCGCCTTTCCTTCTGAGAGCGTCAGGGGCGCAGCCCTCAGAAGCCCTTGCCGGCTCCTTTCTGAGGAGCCCTGCGCTCGTCGCCTTGAACTTCTAGTCTGAAGGCAAAACGCCAAGGGGAGACGCTCCCTCTAAGTGTCTCGGGGACAGGAAGCGGGAGCCTTTCCTCTGCATGTGGGTCACAGCCACACCCCCTAAGGCCAGGCAGGGTGACCAGAGAAGAGGATCAAAGGCCCACTTCACCCAGGCCTCGTGTGACTTGGGGCCTTCAGAGGTGAAGATCCGAGAGAGCCACACTCCATCACGCTTGGGGTGACGAAGTGTGGCCCCGTGGAAGCTGAGCGGACAGGAGCATGGTCTGTCGCCCAGAGGCCTTGGTCCTGCTGCCCAGGTCACTCCTGGCTCTCTGTGTTGTATCCCTTCCTCCCACATGCAGTGTGGGTCCTTCCGGAAGGGTCTTATGACCAGCGGCCAGATGAGGCAGGTCC
Source organism: Sciurus vulgaris (assembly GCF_902686455.1). Lineage (NCBI taxonomy): Eukaryota > Metazoa > Chordata > Mammalia > Rodentia > Sciuridae > Sciurus > Sciurus vulgaris. Next base: position 24,111,443 of record NC_136480.1, on the reverse strand, counting down.
AACTCCCGCTCTGGAAGGCACGGAGGTGAGGCTTCTAGATTTGTGGTTTGGGAAGGGCCCTCATTCCTGCGCCTGCTTTGACCGGAGGAGCCCTTAGTTTCTGTGGCCCGCCTTCAGAGGGGAGCAGGAGAAAGAGGTCAGGTACGGTTGGAAGAGACTCAGCCTGTGGTGTCGCTCAAGGTGCTTGGCAGGGTGCTGGGGTGTCGCTGTGGCCCCAGCACAGCTGCCCAGGCCTCTGCCTCTCAAAGGATGGTTGTCCACCTGCTTGCCTCGGGCCGTTGATGAGCCAGGTGAAACGTGAGCCCAGGCAGAACCGTCTTCCGGTTTCTGCTGTGTCCAAGGGAGCGTCTGTGTTTTTAGCAGATGCCTGTGTGATTCTACTGCAAGATAATTCGGGAGCCCAGACTTCACCTCTGATGGTGCTAAAGCAAGGTACGTGCTGAGGAGGAGCTTGTGAGAGCAGAGCAGGGAACCCCCGACGATAGTATACGGTACTGCGGTACTTCTCTCAGTGTATCCACGCACCAGGGGAAATAAAGCTTCCATCCATTCGTAATTAAATACGTACCTTAGGTTCCCAAGAAAACGGATGGACTTCCAATGAGTCCAGAATACAAATGAAATAAACAAGGTCAGTATCCCAGGACCTGATTTTAGTAGCCACCCCTTCTTCTCCTCCCACTGAGGTCCTGGTAGTGGACACCACGTCCCAGGGCCTGCCCTGCTGGTTGAGTGCACACACTCTGTCTCGATGGCCTGGATGAGCCCGCTAGGCCCACGTGGGGGAGGGGTGGAGCCAGCGCTGCCTCATGGGGTGGCTCTCGGGTGTCCCTGCTGGGGTCGGCTTTGCCCTCTTCCCTCCTTAGAGCCAGTGGCGCACACAGCAGGATGCCTTCTGTGGCTGCAGAGTCCTCTGTCTTACCAGAACGCCCCTCCCACGGACTCCTCAGCAAGAGGACAGCCCAGCACACCCGTGGGCAGTGGCTAACCCAGAGCAGAACAGCATTCCCACAGGGCATGTCGGGCAGTCATCGCCCAGCACTGATCAGCAGAGTCAGAGCAAAGCAAACAACCTCATCCGGTTCCTCGGAGCTGAACCTGCGGCACACCACGAAGCTGCTCGAAGGCCAGAGTCATCCTGTGCTCTCTGTATCTCCTCCCTGGCCGCAGCACAGCTGCCATGGGCCTCCCGAGAGGAACGTCCCAGGCAGTGACCATGGACAGTCAGTTCCATCCCCCATGGGCCTCCCGAGAGGAACGTCCCAGGCAGTGACCATGGACAGTCAGTTCCGTCCCCCATGGGCCTCCCGAGAGGAACGTCCCAGGCAGTGACCGTGGACAGTCCAGTTCCATCCCCCATGGGCCTCCCGAGGAGAACAACCCAGACAGTGACTGTGGACAATCCAGTTCCATCCCCCATGGACCTCCCAAGAGGAACGTCCCAGGCAGTGACCGTGGACAATCCAGTTCCATCCCCCATGGACCTCCCAAGAGGAACGTCCCAGGCAGTGAACGTGGACAATCCAGTTCCATCCCCCATGGACCTCCCAAGAGGAACGTCCCAGGCAGTGACCATGGACAATCCAGTTATGTCTCCCATGGGCCTCCTGAGAGGAATGTCCCAGGCAGTGACCATGAACAATTCAGTTCCATCCTCCATGGACCTCCCAAGAGGAACGTCCCAGGCAGTGACTGTGGACAGTCCAGTTCCATCCTCCATGGTCCTCCTGAGAGGAACGTCCCAGGCAGTGACCATGGATAGTCCAGTTCCATCCTCCTAGCTGAACTTTGCTCATCAGCTCACCCTAATTTTGTACTTGATAAAGAACTTTTTTTTTTTTTTTTTTTAATTATAGTAAAGGCACTAGAATCAGGGATGGGGAGAGAGGACTTTGTAAAATAGGGTCACTATTTGGCTTACAACCATAACGTGACAAGTGATTTGCATTTCACAAAGGTTTGGTACAAGTACTCCCAAACCTGTAGGCCACCTAGCAGTAGGTACCTAATTTTCCTTGTGGGTAATCCAGGAGGTGGATTGACAGGTCACCATCCAGGAGTGATCTGATGGTGCCTTAGCTTCCTTCCTCAGTGTCTGGAAGGCTGTGGGGTGCACAGCTTCCATAGGGCTAGATGAATTCTCCATGTGGTGCCTCCCTCTGGATTCTTCGCTTTTCTGCTTTTGCTTTGGTCCCCTTTCCTTTCCAAAGCCCTGCCTGTGTATGTCAGTAGCTTTGGTTCCTAAGTGCTTCTTGTCTTTTGAACTGAGAGTCCTGTGGACTTGCAGCCCAGCTATTTACTGAGTGAGTATTATGCACCAGACTGCAGGGCACGCAGGAGCAGGCAGGAGGGCTCTGGCGGCTGTAGAGATGACCACAGCTAAAAGCAAGCCGTGACTGAAACGATGAAGCGTGTCTTGGTGGGGAAGCAAGAGGGGCTCTGAAAGCAGCCAGGAGGGGCTTGATCTAGTGTAAGGAAGCAGGAGTCACCTGCAGGACCACACGCATCTGAGACCTGATGCTTGACAGGAACCTTTTGGGAAGGTAGGCGCCTGCGATGCAGCTCAGCAGACGGGAAGGACTGTGGGACTGTGTGTGGGGACGGCAAGAGGGCTGAAAAGCAGAGCACCGAGAGGCAAGAAGGCCAGCAGGACCCCAGGGTGGCAGGGGCGGGCTGCTGAGCCTTACGCTGCAGGCAGGAAGCCCTAAGTGGAAGCTCGGGAGCAGGCTGCCATGCTGCTCTTCCTCCCGAACAACAAGCAGGCTCCAGCCCAAGGCGGGATAGCAGGGGATTGGTAAAAATCCTATTTCTACGCACCTAGCTACGGCCTGACTTTTAGGGGATGGAATCTGGTGGGACAGAGATATTATTTTATTTTAGATACATTCAAATTATTCAAACAAGTGTTCTTTTTATACGAAAAAGGATTTCTAATGCCTGACTTAAGAGGCAGTAAAGCACTGTCCCCAGACTTCAGTATTTTACACAGAAATATCAGGAAGGATACTGAATCAAATGGAATTCACAGAAGGAGAGCTTGTCTGAGTCAGTCACCTTGGAAACTCGGAGCAGACAAGGAAACAGAAGCGTGCTGCCGGGAGTCCTTCTGGGGAGCCTCTGCCTTTCCTGGCTGGGGTGCTCCCAGGCCCTGTGTTCTCAGGATGGGTTAGGTAGAGCTTCCCCTGCTGAGTCGGCGCCTCCTGAGAGCACGGCTTTCCTTATCATTTTGAAGACAACATTTTACCAGGCAAATACATTTCTGAAACTACCATGTGAATCAGTCAGAATGTATTAATTGGAGAAATCCTTTTCCCAGGCTCTGTTTCTGCCTTAGAGCTGGGTGGCAGAATGAGCAGGCCTCTTCTGCATGGGTCGTATGTGTGGCAGTATGAGCAAGGTTCTGCTGCTCTAAGGCTGTGTTCCTGACAGCCCGGGCCCTAGTTCCTTAACAGCTGCCAGTGCTTACTGGTAGCCTTGCGCGTGAGCAGGCAGTTGGGGTTCAGCCAATCTTAGCTAAATTTGGCTGGGCTGGGTGTACTTCAGGCTTCCTGTCAGGTCCGAGTCTGCTTCCTGCGTGCTCATTCTGAGACTCAGCTGAACAGTGAAGTCTGTCTGGGGCACGCCCTTCCTGTGGCCAGGGGCAGAGCTAGAGAGAGCTGAATGAATCTCTCTGAAGTGCTTTAAACCATGGCCCAGCACTCTCCTTTTGACCCACTGGTTAAAGCAAGTAAAATGCCCAGCTCGGTCAGAGGGCAGGGGTCACACACTACCCAGCCACTTGACAGCAGCGAAGGCACCCGCAGAAAGCAGGCCCCGGCCAGTCCACCTGACTCAGTGTTAAGGGTGGTCTCTACTGCTGCCCAGACCTGGGTTTCCCTGGGTGCAGGATTGTACTTCCACAGCCACTGGGTGAATGAAGAGGCGAGGCCGTGTGGACTGTTTCCTTTACAGGAACCCTAATGGAAAGCCAGGCACCGGGCCTAACAGCATAGGCCGCACTATCATCATGAAAGGTGCCTGTGCTAAGAATCTTGAAATGAATTACGCGATCAAACCACACTAGGTGTGGGTGTGCGTGGAGGAAGCAGTGCAGGTCAGACTTCTGGCCTCCAGGACGGAAAGAACAGGTTTCTGTCATTTTAAGGGGCTCAGGTCTGGCTCCTTCATCGTGTCCTGCCCAGCAAACTGGCCCACAGCTGTGCAGCCTGGGCAGCGCCCTCCCGGGAGCACAGCCTCCGTTTTCTCAGTTTGGACCCTGGCACCAGTGGTGTCTCCGAGGCAGGTCTAAAGTCAAGTGCGAGGCACAGGGACTGGCCCCTGGAAGATGTGTGTTGCAGGTCAGGGCATTTGATCACCATCGTCGTCAGCACTGACCAGGAGTGGCCTCTTCTCAGGATGTCTCTGTACCTGTCACTTTTTGAGAACAGCCATTTACCTTCCCATAGTCCCTCGCTGTCCAGTCCACCTCTGGTCCTCTTGTGCTTCTTCCGCACTCTCTCGATGTCGGGGGGGATGAATGTGTGCTGCAGGGTCTGTGCCTGCAGCCGTAAATAGCCCACAGCATTTGGAAGTGTTCTTTCAAGTCTTATCCTAATTTTGGTTGCTCTATAATATATGTACATTTGTTTAAATATAAAAATAGGAGTCTCAAATCACTAGCTATGTTGCTAAATTCCTTCCAGACCCTCAAGTAGCAAGTCCGTGCCCCAGGAAGATGCACCGAGGCTGCTGTGCCTGCACACCACACTCCAAGCAGAGTGCTGCAGACTCTGGAGTTACCAGCACCCTAGCGTGATCCTCAGAGTTGGGCCTCTCTTCTGTGTAGAGGCTGAGACCACATCTTAGCTGGAATTCCAGGTTATGTTTCTAAGTAAGCATCAGCACCCCTGGGCCCCTGGTTCCCAGCCAGGGCTGATCCCCAGGGGACATGTAGAATGTCTGGTGGCAGTTTTGGTTGTCACACTCGGTGCCGTTGTTTGAATACCTTACAGTGCACAGGGCAGCCCTCCCACCGCAGATCACCGAGTCCGAGGAAAGGGTTGTGTCAGTCAAGAAACCCTGCTCCCAGCTGTTCTTAGGGTCGCGGCCACATTGTGCTTGACTTTTTCTTCTGCCTTCTGACACAAGTCATAGATACATCTGTGTGTCCTCTTTGGTTCCTAGCTTCCATCCTGAGAAGGAGTGGGCACTCATGAGTGTTTGTGGACGGCTTCCACTGATGTGAAAGTGTGAACCCTTGGCAACCGTTATTCCCAAACCTAAAATACCTCTGTCCTCTGGTCCCAAAAACATCAGAAAGTGCAGTTTCAGAGAGCGGGGTTTGTAGAAGATGGGTCACGGGTGGCAGAGCTGAGGATTGGGAGGAGGATCCTCATCCAAGGTGTGTGGAAAGTGGAGGCTGGTTAGGGATCAGGGACGTACTCTGCCCCTCCCCCGTGGATGGTGGCTGCCATCAGCCCCCCACGCGCCTCTGTTCGCGTGACATGCAGCTTTCCCACGCCCTCTATCGTGGTGAGAACGGTCTCCTGATGCTGGGTGGGGCATGGCTTACCACGCTGTGCTTGTTCCTGCCGGAAGCTTCCTGTTTTCTTCAGTCTGGGAGCTTGCCCTGAGACAGGCGTCCTCACGCACCCTTCACATGGCATTGTGATGGCTTTGTGGCAGTCGCTCTTCCTCCACCCCGGGCTTCCTCAGGCTGCGTCTTGCTTCCCCGGGGCCTGGCACCTGGTGCTCAGTGCCTGTTGGAATAAGGACAGCCCAGCTGTCAGCTGACCATCAATCAGTCAGTCAGTTAGGGAAATACTTATGCAGCATCTGATTTGATCCAACTCGCCTGTGGTCTGGTGCACATCCGCGTTCTTTTAGCAGAGGAAACAGCTCCAGGTACCTAAAGAAGAGTTAAGGGAGGCTTGCAGCTGCCTGTGGGGACGTGGAGGGCATCGTCTGTCTCCCTTCCTGCTGCTGCTTCTCTGGGGTGCATTTCATCCGTGATGGGACCTGGAGACCCTGTTGGTCAGCGTCCTCTTTGTCCATCTCATGGACTGACTCCCTCACGTGGTGGGCACGCCGCAGAGCTGTTCCCCTCAGCTCCTTTAGAGCTCGACTCTGTCCGGCTCCAGCCCTTCACCAGCAGGTGAACCACTGTCCCTGACCGAGGGGATTGGTCCTTTATCAGAGCCATCACTGGGCCGTTCCTCTGGCTGTGGCAGTTAGAGCCTCACTCAGCCCCTGGAGTGTACCCCAGAGGAGGAAGAGGCCGGGTTGCAGGTGCGGAGGAGCCCCCGGCAGGAACGCACGGGGCGTGCAGCGTGTTCCACACAAGGCCTGCACTGGCCCGTGTGCCCAAGGTGGTTGGGGAGTGAGCACCATGATTTACTACACGAGACGTGTCGTACGCGGGCTTGTTTAGAATGACTTGCCAGCACTGCGCATGAAGGATCTCCCAGCCCATCAATAGGACATTTATGCTCTGATAAGATATGTCTTCCCCAAGCATACTTTATCCATTTTCTTAATAAAATGGTGAGATTCAAGAGAAACGAGTGGCCTGGGTGTGGAGCTTGTGCTTTGTTGTATCACGTGTCTTTCAGAGGTGCCTGATTTTACCTGGCGGGGTTATATGACACTTCAGTCAGAAGGACAGACTTCTGAGGTTGGAGAAATGCAGTGAGCGCTCCATCAGGCAGTCGAAATTCAGGACCACAGGATCTTCTTTCTCCCTTCCAGAGCATCTCCTAATTACCCAGAAGGAAATGACAATGCCTTTTTAAATCTTTATTTTTTTTAATTGCTGGTGATTGTATTAAATCTTGCTTTAGTTGATAGGGATTCCTCAAAATTATCTCCTACAGAAATGTGAAATCAGATGAGGCATGAATAAATCTTTGTCAAAACAAGAAGGAGCCCTTGTTTAAAAATCTCAACAATTATTGTACCTTCCAGCTCTGATGATAAATTTGTTCCAAATTCATGGGTCAAAGAAAGCTGTTGGGAAGCTGAGATCTGAAAGCTGGATCGTGTTATTTTTCATTATTCACTTCTCACTATTCCTGATGCAAGTGGGCCGAATGTTTCCGAGGCTTGAATGACAGGTAGTTACGTACAGTGTGGCTCTGGACCTGCTGTAAGGACTCAGTCGCTGTTCCCTGCGCCCCTCAGGGGTGGCATGGCAGAGCTGTCCAGAAGAGCTCATCAAGTGAGCCAGCGGGTGAGGCACCGGTGAATCGGAGAATGAGTCTCTGTAAGCTGGTGTCCCGCAGACGCCTGCGTTTGGAGCCACCATGGGCGCCTCGCCAAGCTGGCTTCTGCACGTGGTGTGCATTTCCTCTCCTCCTGGCTTTGCAGGGTTTCCCACTGTTTCTTTTTAGCATGGCACAACATCCTGTTGTAGAGACGCACCACAGTTCATCCCCTTACCTGAGGAACATCCGGTTACTCCGAAATTCCGGCAGTTTATGAGTAAAGCTGCTGTGAACATCTGTGCAGGCTTTGTGTGGCTGGGATTTTCACCTTCTTTTGGTAAATAGCTAAGGGCACAATAGGTAGATATTATGGAAGGAGGAAGAAACCACCAGACTGCTTTCCCAAGTGGCTGTACCATTTACATTCCTGGCAGCAGTAAGCAGCCCTGCCTGCCTCTATCTACCTCGCCAGCCTTTGGAATTGGCAGGGGGGCGTTCTGGGTGTTGGCTGGCCCTCCTAGCAGGTGTGTGGAAGCAGCTCAGCTCTTTCCATTCCGCCCTGTCTGCTTGTCTTCTTTGATGAAGCCTCTGTTAAGGTATTTGGTCTATTCTAAACTCAGCTTGTTTGTTTTCTTATTGTTGAATTTTAAGTGTTCTTTATATATTTTGGATAACAGCCCTTTATCAAACGTGTCTTTTGTGAATACTTTATAGGAATTTGTGGCTTGTCTTTTCATTCTTTTAACAGCACCTTTGCAGAGCAGACATTTTTAATGTCAATGAAGTCCAGCTCGGCTCTTCTCTCTTGCATGGACCACGCCTGTGGTGGTATTTTGTGAAAAATCATCTAGATTTTTCTCTTCTGCTGCATTCCAGGAGTTTTACAGTTCTGCGTTTCACATTTAGGTCTATGAGCCCTCTGAGTTCATTTTTGTGATGGGTATAAAATATGCACCCATATTTTTTTTTTGCTAGTGGATGTTCATTTGTTTCCACAGCATTTATTGAAAAGACAACCTTTTCTCTCTTGTATTGCCTTTGTCCTCTGTCAAAGCCCAGGCGACTGTAGTTGTGGGTCCATTTCTGAAGTCTCTTTTCTGCTTCGTTGGTCTGTTGGTCTCTTCTCTCACCCATGCCACACTGTTGCTACAGCATGGTGAAAATCTTGAAAGTGCCTTGTGTGCAATATTTTGTTGAGGATTTTTGCATTTGCATTTGTAGGAAATATTGGTTTGTAGTTCACTTTTCTTGGAATATTTCCTCTGATTTTGATATTAGGACATGCTGACCACATAGACTAAATTATGTCATAATATCCCCTGTTCTTCTGTCTTCAGAAAGAGATAGTAAAAAAAAATTGTTATCATTTCTTCCTTCAGGGTTTGATAGAATTCACCAGTGAACCCACTGGGGTCTGGTGCTTCCTGATTTGGAAGGTTAGCAATGCTATTGCTTTAATTTCTTTAATACATATTGGCCTGTTTAGATTGTGTATTTCTGTGTGGGTTTTGGCAGATTGCGTCTCTCAAGGAATTAGTCCATTTCATTTCAGGTGTTAAATTTGGGGCATGGTGCTGTTTGGTGTATTCCTTTGTTATCCCTGTAACTTCTATGGCACCTGTAGCAATGTTCTCTCTTATTACTCATGCTAATTATTTCTGTCCTTTCTCTCCCTCCCCGCTGGGCCTGTCTGGAGGCTTATTGACTTTTCAAAGAATCAGCTTTTAGTTACATTGATTGTTCTCTCCTGATTTCTTGTTCTCAGTTTCTATAATCTATGCTAAATTGTTATTATTTTCCTTTTTTTATTATTTCCTTTCTTCCACTTTGAATTTAATTTACTTTTTTATGCATTTCCTAAGGCAGAAGCTTAGACGATTGCTTTTAGAACTCTTTTCTAGTAATGCATTCAATGGAATGAATTTTCCTCTTATTACTGCTTTTGCTGTATCTCACAAATTATGTTAAGGTGTGTTTTCATTTTATTCATTTATTTCAAAACATTCAAAAAATTTCTCTATCTTTAAATTTAAGTACTTTTAGATTCTTTCTTTGACCCTGTGTTATTTAGAAGCAGGTTTTTACTCCCCCTCTATTTTGGGGTTTTCCAGTTCTCTTTCTTTTATAGATCTCTGGATTAATTCCACTGTGCTCTGACAGACATTTCTTGATTTCTCTTCTTTGAATTTGTGAAGGTGTATTTTGTGGCCCGGCTGTGATGTGAGTTGGTGAAAGCGCCGCGTGAGCTTGGGAAGCAGGTGTGTTCCGCTGTCATTGGACAGAGTAGACTGGGCCTGTCCATTTTATCCAGTTCATTTCTGTTGTTCAATTCAGTGATGTCCTAACCATTTTCTTACTTGCTGGGTTTCTCCATGCCTTACTGAAGGGTGTTGAATTAAGATTACAACAGTGGATTCATCTATTTCTCGTTGCAGTTACATCAGTTTTGCCTAATGTGTTTTGAAGCTCCTTGGATAGACACAGAATCGTGTCTTTGGTAGGCAAGGATTGTTATGTCTGACTGAGCTGACTTCTGGTTCGCTACGCGATGCACTTCTTTATCCCTGATAGTTCTTTGTTTTGATGTCTACTCTGTCTGAAGTTAATCTCTCTACTCCCACTTGATTTCCTTAGAGTTGGCATGTTGTGTTTTTCCATTCAGCTTTTGCTTAATTTTGTATTTGGATTAACAAAAAGGAATCATACTTATTTACAGGGCACAGTGTGATATTTCAGTAGATGTGTACAATGTGTAATGACCATATCGGGGTAATTGGCTTATCTGTCACCTCACACCTCATCACGTTTGTGACGAGGGCATTCAGAATAGCTGTTTGGAAATATACAGTTAATTTTGGCAACCGTAGTCATCCTACTGTACTATAGAACATTAGGAAATTCTCCTTCCATCCATCTGCACCCTGTATCTGTTAACCTTCCTCTCTCCATCCCACCATCTATTTATTTCCATCTATATTATATTTTAAGTGAATTTGTAGACAACTAGGCTTGGGAATTTTTAATCCAATCTGACAATCTTTGTTTTTAAATTGGTGTGTTTGTTATTGAAAGTGATCATGCACACTGTTGAACTACTACCTACCATGTATCTTACTTTTTTACTATGTGTTGCCCAAGTTTTGGTTTCAGTCTTCTATTTTTCTGCTTTTAGTGGCTTTGATTGAATATTTTAAAATGGCATTTTCTCTCCTTTCTTAGTATATCAGTTATACTTTTAAAACTGTTTTTAGTGTTTATCCTGAAGATTGCAATATATATTTACAACTAATCATGATTAGAGTTAGGACCCTATAACAAAGTATTCCTAACTCCTCCAATCCCTGTATCATTTCTGTAACTCATTTCACTTATGCATAAGCATATAGAAGTACCATGTACTTTATATATGATGTATACGTGAGCATACGTAATTGAATTCGGTCTTCTATTTTTATGTTGAACAAATTTTTATGTTAGATCAGTTAAGAATTATAAAAATAACATTGTTATTTTACTTCCACTTATTACTCTTCAATGCCTCTCCTTTCTTAACAGATATTTCTTTAAAGAATCTTCACCTTTATTATATCACTCCAAAAAAATTTCTTTTAACATTTCTTGCAAGGCAGGTCCAAATTCTCTTAATTCATGTTCGAGAAAAGTCTTTGTTTCTTCTTAATTTCTGATGGATAATTTCATGGGCCACAGAAATCCACATCAGTGCCCTTTTCCAGCACCTTAAGTTTTTCACTTCTGTTCCTTTTTGCTTATGTGATTTAAGGAGAGTTGACGTAGTTCTAGTCATTGTTCTCTATAGTTAAGCCTCAACTTATTTCAGGACTTTTCCTTCATCTTTAGTTTTCTGTGGTTTGAAACGCTGTGCTTATGTGTACAGTCCTTCCGCATGACCCCACTGGTTGGTGTTCTGCAGGATTCCTGGATCTGTGGTTGGCTGTCTGGCATTGTTTTGGGGAGAATTCAGTCATTGTTTCAGTATCTCTTCTGTTGGGTCCTGCCCTCTCCTGTGTCCTGCTACTGCGTGTCATGCCTGTTGCAGATGCCCCGGGGTTCTCAGATGTGCTGCGCTTTCTCCTTTACGCCAACAGAGATCTCCACCGAGATGTCCTTGAGCTCAGAGTCCCTTTCCTCAGCCATGTCCAGGCTGCTGCTGTCCCGTCAAAGGCATTGCTTATTTCTCTGTTTCATCTGGTGCATTTCCTTTTGGTTCCGTCCTAGAATTTCCGTCTCTCCATCTGTTCCTGAGTTTTTATACTTTTTCCACCATAGTTTGGAGCATGTTCATCATAGCTGTCTTACACTATGTCTTCGCACTACGGACGTGCTTTTTAGCAGGTCCTGTGATTCTTTTTTTCTGATAGCCAGATGCGATGTGCTGGGCAGAAGGCATTTCTGCACATCAGCCTTCAGCAGTGCAATGGTGAAGCAGGGGAGAAGGGGAAGCTGTGATTAGGACCCCGTACTTCTGTGAGCTCCAGCCCTGGCTCTTCCGTCCTCCTGCCTAGGGGACTGGGTGAGCTGGAGTCGGGCGCGCTCTTCTTTCACGTGGAAAGCTGGAGTGACTGGAGTTGAGTCTCTTCCTTCCCCAAGTCAGTTATAGGCTGGTGAAACCCCAGCAGGTCGGGTCTGGTCACTGAGTTTCTCCCGAGAGTGGAATTGTGAAGGACATACAGTTCTGGCATATTTCAAAGTGGTTCCTTTTCTCCTTCTTCCTGCTGGAAGGACAGGGCCCCTTCCTCCAGTATCTGCCCTGAGAACCTGGTTGTAAAACTCACAGAAGTGTGGGGTTCCTAGCGGCTGGTTTCCCTGGAGTCCTTAACGCTCCGACTGGTCAGCACTGAGCCTCCAGCGGTTCATCAAACGGTCAAGGATTTCCTACCCTGGCACTGGTTCCTGCACAGGCTTCTGTTCTGGTTGGCTGTGATTCTGGCGTTTGAGGGCAGCAGTTTTCCGTGTGAGCTCACTTCTCTCAGGGTCTAAGGCTGGCTTTGGAACTTCCATTTTGTTGTCAGGACGGTGATGTGGTAGCCTCTTACCTGGGGGACCAGAACGCCTCTTTCCATTTTCCATCCGCTTTCCTTTGGGCTGGTTGATGCTTCACATGGAGGTGAACGTGGTCAGGAGAAGTCCGTGCTTCCACGGGCCTTTCGCTGAGCCCTGACAAAGTGGCTCAGCCCCCTCCCTTGGTCCATATGAGTTTCCAAAAGTAACTCTGATTAGCACTCTTTGAGCTAATGCCTGTGTCCATAGGGAGGAAGGAACTGGATATTGTGGTAGTTCAGTCTGACTCACATGTCCTCAGTGGGGAGCCAGGAGGACAGAGCCAGGACTGGCACCTGTGAGACTCTGGTGGGTGGGAAGGGGTCTGAGCCCAGAAGCAGGGCGTGCTGGAAGCCTCGAGCCCCCCGGGTCCTGATGTGCGCTGTATTCCCTCTAACATGCCTTCTCTGCAGAACTCGATTGACTTTGTTGGTGGACTCTTCCAATTCCCTATGAGGAAACTGAAAGTCTCAAGGCTAACGTGATTTGCTCAAGGTCACGCAGCAAGTTAATGACTAATCTACGAGATAACCAAGATCTACTGGTTCCTGGCCCACGCCTGTCCTCAATGTGCCGTTTGGCCTCCCAGGTGCCCTATAAACTTGCTTCCTTCTTTCCCTTTCACTTCAAGCATAACTATTCCCATTTAGTAAATCATATCCCATTATAGAATTATAAAGTAGAGTGGCCAGCTGCAGTTCCACATGCACTATAAAACTGACCTTGTGTGTAATGCGTTGGAATTCCATAACCCGGGTAAGCTTCGGGAAATGGACCGTGACTCCACACTGCAGTGCACGGACCACGGGAAGCAGGGTTTCTTCCAATTATTCTGCACGATACAGCTGATTTTGAGACCCCACACTCTTCAGAAATGATTTAAATCAGTTCAATAACAGGGATTTGTGCTTTATGAGCTGAAACTCCAAGTCGATAAACCCGGTGGACATTATTGCGAGGCCCCAGGCTCTGGTGGAGCTCCTTTCACGACCCTCGCAACTGTCCTTGTCAGCCAGGAGGATCGTGCTACCCTAGACCCTGTTCTGGAAGCTTAGAGGGATGACTGGGAGGGCTCGTGGGGAGGAACACAGCCAGGTGTGCCAGGCCCGGGGGCCCAGGCAAGGCACATCAGCTCTGAGCTCACTTTCTGCTGCGATCAAATGTAGCTATTTTGTAGCTGTTATACAATGGGGCAAGGGCCTTAAACCCAGAGACCAGAAAATGTTTCCTGATGAGATTTCCCATGAATTTCTACCTGGATTTGTTTGCAATTGGTATGAATTTACCCAGGAACAGACTGTGAGTAAGGTGTCAATGATTATATTGTCACAGGAGGCCAACATTGCCATTCACCTCAGGACAGATGAAGGAAACAGAGCAGAACGTGGTCCTCTTCACACTAATAAGACGATTTATTGGATAGCAAAATATTAACTATGGCAGATTTTCTCTTAATTGAGCTTTTGAGAGACATGCAAAGCTTTCTGTGGTCATAGTGCATTGGGATTCATTGCGGTAGAAATGAAAATGTAGTCACCCAGACAACCACCCTGGTTAAGGACTCAGCCTTACGTTCCTTTTATCATCCATGTGTCACATGGAGCTTGGGATGGTTTTGAGTATTTTTTGTGTGCTTTATTTTAGAAACACAGATTCATGCATGAACAACCCAGCAGTCTTTAGTGAATATAAAGAATTTGGGGTGAGTTTTAACTGTGTCTAACATTTTGACAGTAAGAGCTACACATGAGCTTACTGAGGGCCAGGGCAATGGCTGATTTGAATTAATTCTGTATCAATATAGACAACATGATACTTTGTCAAAACAGAGTGTACAGTGATGATCAGACAGATAATAACCTCTTGACAGCCTTAAAATGAGATTGAAGTCGGGGATTTCTTTTTTCTCTTTAACATGACTCTGGTTGTCACAAAATGCTATAAAACATTGTCAAATGTGTGTTGATAGTAAGTTACTTGTGTTTTGTGGGAAACACAGTAATTTCCAAATGATATCACTAGTATCATTCAGAGCTCATTCAGTTGGGAAGAGAAAAATCAGTTTAAACATTCTTAAAATGGAGGATCTGCTGACACCCATGAGGAGCTAAGCCACAGCTGCTCGGCCTCGGGCCTAGCTACATCCATGGTCGGACGCAGCTCTGGCCAGCTGTGCTCTGTTTGTGAACCCTGCCTGAGAAGACTGCAGCCATTCTGTCGCTCCATGACCCAAACCTGGATGCATCGGTCCAGGTGGGTCCAAGCGGTGTGCTAGGCAGATGTCTGCACCAGGACTTGGGGCGGAGGGAGTGGGATGAGCTGGTTGGCCAGACCTGGTCACATGATCCCTGCAGCCCCGGGAGCCAGGGGTCAGTCACACCAGCCACGGTGATGACAGCAGAAACAACCCTATTCCCTCAAGTGGCAAGGCGCCCTGACAGAGGAGGTGGGGCAGCTCAGCATCAATCAAACCTAGAAAGTATATGTAGGTGGGAAGCAAAGCTGCTTCAGGGCAGCTGCCACGTCACTTGGCGAGACTGCCCTGGCTCACCAACTTGTGTGGCGAGTGCTTTTTAGAAAACAGGCTGTTTTCAGAATACTATTCTCGATTGACACGTGGAGTGACCTCACTAGTCAAGATTCATAAATTCACTGTCGTCCAAAAATTTTCACTACACTTTCCACACATTTTCCAAATCCAGCGATTGCCAGGTGTCGTGGTTAACTGGGTGATTCTGACGTACACGGAGAGTGGAGAGCGACCAACTCAGCATCGACACAGTTCACTGTCCACAATTTCATGGCAACACAGATTGCCTTTCTCCCCTGGCAACACTAGCAGCAAGCGTTGCAGTAACCGCTGAGGTCACCACCCTAGCGCCTGTGGTGCCGTGCCTATCCCACGGACAGCCCGCAGCACCAGCAGTTAGGGCCCCGAGACTCCCGTTGGACAGAAGGGGAACGTTTTCTTTCTATAGTTTGAATCATTTAGTTCTTCATATCTCTTTAAAACCACAAACTACCTGAAGCGTCATGAATTCTTGAAGCGTGCGTGTCTTCTGCCTTCGTGCCCCACACAGCTTTGGCGTCTGGGATGCGTACGTACGTCTTTGGCCTCGGGCTCCTCGCTGAAGGCGCTCCTCAGGTCCTTGGAGCTTTTTCCAAGTTTATCGTTGTCCTTAGCAGGTCCTGCATCTTGTCTCAAGCTGTCAACATGAGGGAGCGCTGAGGACAGGAACGCAGTGTGTGGTCATGGTCCTGGGCTGGAGAGGGCAGGGCCCCTGTGTCCCTCGTCCTCCTCTGCGATGGGCGCGTAGAAAGGTGCCCTCCACAGGAGCAGTGATAGTGAGGCTCAGAGACTTCCAGAAGTGGGGAGAGTCCTCACCTTGGTTCACACTCACTGTGTGTGAACCTTGTCCCTTTTTGTTTTATTGATTGATTGTCGCAGAGACTGAACCCAGAGGCACCTAACCACTGAGCCACATCCCTAGCCCATTTCATTTTTTACAATTTTGAGACACGGTCTCCCTCGGTTGTGAGGTGCCTCACTTTGTTGCTGAGGCTGGCTTTGAACTTGTGGTTCTCCTTCCTCAGCCTCCCGAGCCGCTGGGATGACAGTCGTGCACCACGCACTGGGTCCTTTTGGCTCTAAGTGTGTGAAGTGGGGGCACCTGGAGTTGGTCTTGTTTTTTGAGTCACAGCCGAGTCGTGAAGCATCGAGAGGCTGGGGTTGAAGCCCGTCCCTCCGTCTGTGACGGGCACCAGGGCACAGCCAGCCTTGCCCTTGCACCTGCAGCCTCGGAGCCCCTTGCTGCCTGGATGGGGCTGAGCCAAGTTCTGCGTCCAGCCGGTGGTCACTGCAGGCAGAGTGGGCGCAGCTTCCTGGCGTGGCCTTCCTTTCCTCCAGTCTGAGAGAGGTCTGGGGCCATTTTCCACAGGCACAGGGCCCGCCTGCGTTTGGGGGAGACCCAACTCCTTTCCCTATGCTTGCTCTCATAAGCAGGTTGGCCCTAATGGGTGTCTCTGCTGGTTTGACCCAGACTCAGAGCCAGCAAGGCCTCGTCTGTTCTTTTGGTGGGGTAGAGAAAGTACTGTTAAACTGTTGTGACCTTCATACTCTCAGGGTCCCAGGAAGGTCATTTCCCCACAGAGAGAAAGGACCCAGACAGGGCTCTGGCTGTGTGTGCCTGTCTGTATCTCAACGTTCACTCCAAACTCAAGTACCAGCCCCTGCCCTTGAGCAGTCGCCTCCAGGGCATGTGTGGGTCTAGCCTAATCAGGGAACCCTTTAAGCCAGGTCAGAGATGAGCAGCATGAGAAATCCAAAGCTGCCTCGCTGTCCTCCCACCTGATCTGACAGAGCTGCCATGTCATGGATAGGGCCATGGCCAGGGGCCTGAGAGTCGCAGCTGGGTGTTGAGGGTCCCCAACTGGCAAACAGCCAAAGAGTGGGGACCTGCCTTAGGACTGCAAGGGGATGAGTCTGCCAGCTACTCAAGGGGCTTTGGAAGCAGGCCTTTGCCTGGTGGGTCACAGGTGACATGGGCCGCGGACGCTGCTCCAGCCTCGTGAGACCCTGGGAGGGAACCCAGCAGGAAGTGCACGTCCTGACCCACCGACACTGGCCGTGACAGATGTGTGCCGTGTAAGCCTTCAGGTGTGTGGCGGTTTGTCGTGCAGCGCTAGGGAATTGAGTTCGGCTGGAGCGTGTCTAATCCTCCCCGCGAGTGCTGCGTCCTACAGCCGTGGTTCCATGCCGTCACACCCGATGGGCAGTGTGGAAATCAGCTCCACGTGCCAGGTTTGCATGGCGCTGAGCTTGGGGTGCACCTTACGTGTCCGCAGACCCTTCCTGCTCCAGCTGTGCCTTCCCATCTCCCACCTGCACCTTCCTCCGGCATCTGCTCTCCTCAGCTCCATCCTGTGGCTTTCTGGTTCCCAACGTGTTTAGATGTCGATTCGAAATTGCAGTTGTATGTTTTGATTATTCAAATTGTTCCAAGTCTATTGTTCTATCAATAAACGCTGCAACATCCCTAAGAATTTTTTTTCTATGCATTGTTCAAGTTTGCTGTGTTAGAAAACTTAGTATTTTCTAGTTTTATAACACAGCTGCAGCTATAATAAAAGGTATAAAAACCAACACAATCTATGTATAACTTTTGCCTGAGAGATTGAAATTAAAAATTCACAGTTCAAGCCAACAGTCATGAAGCCTGTAGTAGCACAAACTCTGGGCCTATCTTTTGATCTCATCCGTGTTGATTTTATTGTTTTTTCTAAGCATGGTTTAACATGATTTGAAAGCAGCGTGCTCCATCACAAATCTATTTTTTTTTTTTTTTTCTTTTTTTCTGCCCTGGATTTGTAATGAGCTTGTGTTTGGGAGAAAGAGAAAGGGAGAAAATAATTGGAACTGTCTCTTCTATTACCACCAAGTCCTATTTTTGAAGATTTTTCTATTATTTAACACCTTCCATTGGTTTTATCTCGGATGTGTGATTTGGTTATCAAACCTGAAGAAAATGAAATCCAGCTTAGAAGGCTTCGTCATGATGTCTCGACTCAGGGAGACCTAGCTGTCTCCGACCTGTTCTTTGGCCTGTGTCTAAAGTGAGAGCCAGCGGTGGTGGTCCTTCTGGGTACCATGCTGAGAGCAGGCGCTGGCCCCACGCGTCTCTGCGTTCGTGCACACTAACAGGCCCTCTCGTGTCAGGGTCCTTGCGAGCTGCTCACCTGTTAGGTAAGGTCTGATGGGCACAGACGTGGGGCTTGCTCCTGGGTGCTCAGAATTACTGAGCTAACAGAACCGTCTTGACGTTCCGCCTGCCAGATCCATTCACCCTGTGGCCTAGCAAAAGGAAAGGAATCAGTTTTGGTGTCCAGAGCACTGCTGGGACTTCTCAGTGCTGAGGACCGCACGCATCCACGGTCCCTCCTGCTTTAGGTGTGCTCATTCCCTTCAGTCCCATACAGCAGCAGCCTACGTTGCTGCTACCGCTGAGGCAGGCGTTGCCATTGCTGTAACGTGTGCTAAGCTGGAGGTTTGGGAGAGCGTATATTGGTTAGTTATTGTTGTAAAACAAATCGCTTCCCGAACATTATCTCACAGTCTTTGGAGTGAACATGTCTGGACTGGCATGCCGGGTGGTTCGTCTCAGGCATGATCTCCTGGACTGTAGTTAGAACAGCAGCACTTGTAGCCACCAGGAGACAATGTGGGCCAGAGGACCTGACGCTAAGGCAACTCACACCTGTGGCTGTTGAGCTGATGCCGGCCGTGGACTGGCAACCCTCGCTCTTCACCAAGCGGACTCCTCTAGAGCTGCTGGAGTGGCCTGGTAAGTGGCAGCTGTCTGTCCTCATGCAGGTGCTCCTGGGAAGCTAACCTTGTGTGACCTGGCCTCGTAAATCAAACATTGCCATTGCTGCAATATCATGCGGGTTACGTATGCAGGTTAGCTCTGTTCTGTGCAGCATGAGTTGTATGACGGACATAATAAAAGGTGGCAAGACTCACTGGGGGTTACCTGGCTACCTGATGCAGGTGCATTGTGGAGTTTGTGCTTATAGAATACATTTTCTAGGTGATGTTCTCAACCATTAGACAGTTTTCCTGGTTTGAAAGATGTATTTAAGAGAGGAGTTTCTGAACACACTGATCAGTGCCTTCACGTACTGATGCTTGCCTCTGAATCCATCTGTTACTGGCTACTGCAAATATGTACTGTTTCTGTTACCTGCCAGTCACCTTTCTGGGTGCTAAGGACAGTAGGGTGACTGAGGTAGACAGACAGCAACCCTCAGGGACTACGTATTCTCCCTGGATGTGTATTCTGCAATGAGGGTGTCTTAATACCTAAATAATTTTGATGGGCATTGTCATGTAAAAAGGTGGCCACCAAGAAGAGAACACCCAGGGAATGGAGGTCAGTAGCAGAGGATGGCCACAGTTGGTCTTGCACTTATCCTGAGACCCAGCAGCATCATTAAGAACCCGAGCTGTGCAGATGGACAGCTTTGGGGCAGGGCAAATGGAACCAGAGGAAAGAGCCAGCGCAGGGCCTCCTAGGTCTGGTCAAGGGCTGGAAACAGATCCATGTGTCTGAAGAGCAATAGTGGAGGAGGGGGAGAGGCGATCTGGAGAGAGGCCGCCCATCCACATAGGGCCCTGTGGTCACCACGTGCAGTGGGAGCCTGGAGAAGCTTCCAGCAGAGCAGCAGCATGTCTGTGTTCTGTGCTGGTTGGTTTTGCTCCCAGGTGGAAAACACAGTCAGCTGCAGCGGCGATCCTCTTCCTTCCTCTTTCGGCCCTTGTCAGGTGCCGACGTCTTTGAGTTTGAAACAGGCGTGTTGTAACGAGTGGTTGCTCACAAATCATGTCCCCATGCGTGCAAGTGCACCCCTTTCTTACTTTTTCTCAGCTTGTTGCCTTTTCAGAATCTGCTTTACCAGGAGTTCCTTTCCTTGGCATTTTCCATGTGCTATGTCAATCAGTTGTTTAACTAATTAGATCTAAATGAGGTCGGCCAAAGGGGGAAGCTGGGGCAGCAGTGACCAGGCTGCTCCTCTCTTACCCAGATGACCGTCTTTGCCTGGCTCTGCACAGGCACCAGTGAGGCCACCAGGTGGGGCGGCAGCACCCCCAGCCAGAAGAGGGACTGTCTTCTTAAGAAACTCCCAGGATTCCCCACCCTCCCCCTGAATAACCCTCCTCTGGGCTCAGCAGCTTCGACCTTGCGAATGATGGCATCTGTGTCATTTAGAACTGCCAGGACATGACCCACACCTAGTGTGCTTACTGACTCCTCTGTGCTTAAGCAGAGCTGGGTCTTGATCCTGTTGGGTCACAGTGGCATCTGTGTCATTTAGGACTGACTGCCAGGACATGACCCACACCTAGTGTGCTTACTGACTCCTCTGTGCTTAAGCAAAGTTGGATCTTGATCCTGTTGGGTCATGTGATCAGTTTTAACACTTTGGTACCATGAAGAAGAAACCAATTCCAGCAAATAAAGGTAAACAGATTTATTGGAGGACTCTCAGAAGATTTGGAAAACTGAAGGGAACGTTGAAAAAACTTTTAAGGGGAAAAATCAGCATACGTTGATTTAAGATGTAGCATCTATTTCAGCCACTTGAAGTAGTCACTTCTGTAATGAATGAGCCATACCTTTATTTTCTTATTGTTTTTTTCCCTGATTTTGGGGGGACACTGGGGATTGAATCCAGGGGTGCTTAATCATTGAGCCACATCCCAGCCCTATTTTATATTTAATTTAGAGACAGGGTCTCATTGAATTGCTTAGCACCTTGCTTTTGCTGAGGCTGGCTTTGAACTCAGATCCTCCTGCCTCAGCCTCCCAAGCTGCTGGGATTATAGACGTGTGCCACCGCATCCAGCTTTTCCCTGTTTTTCATCATTCTGTTTAATATTAAAAATTTCAAGGGACAGCCCATTGATACAGCTTGGCACAATGTAATTAGAGAATTAATATCCCAGGAGGAAATCAGAGGAGATTAGAGGGCTGTCACGAAGTGACACTGTCCCTTTGCCTCCAGTTCTAACTTCAAACTCCCTCCAGGGATGGGGCTGCGGCCCTGGGTGTGGAAAAGGTGTCAAGCCTGTGGGTCCCTCCAGCCTCATGCTGCTCAGGAAGCTAAGCTGCAGGCCTGGGGTCTTTCCAACTGGGAGCTGCAATGAGTGATGGACACATCTCCATGCACAGCGAACCCTCGGAAGGCTGGAGTCCAGCGTGTGTGCCTGGCTGCAGCCTCCTGGCTCTGGAGCAGCCGGTCAGC
Organism: Sciurus vulgaris; assembly: GCF_902686455.1. Lineage (NCBI taxonomy): Eukaryota > Metazoa > Chordata > Mammalia > Rodentia > Sciuridae > Sciurus > Sciurus vulgaris. Next base: position 24,090,402 of record NC_136480.1, on the reverse strand, counting down.
CAGGAAGCTCTGTGTCAAGCTCTGTGTCAGGCCTTGGGCATGTTCTTCCAATATTAAACCAAGTCGACCTTGACATTCACAAAAACATTTGATTTTTGCCTTTCTTAACCTCAGAGGGCTATTACACAAGTGCATGTGTGTGTGTGTGTGCGCACACACACAAACACACACACACCCACAGCTACATAAAAAAGAGTTAGCTTCACAGTAGGTGGTCTTGGTCCCAATATCAGCATGTCTGAGTGTCTGCTGTGATACGCCATTGGCTTGTATTGAAGCTGCCCCTCAACTGATTCTACCCTAAACACATTAGCACTGGTTTCTTGGATTAGCTTGTTAGAAGGAATAGATCGGCTGGGCTATTGGTCTTCTCCTTGACATGCATTGACCACTCAACCCTCAACAAGATTCAAATCCTTTTTCCTGTCCTTCTCAGCTTCCTAGTTATTGTAGACTACAGCTCTGACTCTGCCAGGCACATTGGAACACTACTGCTTGCCCACTAAGCCAACCAGGAACTGACCCCTGTGTGTCCAGGTTGTGCTACTTCATCACCCTCCTGGCCACATGGCAAGGGTAAAACTTTTAGTGTTTCCTTCTAAAATTCTCCTGTCCTTTATCTGAGGTATGGAAGGCCTTTTCTTTGACCAGAAACTCGGCATCATGAGGTTCTGGTGAAACTTGGCCTTCTCACTACATGATCTCCATGAGGCTTAAAACCAGAATTCAAACCCTTCTGCTGCTGCTTTCTTGTTGTGTGACCTTGAGCAAGATACCTAATTTCTCAGGTCCTTTTCCCCCTGGTTTCAGCTCAGTGCAGTAATAACTAAGGTTGGTATCTGATAAGCACATGGTGCCGTTCTAGCACAGAGTGGTCTCGAGAGTTCTCAGAAGCTGCCATCAGCAACCGCAGCTGCCCTTGCAGTGTGCACCCCGGGGTATCCCCTACCGCTGCTTACATGAACTGCCTGGGTATTAACTGCATTCATAACTTTGTCCCTGTCTTAAATAACAGATGCAAAATGTCTGCTTTTGAAGGTGAGAGGGAGATGCCCCCTAAAGCAAGTGGTGTCTCTACAGTCCTAGTCCGAGTACCAATTGAAAAGATAGAGTCTTGCTTAGAGGTAGATACACTGCTACTGCTCAATGCAAGGAGGACTCTCAGATCACTGCATTATTTACTCATGGCAATAAAAAATTCCATAATACTGTGTTAAATGCAGTGAGCACCACTAACCCGTTGTGCCAGAGGTTCTCTGTGAATTAGCGGGCGTAGCTGGACTCTACCCCAGGGGTGACAAGTGCACCTGAGGGGAATAACAGCAGTAGGGATTAACAGGTCTGGGCCGCGCCCAGCACTTACTGCAGGCTCATTTCACCCTCCTGCAGCACTGTGCTTCCTTCCCCAGCAGCCTGACATTGGTGGGAGCACAGGTCGGAGTCACGATCTGGGCAAAGGCTCGTGTGCACGGCCTTGGCCCTGTCAGTCTCCCTCTCCGTGTCCCAGTCTTGTCATCTGATAAATGGAATACATAATTCCTGAAAAATGGAGAGTTCGCGAACATCAGGTGACCTTGTGTTTGAGATAAGTTTTTAGATACAAGGCCCGAAACATGATCCATCAAAAACTGGTGAATCAGAGTTTATGAAAATTAGAAAACTCTTCTCTGCCAAAGACACTGTCAGGAGAATGAAAGTGCCAGTGGTGGACAGGGAGAAAGTGCACGCGGAGCACTGATCCAACGGGACAGGGAGCTCCTGGAACGGCTGGCATCCTTCACGCCCAGGCTGCCAGTGCTGGCAGGAGCGCAGAGCCACAGGAGCTCACGGTCATTGCTGGCCGAGTGAGCAAGGGGCAGTCACTTCAGAGAAGAGCTGAGCCTCTCACCTGAGGTCCAGCAGTCACGCTCCTTGGTACCTTCCCAACCACTCCGTGTTCCACAGAGCCTGCACGCCATGCTTATTACACCCGTGTTCACACCCACCCCAAAGGGAAGCAACTGACGTCTTCCAGCAGCTGGGTGGGTAAACCATTCTAGGTGCAGAGCCGCACCTAGAATGCCAGGCTTCATCAGAAACGTGCCGCCTGGGCAGAGGCCTGCGGGAAACTGAAGCACGTGATGCTAGGGGAAGAAAGGCTGCACACCCGACAGCACAGCCGAGAGACATTCCGGAAGGCGGGGGCTTCGGAGATGGGACAGAGGTCGCCGAAAGCCCGAGGTCAGTGGAGTGAAGTGTGGAGGATCGCTCAAAGCCCAGGAACGATGGTAATACTGCAACTGTAGCTACCTGCCGGGACACGTTGGTCAAGACCCATGGAACTTCATTGCAGAGTGGACCCTAACTTATGCAAGGTAGAAAATGATTGTAGAGAACAGAAGAGTTGTGGATGAATGCAGAATAAGATTTAAAAAGGTAGCTATTAAAATATGTGCAGCACTTCCCGGAAGGGGCAGGAGAAACAATGCTGACTGAAATGGGTTTGTAAATAATTGCAGCTCTTAAACTAAGGGCAGGAGCTATGTTCGCACCACAGTTCAGCGGGTGTAGTCGCATCCCACAGGTGAACTGCGTGTAAGCCTGGGGTTGGGACACATGCATACGTGTTTCCATAGAGGGACAGCAAGCACCTGTTGCCCCGATCTTGCGTTCTAATGCTCTTATCCAATAAAGGACACTGGCCTCCTTGAAGAAGAGGATAGTCCCAGGAATAAGATGAGCCTGGGGCTCGTCTTAAGTAAGGAAGTGCTCCAGAAGACCACATCTCACACTGGTGGAGCCAAGAGGGACTCAGGAGCCGACTGAAAGTGTTCCCGACACCCAGAACCCCAATAGCAAGCAAGAAAATGTATTAAGTCATATTGGATGAAAACCCCAAGCACAAAATAAATACCCGTGAGCCCATACTGACAGAAAGAAATGGCTGAGTAGATCAATACGTGGAGGAGAAGAGGCAAAAGACAGGGCTGAGGAACTCCGGGCATAGCGCACAGACAGCCACCCCAAGGAGGAGCACGCTCCCGCTTTCCAAATGCCACTCTGCAGAGGGACTTCCTTCCACACCTGTGACCCTGGGGAGGGAGCAAGGGGAGAGTAGCTTTGTGGTGGAGAGGTGTGATTTCAGTGTGAGACTCCCTGAAGAAGCTCGTGTGGCAATGCAGGAGCGCTCGGAGGTGAGATGGCCAGAGTATCAGAGCCGCTCCGTGGATGGTGGTGATTCGAGGGGACGGACTGGTGGTAGTGGTAGGCAGGTCGGGTGTGGCCAGGGAGGGCGGTCACAGACCTGAGCGAGGGTCATATGAGGACCCTATGAACCCTTGATAGAATGAGAAGAACATGACGCTTTATCTGTGTCCCTCCTCCCAAGTTCCCAGTATGATCGTGAAGAAAATTCAGACAAATCTGAATGACGTTGTACAAATCATCTGTCAAGGTCAATCAGAGACAAAGTCACAGCTAGGAAGACCCATGAGACAGGTGTCAAGAGTGCAGTGACGACCTTGGACAGGATCCTGGGATGAACAGAGACGTCAGGGAGTAAAGGCCATCTGCGTGAGTGTGGGCGTCAGTTAACAGTGATCACCAGTGTCGAGTCCTTTCTTAGGACACTGCACGTGCTGATGTAAGCTGTCGATGATGGAGGACACTGGGCTGGGATATAGGAACCCCGAACACTGTCAACGTACAGCTGCTCCAAAGGTGCCTGTAGGTCGGAGGGCTGGTGTGGTGGTTAAAACAGCGTACCCTCCAAACACTCTACGCACATTGAGTGACCTTGCTCTTACTACTCTCTGGAATAGCTGCAGTTGTCGTCTCGCCTAGTCTCCACGGTAGCTCCTGTTATTCCTCCATGTGTTAGCTTTTATGATGGTCATTATTATATCTGAGGGGCATTTAAATCTGATGAGAACGAATGTCCCTCGGGCTGCAGAACCTGTGAGGTTCTGTGCTGGCTCCCGCGTGTGTGCGCCTCTCTGGGAGGGGTACCCAGAGCTCCCACCTCATTCTCAGACTTGTGCTGTCTGTGCTGGGTCCATCCGTGGCCTTGCCAGATTCCTAGTTTGTTATGATTCATTTGCAGACAGCATGGGTGGGTGGGGAATGAGCAGCAGCTGCCCCTTCAGGCAGGCATGGATCTCCCTGTGCACAGCCCTGCCGGTCTGTCCTCCTGTGTCTTGGGATCTGCTTTAATCAGTTTTTCTCCACTGTGACCAAAGGACCTGACGAGAATGATTTTGGGGGAGTAACACTCAGGGTTTTAGAGGTCTCGGTCGTAGATGGCTGACTCCCTTGCTCTCGGCCCAAGTGTGGCAGAACATCATTGTGGAAGGTGTGGGGAGGAAGGCAGCTCAGAACCTCACAATCTGGAAGCCCACCAGGAACAAAGTACATACCCTGGGGGCAGGTCCCCAGGGTCCCACCTCCGCCAGCCACACCCACTGCCTGCAGGTACCACCCAGCTAATCCATTCAAGGGGATGATCCACTGATTGGGCGCAGGCTCTCCTAACCCAGTCCTCTGACCTCTGAATGTCCTCGTTCTCGTTCCTCAGTTGTCTCACCTCACGTGAGCCATAACGAAGTCCTATACTGTTAGTGTCACAGTTCACATTTTGTGTCTGGCCCCATGGACAGGCAGGGTGCCTGCCAGCGGCTGTTCCTCTGATGACTTTAGTTTCTTGCTGCCTGTGACCATCACAAGCACGACTTCATTCTCTCTCAAAACGGAACCCTTTGGAGTGTCCTTGATATTACTGAAGGATTTCTAAACAGTGCGCCTCGATTCCTCAGCATTCCTTTTTTGAAATTATTTTAAACCAAGATGTTCTCTAAAGGGATTTATAACTTACCATTAGAAATCCTCTTCATGGCTGTTCAGCCCTTTAGGATTTGTGGGGATTACTGAGGGGATTTCTTTTCATCACTAGGGAAATATGGCTGCAGTGATTATATCTTAAAAATGAATCGCAGGCATAACCTGACAGTGAGAAGCACATTTACCTTCCCCTCCAGAACAGGTGTCCTCGCACCCAAAGACGTTTTTAAGAAGTGTTTTAATTTGTCCAGAACTAGGGAAGTAGTGAGACCCACCCCTCCGCACCGCGAGCACGGGCATCGCTGCCTAGCGCACAGTCCAGGAGGAGGGTCTGGAGGCAGGTCGCACAGCACTTCATCAGCCCTGCGGCCGCCTCTGCTTTGGGCATAAGTACAGGTGTCTCCCTGCACTGTGCTCGGCTGGCTCTCATCCAGCTCCACCTGCAGGCCTTGCTGGTGCTGGCCAGGCTCCCTGGGCACTGCGGGAGGTGCCTTCCCCATACCGGCTGCTGCTGTTCTTCCAGGCCTCCCAGGAAGCATGCCTCTGATGCTGTGCCCTTCCAGTGGCCCACCTGGTAGGGTCAGGATTGCCAGGAAATCTGTCTTGTGAACAGGAAGTCAGCTGATGAGCAGCCTGATCATTGGGTGATGACCCTCCTGCATCGAGGGGGTGGGTGTCCACAGGGTCTGCGTGCCACAGTTCAGAAACCGTGGGGCATCCTGACTTCCACCTGTCATGGATGGGCACCGGGTTCCGCCCAGCGGTGGTTGTGTTTGTGGATGACAGTTTGTTACTAGAAAGAGAAAGAGGGCGACCTGTATGCATACTAGACAAAAAGAAAAAAGAGCAGCACCTGCCCCAGTCATCATGCACAGGAAGGCTTTGTCCTAGTATTTGAGGATTTACGATGATGAGGTGGTCATAGGCTTTACGTGCCCCTCTTAATCGTGGGAGTCACAGTATGAACTGTTGTAGCAGAGCACGGATCAGGCCTCTGAAACAAAGCAGCCTTATTAAAAAGGAGTGCCACTCAGCCGCTGCATCACTTGTTCATTAACTCAGTGAGAAGAGGCTTTGGATCAGTGGGGAGGCTGCCCTCAGAGAGTCTGTGTCCGTGACAGAGACACATCAGTGTTGCCTGCAGTGCAGGGCTGGGTGAAGTTGGTTCTAAAGTAAATCGGGGTCTTGCACCTGGGAGGAGGATGTGTTTAAGTCAAACTGAGTTGCGGCTCACAGAGGAGGGGCATTTCTGCTGGGGCCGAGAGCAAGCAGAGTAACAGATTCCTTACCGGTTACATCTTGAACGTGGAACGTGTGCAGGTCTTTAATTTGTAGTTAATACAGGCTTCCACGAAGTCCTTACTCATTAAGGAGGGGACACAGCAGCTGCTGGTGCAAGTCCAATCAGGGTAACGGCCTGGCTGATCCATTGGTTCAAACAGTCTCTTTAGGGAAAGGTCCAGTTCCTGCACCAAAATAGCGTCCCCAGGAAAGAGTCCTAACCCAGGGTGCCCTCCAGGATGGCGGCTGCCGTGGGTACGAGTCCTCCCAGGTCCGCAGTGTCTGTGGAGGATGCAGGACGGGGTCCTGGGGCTGTGGTGATCTCGGGCTCTTCTGTCCATGAGGAAGGAGGTCCCTTTTCATCTTCTTTCTTGCACACTTGTTTCAGACTGACCGACAGTATCCTCAACGAGAAGCCATTCATTTCCTGGTGTCCCCGGCTCCCTCGCCAGCTCTGTCCTGGCACCCAGTGCCTTTGAGGGCAGGTCATGATCCCCACAAGACAGGCTGGGCTGGCGTACTGTGCTCCTGGGCCAGAGCCTGTCGGCTGCAGCCCTGGCTGGAGCTCCCTGCCGGGCACCTGCTCCTCTCTGGAGCAGGGTGTGGCCGGAGAGCATCTTCAGCAGAAAATGCCCGCTCTTGTCTCTTCAGTATTATCCCTGCTCTTCTGACTAACTTCGCCTGTGGGACTTGGACCTAAAGTAAAGAAAACGGGATCCGGTTTTCTGTGTTTTTTCCCTTTCTCTTTTCTCCTTTCCGTTGTTCTGTAGGATCTTGAAGGGGATGAGGGTAGATTGGCACCTGTTCTTTTATCCACACAGATATTCCTTATAGAATGACAAAGACATTAATTTGCCTCTTGGTGCATTACTCTTGGTGAAAAACAGAATAACTTAGAATTTATTCTCTTAAGAACAGAGCCTGGCTTGTAAGGCTTTGGTTTTACATTGCATTTGTTTTGAATGTCTGAAGCAAAAAGTTGCCCTTCTCCCTGTGTGGCTTCCGTCTACTCCTCCCCCAGACAGATGGAAGTACTAGAAGGACTGGGCAGGGAGTCCAAAAGACTCAGAGTGCGGAAGGAGGAGGCCTGCACCAGTGGTTCTGGAAATCACTTCAGAGAAGGTGGAATTGGGTCCGCCCGCAGGGCCTCCAGGTGGAGAGCGTGGGTGGGTGCCAGTCCAGCGGGGAGACTCAGCCACAGGACTCAGTGCGACGCGACCATGCTCTTTGGATCGTGTGATCCCTTCAGACGCTTCACAGATCACAGCATCTTGTAGTACGATCTGGACACGCAGCGTGGGTACTTGTTTGTGTGGTGGGATGAACAGCCACGGTGTGTTTGTTGAGCGCAGTAGCGTGACTGGGAACGGCACCTGCGAGGTGCTTTGTGCGGACCACGGAGAGCTCATTCCCTCCAGACGCGTGACGGTTGGCGGAAGCCGGCCTGACCCTTCTTCCTTTTACTTCTGTGATTGCGTTGAAGGTGGGAGGCACGGGAGAGCCTCCCTCACTTCAGTCTTTTGTTGTGACCTGCACGATTTGTCAAGTCGAACGTGCAATGCTGGGGGCTTGTGAAGAACAAGGCGGGTGTGGTTCACCTTGCCTTTCAGGGCAGACTTCGTCTGAAGTCACTGAGAAGGCAGTCTGCGGCAGGCGGTTGTTCTTTCCACAAGGTGAGTCTCATGCCAGAGAGGAGCACTGCTAGTCCGTCCTCTTTCCGTTGCTGACACATCTCTGTTTGCAGAGTTGGAAGTAAGGCAGTTGGAGTGGGTCTCCGGCCCCTCTCCTTCCCCGATGCCTTCCAAGTCCTGGGAAGAGTGGAGCCACCCTCCTCCGCACGTTCCCCATCTACGGACCTGGTTCCCGTCCTAGCTCTCTTCCACCCAGCAGTACGCGGTATCTGTTCTGATCTGTTGCTTTGGTTGGATTAGGTCTCCAGGATTGTTTTGCTCAGGGTCTCTGTCTCCTCCTGGTGTGGCATATTAAGCATTCATCGCTCTGATGCACACTTTAATCCCTCCCTTCCTGAGGGGTGGCGAGCATCGACACTTACTTATTTGTTTGTTTGTTTATTTTGGTATCAGGGATTGAACCCAGAGGCCTTTACTACTGAGCCACATCCCCAGTCCTTTTTTGTGTTTTGTTTAGAGACAACGTCTCGCTGAGTTGCTTAGGGCCTCTTTAAGTTGCCCACGCTGGCTTTGAAGTTGGGATCCTCCTGCCTCAGCCTCCAAAGCTGCTGGGATACAGGTGTGTGCCACTGCGCCCAGCGAGGATTGACTTTTAAAATGTAAGTCATAGTCTCTTGGCTGACCTTCCCGATGGCACATGTTTACCCTTTTAGGGTTGGTTTCCATTTTGGAAGGAAGCTCGTCTCACAGAGCCAACTTATGGGACTGAGGTAGGTGTTCAGGGTGGGTGACCCTCCTCCCCACCAGGTAATCAGTGTGCTCTCCTGAGGGCTTATTGGGTTATTACTCAGGCCCTGTGCAGGTGCCTAAGGTGGACACAGCTTTCCAATCCTCTCAATATTTCCACGTGCAAATGAAAGGAAATCTGTCAATCAGCCGGCTGGAGTGCTCACTCAGAATGTCTGTAACACATGAGCGCTCTCTTGCGTGTCCCAGGTACTGTGCACTGTGCTGTTCCATAGTATCATCCCGTGTTTACACCACAGAAATAAAGCCGGCAACACACTTGTGACTGTCTTCAAGGAGCATGTGTGTGTGTGTGTGTGCATGCACACAAATATATCACACAGACCTTGTAGGGACATTCCCCATCGTTGCCACACCCTGCAGATAAAAATCCGAGCCTTCACACAAGCTTACCTGCGAAGAGGTGGATACCACACAAGTCTCTGAAAGCCCCCTAGCTTCAGGATCTGTTTCCTTCACGCCCATCGATGGGAAGGGAACTGGAGATGAGGCAGGATCTTATCCCTTGGTTATTTATCCAGAGCCAGGACAGATGCTGGTCAGGGCAAGTGTGATTCCTAGCACCCTTGAAGATGTCAGCCACCTTGGGCTGCAATCTGTGACTGATCAGAACGTCCTGAGCACCTCTATATTTTACTTTGACTTCTGCACTTGAATGTGTGTACAAGGTCCCATGGCCGTGTTTATGTGAATCCCTGAACATCAAATACATTCATTCTACTAAACCTTAATCCACTGTTTTCTTTGGCCAGAATGCAGTTAATGAGAATAAAATTTATGGGGCACATATTTTATAGCCATCAGCTATGCAAGTGTTGGGAAACTGCTGATATGTGGGGGTATTTTATATCTCTCTGCCTGACCAATGCTTTCTGGTTTGATGCTCTCAGTAAACATAAAATCTGAAATATTTTGGAAAGGTTTAAATGCATGTAAGAATTGCCTTCAGTAAATAAAGGTAGATGTAGGCCAATTGAAACCTTGTTGCTTATAACAAAAAATTAAACTAACACTGATGTGCCAGGGGTTTCTTTCTCTGTCCTCTGACCCCCAGCCCTGCTAATGTAGCTGTACATCAAGAATAACAGATCATGCTGGTCTGTCTACCCTGGAGAGCCCAGACTGTGAATGAGGAGATCAGAACCCCCTTGCTCTTAAGAATTCTGCCCCCTAAGCTGAAGTGCTGCTAAGTCGATCTTAATCTTGGTGGCAAGCTCTTTGGTGGTCTAGACCTCCACTGATCAGAGAGTGTTCACCTGGAAATGTGCTTGTTTGCCAACTCTCTGGCCTGTGGCCGCCAGTCTCAGGGCTACTGTGCAGTTGGTAAGAAGGGCCCTGCACAGAGGAGTGGTGTTTTGTCAGCTTTTTGTCACTGTGGCCAAACGACCTCACAAGAACAATAGGCAGAAAATCTTAATTGGCTCAGGGTCTCAGCTCCACCGCTCTGTGCCCAGGTGAGGCAGAACACCATGGCAAAAGGGCATGTGGAGGACACTCAGGACATGGCAATCAGAGAGCAGAGGGGGGGACAAAGGGGGTGGGGAGAGTGCTCCAGTCACTGGGGACAGAATACACACCCCAAGGCACGCCCCAGTGACCTCCTCCTCCCGCAGTTACACCCAGCTACTCCCCGTCAGGGGATCGATGCACTGATTAGGCTAAGACTCTCATAACTCAGTTATTTCACCAAGCCTTCTTGCATGGTCTCACGCATGAGCTTTGGGGGGCACCTCACATCTGAACCACAGCCGTGGGTAAGCAGTGGCCTCCGACTAAGGCTCGCAGGCCCACCTGGTAGTTCCTTCATTGCAGTGAGCCCTCAACTCTGTCTTTGCAGTGAAGCACACACCCAAGGAACTTCTGAAAGGCGTGCAGCTCACATTAGTAGAGTGAGTGATAGAAAAGGGGACTGTGGACTTGCAGCCGGGGAGGTGGAGGGAAGGCTGGGGACTGCACCGTGGAATTGCACGTTTCCAGAACCTTGGCATTGTGTATTTCCTCAGCTGATCCAGTGCAGGTTAACTTCCCTGGGTTTGACCCTCGTGCAGTGTCCTGTTCTAGAGGACAGATAAAAGGGAAATTTTCAACAACCCATGATGTCTAATCGGGATCCTGTGCCTACATGTTCACAGCGACTTACAAGGGCCATTATTTAAAATGAATCTACTCACACCAGAGCATCCACTGGGAGCAGCAGCCAGAGTCGCTTGCCAACAGTCCCTGCCTGTGGTGCCCGTGTGGTACCAGGAGGACCAGCAGCCCTGCAGTGGATGTAGCTCCTGCAAACCACCCCTGCTCTCCCCACCTCAGCTCACGCCACCATCGGGACCAGGCAGTCTACTCCTGAGCACGGACTGTGTGCCAAGCAACCGTGCACCTGGGGCCAGCACCCAGCAGCAGGAGGGAGCGGCAGGGTGGGGTGCCTGGGCTGGACCCCTGGGCTCCAGGCCATCTGTTCCTTACTTGTGGCCTCAGGCCGTCTTCTCAAAGCTGGAATCTCCACATCTTTGGTTCCTTTGTCTTTGTTTTCACTTGGTATCTTGAGCAGACTTCCTAATGTCTCTCAGCCTCAGTAACTTATCTGTGGAAAAGAACAGTAATAGCATCTGGGTCCCCAGGTAGCTGAGAGCATGGACACATGTAGTCTCTGGGAAAACCCTCTGAGAGCCCTCGGCCTGCAGAAATAAGATGCCGTTGCCTGTAATCTTATAGCAAATAGTTGAGACGTGGCTGGAAAATCTCGTTTCACAGAAAGGAGCGTCTGTTTCAAAGTGATCTTTCAGTGTGTGCTCGTTAGCAGGATGGAAAGCCAGGCCCCATTCCAGAGTTCAGCTTCTGTTCCAGGAGACAGATGGGTGGATGGAAGTGTCTCAGGGCCCCCGTCCCGCTGCCCTTTGGAACTTCTTGATCAGACTATCAGAAATGAAATATCGCACACCACGCACAAGCACATCCATGTCCCAGGGCTTCTCATGCCTCCAGACCCCTCCAGAGCGCACACAGCCACGTTTCCATGGCCACAGCTTTCCATCCCTCTTTCCTGTTCAAACGAATGGCTCTCCTGCTTCTCAGGGACACAGTTCTTAGCGGCACTGGTGAATTGTCACTTCAGAATGTTCCTCTGCCCCCTCCCACCCCACCGCCACTCACTGTCACTCCTGCCTTCAATGCGTTTTCACGGTAGGAGACTCAGGGATTGGTAGGTAGGATGCTGCACTCGCCCTCCTTGACCTGAAGAGGCCTGTGGTCCCAGTGGGGAAAGGAGGCCTGGTCATGGCTTCCCTCCTCCTTGCCCTCTGGTGGACCGCCACAGTACAGGATAGTTTACAAGGTACAGTCATAGGTTTTTTCTCCAGTGGACTGAGATGAAGGCTGAGCAGAAATTATTATCTTTATTTTGAAGTCTGAAAAATCAAAGCCCAGAAGTGATTTGGCCCAAGCTAGAAAATTAATAATTCTGAGTCTGGGCTGATGGCACACACTCGTAATCCCAGCCACTCAGGAGGCTGAAGCAGGAGGATTGCAAGTTCAAAGTCAGCCTCAGCAACTTAGCAAGGCGCTAATAAGCATCTCAGTGTGACCCTGTCTCTAAATAAAATACAAACAGGGGCTGGGGATGTGGCACAGTTGGTAAATGCTTTTGAGTTCAATTCCTGGTACCTCCCACAACAAATAATAATAATAATTCTGAGTCTAGTCACTTCCCAACTCACCCCACCCTGAGGCCTTCTTCCTGCATCCACCATGCCCAAGCACACCCAGGAAGATAAGTCCCAGTGGAGGAAGCAACCACTGAGGAGTGCCAGGGAGCTCAGAGAAGCATGGTACCCAGCCTCGTCCTTGGGGCCATGGGCACCTGAGAGAGGCTGGTCTGACTTCTGTCATTTGGAGGATGTTTACAGGGCTGGGGATCTCAGAACACACACATGGAACAAGAGCTGCTGAGAGCCCAGCGTCCAGCAGACATCGTGGGTGGAGTGGCTGGTCTTTCAACAGTTAGGGTACTGCTGGTCCTCCTCCTCTCGTCTCCCTCCTCTCTTTCACTTCCTCCTCCTCCTCCTCCTCCTCTCTTCCTCTCCTCCTCTGCTCCTCTCCTCCTCCCCTCCTCCTCCTCCTGTCCCCCTCCTCTCTTTCTTCCCCTCCTCCTCTTCCTCTCCTCTCCCTCCTCTCTCGCTTCCTCCTCCTCTCCCTCCTGCTCCTCCTCTTCTCCCTTATTTGCAAATATTCACATAGAAAATGTCACATATTTGAATGTAGGTCTGCCTGCATCCTAGGAATCTCTGTTCAGGTCTCATCTAACAGGAGTAGAACTTTAAAGAAAGGTGTCTGTCATTAGGTAATCTCGCAACACCCATTAATTCCCTTTCCCACTAAAAAGCAATGAAATTATGGTTTGAGCTATGTTAAGAACATCACATGAAAAATGAGGAGAGGGAGTAAAGACAGATTAGAACATGATCATGGGGGCTGGAGCCCAGCCAGTCCCTCAAGCCTTGCCAAGCTGTAGACAGTGTGTCTGGGTGCGCCTGGGTGAGAGTAGGCAAGCTCCTCACGCCACCTCCCACACGGCAGGGCCGCAGGTGGCACAGGGTCAGGCACGGAACCACAGAAGAGCCCGGGCGAGGGCAGAGATGAAGAGAAAGACGCAAAGTATAATGCTGATCAGTTCTGCATCACAGAACAAAGTCCTGGGTCTTTCCTCTCCAACTTTGGTCAGAGATATTAAGATTTTCTTTGCAGGTCTGTCTTAAATCCCTAGTGTATTTCCAACAGGGTGTAAATTTATCACTCAATATTGGGGGTATCTGGAGTTTTTCATTTTCTTCTTTTTCCCATCACAGATGTGCCATAGAGCAAGATCTGCACTTTGAAAGTGAAAAGAGATCCCCAGAAGGAAATCTGTTAACACTGGCTGTAGCTTGTTTGAGCACAGGCTTGGTTGTGGAGGTGGCCTTGTGGAGACAAGGGCCTGCGGTTGAACTTTCAGAAGGTTGACAAGCGCGTGAGCATCTCACTTTGAGATTTGCTCATTTGTAGGAAAGGTTTTTGTGGGGATAAAGTGGACCGGGCCTGCAGACCAGTGTGTAACTTCACCTGGAGTGGCGTCCGGTCTCGGTCAACATCAGCCAGTACTCGGGCGTGAGGACCAGACTCTAAAGCACGTGCATAGAACGCGTTGCATGGTGTGCTTTCTATTCCATGTTGCTGCACTGCCCAGATCTGCACGTCACGCTGACGCCTCTGCTCTTGCTTTCTGCTTGCTAAGAAGTCCTTGCCTGCCCTCTCTGCGCCTACACTGCTAGCGTCTCAAGAACGGGGTGTACTGCTGTGGTCTCCCCGGCACGAGTGGCTGGCGCAGAGCTGAGAACGTGCGCATCCTCCGTGTACCCGAGGCCTGTTGGCCGGAAGCATCTGCTCCGCTTCTCAGTAAGCCCTGAACTTCAGGGCTGAGCAGAGCCATCTCAGGAGGTGTTGAGCTCCCAGGGGAGTAGACCAGGAGGACAGCCTCCACCTACACTGTCTTTATTAGAGGCTCAGGGCTGGTGGCGGAGAACTGGGAGGAAGCAGAAGAAACGAGGGACTCTGGGGCACGAGGACATGTTGAAGAGAAGGGGCACTTCACTCTGCCCTCCTCAAAACTGTCTGCCCTCTCCAAATGTGGATCTGGCTCACCTTGGAAAGCAGGTGGCTCCGTTTCCATCACATTCAGGAAAGCTTGTAGACCAACTTAGGACTCTGGACCACAGGTGCAGCCTTCTCACGACCCTTCCAGGGGCAGTAGGTTTGGAAGTCGCATTGGAAATTCCCGCCCCAGTTCCTACACTGGCAGATAACTAGGATTTCCTACTGCTCTTTCTGAGTTTTTCAGTGTTCAGCAATAACAGTTTTACCTCTGTGAAACAAACATACGTAAGACGTGCTTTCGTGCTGGTTGGAAAAACGTAGATGCTTCCTAAGCTATCTTATCCTAAAACAGGAAAAAGCATCTGCTACTTTCTGGCTAAAAGGTCAGCTCTTAACCTTCTCACTGGTTGGTGCTGAGATGGGCCATGGTATCCTCCAGTAGCAGGTCTGGAGGGCTAAGTTGCCTCCCAGCGGTGGGGCCAGTGGACTAAGGTGTCCCCCGGCGGTGAGGCCGGTGGGCTAAGCTGTCCCCCGGCGTTGGGGCCAGTGGGCTAAGGTGCCTCCCAGTGTTGAGTTGGCTGTCATATGACACTGCACATTTCTCTTTTCCAAGAGATACGAAATACTTTTCCGGTGTTGAAACGTAGGCTGGAACCACAGCAGGGCAAGCTAATTGAACTCCGGGGATGGTTCTCCACGGGGATTTGTTCTTTGGTGGTGGGCAAGACGGCATCTGGCTAATAGCTGTGACGTCGTCATGAGAGCAGCTCCCGTGGTGCGTTCCTCAGACCAGGAGAGAGCTGCTGACCCGTCGGCACCAGGCCTGCTTCCGATCCCAGGTCCTGCACTCACGTGTGTATCTTAAGCCCCTTCAGACTCAGTTTCATTATCTGTACAATGGCCAAGCTCGTGCTGCCTGCCTGAAACAGCCCTTCATGGCGGTGAAGGTGGGATGATGTGCACAGCTCGGCTCGGGATGCAGCTGCTAGTGGCCGTAGAATCATGGCCTTCACGCTTCACCAAGCGCTCTCCTGAGCCCCCCGATCGTAGCACATCTGGCATGCTGCAGTCAGAGAGCGAGGGTCGGCCTGTTTCCAAGTTTGTTTATGTGGACGTGTATTGACACAAAGCATTCCACAGAAGCCTAGAAAGCCAAGGTCCTGTCCTTCCACCAAGTGCAGAGATGCCAGTTCCGATATGCTTCCTGAGACCCTTTACCATGCACATTTCAAGTGTGCGGGACTGTGGAGCCAGGTGCAGTGAACACCCCACCAGAGCCCGCGGCTGGCACTTATCACAGTCGCTTCTCGCTCACCTGGTAGTCCACGCGCCCCTCTGCCCATCCTGCTTCTGCTAATAGTTTGCTGAAGCATGACTGGTGGATCAGGAGGGGGACTCACCCTCCAGGGACGCTTGGTACACTTGCAGAGTGCGCCACCCACACCACAGTGTGGTTCCTGCTCTGCTTATCACCCTGGAAAGCCTCCCGCGAGCATTGCCAGTCCGTGCTTCCCCTCAGCCTGGCAACCACTCACCTGCTTTCCGTCTCTGTAGGTCTGAAAACCCACAAGTTTAACCAACTTAGCAAGAACTTGTGGGGCACCTCTAGGCCAAGACTTCCAGGGCCTCGAGTTTTCTGGAGCAGAGGTCCCACCACACAGGAAAAGCCCCCCGCTGGCTCTCTGTTCAGGCTTCCTGGACTGTTTTGTGTAGAGCACGCGAGCATTCCCATTTCACTGAAGGGGACACGCGAGGCGAGGAAGAGCAGGCAGGAAGGCCCGAGGCTGGGAGTGGAGGGGATTCCAGGCAGGAGGCGCTGTGCGCCCCTCCCTGGGGCTGGCCTCCCCGACTCTGTGCCCGGGACGGCACAGATGTGCACGGTCCGCGGTGCTGGCACTGCTGTGGGCTCTCAGCTGGGCGCGTGAGGGCTTGAGCAGATCCCCACAGTGGCGTTGAGGATGAGTCGGGGAACAGCATGCAGGCGTCTGGAAACTGAATTTGGAACTGGCCTCCTACGAAGGCGCTCGGACGGACGTTGCAGGTGAGGGGAGGCGCTTCCAGGCAGATTTCCAGGCCAGAGGTTCAGGCTTCTTTCACGTGAAGCCCCGGGAGCGGGGTGGGTGGCCACAGAAACGCGCCTCCCGGGTTGTGGGTCCTGGTTCTGGAAACCAGATGTCGGTGCTGCCCCAGAGGCTTCGGAAGTCACGCGCCCTGCTGGGTCAAGTGCAGGACGCCCAGAGCCACGGTCCCGTCCTGGTCCCAGAAGGGCCTTCCTCTGACTCAGGCTGTCCCCCTCGCCACTCTCGACCTGGCCCACCGGCCCCACGTGGCCCTCGGAGACCGGGTCCTCCCTGCCGGCGTCCTCCCACGTTTGGACCTCTGCCTTGGGAAGCTGGGAAACACGACCAGCCTACCTGGTATTCGCAGCAAAGGCACTTAGGGTTCTTCTGCCGCCTCTGCGAATCTCGTGGGGCAGGCCAGCAGGTGTCCCTCCTGCAGTGAGCGCGTGGGCGGCGGGAGCCAGGGGCCTGGCCCCTCCCTGCACCTGCGCCTGGTGAGCCCTAGTGAACGGCGGGGAGCAGGAGAGCCGGGATCGCTCCAGAACTGGTTCCCTCCTGACCTGCGGCCCACCCCTCCTGTGCACAGGTGTGCGAACACACACACACTCACACATACACACTCACACACACACTTGCACACACACTCACACATACACACTCACACACTCACTCACACATACACACACACATACACTCACACCCATGCACTCACACACACATACACCCTCACACACACACTCACATACACATACACACTCATACACACACTCACACATACACCCTTACACACACTCAACACACACATACACACTCACACACGCTCACACATACACCCTTACACACACTCAAAACACTCACACATTCCCAGTCTGTTGTCAATGTGCGTTCTCATCTCCAGGTGGAGGGCTCATGTGTGGCTCTGCACAACCTACTTTACCACCTACAAATGGCAGGCTGGTGCAGACTGTGTTCAGTTAGCGAGGTAGGAGCCTTATTTTGTCTGATGAGTGGCTTATTCTGAGTTGAACTCCACCTTCCGTACCCCATGCCCTGATGGCCTGGGCCCTCCAAGAGGAATGATTGCTCCTGAAGCCAGATGTCCAGGCAACTGCGGCTGGCTGGTCTGGGGAGCAGCTCTGTGGTGGTGCCTGGCCAACCCTGCTCGCGCCCTCCCTGACCCGCTCTCCTCCCAGGGTGCCCCTGCTGGGACCTCCAGGGAGGTTGTTGTCAGACATCGTAGTGGCTCACAAAGCATGTGCTGGAATCAACGGGGTCTCAACAGGGATCTCAGAAATGAAGTGACTGCTCTAATCCACGTTGGAATCTGTCCCCAGCACAGGGGCACATGGCAGGGTCCCCGTGCACACGCGAGCGGTGATAGGTACACACACCTGTCTCAGCTGGCTCAGGCTGCTGTGCAAACCTGTGTCATAAAGCAGGCGGCTCATCAACAGGAGACGTGTACTTCTCAGAGTCCTGGGCTAGGAGCCCAGATCCAGGTGCAGAGTTTCTGAGTCTGAAGAGGCTGCTCTCACATGGTAGAGGGGCAGGGCAGCTCTCTGAGGCCTCTTGAACAGGGGCGCTCGTGCGTTCATGAGGCGCCACCCTAATGATTTATTCACCACCCGAAGGCCCTGCCTCCTAACGTCATCAACTTGTAGGTTCGGATTTTGGTATATAAATCTGGGGAGAATAAAACATTCAGACCATAGCAATGACCATAGCATAGCTACACTCTAGTAGATAACAGGTCCACCGGGTTTGTTTCAGACGCTGCCCACAAATGGCAGCTTAGCATGTTTGTGTGGAATCTTGTGCTCATGAACGTGACTCAGGATACCCTGAGGTATGGCATATCTTTAGTTTATCTCATAATAAACCTACCAGTGGGATCTGTATTTTTCTTACCTGTATGTTTTTGCTTCTAATCTTTGTCAGATTTTAATGACAAATATGTTTCTTAATCATTGTAAAAAAGTAAAACTTTATCCAAAGATGTTGAATTAGTCAGGCTCCAACCAGAAAAGAGAAACTCCATAGTTATTGCAACAGGAATTTGATATAAAGAATTTAGCAGGCGATTGGATTCTCAAGACATTGGCAACTAAGAATTAAAAGAACCTTGCATGGTGTCAGAAAAGCAGATCCATGACCCCTAGGCTGGAGTAGGGAGCCTGGGAAATCTCCCTTCCCAGCCTGAGACTACACCCTCTTGGACTTCACAGACTTCTTCATTCCACCAGCTAGTTTGCCTTGTCCGTGACATGCATGGGATAAAGAAAATTCAAGACTTTCTGTGAGGAGGGATTGGCAACATAAAGCCCACTGGCCAGGGTTTACCACCCGATAAATCTGCAGGTTTCCTTCAAGAGACGTGTGGAGAAAGGAAGCTAGAATCTTGCATGCAGAATACATTATATGACCTGCTTTTTCAACTAATTTTTGAAGATTTTTATTTTAGCTTATTAGGGGGTTAGATGAGACTGATCAAAATCTGGCAGAAAATGACCAAATACTGGTGGAAGAGTGGACTTGCTTTTTTAAATTCCTTTCTTTGCCAAATTGGTGGCTGATTAAATGTTTTGCAATAACTTAAAAGAAGCCTGGATACTTCAGGCAACTGCAATATCACCTCTGCCTTTATGCCTGATTTTCTTTTCTCCATAGCCCTAATCAGTGCATACCTAATTGCATAAGAGAATTTACACTAAAGGAAAACATTACTATATTAACAAGCATTGAGATCCATAGCTCAATGATATTTTGCTTTAGATCAATTTTTAAGTATGAAATATGGAAATTAATAATCTATAGAGTTTTTGCAGAGTGCAGACTGTAGGATGTTTCCCAATTTTTTTTTATCATTTCTAGATTTATGTGGTCTAATTTTTAAGATTTTACCAGATAGAGTTCAGTTGAAATATTGCCATTTGCATATTAAATTTTTACTGGAAAGTTTTGCTAAGCACAAACTTGAATTATGGTGGCGATATGCACTTATACTTATTTGAACCAAAATTAACTTTTATGATTATGTCAATCAAATAAGCAATAAGTAAACTTCTGAGATTTCTATCTCTCCCTTTTACCACCTTTTCCATTTATTAAGAATTTATTGTTAACATATATAATAATGGAGGAAGTAAAGACTAAGAATAGCTATAGCATTGACCTGAGTTGATGTTTGAAAGTTTGTCAAGTTATTATGATTCAGGCATCCTGAATCTAAGTTCAGGCAATAGTTTATTAAAGTACCCGAGTTTCCTTTTTTCTTGTGCTGAACTTCCAATTCATGGTGACATAGGAGCCGTTCTTTCCTCCCTCATGTTTGGGGACAGGATATTTTCTTCCCCAGTCACCCCCCTGTGCCCAGGAGAGGCCCCTGAACTTCTGCTGAATTCTGCCCTGCACCCTGCCCCATTCTCAAGCAAAACAGAGCTCAGGACCGTGTCCTGTGATGAGGCAGGTAGCACTTCAGGTGGGTCCCTGCCTCTCCTTAGCTCTGAAGGAAGACAGATTGAAGTGTCTTTAGTTTAACTTGTGATCTCTCAAAGGCTTAGTTGCCAAAACAATTAGCAGGTCTAGGGAGGCGGAAGGAGCTAACCATCTGCTGCTTTTGTGCCATTCAGAGCCAACAGCCAAACCCATGGACTGGATCCCTCAGCCAATTAGTCAGCACCATTTGCAGCCCCCGTGTCCCCATAACAACCTCATTGACACATCTAGAGTTGAGAAGACAGATGGTTTCATTGGAAATGAACTTGCCTTTTAAATATATGATAGCGTCTCATAAATAAATAGTGTTTTACCACTGAAAGGCTTTCTTAGGCATTCTGAAATCTGAGGCTCACAGCAGGTCTTTTGTGTATTGGATGATTTTAGAAAGGAGGCAGCAGGTATCACAGAGAGAAGAGCCCAGGTCTGTTCAGGGGCTGGCTGCTCTGATCTTGGACCAGCAGTCAGTGACCTCTCTACTCCACCTTCAGAGGAGTGGTGTGTGTGATCCAGGACACTCCTTCCTCCTTCCTAGGGCCCCATACACTCTGGTGCCCCTCAGAAGACAAGAGAGTACCCTAGCTCTGCATGTGCAGCTGAGCTCAAGAAGAGAGAGTCAGAGCCACCCGTGTCACCTTGCCAGGGGCCCTTCCCTCTCTCCTAACCCGAGGCTGCTCTCAGGCTGCTGTCTCCAGTCAGCTAGGGGGGCCCAGGAGAGAGCAGAAGAGTGTGCCAGAAGATGAAGACTCGGACACGGCCCGACCTCCCCCGCTCCCTCTGCGAGAGGCACACCACGCTCTTGATCCGGTCACACCTCTGTGGCACCTGACGACACGGTGACCTTACCCACTGGTAAACGGAGGCCACTCTGGCTCAGGCGTTGTGACCTGGAATCTGGGCTTGTTTCCTGCGGAAAGGAGCAGGTGGGCAGGAAGGTCTTGCTTCCTTCCTCTTGCTGCGGGGCCCTGTGCCTTCTGCAGCTGCTTCCCAAGGACCCTTTCCAAGGAACTCCTGTGCTGCTCAGGAGTGAGCAGGCGTGCTTCCGATGATCAGGCCAACTTTGGGGCAGAGAGGCGGAGAGCCACCTGGCCCAGGACCCGGGATGCAAGGAGCAGTGATTCTGGGCCTGGCCACCTTTTGCTGTCCAAGAAGGATCTGAGGCGGTGCGTTCACCTCTGTCGTGGATGTTATCATGGCTCGCTCTCATCGAGAGGCAGCAGAACCTGCTCACAGGTGAAGTCGGTCATCATGGAATTTGCTTGGTTTGCCTGTTGGAAACCTGAGTGTGGAACTTGGGGCCTCGCACGTTTAGCTCAGTTATCTGAGGGTGTAGGGAAAAGGGGGCCTGCAGGATAATACTTGTCATAAAATTGCCAGTCAGAATGATTTTTTCAAACAGAAAATTCACTTGACCCTACTGGAAAAAGGTACAAAATAAGTGAAACCTGTTTTCATTCCAGATTTAAATAGAAGAAAAAGAATTCAAAGGTAACTCGGCACTCTTCCGTTATTTCCTGATACCCTAGGAGAGTGAGGCCCCTCTGGGGGTGGTTTTGAACTAATCCTGCCGTTTCCAGGGGATCGTGTTTGAAGGTTCTCAGGACTGAACACACAAGTGGAGAAACTGTGTTGAGAAGTCCATCTCTTCATGACTTTCAAAGAATTTCTTTTTTAGCTTAGAAATGAATTAATGCAAAGAGAAACAGCAGTTCAGAGGGAAACCCAGAACGCAAACCCTGGACTCCAGCTGAGCCTGCCTTTCAAGGGTGTACTAACCAAGTCACTCCAAGCCTTGGGCGGCCAGGGTTGCATCTTAACTGCCTGCACACTGACCTTCTTCTTCCTTCCGGCTGTTGTATAGGGGCTGTGATTGTGCCTGTCCTCGAGGCAGCAGGTAGTGACTGTCTCACAGAGAAGGGCCTGGCCTTTAGTACTTGATTCCTCTGCTGTTTTTTTGTCCCCGGGAGAACAAAACCCCCAAAATTCCATTTGTCTTTGGAGCCAAAAGGAAAAGCAAGATTAGCAGGAAACATAACATTTTTTAAACAACAAAGCTTAAAAATTTGTAATTAGAAATTGCAGCCATTTTTAAGATTATCTTAATAGTGCCTCATAAACATTTGGTTTGGGAGATTTAGTCTCACCCTTTTGTCATGTTGATTTTCTTTCTACAAATCCTATTAACCTGGGCTTTGGCCTGACCCATGGCTTTCCCTGCCTGAGTCTGCCACAATAGGGCTGGATGAGCGACTAGCAAGTTGCAGATCCTTCTCACGACCAGCCTGCAGCCTTAAGGGCTGACTTTGAAATGAATGAACCTAAGCTGGGTGTGGTGGCCACACCTGCAATTCTAGTGACTCTGGAGTCTGGTGCAGGAGCCTCCTAAGTTCAAGGCCAGCCTCAGCAACTTAGCAAGACTGTCTCAAAATCAAAAATAGAAAGGGCTGGGATGTAGATCAGTGGCAGAGCACTGTGTGTTCAATCCCCAATACCAAAGAAAAAAGAATGAGCTATGGAATTCTGTTTCAGTTAGTTTAGCCCTGCTCCTACACAGGTGTAGCTTATTCTTTTATTTTTTTTTTTTCATTTTTAAAATTTGTTCTAATTAATTAAACAAGCCACTAGAATGAATTTTGACACATCACACATAAACAGAGCATAACTCCTCCCTCATCTGGTTGTACATGACGTGGAGTCACGCAGGTCGGGTAAAGGTGTGGCCTTTTCCTGGGTCCTCTTATGACTCGGTGGGTAGATCATGGTTTCATGAACTCTTCTGGTCTTGCACGTGTACAGTAATTTCTAATGTATTCACTTTAAATTCTTTGCTATTTTAAAATGACTTCATTTTTTCTTATTTTTTTATTTCTTATTTTTCTAATTGGTTGCACATGACAGTAGAATGAGTCTGTGTGTGTTGATGGATCGTGCGTACGTGGAGCGCCGTCTCATTTTCTGATTGTACGCGTTGCAGGATCACATGGGTCCTGCGGTCGCACGTGAGGCCGTCATGTCTCTTTCACGCCACTGTCCTTCCTCCCCCCACTCCCCTCTGCCTGACATAAAGTAACTGAAGAATAGACTGTGAATTGTTAGATGGTGAATCCTTCTCCTCTTAACATTACAGAAGCGATACACAAAGCACCTGACCTGGGGTTGCAAGGTCCAGACCAGTGCAGTCTGAACTGAGAGGCTTTCCCACGCCTGAGGTGTCCGTGTCTGTGAACCTTGTGCCTGACAGGTCTTGTGCCTTGTAATTAGTGTCATTTCATTAGCTTGGCCTCTAATAGCACCTAGCTGAGTTGCCATGCGAGGGGCCGTTGTAAGTGTTGGGGTGATCTGTGGGGCCTCAGGCACTGAGTTCTGGAGCTGGACGTGTTCCTGCCCTGCTGCAGAGCTTCTGGGGAGGATCAGGTGCAGTCTTCCGCTGTCGTGTGAGCTCCCTCTGACCCTCTGATGCAGACAGCACAGCGCACCTCGGGACTCCTGGGCGCTGTGGTGTGCGGGAGCCATGGCGGAAGTGGGATGAAGGAAGCTGCGTTCCTGATCCCGATTCCCAGGAGGCACTGTCTGCTGGCATCTGTTCTCCTGAACTCGGAGGCAGGCATGGAGCGCGACTTGTCTCTGATGGATGGTGTGGCTTGTGATTGTTGACTGACAGCTGGACCTGGGAGTGGGGACGGCCTGGATGACGCACCTCGGTCACAGCACACGCCAGGGAGCTTGGGGCTTACACCAGAACTGGACCTGAGGCTGAGGCTTTGAGAGGCCTTAACTAAAAGACTGAAACCAGCGCAACTCCTGGAGCTTCTGTTTGAGAACAGTCACAGACTCACAGGAGGAGGCAAAGGGGCGTTCAGGGCGTTGTGTGCACCCTTAACACAGCTCCCCGGGCGCTGCCGCCACGCCTGCTGGAGGTGCTGGATCAACACCAGGAAACGGACGTCACTACAGTCCAGAGGCTCAGTTCCGCTTCCCCCAGCGCCACCTCTTCTCGCTGGCCCGCGTGCGTGTGTGTGTGCGTGTGTGTGCGTGCATATGCATGTGTGTGCATGTGTGTGTATGCGTGTGAGTGTGCGTGTGTGCGTGCATATGCGTGTGCGTGTGTGTGTGTGTGTGTGTGCGCACTCTCACACACCTGTCCATCTGTGCTTCATCACCTCATGGCTTCATCCACCCCAGCTCAGTGAAGCCTGTCTCCCCTGAGATGACCTCACCCCACAAATGCTGTGTAAGTGGACTCAAGCGGCACGAGCCCTTTTAAGACTGCCCTTTTCCATGAGGCACGAAATCTTCCAGCTCCACCCAAGTTGTGTGTGAAGCCTCCTGTTATTGTGAGTACTAATCACGGACACACCAAATACTCTTGGTCATCACCTGTGCAGGACAGAAGGTGGCTTCCAGTCATGGGTCATTGCAAATCACAATGCCATGGACGCTTGAAGGAAAATGTTTTCATTTTTCCGGGAAAAACACTCAAATGTCCAGGTTCTGGGTCACATGGTAAGTCCACTGTTGCTCTTTAAAGGGACTGCCAAACTGCTTTCCAGTTGTCTGGACCATTTCACACTCCCAGCAGTAACACTGGAGTGATCCAGTTTCTCTGCGTGCTCGCCAGCGTGATGTGACGACTGTCTTTGATTTTAGTGATTCTGGTAGACGCATAGCAAGATCTCATTGTGATTTTATTTGCCTTCCCCTAATAACTAATGTCGCTGAGTATCTTTTGATGTGTTTGTCATAGGTATACGCTTTCTCAGTGAAATATATATTTTTTTATCCTATTTATAATTAGTTATTTTTAAAATTTGAGCTTTGAGAAATCTTTATCTAGATTTAAGTCAGTTACCACATAGGTGATTTGCAGATATTTTCCTCTCTCTTTACTTTTCATTTTCATCTCTGTGTTAGCCAGTGTGATAAAATCAACTGAAGGGAGCGAAGTCTCATTTTGCTCAGAGTTTCAGGCGTCTAGTCCATGTCACTTGGCTGAAGTATTTCTGGGCCAGTGGTGAGGCAGCATTACGGTGGAGAGGGCATGGGAGACCACAGCTGCCCCACAGAGCAGCCAGGAAGCAGAGGGACACTAGGCCCTTCAGGGACGTGCCCCAGACTCCTATTCCTCCCTCTGGGCCCTGCCTACAGTCACCACCGCCTACCAACAGGGCCGCTTTGGAGGCCAGGTCTTCAGTGCCTGAGCCTTTGGGTGTTCATGTCCAAGTTCTTCGCAGGGAGTCTTTTTTCAGACTGCAAAGCTTAATTTTGAAGTGGTCCAGTTTACCAGTCCCTCCTTGCATTGATTGCTGTTTTGGTGTCAAGTCTGACTTCTTTGTCTAGTCTGAGATCCTAAAGGTTTTCTCCTATTTTTTCTAGAAATTTTAGTGTTTTACATGTCAGATTTAAGTCCATGGTTTCCTTTCAGTTAATTTCTGAATAAGTTGTGAGTTCGTGTTTATTTCTTTTACCTGTGTGTCCAGTTGTTGAAAAGGTCATTCCTCCTCCACTGAACGACAGGGTGATTATCTAAAGAATGCGGAAATCACATGCCCTTCACACCAGACTTGGCAATGTGTGAGCACCTGTTCCATGCCAGGTGTGTTTCTAAGCACGGTGCATATTTATTTCTTTCAGAAGAAAAAAAAAAAAAAACCAAACACCTATGGGTAGTACTATTGTCCCCATTTTAGAGGTATCAAGTACTAAGTTCCAGAAAAATTAATTTCCCCAGTATCACGTGTTCTAGGATACAAAGACAAGTAGAAGTCCTGTGTCTTGGCCTCGAAAGCCCATGGGCTGCTTCACACTAAAGCGATTTCTCACCCCCGGCAGCTCAGAGTCACGCTTCTCATGCATGAAGTCCTCGCCCTGTTGTATAGTTGGGTTGATGACGTCTTTCACAAAGAAAGAAAATGTTTCCACATTCCAGAAGTTTGGATAGAAGTGTGGGGATGGATGATGACGTTCCACCAGGCGAACAGGGGCTGCGGCCACACCAGGAGGGAAGCGGAGCCCTCCCTCCAGAGCCCGTCCCTCCTCCGGGCACGGTGTGGCTGGAGCCTAGGGTACGCTCTTCCTTCTCTCCAGGTTCCTACCCAGCAGAGTCTCTTTCAGAGCTGTGCTGATTTTCACCAGAGGTCGTGCAGCTGGGGATGGGTTTCCTGACTTGTGGAGTCTCTGATTCCCTTAAGCATCTTGATAGGCGATTTTCCTGGACATTAACCCATGGTAATGATTTCCTTGTGATTTACATGTTAGACCTTCAACGTACTTGTTTCTAAGGTGCCAGTTTTCATTTCATGCAAGGTTGCTTAGATGGCGCCTATGGTTGCAGTGAGCAAGACGGTCACCTGGTGCCTTGGGGCACTTGGAAACGGCCAGCAGGGAGATTTTTACCATCTTTCCACTTTCTTTGATAAACATTTGGAACTGGGCCATACTTTTGCCCGTAGAAACTCTCACAGAGAGCAAAGGTCAGGAGAGGAACGGCCGTCTTCCTCCACTGATGGCTTGCTGAGTGGCCGCGAGCAGCCTCCCGCGCTAACCTGCTGACCCGTGGGGACCATCACAGAAAGAGCAAGCGCCTGCTCTTCAGGATCAGCTCCTGTCGTTTCCTTGTTTTGTGGCATGTACCAGCTGGTCTTCTGGAAACAGGAGGAAGTAGGCTGGTCCCTCACGGGTCTGTAAGAGGAGCCCATCCAGGAGGGGTGCGCGGTGACGTTGGTGTGATCCTGAGGACTGGGGCCTGGGCTGCTCCAGTTCTGTCCCTGTCTGCTCCTTCCCCCACCCCGCCTCCATGCCTGAAGTGGAGCCTGCAGGGTCCTAAGGCCAGCCAGATGCTGGCGCCCGGTGGCAGAGTACCCCCCGGGACCCGATGCTGTCACTGTGCCCTCTTTCTTAGCGTCCCACCCTCTGGGGAAATGACATTGAGTCATGTCAGAATCTTAGGTCACCTTGGCCAGCCGGCTTCCCTCCTTTGGTCTCAGTCGTCTTCCTGTAAGTTGAGGAAACAGCTGCTGACCACCCGGGTCTGTTGTAAATGCAAAATGACATGGTGAAGGGAGAGGACGTGCCAAGTGACCAAGCACTGTCCCCGATCTGAGTGGTGCTGTGTCTGCTGTCCGGCACGAGGCAGTGCCACAGCTCCGCTCCTGTGCCGACGGGCTGGCGCTCTCCTTCACGCGCGGCACACCAGGACCTGTGGAGACGGGCTCCAGGGCCCGTCTGAGGCTGCAGAGGAGGCCAGAGGTCTGCGTGTGGAGCTGGGCTGCCAGACTCACTGCGGGCCCTGCTGCTCCCGATGGCCTCTCTGCCTGGTCTCTCTGCCATCTGATGATGCCCGTTTCCTCATGGGACTGATATGAGACCCAACACCACGTGACGTGGTCAGCCATGGAGCTGGCTCACAGCGGGCGTCGACCCCGGGATAGCACACCCCATGGCGGTACTGCCAACCACCGGCACGCCTTCCCTGATGGTCTTTGCTCCTTTCCTCCCCTGGTTCCTGAAGGACGAGTGTCATTGGAAACATCCACCTGGAATAGTCTCTCAAATATGACTAAGTCCTTCTTTTATGTTCATTCTTTGGAGGAAATTCTTTCCTTTTCCAAGAGTTTTCCTATTCTTTCTCAAGTGTGTCCCAAAATGTCACCAGAGCCAACCCCAGTCCTTCCCCCTCTGTGAACTCCAGCAGGCCTCCTCCAGTGGACAGCACAGGGCTTGTCAGCTTTGCAGAGCCGGGTGCCCGTGCTATGGCTGTGTCCAGGGCCCTGGGGGCAAGAGGCTGCTCAGCATCTGTGCGAGGGGCCCCAGGGGGCTATAGGAAGGGCGCCCTGTTGCGCCTCCTCCCTGCCCATACATTTTTATTAGCCTTCCTGGCTTCTTGACATCTTGGCAAGTTCCGTGCAGCCGTGATCTGGATGCAGCCCTGTGTGGGAGAAAGGAACCTCAGGTGTGTGGCATTTTCCCAACACACTACCATCGCCATCCCATCAGAATGTGAAGGGGAACGTCTCTGTTGGAGGGTTAGGAAGACCTCAGGTGGGCGTGCTGCACCCTGAACTCTCAGTCTTCTGCACTGGGGACAAATCAACCCTGTCACCGTCTCTTCATTTGCATAGAAATGAGTGGATTTCCGTCCTTGTTAATGATGTAGTGTAGTTGGAGAGGTGACGGAGGTTCCGCGGCCATGGTCTGTGTCCCCAGTACACGGAAGACAAATTGAACGTCACACCACTAGGGGCAAGAGGGGTAGAATCAGCAGTGACCGCAGGTGGAGCACGCGTTTCAGAACACAAGATCCCTTTCAGACGTGGATGGGAGAACAGAGCAAACGCTGATTAAAACCTAAGCCACATGAGTATGGAACACTGACCATATTCTCACATAAGCTTCTGATAACCATTTTGCATCAAAAATATTGTATAAAGATTTATTTGCAAAGTCTGAGGTTGGGGCTGCTTACTTTATAAATCTAAGAAATTTCCAGTTTGGTTAGTACAAAACCCCAATAAGAGCCATTAAGTGGAAATACTTGATAAAACTATGTAATTGCAGATCATTAGTGGGCAGAAGGCTTCAATTTGCCGTAGGCTTAATGTTTCTAGAAATAAAATAAAGTTATCAAGAAAAGATTAAGAACGAGACGAATTGCTTGGCGAGAAAAGCAGTCTGTAAAATAGCGATAGCCATCAAAGTTAGCTCCTTATGAAGGTCGGCGTGCCTACTCAGATGATGCACACAGCCGCCCGGATTCAGAAGCCACTTCCAACAGCCTTGAGCAGCAGAGGCAAGGCTCTGTGTGCAGCGGGGCAGGGAGCAGGTACAGGACCACTTCAGCAGGGCTGGCTCTCCTGGTCCCGACCCTCATCCCGTGGGACTCACTGCTGTGCAGACCCTTCTGCTGAGGTCCGCCCAGCAGTCCCACCTGGACGGCAGCGTCCTTCCCAGCTGTTGCTGATACCGGTCACAGCGGCCTGGCGCAGGTCCTCAGGTCACCCTCGAGAGAACTCATCAGGAGTAGGGATAGGCTCCTCCTCCCATGTGTCAAATGGGTGGGATGGAAGGGGGACTTTTCCCAGAGGACACTGAGATTGTTGCCAGGCAAGGCGGAGTGGTGCTCAAGAGATAAAGCAATGTGGGTCCCTCCACCAGCTTGCCGAGTCGGGGCCAGAGGGCATGAACAGGAGAAACCGGGAGCCCATGGAGCCCAGGAAGGAAAAGACAGAAACTGGGAGGGTAAGAGACCCCGAGGTCATTCCACCCACTGCATTATAAAGAAGCAGCTTTGAATCAAGGCTGCTAAGGGTAGGGAGGCCACAGTCCACGCAGCATAGAGCTTTGGCCAGAGAGTCGCTGGGTTTTGGGTGAGTGGCCTCCAGAGCCAAGTGTGGAGCGTCCACAGACCACTTTGCCTGATGTATGGTCTCACCCCCGCAAGGCCAGCTGTCTGGGGTCATGCGGACTGTGAAAAACAGCTCTCCAAAGCCTTGCTGGTCGGTCTCCCAGATGTGTATGCAAACTGTTATTGATCTTAAAGCACAGGATGCATCCATTCTGGAGAGAAAGTCTTTCCCGTGAATGAGCAGACCTACTTGTCACCCTCAGCCATGTCCTAGCCATGTGTGCCATGGGGCAGTTTGAACCGGCGCTCTTCCTTGTGCTAACTGGAGTCCTGGGAGAACTGGCTCTCAGTCTGCTTATTTGTCCCATGGAGAGGACAGCAATGCCCCTGCAGGGGTTGAGCCCATAGCTGTCATGATTTTGGGGATGTTTTGGCTTCATGTGGAAATGATCTTAGCACCAGTCTTACAGAACTGCATCTTACAGTGTGACTCAGTGTGACACATACACATTTGCAGGTAGCATTCCAAGAGGGCTGGACTCACCAAGCTCAGTATTAGGACTCCAGATACGAAGCCAGGAATGACGCTGCTCCGCGCGCAGCCTGGCCGGTCTGCTCTCTGCCCTGTGGGCGGCCCCTCGTCTGTACAGGGACAGCCTGCAACACTTCCTACTGTCAAGCAACCAGCTCTGTTCCCCAAACACTGAGCAGTTAGTCGCAAATCGCCTTACAGCGTTTAAAATTCAAAGCCATTATTTCTTCAGGTGACCAGCCCCTACGGCAAAATAAAAATTGCTTGAGTGCAGAGTTGGACAGGAATTCAGAGAAGGGAGTTCTCTAGCCGCGCCAGGCAAGCCGGGCGATCCTTTAATCGTCTTTCCAGCAATTTCCTTCTTCCCTGGAGCCTGACCCCGCAGGACAAGGATCTATTTTCAAGTCAATTACTATTCATAAAGGGCATAATTACATAAAAAAAAATCATAAAAGGAACCCCATTCCTCTTATTATGGTAATGTGATGGTGATTCTGAAATAACTACAGTACGTGTGACAGAAATGGCCTTTGCCTTCTTCCCGCTTCGCTTTACTTTTAGCATAATACCATACCATTCCCACATCTCCAGTTTATCAGCAAAGCAGCAATAAGTGGCAGCTTGAAGATCATGTTTAAGCAAGAAACAAAACGAAACCAGTGATTCGCTTTTAACACACCAGTGTGGCCCACAGGCCTCCCGCTGGACAGCATCCGTAGGTCACCCGAGAATTCCCAGGATAGCCCCTGCCCTGGCCGGTGGAGGCTGTGGGCACAGGCCAGCCGCCTGGAGCTCTGGTCAAGGTTTTGGGCATGGAGCTCCAGGGACCGCCTCCCGTCCCCTGTCCCTGTTAGCTGCTGTAAAAAGCAGGGTTTGCTCTTGGAAAGTGCCGAGTGCTGGGGCCGCCGTCTCTCCTTCCCTCTGCATCCCTGCTGGGACCCTGCTTACCTCCCCGTCAGGTCCCTTCCACTCACTCTTGCCTCTCAGTGAGGGTTCGTGGGATCCCTGCCCCAGGCTAGGCCACGTCCTGGGTGCTGTGGACACAGCAATGAAGAAAACAGAGTCTTGCGTCCAGTAGAGGAGAAAGAAGAGGGAAGGATGAGGTTCAGCAGGAGGAGCAGGCAGAGACTTAAACGGAGGAGGAACACCTGGACCAGCGAGCACAGGGCAGGGTCCCGCGGGGCAAGCATGTGAGGACCAGCACATGGCCTCTGCATGGAGTGTACGGAGGACATGGCTGGAGAGGGCCAGCTGAGGCTCCAGAGGAGTTCACGGGTAGCGCGACCTACCTGGGGAAAACTGAAGCCACATGTTGAGTGACCATCCACGTCACCCGGTGGGGAGCCCTGGCTGCCTGCTCCCCGTCCTTATTGATGGAACGCTCCACAGATCTTGCCCTCCGTGCACAGATCCCACCAATCACCCCTTCTTCCACAGTGCCCTACTGCTGCTCAGGCAACAGGCCTTGACGGTCACCTCTTCCCAGGGTTGCTGAACCCATGACCCCTTTCCCTCCTTTGCCCCCTTTCCCCTCATGTCTCAGATTGTGCACCTGCAATCCATCATTTGACCTCATGTTCCTTTTAAAAGAATTCCTTAGGCACAGTGGCTCATGCCTGTAATCCCAGCAGCGCTGGAGGGAGGCTGAGGCAGGAGGATCACAACTTCAAAGCCAGCCTGAGCAAAGCAAGGCACTAAGCAACTAAGTGAGACCCTACCTCTAAATAAAATACAAAATAGGGCTGGGGATGTGGCTCAGTGGTTAAGTGCCCCTGAGCTGAATTCCTGGTAGCATCCCACCCCACAAGAAAAAGGATTTCTTATATAAAATTAGATTTCCGGCACCTCTTTAAATACCCAAACCTCACAACACTAGGCCTATACTCCCCGGAGGCTGATGCTGATGGGGTGCCCGTTTTGGATGGGATGGGAGCTCATCCAGGTCTTCACAGTCTTGCCCACGCTCTGGTCAGACCCCAGTGGCCCTGAGCTTGGGGAGCATAGACATTGCAGGCACAGGCCCAGCTGGGATGAGGACTCTCCAGGTCTCCACAGTCTTGCCCACTCTCTGGTCAGACCCCAGTGGCCCTGAGCTTGGGGATGGCCCTGAGCTTGGGGAGCATAGCCATTGCAGGCACAGGCCCAGCTGGGGTGAGGACTCTCCAGGTCGCCACAGTCTTGCCCACACTCTGGTCAGACCCCAGTGGCCCTGAGCTTGGGGAGCATAGCCATTGCAGGCACAGGCCCAGGTGGGGTGAGAACTGGAAGTACTTCTGGAGCCTCATCGTCTGGGTTCAAACTCTGGCTCTAGCGCTTACTGCCCTCCTGAAGCCACCCAGTCCGCTGAGGCTGCCTCAGCAGAAGGTAGCAATGAGGGCCCTGTCACATCTCCAGTGATGATTAAATGGACTAATAGGTGCAGGAGCTTTGGGCCCGGGGGCTGGTTGTAGCACTCAGTGAAGTTTGCTGTTGGAGGTGCTGTTTATCCCTCCTGCACGCCCAGGGAGTTAAGGCACTGGAGACACTGAACATTGGAGTCAGTAAAGCCTGGGCACCCCTGGACACAGTTCCCTAACTTAGGTCATCTTCCAGGAGCAGCCTTCAGCCTCCACTGAGGACTGTGGGAACTGGCTTTCAGGATGGACCTGAGCAGAAGCATCCAGACGGTTGGGCCAGTGGGGTCACTAGCTCAAAACCCTGCACAGAAAACAGACATGAACCCCTTCCTGTCACCCAGCCAACAGCAGCTCTTGATTCCTCCCTTCCTGTGAAATCCTGCACTACCATCCAACCCGGGAAACCCATCTGAGCTGCTGGCTCCTGGCCTCCCTGCTTGCTGATCGTGCAGTAAACCCTTTTCTGTGTGCATAGCTGGGTGCCATTGGATTGGGCTCTGTGCACAGCGGCAGCGGGTTCGCTCGCTATCACACGGCTGTGCGATCCCGTATCCCGTTCCTTCATCCTCCCCCCAGGGACCTGTCGGTTCCTGTGACCACGGGCCCACCTCCTGGCTGCTCGGGCCCACCTGTGTGAGGTGCTCTTCCAGACAGGACTCCTCACTCCCCACCCCTCCCGCTCAGCCGTGAGCTCTGCTGGTGCCACTTGGCTCTTCTTCCAACTGCTATTTAAATGCCTGGGCTGATATTTTATCTCCCGCCAGATTGGAGAGTCCTGATGGGGACACAGGGCAGGTGATGATGGACTCACGATTCGACCCTCTGGCAGCTCCCTGGCACCAATGCTGTGCAGCACAATACTCACTTCCTGAAATCTCACGGGGAGGGTTTTATCATGACACTTTTCTTGGTCAAAAATATGAAGTTAGAAGGTCAGGCTTCTG
Source organism: Sciurus vulgaris (assembly GCF_902686455.1). NCBI lineage: Eukaryota > Metazoa > Chordata > Mammalia > Rodentia > Sciuridae > Sciurus > Sciurus vulgaris. Next base: position 24,057,476 of record NC_136480.1, on the reverse strand, counting down.
CTTAATCCGTGGAAGGTTGAAATACATAGCTTATAAATAACAAGGTTCTGAAGTTGAAACAATTTTTTTACCTCTTCTAATATGGGTTGTTACAGATTGAAGGTCATTACTGTGTGACATTAGTTTCAGATTGAAGGTCATTATCAGGTGGCAATTGTGCTTTGATTCAGTTACAACCTCCCTTGCAAAGCTGCAGACGTAATTGGCAAATGTCTAAAAATGACTGGAAAGTCAGTTTCTCTGGGGTTCTAGGAGTTATGTAGGAAGCCGGATGTACATCTGTATGTTGAGAAATGATCACAGTGGGCCTTGGTCTTCACTATGGATGGAAGACAAAACAGGAGAATTCAATGCACATTAGGTTATGGGACTGAGACAATGGAACTAATTATGGGGGAACATCTGAAAATCATTCACATCAAGATTAAGCCACCTCAGGTGGTCTCTGCTGAACACAGAACGTTCCAGTGTTCATTTTCACTAATGCCAGCTAATGCTTGTCTAAAATTCAAATGTCAGATCTCTTTTAACCTTGAAAGAAGATTCTTGTGCCATTATTTGCATAAATCTCTGAAATAAAACACTTTCCCCCTGGTGTGGAGGGAGTCTACCTGTCTAAAGAATCTCGCCGGAATCCATGCAGACAGGGACCAGTGAGACCTGAGATGGCTCGCATGGCCCCTGGGTGGGAAGCTGGCGATGCTCGAGCACTCTACAGATAGCCTGGTTTCTGCAGTGGGCCTGCCACACTCAGGTCCTGGTTTTCTGAAAGCGACCTTCGGGGACGTTCCCGTCTGACTCACCCCTACCAAGGGAGAAGGAGTACTGTGATTGTTTGATCAGAGGGTGTCAGATCAATCCCACCAGCAGCAAGCAGACCCACCTGCAGCTTAGGGGCAAGGCTGGAAGAGGTCATCTGACACTGGCTGGAGTCGCAGTGCAGCCGCTCGGCCTCCCTGGAAATGTGGGGAGGGAGTGACATTCATGATGAATTGCTTGTCACTCAAAAGGTATTTGGATTTCAACAGGAAATAAAAGAAATCATTCCAAAGAGTGGCCATTCTGCCAAAAGGAAGCAATAAATCACCTAAGGGCTAGTGAGTCAGATGAGGTGCACATTCATCTCAGGCCCCAGCGATTAGATTATAGTGGAGGGGTCCATCTGAGTGAGAAGGGATGGTCAGGAACAGAGCACCCTCCAGTCCTCAAACTACCGTGGATCAAACTCGACTCCTTTCTCATACAAGGCTTGGCTTACGAACCCATATTTTGTAAATCGGGCTTGTGTCCTATATAAAAACATGGCCCATTTACATTTATTGATTTGGTTCTGATTGCAGTGACCCTTAAATCTAGCCAATGAAAACCATTCGCCAGCTCTGCTCTGTGCCAGGGAAGTTCTGCAGACCGAGGGCATCATGCACTCTTGATCAGCAGTCTCCACTGTCCTTCCCTAAATGGGAAGGGAACTCCATCTCCCACTTTGTTTCTGACATTTAGCACTAACTGGAGTCCCTGTGTCCATGGAGGGAATGGAGGGTCAGTGACCCCAGCACAGAGACGTATCAGTGGAAGACAAGCCTGTGCTGTGCACCCACCCAGGTTTGTTGGTTGCTTGGTTTGTGAGGGATGACCGCTTGCTTGTCTACAAGCTCCTGAGCTCCTGGGGATTTGCTCTTTTCTAGAGATATGGAAGAGGGGACAGCTTCCAGGAGGTGAAAGGAGTGCACCTTCTCTGTCTGACAGGCTGTTAAGTCTGTGACGGACTGAGACTCAGTTTTCACAAACATATACTTTCCATTAACAGGAGAAGAGCTAATGAATCCATTTACTGGTAATTTGCTAATGAATTCACTTGCTAATGAATCTATTTACAAGTAATTTTCTCTTTCAGAATCCTCACTCTAACTACTACAGTACAATTTTCAAAGCCAGAGGACTGCATGAAACATTTTCCAAATATTAGATTCTAACACCAGGCCAGCTGTGCACCTACCTTTAAGCTGAGGCCTGGATGTGGGCAGGGTAACAGTTTGTGTTCTCACCTGGCCTTGGATCGCTCTCCGAAGGCACGAAGGCCCACCTGCAGCAGCTTCCCCGTATCAGCCCTGCTCAGCCACAGGGACAGCTTTCTCTCAAGGCCAGGGTCCTCTCGAGCCACACTCCCTTAGCTCTGAGCTGTACAAGTGCAGGCGGCTGAGAGCCTGGGACCTCAATGCCCCAGTTGGGGCAACTGCCAGGGGAAAGCTGTGACCGTACCTGTCCCGGCGTTGCTGGGTAAAGTCAGATTTCAAGCAGTGCCCAGTCTGTGGTGTGTTCATGTGCTGTGCAGTCTGCGAGAAAATAGCTTCTCTATTTAGATCATCAGCAGGACTCTTGTTAGAATCTCAGGTGTCTCCCCCAAGGTCTAAAGGTGTTATGAACGCATGCTATTTGTAAAATTATTCTTGAATTTTTTAGCATATGTAGTCTTGTACAGAGTCGAATGTACAAGGTCATGAGTGTTGCCATGGCAAATCTGAGTGTTCAGAGGATATTTTCAAATCAAAACTCCAGATAATGCTAATGCAGCAGCACAGCAAAGACCAGCTGCCCACGGTGTGGTTTCTCAGTCACGAAGCAGATGCCAATGTGCATGCACGTCTGAGGCCTCTGGTCCTCTTCATCCGGGCACCCTAGATGGGCTGTGGGAAGGTTTTCCAGGTTCTCTTTCTTTCCTTGGGCAGGACCAGAATGATCTCCATCAGAAATGTGCTGGGCAGCGTTTGGTTTCCTGCGTCTCCTGGCAGGAGAACCCACAGGAGGCACTTTTCAAGTTCTTGAGATCTCACCTCTGGAACCTTGTAATCTCAGGTTCTGGTGGGTTCTGATCAGCAGGTCCACACAGTGACCTAGAATCTGACCAGGGTGTCAGGGTGCCTGCGTTCACCTCTTTAGAAACGCACGTCGGGCAGAGATTGGCGAGTCACAGGGAGCACCATGAACTGCAGCCTCCGACCCGTCAGCGTTGGGTGGGACCTGGGCTCCTCCTTTCTGTAAGCTCTCAGTGCTGTGCAAGCCTCTGACCTGCAGCGCAGTGGACAGGCACTGGGGTTTCTTCGATGGTATCCACTCTTGGGTGTGCTTTGTCCCCTGAGGGTCCAGGTGCTCTGAGCGTGGCCCTGTGTGGTGATGGGGAGCGGGGAGCCCTGTAAGCGGTGGGCCTGGGGGTTGAACTTAGGTTGTTAGGGCGCTGTGACCCTAGGAGTTCTCTTCACAGGGTGATGATCCAAGTCTGAGCCTGGCTCCCCCTCGCTCCCTGGCCACCACCCCTGCACCCCTCCACCATCCTAAGCTGCTAGGAGGTGACAGAGCCTGCACAGTGTTCTGTGCATTTTCAGCCTCCAAAGTGCATGTTGAACAAACCTCTTATCTTCTCAAGTCATCCCATCTCGGTAATTTCTTGTGGTAACAAGAAGCTGACCAATTCAAAAGACTAAGCCAGGTTATATCATTAGGGGTTAACTACACATTCCGGAGCAGTACTCATGGGCTGGCAGTTTGATATTTTCCTTTTCAAAGTATTCCCTTTAGCTTAATGGCTTTAGCACTTGCAAACCTCCCTAAATTCTGGTGTAAGATAAAGAAGAAGAAAAAGGGTTTTCACGGAGATGTCCCTTCACAAGAAACTCATAGAAAAAAATAAGTAAATCTCGATGAGTTTGCTGTACAAAGCCCTAACTATAGGATGGTTCTTTCTTTATACAGAAGCATTTATGTTGACTGAATCTGAGGACTCTGTCAGTGTCCTTGGGAACCAAGGACTTTCTCAATCTGGGCAAAACTCAGCTTAGTTACAGGCTGGTCTCCATCTGCTGCTACGTTCATTGAGGTTCGCACTCTTGGCTTCTCCTGCTTGATGCCTGCGAGCCCAGGACTACAGGAGCCCTGGGTGCTGAGCTCAGGAATGTACCCAGCACACTGGGAACATGGCAGGTTGGCTGTCAAGGCCCGTGTGTGCAGACTTCACGGGGTCTGCGTTTAAGAGCCTCCACCCTGTGCTGCTCGGAGGGCTTCCCCAGCTTTGCTGACGGTGCTTACATTGCTCACCTGAATACGGAGTCCTGTGTGCTGCAGGAGAGCTGCTTGATGCCGATCAGCACTGCGTGTCCTTCCCGCAATATGCGTGGGCTGGAAGTTTGATGCTTTTCAGGAATACCGGTGCCCATGCAGAGTTTGACCCCTGGAACTGGGCAGCTGAGTTGGAATGCATACCCAGCACCCGCATCAGGCTCTTTGCTGGGACACACAGGCCTGACCCTGGGGTGCTACTTGAACTCTCTCTATGCTGCCAGCCGTGCTTTCTCCCAAATGTTTTTCAAAGAAACTATCTTATTCACCTCCACCATAGCCCTGCTTAGTAGGGGAAGAGATGCTTTTAAAACCACAGCATCTTTTCTGTGGGGATGCTGAGGCCTGGGGACTTCATCATAGTTGTGGAGTTACTAGCATTTGGCTCTGGAAGGGTGATAGAATTCAATCCTGTTGCCTCACTTTACAGAGGAAGGACAGAGGGAGAGAGCCTGGCCTCTGGCTCCAAGTGCCACAGCAAGAAGCTGGAGGTGGGGACCCTCCTACCGGGCCTGCTTCCCAGCCCAGTTCACCTTTCTCTGTTGGCCTCACCAGACGCTGGCCCGGCCTGTTTTGAGCCAAACATAGTCCACAGAACTATTTATGGAAATAGTATGTCAGAGAAAAACTTGGTAACGTCTGCTTAAACTGTTTGAAATGTGTTTTAATGATGCACAATGAACAATGTTGCTCTTTCAAGAACAAAACTTGATCAATTTAATGCTACTTCCAAGAAGACAAAGGCAGTTATTAATAACAAAACACGTGCATGAATGCTACCTGTTAAGATTTTATTGCTAATGGTTAAGATTTTGTATAACAACTCATCTCTCTACAGAATCAGCACTTCTATAAGAAAATATATGCACAAATTGGAGCATTTTTAAATATAGTATTGAGTTTAGAAACTCGTATGCTGCTTTACTGGCAAAGCGAGATGTGTTCAGTTTAGTGTAATTTCCATAATCTGGTTTTATTTCCACTCGTCATGGTTCTGTTTCACTTGGAAGCTCTTCTAAAACAGATTCCCGAAACCCCTTTCTGCAGCTCCAACGGCTTCGCTCTCGACTTCACGACTTCGAGTGTGATTTTCTCATAGTGTTGGTTTCACTTTCCTCGTCTCAGTCATTTCTTGCTCAAGTCTCACTGGCACTCTGGCTGCACATTCCAAGAGCCCAGACCTGCTGCCGTGCAGGCCGCCTGGTTGGCGAGATCTCTCCTGCGGCAGTGACGCCCATCTCGAGCACCTGTGGGTTGATCGGGGGTGAGCTAGCACTCTTGCCCAGCAGCCTCCCAAGACCAGCTTGACCCCTGGCAAGGTTGGGCCACATCCAGAGCCCAGTGGTGCTTCCATCTTCCCATGTGGAGTAGGCTTGGGTGCCTCATCTCCAGGCCTGAGAAGGGCCCATGAGCCAGGGAAGCAGGACCTTGCCACTAGCTGGGGGTCCATCTTGGTGCAGGTCACCACAGAAGGGACCCAACACTCCAGACTCTTCATTCCCACGTCTGCCAGCTGTGAGGTGACCCAGGCAGAGCCGGCTCTGCCTCTGGGCTGCGTGGCTCAGGTGCGGCTCCGACATGGCTGAAGTGCCGGGTCATGTTGGCCTCAGGTCACTTCTCCCGCAGGCTCACTGGCTGTCACACATCACTCTGAAGTTTGAGAGTCCTGATGCTGCCAGGGCAGCGCCACGCCATGCTGGGCTCCCGGAGGCAGGCCACACGTTCCTACCCTCCTTACCCTCGCCTGCCAGCTGCACATCCGCACATGAACACTTCCTTCCCTGGCAGAAGGAAGCACCCATGGTCAGGATGCCACCGGAGAGAGTGGTCAGCATTGGGCCGAGTGAGACGGGAGCGGGAGGTCTTTCTCATGGAGCGACTTAGCTCAAGGCCGGAGGGTCATCTGCTCTTGCACACACTGCAGTAGGAGTCCCAGCAGTGGGTCCAGAGGGCAGCTCGGCCTCGGGCTCACAGATGGAGATGGAGGTGAAGTGTCTCCGACTGAAGGTCTGGGGTTGTGCGTGCCCCGAGGTGGACGGCTTTAGGGACCCGACTCCTGTCGTCGTCGGGAAGAGTGGACGGGAGCAGGGTCCTCGGCCTTCTCTGGCTGCCTTTCAGGATCTTCCCTGTCAGTGCTGACATTTTGCTCGTTTTTATGGTTTACGAGGGTTGTCACAAACAAACTGGCAAATCTTTATGGTTCTCTGGGGTGCACGGGCTTGTCATTCTGTCGTGACAGCAATTTGCTTCAGATTGGAAACCGTGTTTCTGAAACGCAGGGGCTGCAGGCTACATCTTGTGGATTGGGAGCAGGGGCACCGGGAGACTGTGGGGGTCCACTGCCTGGGGCAAGGGAGGGTGGGGATGAGGCATGAAGCAACCTGGCTACCCTCGTCCTCAGGTTACCTGCCCTCTGCCTCCTCCGCCCTGGAGGGTGCTGCCAGCACCAGGTATGCACGCGTGCGGTTCTACTTGGCTTGTTACCATAATTTGAGGCTACAGCCCACCTGGCTGGCCTTTAATGAGGCACGTCCATCCACTCTCAGGCTCAGTCACTCTCGGGCTGTGGACTGGCACTCTCCACCTTCTCTGCAGACACTGCAGAAGGTGCAGCATGCTTGGGCGCCAGTGAAAGCAGTCCCCAGAGATGGCTCCAGCTCGCCAACCATCCTCTCTGCCAGGGAAACCTTGCTAGGGAAAGCCAAGCGTCTGCTCCCATGGAGACAGGTATTCCCAGCCATTCTTGCCACCTGACCACAGAACACAGGGATAAGACAGCATGTTAACTAGCCTGCTACACCCCTTCATGTGGTGCCCCTGAGTACCGCAGCTTATCATTTAAGAATAGACATGCACATTTATTATGGGTATATATTCGTCACTTACTATATATCACAAACATATACACTTGTTATTTGCCAATTACTTAGTTCAAAATAAAATCATCAAAATTGAAGACATTTGGAACCCATACTTGGCCTGCTAAGCACTTCGCATGCCAAACTCCATTAAAAAAAAATCAGTCGGTCGCGGGTGTGTGGGTGTGGTGCATTGTCTCGGATGAGACTGAGCTCGGTCCGAAAGCCCAAGTGCCTCCCAGGGCCGTATCGGAAGTCAGGTGTGAGGCCAGGCTTATACGCAGCTCTGGGCTCCACACCTGCCTGCCCAGTGGTCCCGAGAGAGCCTGCCCCATAGGCGGAAGAGCTGTCTCTCTCTGCCTCTACTTACGCACCCCTGTGTAGGGATTTTCAGGGACTTTTCTTCATGAAAAGCCAATTGTGTGAAGATTCCTCTGTCAACACTTGCAATTTTGTCCCACCCTACATTTTGAAGGCTGCTTGACGGATTTCCTTTTTTACATACTAAAGGGAGGAGAAGATGCTGGCTTTCCCTATTTGTATCTTGTCTTTCAATTCTGTCTTGTCTTTTGCTCTGAGTACATTTTCTGCAACTTCTCTTATTTCTTTAAATAAGTATCCTCAATGGTAAGTCTGTGTGCACATGATGCATCTCTGCTGGACAGTGGCCACCGCATATTGAGGCTGCTAGACATGACCGTGGATATGGAGTGGGACGGTGGCTCAGCTCTCTTGCTTCACCCACCACAAGCTCACCAGAGAAATCGCTTACTTGACCTCTGACTGCTGAGAGGTGCAGGGAGGTGAGGCCCACTTTGAGAATCGTTCCTTCTGTCCTTTGACGATAGCAGCTGCGAATACAGGGTTCTAAGGTCTCGGGCTGCCATTATCAGTCTTCCTTATTCTGAGGAAGCAGCCCAGGCGTTGGCTCTGGAAAACAATATTCTGAGAAGAGCGAGATGAGAAGAGACCAGGGGAGAAGGCACCATTTCAGTTTGGAGGAAGAAAGATGCTTTAGCGTGCGCCTCGACGTTGACATTTTGAGGTGTAGCAGGTCCCAGCCAGAGCCAGAGGTGCCTGGGCTCACTGCGGGGGCCGAAGGGAGGAGGAGGGAGCTGTCCAATCGCCAGCTCGATGTCAGGCTCCTCGGGTGTCCTTCCTGTGGCGTCTGCCCTCTTTGATGGGTATTATCACCATTTCCCCCACTGGGAGAAAATATGGTGAAGGAAGCGTAGGGGGAAGGAAAGGCAGGATGGGGTGAGTGGAGGGGAGGCCGACGCCTGGGCACGCAGGGCAGAGGTCAGAGAGCACCATGGCTGTCTTCCAGGAACCTAAAAATAGCGCCTTGCCGGTGACATTTCCGCTCTGTCTTCCCTGTGTGTGCGGCCCTGGCTGCGGCTGTGCTCAGCTCGCCCGCGCCCTGCTCTCTCCGGCTGTGCGGGGGAAACCAGCCTGTCCTGTTGGGTAAGCATGATGGTTCCCAGAAGCTCCAGTGTGGCTGACGTGAACCTAGTAAGCAGGCCGACTTGCCTGGCCAGACAAGTCGACCCCAGTGCCCCACGGCCCCTGCCCTGTGCCTTTCCAAGCCACATGGACGTTCTGTCTTCCCCGCTCCCTGGCCACCCCTCCTTCCACCCCCACATGCGCCCACTGATGCCCACTGATGCGCCCACACACACAGGTTCCAGTGTGTGTGCAAAAGCTGGGCTTCTGTGAGAGGCAGCCTCTGCCCAGAGTGTGGGCTTTGGCCCGAGGCGCTGCCTCTACGGCTGTCCTTCCGGTGAGCATGCTGCTCGGGGCTGAGCCCTTGCGGTGTTTCAAGACAGGCACTGCCCGCTTCAGTCCAGTAGCAACAGCCCATGTGGGTACGCCTGGGACGGGCAGCCCCGCTGCCCGCGGCTGGGGCAGGCAGCAGGGAGCCAGCCAGTCTCCCTCTCCTCACCAGCGTCCACAGGGGAGGTGGCTTCGGCCTGGCGGCCCTCAAGTGCCTTTCCACACCTGTTCCCTCCCTGGGCGCCACTCGGCCTCCCTAAGCCTCTGTTCCAAGTGAGGATGACCCTGGTGTTCCCAGTGGGCTGTGGACGGGCCCAGTGTCGGGCAGCACCTGTGGGGCACAGGGAGCTACTGCCAGGGTGCCGGGGCGACCCGGAGGAAGACAGGAGGACTTTCAGACCCTCTCCGGCTACCTGCCGGGGCTCGCGTCAAGGACACGTTTCGATCTGGGGACCGACGCTGCGGTGCTCGGGGTCTTCCCCGGTCTCCCCGTGTCTCAGGCAGCATCGGCCTCACGGGGCCGTGAGCTGCTGCCGCGGGTGAAGGGCTCGTCACGAGGACCAGTCACCATGTGTGTATATGACCAGGGACGACCAAGTGGCTCTTTTGGCTGCGGTCAGCCACCCTTCCTCCCAGCGGGGCCTCCATCGCCAGAGCGGCCAGGCTTCAGGTGGAGGCACCAGAGCGAGGGGAAGGGAATAGTGCCCAGCCAGGGTGGGGCAGAGGGCCCAGGCAGCTGCCACAGGGAAGGTCAGGCCTCCATGCACCAGTGACGGGCAACCGGGGACCATCCGGCTCTTGTGAGCCTCCCAGAAATTCAGCTCCTCAGCTGAGGAAACCATGTTTCCACTGGAAACTTCTTAAAAACACTGATTTGTTACTATGTATTAATCAAGAACCTCCGGGAGAGGCACGGACACTAAAACGTCTCCCCACCCCCCAAAAGAGAGGTGCCGTTTGTTGGGTTGACCAACTGAAGGTTCAGGGTTCAGATGTTGGGGCCAGGACAGGCACAGGGACCAGCGTCCACCCACTTCTCCCCTTCTGCCCGTGTCTTGGTACCGTTTTCTTCTGCACTGGGTTTTAGGAAGGATCTCTGCAGGGGTGACAGGGATGACCACTAGCCATACTTGAGGACTGTTTCTACCAGGCCAGAGAGTCCAGCCATACACCGGACTTGCCCTTCCCAGCCCTGGCCCATATCCTGGGACCAGGTGTCACAGGCCTGGCTGTGCCGCGTGCACATGCAGTAGCCAGCACGTGGTCCCAGGCCCGGGCCCCTAATCACCACTCAGCCCACACAGCTGCAGATGCAAAGCTGGGGTGTTGTTCCAGAAGGGGGAAGTGAGTGCCCAGAAGGAAAGATGGTCAGTGTCTAAGACCAGAAGAAAGCAAGGGCGACCTGTTCCTTTGTGCAGCTTGGACAGGAGCCCAAGGCTTTGCACAGATCATCAGGAGCAGTGTCCCTGGTGTCTGTCACCAGCAAGGTCTTCTAGTAGATACCTCACAGTTTCCAAAGACTGACCAGTCCCAACCAGGGGTAGGAGCGTTGGGTCAGCTCCCTGGGTTTCATCTGCTGCTTTCCATAGTAGATTCTCCCCTGACCCACCTCCCTCTCTCTATCTCCCTCTCTCTCTCTCTCTCACACACACACACACACAAACGTTTAAATATGTACAATGTGCTTGTTCATCTGAAAACAAGGATGCGGTGGCAGCCTGAGGGTTTCTCGAACATGACTGAAGTGTGGTTGAGTGATTCTCGAGGATGCGGCGATTTGCACTGTGTGACCATAAGTAGACGCTCGGGGCAGTTCTCTCTCCCCAGTCCTACGGGCTCAGCTGTCTCCGTGGAGATCCGAGCTCCGGGCAGCGAGGTAGGACTCTGTACTGCACTGCTTCTGCCAGATACACATCCCTCACATGGAGAGCCGATTCTGACCAGGTGAACGCATCATTCTGACCAGGTGAACGCATCTCCCTGTGATGATGCACAGCGTCCTGCAGCACCAAGTTAGCCCATGGACCCCCGGAGCTCCAGGGGCACAGAGGGGGACGCCAGGGACCTCAGCACCTGCTGCCCTCTGCTGGGCAACCTTCCCTGCCTGGCCGGTGAAGCCTCGGTCTCCTCATCTTCAGTGACTGAGATAAAGTTCCCAAGGCTAGGGGTTACGATAACAAAAGGAGATAAAATCCACGTAACAGAAACATCATAACAATAACACTGTAAAATCACACACACAGCATGGTGCCGAGAGAATCCAGGACTCTTCAGTCCCTGGTGTGAGAATGAAGTGAACAGGTTATGATTTCAAGCAACCGAGACGGAATAGTGCTCTAGTCTACTTTTCAGACCTGAATCTCTTTTAAAGGCTGGGTGTTCAGTTAAGAGAGCAAGCAGTTTTTCTGATCCTTGTGGTAATTCATCTGCATGGGCTGCAGCTTCTCTGTCTGTGAAATCAGATTCAAATAAGACTCGGGGCTCTCAGCAAAGCATGTCAGGAGCTTTGGTTTCCATGCATTGCGAGCACAGGCCAGATGCTTTCGAGCCAAAGTGGACCTGAAAGTTGGGCCCAGTGATGATTTGCCAGAGGCTGAGGCTGCTCAAGTATTAAAATTCCATTTCTTTTAGTACCTTCATCTTATGTAGTCAGGTGTGAATGGGTGGGAGGTCAGAGATTTGCATGTCAGTACCATCCTTTCTTTTATTCAGCAAAGGTGCACTTGAGCTTGCTCTGTCCCTAAATCTGTGCTAGCCTCAAAAGTTATATTTTTGTTGGAAGAAGAGAATAAAAGTATATAACATAAAAATAATCACAAATGACGTACAATAAGGAGAAAGGAAAGCAAGGGAAACAGATATTACTAATGGGAAAAAGCTTCATTTTCAAATGTGATGGACTCTAGAGTAAAAAGCATCTCACCATCAGAAGGGAGAGACAGAGCATTCCACACAGAAGGGGCAGCAAGTGCAAAGGTCCTAAGTTACCAGGACCCAGGTGTATTTGAGAACCAAGTGGCAAGCCCAGAAACGCCGTGAGAGATGGGAAGGAAGCAGCATGGGAAATGGCGGAGGGAGGAGGGGCTGGGTCGCCCAGGCCGCATCGACTGTGCTCAGGAGCCTGTATTCTGTATTCTCATGAAGACACTGGCACAGGCCTAGCCAGATGTGAATCGTGAATTAAAGTGACCCGCGCCACTGCAGAGGAACAGAATGGAGGAGCTGGAGTGGAATCAGCCTGGCAGGGAAGCTGCTGGAGAGGGCAGAGAAGAGGTACTCCAGCCTTGACCTGCAGTGCGCTGTGATCCTCAGGGTTCTCCAGGGCAGCAGAACCCACAGGAGGTACCATCATGGAAAGGGGATTCATTGGATTGGCTCACATGACCAGAAGCTGGATCGTCCACAGTGGCCTCTGCAGCTGGAGAGCTGGAAGAACCAGCAGCTGCGCAGCCCAAGAGGAGGAAGCCCCAGAACAAGAGGGATCAGCAGTGCTACCTAGTCCAAGACCAAGGCTTCTGGAAACTCCCTGGAGAATCCCTGGCAGAGTCCACGTTGGAAGAGTGAAGAAGCGAGAATCGATATCCTCAGATGATGGAAGCAGCGATCAAGAACCTGTTCAAGAGGAGCAGACCTGCACCTGCACCTGCATCTGCTTCCTTGTTCTCCCAGCTTTTATTCCATCCAAGCCACCAGCCTCTTGGGCAGTGCTGCCCACGCCTAGGAAGGGGCTCCACTCCAGTTCGCTGTCCCACATGCCAGTCATTCCTAGACCCGCCCTCATGGACACACCAGAAGCCTCTTAATCATGGCACCTCTTAATCCAACCAAGCTGACAGTTCACATTAACCATTACAGTGACTTACTCCCATTCCTAATGAAGTCCTTGGGACTCAGGTGCACATCCGTAACATGAACAAGAGGACGGCGATCTCGAAGGACCCGCCTGCGGTCTCATTTTATTCTGGCTCACAAACGCCTCTGAGCCAGCCCACCCTCTCATTAAGCACGCGGATGCTGATAGGATGCCCTGATTTGCTGTGACTAGCTTTCTAGCCAGATCCTGAGGTGGAGATGCAGAAGATTAGCAGCCAAGGAAATAAGAAATCAGCACAGATCTTAACAGAGAACCACAGGAGCCGGCTGGTCCTGAAATGCGGTACCTTCTCTAGTTCACACCTGGGGTGGCTTCCAAACCATCCATTCGGTTTACACACAAGCCAGTTAGTTTTCCATTCCAAATCTCAGCCCTAAATTTCACGAACCTGCGTCATGAATGGGAAGTTTTACTCCGTAGCGTCCAGGCTGAGGGTTCCTATGACATGCAAAGGATGAAGCAGCGTCACAATGAAAGTCTTGGTAAACGAGGTGTTAGAAAGAGAAGATTCCCCACACCCTCCACTGTCTCTCTTGCTGGTATTCAGAGAAAAATGGTGAAATAATCAAGAAAGAAGCCGGAATGCCACACTGCGAGGACAAAGCGCACCCGCACTGCCTAGGAGCCTGGGCCACGGGCTGGCCGGTGCTGGCCCCGCTGTGTGGTCTGCAAAGGTCCTTTGCAGCCAGTGTCCAGAGGAGGAGGCACGGCCTGCTTGGGCCCCTCCAGGAGCTTGTCTGCCCTGGGAAGCGGCGTTGTCCACGGGAGGACTGGGGAGCCTTATAGTTGCAGCGTCTGCGAAGCACATACGGAGTCTCAGGAAAGAGTGAGGACTCTTGCTGTTTGTCTTGTTTTTTTTTCCACGTACAACTCTGTGTGTGTGTGTGGCTCTTGGAGCTCTGCGCAATCTCCTGAGACTGGCCAGGTGCCTGTGCTCCCCACCCCTACACACACACTTATTCTGGGGATTAAACCAGGGGCATTTTCCCACTGAGTGCCTCCGCTGTCTTTTCACTTTTTATTTGACACAGGGCCTGGCTAAGTTGCTGAGGCTGCCTGGCACCAGCGCTCCTCCTGCCTCAGCCTCCAGAGTTGCTGGGATGACAGGTGTGGCCACGGTCCCTGGCCCTCTTCTCTCTGGTGTGGTCATTTTCCTGGGACGTGGTTCCTTGAGCAGAGACCTTTTTATATCACTTTGTTGTTGCAGAATTAACAGACCACCCATGAGTTGCTGAAGCATGTTTGGGTACATGTGTAAAGCTGGAATTGTTTTTAGAAAAACAGCAAGTTAAAAATTTGATTAGATGTCTATATTTTATTTTTAAAAGTCAATTTCAGGTCTGCAGGGTGGCATGAGTTAATCGATACGCATTTGTTGCTCGTTGTGAGGAATCATGGTGACTCAGTGGACAGCAGTGAATGAGGAGAGGAGACTCTGCTGCAGAGGGTCTGCAACAAAAGACCAGGCAAGGAAAGAAGTGGCAGGGGGCCTGGCATGGGGCCCAGAGGGCCACACTGGGGTGGCGGAAGGTCCTCTTAAGGCACCTGAGGGCAGGGTAGTTACTAGCTGGAGTCGGAGGAGAGTGGCCTAGGCAGGGAGGTGCCCCAAGGCTCCCAGCGCTCGTTCTGAAGTTGCTGAGCAGGAGCAGCCTGGCTGGAGAGGAGGAGGAAGGGAAGAGGGCGGTCAGCAGGAACCCGGCCTCCCTGGACAGGCCCCAGCCAGACCCTCTGCGGCTCGAGATTGTTTTCCCCAGAAGTTATGACAAGACCTCTGTGGAGACCAGCACTGCCCTGGAGAGCAGGTGATTTCAGATGAAGGATGGGAGCCAAACTGTGGACAGGGAGGGAGGGCGGCCAGGCCAGGGTCACCAGGAGCGTCTTTTCTCAGGTGGTGACACTTGAGCCCCAACCGAGTGGCACAAGAGCCCGTGGCGAGGAGATGTGAAGAGAGGCCTTTGGAGCCGAGGATTAGCTGTGCAGAGCCCAGGAGGCAGAGGACACTGGCTGCAGCCTCCCAGGACAAGGCCTTTCTCTGCCTCACCGGGCAGCTGGTGCCTCGGGGCCAGGCCCACTCCTGTCTGCCCGCCCACTGCCTGGGGCACTGTCCGTGACCACCGTGAGGTTCCACGAAGCCTGCTGAACGAGGGCATCCCCAGCTCCACACATCCGCCAGCATGCACACACCATCAGCACTCCCGAGAAGCTGAATTCTGGGATTCAGTGGCCAGTCAGCAACTTAACAGCCCAATGAAAACACGAAGAGGAGTCAGAGTAGCCACTGGGCTTGTGAGGGTGGCCGGAGTCCAGACCACGGTCAGACAGACGAAGACAGCGCAAGGCAAGCCGTCCAGCCTCACAGAGTGGCAGGCAGGGCCCAGGAGTGGGGCCCTGTCCCGGCCCCACCCACCAGCTACCAGGAGCACCTCAGCCGCGACATCCACGATGTCTCCAGACGTTGCCTGGGCCCAGTCCAGGCCACAGGTGTAAAAGTATCAATGCCACGTCACTTTGCAAAGTGACAGAAGCTGACTTTGTATCACCCAGAGGGGTTTAAGTTGATTTGTGTGCAAAGTTTTCCCAACAGGCTTGATCAGTATACCCCCTGGGCTGAAATGCTGTCTGTCGCATGTGCGTTCCTAGCAGCAGAAAACAGACATACTTAATTTTTCATTATTTTTGATGATTTGTATTCTTACATCCATTGGTGTAAGAGAGACTAGTTTCCAAGTTTTTCTTTATAAATATGTAATGTAATTGTAGGGTAAAGCTCCTTTATCATCCTGATGGGGACAAGACTAATGCTCATCTCGTATATTGATTTTTGTCAGGATGTTGTTCTATTTTTTAAATAGTTCGTGGTGGGAGGGAGGAGAGAAAGGTTTGATTTGCAGCACTGAGATGTGTGGAATAACACACTCCCACTTCATCAAGCTGTAGCCCACAACTTTCTTATACACTTTTAATAATTTTAAAAAATAGCTTTATTGGTTTTCTTCTGATGTTAAATATTCAGAGAATACAGGCGAGTATACAAAAGGAAATTAAAATCATCCATAATCCTGCAGTCTGAGGAGGACTTGCATCTTACTCTCTGAGAGAGTCACTGATTCTTTCCTTACGCTGTGTGCCCGGCACTGTGCTGGGCTGGGGGCTCAGGTGAATGGCAAGAAGCAGGGGCAGCCCTCGGAGGAAACTGCCACGTGGACAGTCCCATTGCCTCCTGCCTCTGCCACCCGATGCACCTGGACGCTTGGTCACGTAAGGAGCGCTCCGACTGGGAACCACCTGCTGCGTGAGGCAGTCCTGAGGCGCATTACCTGGGGGTGGAGGTACCTTACTGCCGGCTAGGCGTCTAGAGCTCTTCCTGGCTGGGCTGGGGGCATGCCTCCCTCGGCGCCTGGCTACGCTGTCCCCCTCATGCCCTTCCCAAGCACAGAGCCTGAACTCACGGCTTGGACAGCAGCCTCCTTCTCAGGCATTTGTGCAGGTTCCAGACAGGAAGTGGGGAAGAGGTGGAGACTCAAGGGCGGGCTTCCTTAGGCCTGAGAAGGGTCTCGCAGGGGTGCCCGTTTACCCCTCGCTGGTGGGAACAGTCACAGGAGCAGCAAGAGGCCAGCCGTGGAAAGCATGGCACGAAGGCGTGCTGTGTCCTTGCACTAATGGACTCTTTTCTTCCATAGGTACTGTTTCTAGGGATGCAGTTGCCAGGTGGTATATGTGCAAGCTTTTAAACTCTGATAAGTACAGCGTGCCTGTCACAGACTTTACCTTCCTTTAGAGCCTCACCAACAGGAAGTGCACCAACAGGAAGTTCAGCTTCCTCTCCCCCACCCTTGCCAGCAATGGATAGTATCAATCCTCTAATTTTTTTAAACTTTGCAGGCAGCAGAGGGTCTCTGGATAAGTGATTTTAAATGTGTTCAGTAGCGAATCTGCACATTCATATCTCCCTTGTGTGAGCTCAGCTGCCTGTGGCCAGCCAGGGTCTGACCACTCTGAGAGGGCGAGGAAGAGCTGAGATACTTCATGGAGAGGGAGGAAGCAAGCACACTCACGTCGGTTTTATGGAGGCACATTGTCGCAACTCCTGCTGTTTCCTGGGTTATTGTTGATCTCTGGGAGAACTTAATTTACCAGTGACACTTTATCTCAGGCGTGTGAAGGAGAATCGTGGAGCTCAGTACGGCAGCAGTTCCAGGCATCCTATGGGCATATTGGGGCATTTCCCTCACGGATGAGAGGAGACAGGCTCCTAAAGAGCTGGCGTGCTCCACTCTCCTTGCGTCTGCATGGGTTTGATCCTTCTCCTGGGCTTGCTCCCCTTTCTATCTTGTTGCTCACCTGTTACTTCTTGTCTGAGGACCCGCATTGGTGTCTTCAGACGTCCTACGTATGTGGTCTCAAGGCATCATAGCCTCTACTCGGGCGTTCCATCTAGAACAGAAAGAACATATTTGGCACGAGGGTAGCCATGCTGTTTGCATGGGTAGGCAGCGCTGCAGCCTGGCATGGGTGGGTGGCGTTAATGGGTGGATCCAGCGTTTTGTGGGAAGCTCGGGGGGACCTTGCAGGTGTCCTTAGCACACTTCTTGACTGTTAGCAAGCCTTGTCTCCTGGGAGCTGGTTATGGCACACGTCCCTGGGTCCCTCCTGGAGGTGCTTATTCAGTGGGTCTGGGGTGGAGTCTGAGTCTCCTTTTCAGTGAGTCTCCTTCAGGTGGTGCTGACATGACACAACCCGTCCATACCTCATCCTCATTAGGTTCAGCTCCTGACTTCAGGGTGCACGTGGATCGCTGGTATCATGCTCAGGTGCAGAACTGGCCCATTGGGTCTGCTGCCAGGCCTGGAACCCAGCTTCTCTTTCAAGCTTCCAGGCGATGTCCCTTGTTCATTAACCAAATCTGAGTGTCCAGGTCTTCAGAGTTGGATAGTGAAGTGAGATTGATTGGCCATGTTGACTCAGAACCAACTTCTTGATGACAGGGTTTCCCACTCATTGTCCCATAGACAAAGCCAGACAAGAGCATGGTTCTACTGAGAAGCTTTTCCTAAACGCGCTTCATGAGAGTTTGGGGAGCAGTATGGCGTCTCTTCTCTGGAGAGCCCTCTGGCCACGTGAGCTCAGGCAAAAAGCCACCGCTTTATGCCACAGAGGCCACACAGGGACTCCTGTTTGACTCATTGGCTCTCCTCCTACCCCAAACGATCCTTGTTTCTAAGGTACACCTGCTCGCATTGGCTCTTTACCCTAGATGGGGCAGAGCACACAGACGAATCAGCAGTGGATCCTGCTTTCTTAGACCTGACATTCTGATGAAAGAAACAGGATGGTACATGGCCACCACTGCAGAAGTCAGAGCTTCCCTTGCTTCCTGCTCCCTGAAGGGGCAAGTCCCCACTTCAAACAGAAACCTCGGAGGCTTCTGTGTGGCGTTGTTACAACTCGACTCCTTCATCAGCTGCAGCTGGCTTCTGTGTGGCCTTATTGCAACCCGGCTCCTTCATCAGCTGCAGCTGGCTTCTGTGTGGCCTTGTTGCAACCCGGCTCCTTCATCAGCTGCAGCTGGCTTCTGTGTGGTGCTGTTACAACCTGGCTCCTTCATCAGCTGCAGCTGACTTCTGTATAGCCTTGTTACAACCTGGCTCCTTCATCAGCTGGCCTGCAGGTGCCACACACCAGGCTCTGCACCACACAGCTCAAAGACCAGGGAGAGAACACACCTGGGGAACTACAGCTCCTCCACCCCTGGATTTTGGAGGACTTCAGTTAGTGGCCTAGGATGGACAGCTGTAGATTTCTGCATTGCAAGTGATGTGCCGAAGGGGGTCTTGCCTAGATTCTAGTTTCCCAATTCCTGCTCCACAGCTGCTGTGGGGGATATATCACTCTAGTGATGCTAGTAAGGTGAGTGGCATGTTGTGCACCTGCAGGATGGTGCTGTCTGCTGTTACTAAGATCATGAGGGAACTGCTTGATAGAACAGAGCAACGGAGAAGAAAAGGAGCCGTGAAGCGCAGAGAGGCTTTGAAAGGGGCCGAGACATCGCTCAGCTTGGGCTGGCACGCGACTGGGACTCTTCCCCGTGGCCAGTACTGCACCCGCTATGACCCATCCCTTCAATGTGACCGATCCTTTGCCAGCCCAGCTGCAGTCCTCCCTGAGTTACAGAGTTAGCCGTGCCCGCCTCTGCGGTTCATTGTTGGGCAGGCACAACCTTCTCTTTCCTGATGAGTGAGTTGGGAAATGTCCAGGTGACCGTGGTTTTGAGACAGGACATCCTAACGTTCAGGGAGGAGCATGGCATGAGCTGGCAACTTTACGTCATGACCAAATAGCCCTGTCTCCAATTTCAGAGGAATGAAAGGGGCACAGGGCAGATCTTGGTTCCTCCCGCTTCTGCATGGTGGGACAGTTTCAGAGAACCCCAGTGACAGACCCTCATGGATCTGAAACCTGGGTCAAGGGTTTTCAGGGCTGGAGAGAATGATGAAGATGGAGGTTGCTTAGGTCCGATCGAGGGATGGAGGGACAGTGACATAGATGTCTTATTCTCAGGATGACGCCCGGGGTCTTGGCTCTCACCAGCTCTGTGTTGGTGGCAGTTGGCTTACTCTCTGATCTCCATCTATCTCCTTGCTCCCGGGTGGTTATAACAATAGCATCCATGTTACGGAGAGCTTCAGAGTATTAAGTGGCATGACATTTAGTGGATGGTAGTTATGGTGCAGGGTAGTGTGATGGTGGTATGTCACTCAGGCCTTGTACTTATGGGACATTCCTGCGGAGTAAGAAATCCAAACTTCCTTAGGCATGAGTAAGTATTTTTGTAAGATACTGTCATTTAACATTTATGTGAGGATAAAGGGAAGAATAAATAAATATTAACTAGCAGTCTTCTACATAAAACCTTAAAGCTGCACAAAAGAGATGCCATCATAAGATCTGACCCCTCCTTTCCTGACCAGTGAGATGTCCACTGCCCCATGCTGCTCTAGGGCTCGTACCACGTGAAGACCTCATTTTCAGTGTTTGTAGAACCGGGAATGCGGAACACATGCCGTGCTTCGAGCTTTAGAATCGTTTTCAAGACGTCTTGGTCTTGCTGGGTTCCGGTCCCATACCAGCCCTGCAGTGAAGTGCTGAGCGGGCCACACATGCAGCATGGCACTTGATCCGTTTGCAGCTCAACATCCTGCAGGCGGTCGGGAGCGACTGGGCTCCTCCTCAGTGATCCCGGTCATTGTGGAACTGTAAAATTCAGGTAGGGCAGCACGGCACCTGGGACTTGGTGCGAGTCTGTGGGAGGAGCAGCACCTGGGTGTCCTTCCACCAGGAGGTTTATTGCCCTGGTGCGCGAGGGATGCATCGGCAGCAGCTCTGCTCCCGCCTTTGATGGCCTTAGACTCCCTTCTCCCTATGATTCCTGGTCCACAGGAGGGCGTGTAATTGGGATCGCTTGCTTTTTGTCCCTGTTCCTGATGATGGCCATCGTAGACAGCACGTGTCAAGGGCTGACGGAGGACCAGGGACTGTTTTCAGGGCTTTTCAGTGTTCGGCTGCTTCTCAATGACATCAGGGCCAGTTTTGCCACTGTCCTCCCTTCCTCACCCGGACCCGCCCTTCGGCTTCCCTACCCATCTACGCTGAGGGTGCTGATGCTGGGGGTGTTGAATGTTCCCCCATCCTCACTGCGGCACTGAGAGGAGACGGCTTCACCACTGGGCAGCCAAGACCAGGTTAGGTTGCTCAAGGTCTGCCGGTGGTCCCGACAGGAGTGGGCTTGAGCTTCAGAAACCTGGCCCTCACTCACCTGCTGCCCTCTAGATTGGCCGCAGTGGATTTGTGTTGGCCCTAGGAGTCCACACGGGGTGTCACTGTCCCAGGAACAGTGCCGCATCTTAGAATCAGCAGGCTGGAGGTTATCAGGGTCCTGAGAAGGGTCTTCATGGGTCCCAAAAAGCATCTCCAACAGTTAAGAGAGCTGTTTGAAGATGCCTTCCAGTTAACACAGAATCAAGAACTTTGAGGTCCCCAGCCACCTTGCACTCTGATGCGCTCTCTTGAGCGTGTGGAGGAGGTCTTAGGTAGACACAACCCTGGGGGCCCGACCTGCTCCCGGGGAGCACTGTCCTTTCTGCCCATTGTGACAGAACTGTCACCAGAAAGCACTGTCCTGGAGCAGCATGGGTGTGAACAGGACCGCCAGCTTCTGTTCCCTGGCGAACCCAGCATTTGGGCAACATGCCTGGCCACAGGGCAAGCCACCCGCCGTTCATCTCTAGGAGGCAGGCTGAAGCATGAGGCTGCATCCATCGCTCAGATGGTCACGGGAGGCCGTCAGCTCTGCGTCTGCAAGGAGACAGCTGAGCGCAAGTCATCATGGCTGGCACCACAGCTCCGCACACACGCCCCATGTCATCTGGACCAGATTTACCCACAATACGATGGGAAAACTGAGACCAAAGTCTAATGTCTTCTCTGATGTGCGGATGCTCCTGCACAATAGGAGGGAGGCCAGGGAAGGTGCTCCTGCAGGACAGTGGGAGGCCAGGGAAGGTGCTCCTTCAGGACACGGGGAGACCAGGGAAAGTGCTCCTTCAGGACACAGGGAGACCAGGGAAGGTGCTCCTGCAGGACAGTGGGAGGCCAGGGAAGGTGCTCCTGCAGGACAGTGGGGAGACCAGGGAAGGTGCTCCTGCAGGACAGGGGGAGACCAGGGAAGGTGCTCCTGCAGGACAGGGGGAGACCAGGGAAGGTGCTCCTGCAGGACAGTGGGGAGACCAGGGAAGGTGCTCCTGCAGGACAGGGGGAGACCAGGGAAGGTGCCCCTGCAGGACAGTGGGAGGCCAGGGAAGGTGCCCCTGCAGGACAGTGGGGAGACCAGGGAAGGTGCCCCTGCAGGACAGTGGGAGGCCAGGGAAGGTGCCCCTGCAGGACAGTGGGGAGACCAGGGAAGGTGCTCCTGCAGGACAGTGGGAGGCCAGGGAAGGTGCTCCTACAGGACAGTGGGGAGGCCAGGGAAGGTGCTCCTGCAGGACAGGGGAGACCAGGGAAGAACCGCGTTACTTTGGATTAGGTGGAGGGAGGGGAGTGGGGATGGGGTAGGAAGGATAGTAGAATGAATCAGGTGTTATTATCCTAAGTACACGTACGACCATGTGACTGGTGGGATTCTACATCACGTACAACCAGAATGAAAAGCCAGGCTCCACCGCACGGGACATATCAAAGTGCATTGTACTGTGCTCCACGTCCAGCAGCTGGCTGAAACTTAGCCTGGCAGGATAAAGCACTGGTGAGAGAGTGACGACCACTGGGGCTGTGCTCCTTTGCTCGTGAGCTATCAGCCAGCACAAAACCCTTCAGAGAAGGCTTTGGAGCTCTCTAGTAAAACACAGCTTCCCCTGCAACCCAGCAACCTTGTTAGTAATCGCACACCCACAGCAGATTGTGTAGCACCTTTATTAGCCACGTCCAAAACCAAAACTTCCCAGGTGTCCATCCGCAGGACAGTGTGTCAATGCAACGCTCGAGCCAGGAGAACCACACAGGAAGGACAGATTCGAGTGCATCGGAGAGTACAGAGCACTCAGAAGCCAAGGCAGGAGCACGTTTCGCCCTGCAATCCCATTGACGTAGAATAGGCAGAAACAATCCCTAGAGCCAATGTCAGCAAAGCCTCTGCCTCTGGGGACACCGGTGACTGGCAGGGGTACAGAGGAACTTCTGGAGGGTGAACACGTTGTCAGTGTTGATCTGCACGTTGCTTTTTGTACGTGCACTCGTACAAACATCCTTGAAGGTGAGATGTAAGGTGACAGATTTTACTACGTACTTGTTACACCTCAACAATTTGAAATGACTGAGATGATCTAGCAGAAGAGATCTGTTAACAAATGCGGGACATACCCAAGGAAACAGGGCCTTTATATGGAAGCTTTCTGAATAGCAGTTTCTTTGTGACCACGTGACATGAACGTGGGGCGTAGTGATGGAGATGTGACACATCCATTGAATGTGACTCATGCACATTTTACGTTTCAGTTTTTAAAACAGCTGTGACCAGATCTTTCTGAATGAGGTGACGGTGCTGTGACTCAGGATGACATGATGGGCGCCTGGGATTTTCGTTAGGTATTTCAGCCAGCCAGGCATGATGTCGAGTGGGCAGATGTCGACCCTCAGGAAGGAAGCGGAGCCTGAGACTTAGTCTGAAGCACGCATCGCAGGGGGCAGGGCAGCATCCGGTGGGTGAAGGGAGTCAGCCTCTGTGGGAACAGCCAGAGGTCCCAATGGACCACACCTCAGGAGGGTGTTGCTTATGGGGGCCTGGACTCCTCACTGAGATCTGGACTGGAAAGACGAGGGGGGGATCTATGGTTCCTGAGTATGAAAGAGATCAGACAAGGATATCCAGAGCAAACACAGAGAGAAGGCACTATCTGCAGACCCAGAACACTGGGAGTGGATGAGAGGCAGGCCTCGAGGAGGTAAGGTCAGGGAGGAAGGCACTGGTTGGAGGAGGCAGAACACCCATGGAGGTTAGGAATGCAAACGCCGCAGTTTGAATTTCATTCAGCAGCATTTTCGTGTGTGGATGTGGGAAGGGAGCCGCTGATGGGTCCTTGCCAGCGTCTCCCTGGGCCCTGCTCAGTGGAGCTGCAGGGGCTGAGATGGGCACAGACGGCACCAAGACCCTGAGCGTGAGCCCTGTGTCCTGGGCTGGTGTGCGAGAGCAGCCCCTGGAGAGGAAGCAGCTCCGCCCGGCTGTGGCAGGCCTGCGATGCTGCTTGGCTGGAGGCCCCATGCTTTTCAGTGAGGGAGGCTCAGCAGGTGCAGGTGCAGAGAAAACGGCAAGAGCCCTCCATTCTCTGGCCTAGAATTGGAAGTGACTGGAGAGCTTTCATGGAGTCTGGGCTCTGCATGCCCAAGTCTCCGCCACGACTGACTTCCACCTTTCTCTTCACCCCTGAAGGATCTCCTTCGTGAATGGCCGACAGGAGCCCATGTGAGGCTCCTGCTGAGGGCCTAGGCCCTGAGGAGTGGGCTGCCCTTCACCCCTTGCCTGCTGACCAGGAAACCTGATGGAACCACTCTGTTTTAATGGCAGCCTGACCCTTGCTCCTGCCCCCGGCTCCAGGAACAAACAGACAGTTCCATCCGGGGTCACAGTTACGGTGCAGGAAGACCGCAGCTGGCAAGGAGGCCAGCTTCCCCTTCGTGGCTGGAGCATTGACTGCTGCTGTCCCTTGAAGCCCAGAGCTGCAGGCCTGGCCAGCTGGGCTTGCTGAGAACCATCTGGGTTCACCTTCAGCACTGGGGCCTCAGTCGTGCATCCTCTCCTCCCCCAGCGGCTGCAGAGATGCCTCCTGATGTGCCCATGTGCATTTTAAGTGCTTCAAAAATACATCCGAGACAATTATTTTGATAGCGATGTTTCCCGGCCTGCGTTGCACACTATATAAACTTCCAATTAGGACTGTTTATCTCTCCCTCCACCGTGCCCTGAAGCAAGGCCCATTTAAGACATCTAATTATATCTGCTCGTTTGCTGGAGTGAAGGACAGTTTTAAGCTTCTCACCAGGCCTGCTTCTCATGTCTGGAGGATTTGTGGTGGCGGCCTTTGCTTATGTCCATGTTTGGGTTTTTTTTTCGTTTCTCTGAGGGCCCTAAAATGATCGGAACCCTCTTTTTAAACACGTGTTTGCAGTCACTGCCCAGGAGCCTAGGCAGATTCCTCTGCACACAGCCCCGTCCTGGCGTCCCCAAGGCCCCTGTGCCCTCGGTTCTCGTTGCTTTGCTCTCTGGGATGACTTCCCCCACCTGGCCTGGCTGAGACATCACGGCTCCTTCTAATGCAGAGTTAGCAGACATGGAAGAAGATGCTCCTGAGGGAACACGTGCCGCCTCACTGCTGCCCATTCCACAGTGCAGAGGCTGGCGGTTCCGGGCCCGCGTGAGGCCCTCCACCTGCCACAGGCGTGGGCTCAGGTGCAGAGGTCTATGGCTCGTGTTCGTGTCAACCTGAAGGAGTTGTGAGTCCAGGAAGGAGGTGAGAGTGAAGTGCTGAGGACTCTGGGAGGCGCCCATGGCTGCTGTGCTGCTGGAGCCCAGGCTGGGAGGACTGTGTCGCCCGCTGCCTGGGGGCGGCTGCTTGTCCAGCGAGCCACGATTCCTGGTGTCTGTTCTCACGCAGCCCACGTTCTTAATGGTGTCTCTTCTCCATGCCTCACCCAGACTTTTCCCCCCTCTGCTCTCCATGCTAATGTCTCCCTGTCCTGTTTTTCAAATTAAATATCATATTTAAAATATTAATACCCCTTGCTCTTTGATTCTTTGTTTATTCATCTTATGCAAAACGCAGCAGAGAGATCTCCGTCTGTATTAAATGCTACTCTGAGGGCAGATTCAATGACTTATTAATGACTGTGTCATGATACGGGGGAGCCAGGGCTTTATGTAATCACACAATTCTTATTCAAAATGCTCTTCTAGTACTGCTCGGTAGGGAGAAAATGAAATATGCCTATCTTTTCAAAGAAAAAAGGACGAGCTTTGTGAAGATCGTTGCAGCAATAGCTAAGTATTGAAACTAGGCCAAGTCACTTTGGTCTCTAAGGAAGCGGCTCCCGTCTGGGCCTGTTTGGGTATGTGAACTTCTGCTGGCTTTATTGGAGTGGAAACCACATGCCACAGTTTTCAGCTCCGCGGATCGTCACCCAGGGCATGACCGTGGCTGTGGTGAAGTGGGCATGTTTCTAGGGGCTGGATCACAGTTCCAGGCCAGTCCTCCTGCACGGTCTCTGCTCGGTGATGACCCAGAGGCACTGCTCACACACACTCCTCGTGAGGCATGCTGCATCTGGACGCTCGCCCTCTCCGCATGGCCAGTGTGACCAGGAGCCCAGGGTGTGGGCAGTGTGGGCCTTCTCATGGACTGGGTGGACGCCGTGCGGGCTTCTCTGTGTTGAGTGCCTGTGGTCCTGTCTTAAGTCTTCCCTTGCCTCAAGGTCAGGAGCGTGGTCTCTGCCGGTGCTTTCTGGACCTTGCTGCCTGACCTTGACACTTACTCTACACTCACTGGAAGCTTATCCTGGTGGTAGGGTGAGAGCCCCAGAAGCCACTGGGCACTCTTAGGAGAGGCTGGGCATGAGCTGGTTTATATTTCATAAAGACCGCGGTGGCTGCTGTGTAGACGGTAGGCAAAAGCTGAAGCAGGCAGCACTGAGAACCTCCCGTGGTGCCCAGCTGGGCAGCGGCAGGGCAGCAGGTGGACGGTGTCACAGAAGCTGTGCCCTGCCTGCCACGGGGAGAGAAGCCAAGGGTGCCCTGGCTCTGGACGTGAGCAGCGGAGCCTGGGGAGCAGGCCAGTGAGCACAGGCCTGGGATGGTGCTGGCTGGGGAGGTGTGACTGGCCCGCCGAGAGGCCGTGTGATGGACAGCGGCAGTCCCACCAGGAAGGGCGTGGGGACCCGGGCCCCGCGTCTCGGCTCCACGCGGGCAGGGCCCAGGTGGCCTCAGCACCTCAGCGTGTAGAATTCCCAGCACGATGGCAGTCTGATTCGACACGCTGACAATTTTGAATGACTCCCTTGAGTATTTTACACATCACTTTTCTTTCTGAGAAATTCGGCAAAGAAGAGAAAAACTTCTTAGCTGAACTTAACCCAATATTTCTTAATTATCTTTCCACCAAAGAGTTCTTGCAGGAAGACCGGGCGCCATCCTGCACACGGGTGTTGGTGACCTGGGGACTAACTCCACAGTTCTTCAGCCGCAAGCGCACTGACTCGTCACGTGTGCCTGTGCACACTCAAGTAGTGTGCAGGGGCCTCCACCCACTTACCAAAAGTAGGAGTGAAGAGGCCCCCGCTCAGTCTCTGTCTCCGCGATTTCATTCTGGTGGCAGAATGCCTTCGACTGCTCAAGGGCAGCTCCCGAGTCACCGTGACTGGGATTCAGAGGTCAGTCATCGTTACATGGTCCCCTTCACCAGTGTTGGCCGCACTGTGTGTGAACAGGTCCTACTCAGACCAGGAAGTACTCTGACCCAGGAGATGGCGTGCGAGCTCTGACAGCTTCCTAATTGCCTGACTACGCAGCGGTTGAGACCTCTTTAGTACTGGAGCGCTTCCCTCCTTTGCCTGTGAGTCGAAGGTAGATCTAATTTGCTATTTAATTGATATCTGTATTGGTGCTTTAAAAAGAGTGCCTCCCACACTGTGTTTGACTATGATTTGTGACCCTTGATCCGCATGTGGGAAATAATTTTTAAAAGAAATCACTCATGTTATTAACTACAAATAGGTACAATTGAAAATTACGGCTCTTGATGGATTCAACTCTTTTTTTCAAGACAAATTCTTTTTTCTCAAGTTTCAGTCCACCTCGCATTTCGTAGCTATAATGTTTTGCAGGTTTCATTTCACCCTGCTAAGCTTTTGTTTTTGTTTTTGCGTTCGAAGAGAATGGCACAAATAAGCCTTAGGGTCGCTGTGGACACCGCATGGTAATGACGTATGTGCAGGGATGGTGTGGGACCTGACCCACAGAGCGATGAAGACGTTTGGTTCAGACAGGGATACGGGCTTCATTCAGCTGCTGAAGAACGGTAGCTGCAGCTCGCAGTTCAGTCTCCCGCATACAGCGGTAGAGTGAGAGGCTTTAGCAACCAGAGCCGCGGAGGCAAGCTGCTGTCCGGCTTCCCCTCCCTGGCAGGTGACTGTGGGTGACGGTGTGGCAGAAGCTGCTGTGCGGCCGAGGTCAGGGTGTGAAGCGTGGTGGAGGCAGACTGAGACAGTCCCCCTACTCCGGAGCCCCTGTCGAGCCCACGCTGGGTGCTGGCCTCGCTGGTGAAGGCGCTCCTGTGCGAGGAGAGGGCATGGTGGCTGTGCTGCCTGCTCTTCAGGCCGTGCAGAATCCACCAGAACCACACCCTGCTTCAAGTCCGTGAGCAGAAGTGGCAGCTACGTCCCTGAACCGCAAACCCCTCCAGCATGAATCTTCCTCCCAATAAACACGGACTTCCTTAGAGAATCCTGGGTCAGCCCTTTAAGGAGCCACTGTGAGGAAATGCAGGGCCGATTGCGAGACCTCACCGTCGGGAGAGGCCGGCCCGGGAGAGGCCTGGGCCCTGCGTGCCTTTCCCAGGAGCCTGGGGAGGGGCTGCCGCGAGGTCACTCTAGACCACCGCGGAAGGAGCGGGACCCGGGGAGAAATGCGAGTCGCAGCAGCCGTTCTGCAGGGGTGAAGGAGGAGGAGACCCAGCATTCCGGGTGTTCAGAGGGATGGCCCTTCACCCGAGTGGGACTGGAGAACGTGATCGAGCTGCGTGGTTCTCACCGGCCACGGGGGTGAGGGCGATGTCTGCGAGAACTGGAGGAAGACGGCTTGCCAGCAGGTGGAGCCCAGGAGATGGAACAAAGCGAGGGCTGGCCAGGAGTCGATGCCCCACGGGGAAGGACCCTGCGGTTCTTAAGGACGTGTGCGGCCTGCTTGGTGGTGCCTGAGGGTTCTAGAAAGATCTCAGCAGCGCTTGCGTGGCACCGGAGCCCTGGGCTCTTTAAGACGGCGTTTCTGCAGTCATGAGAAGCGCCTCCCTGTCCACGTCAGACCCTGCACCAGCCTCTCTCCAGCACAGGTCAAAGGACGCGTCCTGGCTTCCCACCTAAGCTCCGTGGCACAGTGCTTCCTCTAGATACCCGACCAAGCGTACCGGGACGCCTCCCTCGCTGTGGTCACGTGCCCTGCAGGCGGTGCGGACGTGGGCCCCACCCCTCGGGGCTGGAAGCACCAGGCACGGCCCTCAGGTCCCGCACCGTCTTCTCTGTGGCTTCTGCCCTTGCTCCTCTGCTGCTCAGGGTCGCCCGTGGACCCAGCTGTTTAAAAAGCTCTTGGGACTCTCACCCGCACGTGGTTGGGGTTTCATGTAAGTGTCTCCACGTGGCTTTACCTCTCTTTCTGATCTCCTGTGAGCCACCGTTCACTGGTCCTGGTCAGATCGAGAGGACTCCCCAACTGCTTCTCTTCCTTTTTCCCATGAATTCCGGGCAGCTACGTACTCCATCTTGTACCTTGTGTAGACGGTTAGGCATTTTAGAAATGCCTCAGGTTGTATTAACAGCTAGACCTCGTGGCAAAATGTTCACTGGAAGATTTATTTCTGTGTAAACCAAAGGTGCTTAACCTTTAATAGCTTGTTGTGTACTGCAGCAGAACAATGAGCGTCGTAGACTCGGCACAGGGAGAGCTGCTCTGCACCGACAGCTGGCAGCAGTAGCACCAGGGTTCGCTTATCTTATGGCATTTGTCCACGTCCACCCAGACTGCAGCCAGAGCATGGAGGGAGCCCCTCAGCTGTCCAGGGCTGACCTGGGCCTAACAGGTAAGAGTGCGGAATCAGGACCAGATCAGGCTGGGGCCCGCCCTGCCCTCCGAGGCAGGAGATCACCAGCCAGCTCCACGCGGGGCCCTTCCCATGAGGAGCAGTCGCATCCGCATGTGTGGGTCTCTGTGGGTGAAGTGAGACGCTGCTGGGGTGGACTTGGCACCGCGCCCGGCACCTGGACTCAGTCAACGTGGGCTTTCGTGTCTCCAAACACATGGTGCTTAGTACTTCAGGCCTTTCAGGGTGAGTGGAAGTCGGGGCAAGGAAGCTGGTCTGTGCAGACTTGTGGGGACCTGGAAGCAGTCTTCCGGCCTCAAGTGGGGGAAAGGCCATTGGCGTCTCACTTTGAGCCACCAAGGGGCTCCTCCTCCAGCTCTCTTGTGGACGAGGCCAGTGAAGAATGCAAACCTTGTCAAAAAACACCGTGAACAGAACTTGATCAAAGCAAAGGATCTCCCTGCAAAGCTATTGATGAAGATTTAGGGTTTTTGGTTCATTTGCAGTGAAATGCACTCAGAGGAGCGTTACGGAGACTCAGGCAGGGCAGAGCCCTGCACCCTCCTTCCTGCAGGAAGTGCTTGGGGATGTTGCACCTGCCACTCAGCTGCAGCCCAGGTGAGCCCTCTCCCATGGTCAAGGGGGCGCAGGACGGGTGGAGGGCAGTCCTGCCCCATGCAAGGCAAGTGGGGGCCCAGGGAGAATCCCAGGGTGGCTGCGTTTTAAAGCATAAAACGTGCAGTCAGCTGCACACAAGCATCGTGTTCATCCCAGTCTGCTCCGAGTACCATTTAACATGTGATTGACATAAACATGTATTATGGGGTATTGTGTGTTCATATTTCATATAAACTCTTCCAAATCCAGTGTTTTGTGAGACTTTTAGTTTACCTTTATTCTGACACTGAATTTTCAATAGCATACTTAAACTGCAGTTCTGCGAAAACCATTAAGTCATATTTAAAGAAAAAAATACTTGATCCTGTTTCCATTTTAATTTACATTTAAATTACATCAAATTGAAACTAGTTCCTGAGTCCACAGCTACACTGCACGGGCCCAGCAGCCCACAAGGGTGATGTCCGCGGCGGCAGACAGCACAGGCTTCCAGGAGAGAATCTGGATCTACAGACCCAGCTCCAGGTCTGAAGCCTGTGTCACCCATTCTCTCGCTGTGTGTCTCCATAGAACTTGCTCACCTTCTCTGAGTTTTGACTCATCCCCTCTGTCCACTCCTCTAGACCCATAGTTTACTGATAATTGAATGAGGTGATGTGAAGTGAAAGGGCCCAGTGAACCGTAAATGGAAAGGCAAACACAGTGCATGTTAAATTCAATACAGAAAGAGTTAATTGTTGGGCGATTCTGAATCAGATTCTACAACATTTGTGGAAGCAGAATGAAACCGTCTCTTATTGCCAATGATGATCACAGATCCTAAAGTTAGGAGGCGGTGGGTTGGTGGCTTTTTAAAGCAGTTCTTTTTCAGACTTCCTGTTAGGAAAATCAGTGCTTTTATCTTGAGTATACGTTCTAAGACGCATTTTAAATTAAAAGCAGGCTTCGAACCTTTTAAGAAAGTTTAAGTGACTGCACAGCCACAGTGCTGGGTGTTTGCAAAAGGGGAGGTGCAGTCACTGACCCTGCCCACAGCAGGAAGGTGTAAAGGGGCTAGTCAGCCCATGCTCCGCTGGGGCTTTGAACCCTGACAAGTACAGTTTTAGGAGGAAAAGTTTACTTGGGGCTCACAGTTTCAGAGGTCTCTGTCCATAGAGAGCCAGCCCGACTCCTCAGGGCTCCAGGTGAGGCAGAACATCATGACCAAAGAGTGTGGCAGAGGGAAGCAGCCCAGATGAGGGTCAGGAGACAGAGAGACTCCGGCCAGATACAAAACGTAAGCCCCAAAGCCACGTCCCCAGGGCTGGCCTCCCTGGGCACACCCACCTGCCTCGGTTACCACTGTGTGTTCAGGCTCACACGACCTAGTCTTCTCTCTTCTGAAGGCTCTTGCCAGATCCCAGGTCTGCTCATTGTCCATGCTTTTATCTTCTGCCTACAGCCCTTAGGACATGTGGCCTGCCTCTCCACCTGTAGCTTTCTGGATTCCAAGTTTAGCTTCTCTGGAGAATCACTGACTCTTTGGTTGAATTCTTCCCCAGAAACCCCCTGTGTTAATTTCTGTTTTATGTGCCTTGAAATCTCTATCCCAACCCCATAATCCAAAACACAGCCTTGGGATCTGATGAAAATCCACCCAGGGGTCTTCATGCTAAGCAGCCACAGGAAGACAGAAATAATGTATTGAGATTATCCCTAAAATGAATACAAGGTACCAAATAATTTATAAGGACCCAAAAATATTCCCCGCCCTGGCTCTCAACCAGCTGGCTCTCAGGGCCCTGCCAGGCTGACTTCTTGTCTGGAAACACTTCCTGTTTCAACATACAGGTTGTCCACCTGTATGTGAACACACTGGACAGCTGATCACTTTCCACGTGTGAGCACCATCTCAGGTGTGCTTGGAATACAGTGGCAACAAACTCAGACATGGCTCTGCTCTGGGAGCCTGTCACCATCCAGGAGACCCGTCATGGAATAACCCTGTGAGAAGATGTAAGAGTGATGAGTAGCCATGAGGGTGGGAAAATGAGGAAGCCATGGGGATGTCTAAGAGGAAGTCATGGAGGCTTCTCTGAGGGAGCTGACCCAAACGCAGCCCTAGGAGAGGAGGTCAGGTGGGGAAGGCGCCAGAGCAGCACGGCGGCGGAGTCCGGGCAGGTATGCCTGGGGAGAAAGCAGGAGTGCAGCCCAGGTCTTAGCTCCTTCACATTGTGAACAAAAGACTCGGCAGGACAATTAGAGGAGAAAAAGTTTCTGGGTCTCATGGTTTTAGAGGTCTCAGTGCACAGATGGTGGACTACCTTGCTCTGGTGAGATGGAACATCATGGCAGCAGGGAGTGGAAGGGGAAAGCGGCCCAGGACAGGCCACGGGGAGGCAGAGAGAGCTCTGCGCTCCTCACAGGCTGCCCCAGGGACGTCTCCTCCAGCACACCCACCTGCCTGCAGCCCCTTCCTGATCCAGATGAGGTTAAGGCTCACAACCCCATCATTTCACCTCTGCGCCTGCTGGCTTTGCCTCACACCTGGGCTCCTGGGGACACTCACCTCTCAACCCAACAGCCTAGGACGACTCAGAGGGGTGGAGGCCGGAGCCCAGAGGCTGTCACAGATCCCGGCCACAGCGAGGGCCTCCCAACAGCACATTCTTCTTCCCACTGAGGTGCTCGGGATGACCTGCGTCTTCAGTGGCCCACCTTCACCCTTGCCGGCAAGCCCAGAATGAGCAGGGAGCCTTCTCCCTCCGGCTACAGAAGAGTCCCTCAGCTCGGGACCTTCCTTCTGAGCCCCTGGGACCATCCAGCAACAAGCTGGCGGAGGGACCGCACCCCTGCTGCCCCGCCTGGCCCTGGCGATGCCCACCTCCACAGATCCGGGCAGACCCAGCACAGGCGGTTCAACTTAAACCCTCTACGCGGCTCTGAGGGCGGAGAAGCCCAGGAGCTGCTCCCCTGGAAGGCAGGTCTTGGGCATTTCCTGTGTTTGTGGGTGTCACCAGAGCAGGGAGAGGTCCACGCTGGGGAGTCCTCCAGGGAGGAGGACGGCTTCCTTCTCCCACATCAGGGGACTCTGGCATCTGGTTTTGAAACCCCTGGGCTCCTCCTGCATCAGGAACGTTTCTGTGAGCTCACATCACCTCTTCTGCTTTCCTCCTGTAAGCTGACATTTCTACTCATTTTGAAACTTCGATCTCTGTTGAAACAAACTCAGGAGGTCTAGCATTTTCAGATGGTGCTGTTTCACCTTCATTCAACTTCCCACGGTCTCGCACGCAGCCCACTCGGCTTTCTGAGCCCCTCAGGAGCAAGGCGACGGAGCTCAGCTCCTTGGACTTGGGTTCTTCTCTCTGCCATTTTCCTTTTGTCCTTCTCCAAATGCTAGGCAGACAGGCCAGATGCTGGCTCTCCTTTAACCAGAGAGACTGCTGCTGTACCCGATGAACACGGATGAGCCACGAACACCCCTTCTGGATGGCAGGTTGAGTAGACGCTCAATAAGTATCAGCCACTGCCATTACCACTGCCGTAAGAATCCCATGACCTGCTGGTGAAAGCTCTCAGCTGCGCACAGACCTAGGAGACAACAGAGCACCTCACCCTCAGGGTTAGTCTGCGAGGGTCTGCTGTGCACAACGCCTGTGACCCCGCGGTAATGAAGAACAGGAGGGCCACAGCCAAGGGCCTGCATGCCACTGGGGCTAATTGCTCTTCTATAACATGGTGGTGGTGGGAGGAAATCAGAGCAGGTGCACCAGAGAAGGGGAGGGAGTGAAGTCCGACACCCTTGTGATCATGCCTGGGACAGCCAGTGCAGGACAGAGGAGGGAGGAGCCCCTTCTCCTGGGACAGCCAGTGCAGGACAGAGGAGGGAGGGGCCCCTCTTCCTGGGACAGCCAGTGCAGGACAGAGGAGGGAGGAGCTCCTCCTCCTGGGACAGCCAGTGCCAGGACAGGGGAGGGAGGGGCCCCTCCTCCTGGGACAGCCAGTGCAGGACAGAGGGGAGGGAGGGGCTCCTCCTCCTGGGACAGCCAGTGCCAGGACAGAGGAGGGAGGGGCCCTTCCTCCTGGGACAGGCAGGGTCAGGGGTGGCACCAATCTGTTTATTGGCCATAAGCCTTATGGCCTCTTAAGGTTCCCACCTCTAGACCTGGTGACTTTGAGGACTAATTGTCTGGCTAGTGACCTGGGGAGTGCTTCCTGACCCTGGCACCTGTTGCCTCTGTCTGGACAGAGTCCTCCTGCAGGAGCCTTCTAGAACCTCAGAACTTTCAGCCCATCCCCGGTGAGGGAGTTCTCCAGTGGTGGCCACTGAGGGAGAGAGGCAGCAAGGGGAGGCCCTGACAAAGGCTGTAAATTAGAGTTTGCTCACTGCAGAGGGTGAGGAAAGCGCCTCTAGGCGCAGCGCCTTGTGAGGAGCAGGCTGAAGGAGGCTTCAGGGGGTGTGACAAAGAGGCGGAATCCTCCAGGGAGCCCCTGGCTGGCTGACCATCACTTGAAAAACCGTTAGATAAGCACAGTACCTGCCTGAGCACAGAATAAGTGAACTTTTATTTTTTATTTTTGATACTGGGGATTTAACTTTGGGGTGCTCTGCCACTGAACTACATTCTTAGCCCTTTTATTTTAATTTATATTTTGAGACAGAGTCTCACTAGGTTGCTTAGGCTGACCTCAAAATTGCAATCCTCCTGCCTCAGCCTCCTGAGTTAATGGGATCACAGGCATGCATCACAGCACCTGGCAACAAATAAACTCTTTAAAAGGAAACAAATAGAAGCTTCATTTCTTTGTGCTGTGCTGGAAATATGCTTACTGGACTTGAAGTGTCCTGGCCGCACCACAGGACGGTGCCTGCCCGAGGTGGGCATCGCCTTTGTGAGACGCACTCAGGTAATATCTTACTCACAAAGAAGGCAGAGCCCTGCTAACGTGACAGAAATCTGGAACTGGGTGTTTACATTTGGCAAAACGACGGTGTCTGAAAGCACGTGGCGGATCTCTCTGCATGTACCCTGTCCTGCGTCGCGGGAGGAGGGCTGTGGCGTGGACCTCGCACGCTGTGTCTTGTCCCCAGCTCAGGCTGTCCGTAGAGCAGGACCCAGTAGCTCACTCCCAGGATTCGCTCATGGTGACATGAGGCCCACTCCGGGTGCCCAGAGGGGACGAACCTGCGTCAGGCCCTCGGGTGGCTCTCCTGACGCAGCCCCTGCAGCAGCACAGACTGTGGAGAGGAGCCCAGGGCCCTGGCGAGGTCCAGTCTGCAGTGGGAAGAGCCCTGGTCTGACGCTTGCCTAGCGCAGGGTAAGAGGAAGCGCAAGGGAGGGGTCCGGAAAGAGACTGGCCCGGAGGTTTGTCTGGCTCCTTGCCAGCTGTCCGGGTTCTGGGCCACACGTCACCCACTCCCCACGCCTGGCTGCCCCTTCAGGCCTCGGGCAGGCTGCAGCTAGGATGCGAAAGGCCGTTGGGTTCCCGGGGTGGGAAAGCCGCTGCCACCGCGGGAGGCGGGGCGAGCTCGGCGTGCGGCTTCCTGGGCTGGCAGAGGATGGAAGAGTAGGCAGCGGCCCTGAGCCCTGACGAGCATCCCGCCCGAGGGCCCGTCAGCCCTGAGTCAGGGCAAGCCCCTCATTAGGGCCAGCCGACGTTCCAAGTGAGAAGAGGGAACCTCTCTGTGGCTTCAGAGACGGGCCAGGTGCTTGAGACCGGTGTGCAGAGCAGAAGCAATCCAGGGAACCCAGCTCCAAGATGTGGCACCGAGCAGTGAGGCCGGAGAGGGGACCCATGCCCTCCAGTGGCCGTCAGGGCCTGCACTAGGTGGCTGTTTCTCAGCCTTATGGCATTATACTGTGGCACCGCCTCTTCACTTCTCCCTCCCTCCCTCCCTCTCTCTCTCTCTCTTTCCAGTGTGCTGTGCGCCTGAGGGAAAATAACAAGTCTCTCTTCGGGTTTGACCTTGCAAAAATTTAATTAAATGACAGTAATTATCAGGCCGCGATTAACTTTGAAATATCCAAAGCTTGCATACAACCCCAGAGAGTTTGTCTGAGTTTAGTTTTAATATATGCATAAACACTCTTTTTGAAAACTCAAACATTCCATTGCAATTATGCACAGTTACATTTGCATTCTGTCCAAAATGTGTTTTGACTTGATGGTTCACATCTGGCCCATATAGATCTGTGGAGTCCTGTCTCTGGCTTGGTCCAGCCTCAGGAGAGCTGCATCCCAGGCGACTGTGCTGTGTGATGGGGGTCTGGGCAGCCTGGGCTCTGCTGGGAGCTGGGCACCTGCAGGGCACAGCCTAGGTAGAGGCCCAGCCAGGTGGAGGCCCAGCCAGGCCTCTGTCCCAGGTGCTGAACACACACCGGGCGGGGTGTCCTTCTGTCCCTTCATCTATAGGACACTAAAGGCAGCCGTGTAATCAGGTGTGCTGAGGGTCCCTCCTCGGGAGTGTCCTCTCTGCAGCCCGATGCCCAGCATCCAGGCCTTGTAAGAAGCCACGCGTCCCCTTTCTCCTCTTTCAGGTGCCACAGGGTGTCAACCAGCAACTTAGCCTCCACCGTTGTTGGCAGGCCCCAAGCCCCCGCCCCTCTCCTGTGCCCGTGCCACACTCCATAGTCCAGTGCCAGCCTCCTCCCGTGTTTCCCCCAGAACAGCATGGCTTAATTCTCAGGTCTTACCTCCGTCGGCCAAATACATGCCAAAAACATTTTGGGCGCGGGACTTCTGGTTATTGCTGATTTCGAGTGACGCGTGAAGACACAAAACCAGTGCATGTTAGTGCTGTACCGAATGGCATTTGGTGCATTGTATAAAGTTCAAGTCAGGTGAAGCATCTGTCTCCTGAAATGCCTATCATTTGTTTATGGCAAGATATTCAAAACCCTTTCTTCTAGCTCTGTGAAATGTAAGACAGCATTCTGCAGAGTTACAAAGGCAATCTTTGGATCAAATGCCAGCTTCACCATAGATTCAGAAAGCCACTTGACTTCCGTGACCTTCTGTCTTTTCATTTATAAAAGATTAAAGATTGCCAGGTAATCAGGATAATGTACATTAAGAGTTTGGAACATGGCACAGCACACAATGAGCCTGATCAACACCACTCCCTATAGCTATTATTACTCATTCCACAGTTTCTGAGAAACCTGAAATATTTACATTGAGAGACAAGTCTATCTGCTGGGTAGTTTTCCCCCCGATGGCTAGAAATGCTGAATGGCTAGGAATGCTCAGGAATGCAGCATTTAGGATTCCTTGGTAGCAGTGGTAGAAACTGCTTATCTGCTTGAGCAAAAATGTATAATAAAATAAATGCATTAGCCCCACAATAAACAGACCGGAGAATCGGCTTTAAAAGGCTTGAGCAGTGCTCAGCTCAGGCCACAGGACCAGGCCTCCTCACGCCCTGCCCGTGTTGTTCACATGGCAGGTGGCTGCTCCCAGCCTTACAGACCCTCTGCATCCAGGAGAGGGACAAAGGATGTTCTCCTAGGGGCCACGGCTGCTGCCAGCCCTCAGGGCACATTTGGCAAATTATAAAAAGGGCCCCTTTCTTAAGGAAATTCAGAGTTACTGTGTGATTCATTCATCAGCGAAAATTATTGAAATGTGCACAAAGCAGCCTACGTTGAGAATGATATGTAGAATAGGTACATTTTATTCACAGAGAATCGAGAATTCAAAGGCACTGTCACACAGTGATCATCATAAAACAATTCCGACTCCCTTCAGGAGCTCACAGGGTGGTGGTTTCCCAGCTGACTCGTACCCACGAGCAGGCCTTGGATGCACGGCCTCTCTCTCGGGACTGGAGACTTCCGGGACTTTCCATTTTGATTCTGAGAAGCCAAGGTCTCGACTGGGGACCAGGACCGACTGAGGGGAGTAAGTCCCCAGCAGTCAGAATAAAAGACGGGGTTGTCTGGGAGCGCTCCCTGGGCGCCGCGGCTGGATGCAGCTCCGCGGGCTGAGACCCGCGTCCACTTGGCACCAGCTCCGGGCTCGGGGGCACTCCCGCTCACAGTCTGCGTGGCTGCCAGCCTCTCCTCCACGTGGGTCACACGCACTGAGGCGGAGCTCTGGGCCACGGAGGTGAAGCCGCGGTGTTGGAGTTTGACGTCGGCCTACTCTCTCCCTTTGGAGGAGCCGGTGTTGAGGCTGAAAGACCATGAAATCCCCGTAGCTTGGGTGCTTCTGAAGACGACTGCGTTTTCCTCGGACAGTGGGTTGACTTAGTGCCCTCAGGCGTCTGCGTGTGCTGAGTGCCGGTTGCTCGTGTTGGAGTAGCGATGTTGCTTCTGAAAACATCGCGCCAAGTCAGCGCCAGAAATAGCCCGAAGCGCGGGCCCTGGAGGGCGTGGCGCCGTCTTGCTCCAGAACTGCTGTCTAGGTCCTCCTCAGAAGCACACTTCTCATGACGCTTGGTCTCTTTATTCCTGTGCGCAGCTGGGTTCATCGGGGCAGCACCACGGGTGCAAGGATCACAGTTTGTTCCATGTCAGGCCCTGGTGCCTCCGCCCTCCCTGCCACCCACCTGTCCCCTCCCCTACTCCGCTGGCCTTCCTCCCTCTACTTACTGTTCATATACTTCGGACTTTACATCCTTCATAGGCATGCAGCAAGGTGGCGCTCACTGGTGCAGCCACGTGTGCACCCAGCACGCCGGCCCAGCTCATTCGGCTGTCCCTCCCTCACCCCCTGCCTCCACTCCACGGATTCCCACTTCCACGGTGTCCTCCTTTACCCCCTTTCATTACTCTAGATTCTGAATATGAAGGAGAATATTTGATCCTTGACTCTCTGAGTCTGGCTTATTTCACTTGGCGTGATGTTCTCCAGTTCTGTCCTTTTACCAGCAAATATCATAATGTCACTCTTCTTCAAGGCTGAGTGATACTCCATTGTGTATATGCACCACATTTTCTTTATCCGTTCATCTATTGACAGGCACCTGGGCTGCTTCCATAGCTCAGCCATCGTGAATCGTGCTGCCATAAACATTGATGTGACTATCACCATAGCGTACTGGCTTTACTTCTTCTAGAATCACACTGGGGAATGACTTCACTGGGTCATTTGGTGGTTCCATTCCTGTTCTCTTGGTGAATCTCCATACTGCTTTCCAGATTGGGCATATTGATAATCAGTCCCACCAAAAGCGTACATGTGTGCCTTTTCCCCACATGCCTACAGCATTTACTATCATTTGCATTCTTCACGATTGCCAGTCTGAATGGAGGCAGATGATATCTCTAGGTAGGTTTGCTTTGCACATCCCTGATTGGTAGGAATGTTGGACATGTTTTCGGACATTTTTTGGCCATTTGTCTTTCTTCTTTTGAGAAGTATTTGATTAGTTCTTTTGCCCATGTTGCCTAGGGCCTTGCTAAGCTGCTGAGGCTGACTTTGGACTCAGGATCCTCCTGCCTCAGCCTCCTGAGCCACTGGGACTATAGGCATGCACCACGGTGCCCGGCTGGGAGTGTTCCATGTCTCCTGATATTAACCATGTCCGGGGAGCAGCTGGCAGAGACCGTGTCCCGTTCAGTGAGCTCTCCAAGATCTCAGCCGCTTCCTGCCAGAAGCTTGTTATCTGCGCTGTCCCCCTTGTTGATTCTTGGTTTTACTTCTTCCGCTTTAGGGGTCTTGATAAGAAGAGGGTGCCTGTGCCCATATGGTGAGCTTTGCCCCGGGTTTTCTTCCTGCAGTCGCAACGTTTCTGGTTTAATTCCCAGGCCTTCAATCCACCTTGAGTTGACTTCGGTGCAGGGTAAGACGCGGGGACCTAGTTTCCTCCTGCTCCTCGGCACCATTTATTAGGAAGGCTCTTTTCTGCAAGCACGCGTGTGGGGCACCTTTGTTGGGTGTCAGCTGACTGTAACAGCCAGATTTGTTTCCTTGTCCTCTGTTCTGTTCCGCTGCTCTTCACGTCTGTTTTGGGGCTAATACCGCGCTCTTTCGTTACCATAGCTCTGTAGTAATGTGAGGTCAGGTGCTGAGATGCCTCCAGCATTGTTTTCTTATTAGGAATGTCTGGGTCTCTTCTTCTTCCAAATGCATTGTAGGACTGTTTTTCCTGGTTCTGGGAAGACTGCCCTTGGCATTTGCTGGGGATCGCAGAGTCTGTGCGGACTTGTGTAACAGCCCTGGTCTGGCTGAGAACTTGGGAGCTCTTCCCTCCTCGAAGGTCCTCTTCAGCGTCTCTCTTCAGTGTTGTGTACTTTTCACTGTAGATGTCACTGACCTCTTTGGTTAGATCTATTCCCAAGTATTCTACTTATTTCTAAGGTCACTGAGAACGGGTGGTTTTCCTGGTTTTTTTCTCAGCAGATCCATCGCTGGAGTCTAGGAATCGACCTGTGTGTGCTGGCCTTGTATCCTGCTGCGTTGCTGCATCCGTTCACTAGCTGCAGGAGTCCTGCTGCAGTTCCTGGGTCTCCTAGACACTGGATCGTGTCTGCATCGGGAGACCGTTTGACTTCTTTCCTGTTTGTGCCCCTCAGGGTCCTTTCCTCCCTGATTGCCCCAGGACTGACTGTCAGCAGCGCCAAGAGGGCGTCCTTGTCTTGTTTCTGTTTCTAGAGATGCTTTCCGGGTCCCTCCATCAGCCTGAGGGTGGCTTTGGGGTTCTCACACACAGCCTTTAGAATGTTGAGGTATTTTCCCTCCATCCTGGGTCTCCAGCTTTTTTAACATGACTGGATTTTGTCAAATGATTTTTCTGTGAGGACTGAGATAATCATGTGATTCGTGTCCTTACACACACACACAAACACACACGCGCATACACGCACGCACACTTGGCTAGTCACGTTCATTGGTTTGCATATGTGTAGCCAACCTTGCACCCCGAGATGAAACCTACTTGATCATGATGTGCGATCTTTTTGAAGTAGTTTTGATGTGGTTTCCTGTTTCTTTACTGGGGATTTGTCTATCCATATTCAGAGATATTGGCTTATGGCTTGCTTTCCTCCTTGGGTCTTGGTCTGGTCTTGGCCACAGAGTGACCCTAGCTTCATAGAATGCGCTCAGGAGTGACCTTTCCCTTCTGCGTCATGGGGTGATCCGAGCATGATGGGCATTCGTTCTTCTTACAACGTCTGGTGGGACGTGGCTGAGAGCCCAGCCTGCCTCGGACCTTTCATCTTCAGAAGGCTTCTCGTTGCTGTTTGAAGGTCCTCACTTGATGATGGTCATGTTTTCTGTGTCCTCCTGGTTCAATTCATGCAGGTCATATGTATCTAAAAATTTCCAATGTCTTCTAGATTTTCCAGCTAATTGAGTATGAATTTTCAAAATAGATTTTTATGATCCTATGGATGTCCACAGTGTCTGTGGTGATATCTTATTTTTCCTCTCCGATTTTGTTGATTTGGGTCTTTATTTTATTTCCTTTTATTAGGTTGGCTAAGAGTTTATCAATTTTGTATATCTTTTCAAGGAACCCACACTTTGTTGCATTGATCCTATGTATGAGTTTTTTTAATTCATTAATTTCAGCTCTGATATTAATTATTTCCTGTCTTCTGATGATTTTGGAGCTAGTCTGTTCCTTTTTGATGGCCTCAATGTACAACAGTCCATTACTTATTAAGGACCTTTCTTTTATCTAATGTAGGCGCTCTGTGCTGTTAATACTCCTCTTAGAATTGCCTCACACTCTCCCAGAGATTTTAATACGTTGTATCTATGTTCTCATTTGTTTCTACCAATATTTTTATTTCTCCCCTGATTTTTTTTATGACCATTCCTCTTTGAAGAGTGGATTATTTAAAATG
The DNA here is from genome assembly GCF_902686455.1 of Sciurus vulgaris. NCBI lineage: Eukaryota > Metazoa > Chordata > Mammalia > Rodentia > Sciuridae > Sciurus > Sciurus vulgaris. The sequence continues at coordinate 24,016,075 of NC_136480.1, read as the reverse complement.
ATTTGTTTTTATCTTGTTATTAATTTTCCATTTCATTCCATTATGATCCGATAAGATGCAAGGAATTATGTCTACTTTTTTAACTTGCTAAGACTTATTTTTTTTGTCCTATGATAGAGTCTATTTTAGAGGAATTTCTGTGATCAGCTGAGAAGAAAGTGAATTCAGTTGTTGATGGATGCAATATTCTATAGGTGTTTGTTAGGTCCATTTGATTAATATTACATGTTAGTTATAAAGAATCTTTTCTTAGTTTATTGCTGAATGATGTATATATTGGTAAGAGATGTGTGTTGAATCCTCCCAGAATTATTGCACTGGGGTCTTCTATTGACTAGGGTTTGTTTCATGTACATAGGTGTGCTGACAATTTGGGCATAAATATTTGCAATTATTACATCTCGTTGGATGATTCCCTTATCCAGAATCAAGTGACCTTCTTTCTCTCTGCAGATCGGTTTTGGCTTGGGGTCTACTTTGATCTGAGAGTAGCTACTTGCTTGCTTTCAGTTTCCATTTGCGTGGTATCTTTTTCCTTTCTGTCACCTTCAGCCTGTCTTTGCCTCTAAGGTGAGTCTCTCGTATGGAAAACATGGATGGTTCTTGTTTTTTGATCTGCTCTGACAATCTAAATCTTCTGATTAGAGACTTTAGACCACTTCTCTTCAGAGTTATTATAGAGAGATGATCTTTATTTTCTGCTATTTTTATTTATTTATGATAACTAGTCCAGACTTATTTCTCCTTTAACTGTTTTTCCAGTGAGATTTGTCCATAGGCTGACTCTGATAATTTTCATTCCTTCTGTGCAAACTATTTTGTTGAATGTGTTTTGCAGGCTGGCTTACTGATTATGCATTCTTATAGTCTTTGCTTATCATGAAAGTTTTATTTGAACTTAAATCCTGAGTGATAGCTTTACTGGACATAACACTTTTGGCTGAGACCCATCATCTTTCAGGGTTTGGTATGTTTTATTCTAGGCCCTCCTGGGTTTTAGTGTCAGGCTAAGGAATCAGTACAATTCTAATTGACTTATCCTAAATATGACTTCTGTCTTTCCCTGTGGCTTTTAGAATTCTGTCTGTGTTCTGTATGTAAGACATTATAATCACAATGTTCCTCAGAGATCATTTTAAAATCCTTTTTATCTTTTTATTTATTTGGAGTTCTAAGTGCCTCTCGTATTTGTATCTCCATCTCATTCCTAAAGCTTGAAGTTTTTTCTGACATTATTTTTACTGAAAAGGTTGTGCGTCCCTTTCGTTCGTATTTCAGTTCCTTCAGGCACGTCGGTGACTCTCGATCCTTCTCGACGTTGTCCGGATTTCTCGAGTGTTCTGGTCATCGTCTCTCAGCGTCTTTTCCCGAGTGTCGACTGCAGTCAAGATGACACACTCGTCTTCAAGGCCTGCGCCACTGTTTTCCACGCGGCCTCTTCTGGTGGTGATGCTCTCGACTGAATTTTAATCTGATTTATCGAGTCTTTCATTTCTGGGATTTCTCCTTGCTTCTGTTCCAGACTCTCCGTTTCGTTATTAAGATGCTCTTTTCCCTCCTGCGTGTTCTCCTTAGTTCATTTCTTAGATCTTCTTTGGGTCCTTTGCGAAGTTCAGTCATCAGTCCTCAGTTCTGTCTCTGGCGTCCCTGCACCGCGCTGTCCTTGGGGTCAGTTTTGTTGTGAGTTACTGGGGTGGTTTGCTTCCTCGATTGTTCGTGTTTCTTGCATTCCCACCTGTGTTCTGGGGCGATTCTCTCTGCCTTTTGTAGAAGGAGCCTTTTGGTGGCTGAGTCAATGCCATCCCTCAGTCTGAACTCACCACTACGCCCAAGGCTCTGACACCACACTGACAGACGCGGGACCCAGTGGTCACCGAACTCCGGAAGGAGGCCCGATGCTAAGAAAGGACTGAAAACGTGTTGGTGGTGCCCAGCGGCCCACGTCGAGAGTCCTGTGGGGGCTCTTCTTTCTGGGCTTCGGCTGCTCTCAGCTGTGACCCAAAGTGGCAGCCGTGCGCGTCCCACTGTGGGTTCCACTCCTGGTCTCCGACGCCTGCTTTCTGGGGGTCTCAGGCCATGAGCTGGGTGAGGAGGGTGGGTGTGTCAGCCCCCCCGGCTTGGAGGAGGTGCCTGGGGGTCACCAGAGGTGGCCTCAGACCCACCCCGGTCAGGCTCCTAACCGGAGCGCAGATGTCAGGGGAAGTTTGTTGCTCCGCAGCTTTGCAGACTCAGGTTGCTGAATCGCATTTCACCTGGGGAGCTGCGGTGGAGCCCCCATGCCACCCCCAAGGGACAGACTAGCCTGGCTGCGAGGAGGCTGGGGATGCGCCTCATGGAGAGTAAGGAGGGGGTTGGAGCACCGAGGAGTGGGAGGAGAGGAGAGCAGGAGGCTGGAGAGCGGAGTGGGGCACAGAGAGCAGGCCAGCATCACCCACCCCAGAGAGCGGAGTGGGGACAGCAGAGAGCAGGCCAGCACCACCCCACCCCGGAGAGCAGAGTGGGGACAGCAGAGAGCAGGCCAGCACCACCCCACCCTGGAGAGCAGAGTGGGGACAGCAGAGAACAGGCCAGCACCACCCCACCCTGGAGAGCAGAGTGGGGACAGCAGAGAGCAGGCCACCACCACCCCACCCTGGAGAGCAGAGTGGGGCACAGAGAGCAGGCCAGCACCACCCACCCTGGAGAGCGGAGTGGGGACAGCAGAGAGCAGGCCAGCACCACCCACTCCGGAGAGCAGAGTGGGGCACAGAGAGCAGACCAGCACCACCCACCCCAGAGAGCGGAGTGGGGCACAGAGAGCAGGCCAGCACCACCCCACCCCAGAGAGCAGAGTGGGGAGAGCAGAGAGGGCGCTGTCGCCCCAGCCCAGCACGGCAGTGCGGAGAGCAGGCCAGCAGCCACCCCACCATCCACAGCAGAGACCCAAGGACTAAAGGCAACCCGGTGAGCAGAGAAACAGTGACGGCCACTGCCCCTCGGAAAGACTGCGTCGTCAAGGCTAATGAGATGAAATGACAAAACAGGGAGGTCCCTGGAAACGTGTGAGCACATGTGAGCATCAGTGAGCGGACACAGTCAGACCAACAGCTAAAAACAGTAAGGACCTTATGTATATATGAGTAGGAAGGGAGGGAGGAAGGAGGGGAGGAAAGAAGACTGGAAGTGAAAGTGCATGCATCTCCGTGGAGGTGCAGGAGGTGAGACCCGCAGGCTGACCTGGCCTGCCTTCTTGGGCGGCCTGCCTCTTCAGGCGCGGGCCGGTGATGCAAACCCACCTCTTGCTGGGGCGGGTGGATGGTGCTCACCCCACAGGGCGGGAACTGGCGCTGTGCTCTGTTGGGATTCTGTCTGGGGGTCTTAGATCACGCTTCCTGGTTGGAAGTGCGCAGGGCCTCCTTGGGACGCGGCAGCTGCTGGGGCTGAGTTCTGTGTGGAACCTGGGCCTTCCTGGGGGGTATACTGCAGAGGCTGAGATCCTTGGGCCCCTGAGGCTGAGATGCCGGTCTCGGCTGGACATCTGGGTCTCCGGCGTCTCCCGAGGTCTGCCCAGAGGACAGGTGGCAGACCTCTCTGAGTGGGTGGTGCATGTCAGGTTTCCTGTCACCCCCGCCCCCGCCATGAATTTCCAAGTCTCCATCCCCGAACGTGATCCTGCTCACTAATCAACCTCCCATCCCTCTCAGCTGCTCGTTCCTGCCACAGAGCTGGAAAGGAAATCAGGTCGCAGGCTCCTGGGCCCCATTACTCACCTGCCTGGACAGTGCCCCTCATCCTTTCCACTGGTGACGGTGCACCAGGCGCTCAAAGGAAGAGACTGTGCTCTGCTGGGCGCCTCTGTCTTGAACCCTGAGCCCCCTCCTCGAACCCCGAGCCCCCTTCTCTGCAGCCGAGCTGGGCTGGATCTGCCAGGCGAGTGCCAGGTCCCGGGCCAGCGCTGGCACTGAAACCTGTGCTCAGGACCCAGGGCCCATGGCGCAGGATCCTGCCTGAGCCCCTCCAGTGGCTCTGCACCTCGGGTCTTCACCCAGGAGCGGAGCGACGGGGCACAGTCCGTGGGCCAAGCTCATCCACGTGTGTCTCCGTCCCTCTGTGTTGGTCCTTGCTTTGCAGTGACACAGCACCACAGTCCCCGTCAGGCTCGGGCATCTCCTTACGTCCTCCGTTCCCCGCGCCGGTGTCTCTGGGCTCCTCCAAGTCTCCAAGAGTCAGGTTAAGATACGGAATGGTTCCCTGCAGACACCACCTCCTGAGGAAGCTGATTTCCTGTCGCTCAGACACGCATATCGCAGATCCAGTGGGAAGTCACCCCCATCTTGCTCCCCTCGCTCTGGCTTGTCCTTCCTAAGTCAGAGCGGCGCAGTCCGCACAAACCTTTAGCTCAACAGTCTCTCCTGTCCTTTGGAAAATTGTCCTCATAATCAGAAGACATCTTAGCACCATCTGCCCTAGAAATTGTCCAAATAAGTGTGCAGACCCCTGTGCTGGAGTTGGCAAGGTTCTAATAAAATAAGAAAAAGTACAAATGAATGAAAATATTTTAATATGAATGATGGCCCCAGAGGTGTAATATCCTCCTGCCTGCACAACCTGGACAACTGTCCTTAGCTCTTGGGAATAGAGTGCAAAAAATGTCCTATTCTCACTCTGTGTAGTTTCAACCAGGCAGACTGGGCTCGCTGGCCTAAATGGGTCACTGACTGGGGCATGGACTGTTTGGATGGACATGGTCTCTACTGTCCGGCGCTGGGGTTAATGTCAGTTTCCCTAGAAGCCTGCTGGAAGTGGGGGCCACTGCGAACACACGCTGGCTCTTGGGAGGACTCCTCCTCCTTGACGTTAGGCAGACCCACTTGCAGCCATCGTCCCGCCTGAGGGTAGGCGCCTGCGACCCCGCGTACCTGTCAAGGCTAGGTCTTGCCGCCTGAGTTTGTGGTATTCCCCGTGACGGCCTGCGGGAGGTCTTTAGGAGAAGCCACCCTCCGTTCTGAACACGGTCCAGCAGAAGGCGGCAGCGCACGGGGGTGACTCGCAGGCGTGCGTCTCTCCAAGACCTGCTCCTGTCCACCAAGGAGGTGGTCCTGGGCTCAGGCGGAGCTGCACTTGAACACGGTGCACAAGGGCGGAGCAGGCCGCCCACAGGGCCCCTCGCTCCCAGGCCCTGCGCTGTCAGCCTTCCCCGCGTCCCGTCAGGCTCACTTGGGACGAGGACGCGCCGCATGTCTTTCTTTGGGTGACATGGCTTTGGAAAGAGAGCGTGTTGCCCTGCGGCCTGCAGGCTGTCCGCCCAGCTGCCCCGTCGCGTGGGCCCTGCCAGCGGGCGAGGCTGGGCTCACCGGGCCTGCGCTGATGCCTGCAGCGGGTGCCTCTCCGTGGCGACCGCCTGGGGCCGGGCCCTTCAGGCGCTCAGTGCCTGGATGAGGGAGTTGGGTGGTGCTGGGCGTTCTCTGGCTACTCCTGGGTCTGAGGTGGCCTTCAGGCCTCATGGTGACCAGCACGGGTGGACCTCAGGAGGACACGGGTGGATACAGTCAGAAGGCCTCAGGGAGGCCTTGGGAGCAGCCCTTCCCGCGGGAAGGACTCCGTAAATGCTAGCGTCACAGGACATCGGGCCCTGGACGCCCTTAAGGAGTGGGCTCCCCCATTTTTCTAAGCAGGCCGGCCTTGTCCTCTGGGCAGGGTACCCCAGCCACCTGCCCTCTGTCCACCCCTCTCAGCAGCGTGATGGTGGGGTTCCTGGGTGGACGGTGGGGGGATGGGAGCACCTGGAAGTGGAATTCAGTCAGTTCCGCAGAGACCGTCGGACGGTGTAAGTAGTGCCCAGAGGAACACGGGCTTGACCCTTCACGCCCAGCTGGCGTGGGCCTTGTGTCCCCTCCCCTGGAGCTGGGGGTGTGCCTGGAGGCCGCTGGCCGCCTGGAGCCTGCAGGGGCATGCAGGGCTCTCCCCGGGCGGGAGCTGTTGGCAGCTGGACTCCGAGGGGCTCGGTGCCTCCCACACTGTGCGCTCTCCTGAAGACACGTGGCTCCGCTCATGCTGTTGTTCTCACCCGGAAGGTGCATAGCTCTGAAATCAAAATTCGCTGAACTTCCTGAAATAGTTCTAGTGTAGACTTCCACCTGTCCTTGAATCTGACAAATCAGATCCTTTTAATGAACTACGGCAAACAGCTCATGTTGGAACAGCTGTAAGCACAATATGCAAATCGTGTTTACTGGTAGCTTATGCTCCAGAGAAGTGACCTTTATATGACTGCTTTATTATTTACTGTAGTTTTGAAATTTGATTTTTGTCAACATTGACAGATGCCGTCCGTGTTGATACTTGGACCGCTATGTACGGAAAAGGCTGAGCATACGTGGAGATCTTGTGTTTGTGAGCCACACTGAAGGTTGACTGAGGGGTTTAACGATATCCAGTCGTTTCTGAGCAGTTGACAGAATCACCTGAGGCCTGTGGTAACAGGGAAGAGGGAAATGAATCACGAGGGAAGAAAGCCAGGGCCCAGGACAGCTCCGCACATGGCGGAAGCCACACAGAGGGTGATCAAGCTCACCCACAGCCAGGTGAGGCCGGAGGGCTGTGCCCAGGGAGGACATCTGGCTCCTCTCCCACTGTGACCAGGCCGAGTGGGCCTCTGTGCCCGGTTCTGTCCCGCACTGCACCAAGGCCCGTGGCTCACGCCAGCTGTGCGTTTTAAGCCCGAGTTGTGAAGTCCACAAACCCCGCCCTACCTGGAGGGAGGAGCGGGAGGCTCGCCGTCCACAGAGCCTCCTGGAAACATCTAAGCGGCTGAACAAAATGGCAGCGCCTTGGAAAGTTGCCTGCCCCAGGATCTCGAGGCGCATCCTCAGCTGGGAAGGAAGCCGGCCTAGATCCTAAGCAGCACTACCGCGTGCTGCCTCGACTCTTCCCCGACTGTGTCGGAGTCTGCCTTGGGTCTCTCATGGCGCTCTGCCCCGGGGTTGCTGGCGGCAGGGGCCAGGGCTCCTTCTCTGCCCGCTTCCTGCCGTTTCCTTTCAGTGGATCTGGTAAACAGGGAAAGCCGTGGTTCCTGTGAGGCGGCTGAGCACACACCGCATCCCTCAGAGCCCACCTCACTCTGCACACGGCTGATGCTGTGTCACATCAGGACGGGGACCTGGTGCAGCAGCCCTGGGCACCTGCCTCGTAGGTGGGGGTGGAAATAGTCAGTCACAGGAGCCACGTGTCAGTCTCCAGGTTCAGGGCCTTGGCCACCTTGCTGTGTTGTTCTAAGATATGGGGCAAGAGGGCAGAGCATGGTAGGGAGGGAACTGACCTAGGGGAGAGAGCCTTTGTCTCCATAACTCCTGACCATGCACACGTGTATGTGTGTGTGTTTATGGCACTGGGGTTGAACCCGGGGCACTTCACCACGGAGCCACATCCCCAGTTCTATTTATCTATTTATTCATTCATCTGTTTTTTTTTTTTTTTTTTTTTTTTTTGAGACAGGGTCTCGCTGAGTTGCTTAGGGCCTCCCTGAGTTGCTGAGGCTGGCTTTGAACTTGCCATCCTCCTGCCTCAGCCTCCCGAGCTGCCGGGATTAAAGGCATGTGCTGCTGCACCCGACTTGACTGTAGTTTACACGCTTCAGTGTGATGGTGGCCCATGAGCAACCTGGGCCAGCGTTGTTAAAATAGCTGGTACCAGATCAGACAAGCCAGGCAGGTGTCGATGGAGCTGTGCATACTCGTTAGTGAGAACAGGCTTGGGTGTGCCTCATTAACGAGCAGCCCACCACAGTTGCTGGCCGCAGCTAATGCTCAGTTCTCACCTGGGCCACATGTCCACTGCAGCCTTCCTCCTAGAACCAGGCTGAGGACCAACTTCTACCCAGAACATGGCCAGTCACTGCCACAGAAGGAAAAGCCTGGCACACCTGTGTGGGCTCCCTGAGCCCCTGTCCAGGAGAGACAGGCAGCACTTCCCGTTCATGGCGAGGCACCACGTGGTCACTCCCAGGCTCACCGGGGGGAGACCTGAGTCCTGCTCTGGGGGCTCCTGGCAGCGGAAACAAGGATGCTTGGTAAGCTTCTGGGTGACCCCCTTGCTGCCCTCCAGGGAAAGCCATTAGGAAGGGTCCTGTCCATCTTGGGTGGGGAGGAGGGAGCAGCAATGGAGTCACTAAGGGGCCCTGAGGGCTGGCGTTGCTTGTGCTGAGTCCCCCAGCATGCGCCCAGGACGTGCTGCACGCTCAGTAATGACTGACCACAGGGCCCGTGACGTTATTTGGAGGGCTATTCAAAAGCAAAACAGGGCCTTTCATTCAGAACCCAGGGAAGGTGCTGCTGGAGTCACCAGAATCTGAAGCACTGTCCCCTCTCCCCAGCCTCTCTGGCTCTGAATCCTCATGGTGTTTCCGTCACTGCCTTGATTTGCTGTGCAGTGTGGAATTCGTCAGCTGCAGGGATGCTCGCTGATGGGCACAGGCCCCAGTGGACGTCTGGGAACAAGAACGCCCTTCCCCGTGGGCTTGTGACCCCTGGCCGGGCATCCCCATTGCCACAGAGCACTCTGCCCCGAGCCTGGCTCTCGGCTCGGCGCTGCTGCCTGCGCATGACGGTGGGCACGCGGCCAGCGGCTTCGGCAAGGAGATGTTCCACACCCCTCACCCGCCAGCGCACCAGCACCCGGGACCCACTTCTGGTGCTGGTACTCCCCTTCCCGGCAGGCAGGGCCCGGGGTGGGCAGGCAGCGTGCTCCCCTCTCTGCCTACCACGCATGCCCCTGGATATGGGGTTCTACCTGAAGTGCTGCCCGCTCCCATGTCCAGCTCCCTCATACTCAACCCCACAGGCTCAGAATGTGGTTGTGCGCTTGCCGCTCTATGGGACGCGTGTGACTGGTCTTACTCCCTGGACACAGCTGCCACCGCGGTGACTATCACAGTGACCTGGGATGGCTCAGGACGTGGGAGAGGTGTCTGTAGGGCCTATGCAAATGCAGTGCCATCTTACGTGAGGGCCTGAGCACACTGCACTGGGGGTGTGAGGTGGTCCTGGAACCCACCGGGAGGGATCACTGGTAACCAGGGATGGCTGTGTTCGGACATCCTTGGCTTGTCTTGTAGCGGCTGAGAGGCTCTGGACTTCAGGGGGTCGGACACGCTGGCAGACACTCACCTGTGGGGACTTCTATCGACTTTACCGGTGCATTGCGGTCCTGCGTGACGGTGGGGTTCGTCGTGGCACATAAATACGTGCACACAGCTGCACCTGGGGTCTCGTGCTCCGTGGAGGCTACGGGACCTTCAGGGTCATCGAGGTGGTTCTCTGCCAAGGGCAGGAGACGCCGCCGCAGAGGGCACCCTGAGGCCGGCTTCGGCGTGTGGACCAGTCCCCGTGGGCACCAGCACTCCCAGCTGCCCCGGCCCCGTGCCGCTCTGAACACTCACTGTGCTCTTGGTTTTTAGTTTGCAGGAGGAATCGCAGGAGAGAATGAGCAGCCTTCTTAAACCATGTGAGAAACGTGTTCACGTGGAACCTGGTTCTTTCCACGTAATTGCTTAAAAGACTTGGAGGTAATCTGTCCTAAGTGGCCTTATTTGTCTGAGAATTAATGGAGTTTGAACCTGTTGAATGATGATCTTTGATAAAAATTCACCGCGCAGTGTACCTACTAATAAAAGGAACGAGCCCGTGTTTGGTTCATAGCTGGGACGACGCGTGACCCCGGCGAGTCCCTGTCAGAGGTGTTAGTGCGGCCGTCCCAGGAGGAGCATTCCGTTCCCCCTTCTCCCTTCTTCTCAGTAAATCTCGTTCAGAAGCCACTCCACAGACCTTGGGTCGTGTGAGCAATAGTGAAGCCAGCATCCGGTCCACCTCAGGCCGTACCGGAGACGGCAGCCGGCTTGGTCCCAAGGAGGGATTCGGCCCCGGACAGAACTGCGCTCGCAGAGCCCGAGCTGGGTGACTTCTGGAGCTGAGGTCGGCCAGCTTCATTCAGCAGTGAGCAGTCAACTGTTGAGCTCCGCAAACTCCCAGAGCCGCCGTTCACAGCGGGGCCTCTTCTGCCCTCTCCCACTTGGACAGGCGCCTTGACTGAAGTCAGGGTGGTCCTGATCCCGGCGGTGAGCGTGGGCCGCGCGGGTGCTGGCTCCGGGCACAAGCAGGGGCGCGTTCCTCCTCTTGCGGGATGCTGATTGCCTGTCCAGAAGCGTCCGTTCTGCGCTGGGGACGCTCTGCCCGGGGCTCACCGCTCAAGCCTGACAGGGGCATGGACACGCACCGCTGCCGCCATCCCTACCACCAGGGACGCGGCTGCGTTCAGTTCACCGGGTTCACCCCGTGGGCAGAAATCGCTTTCCTCAAGCCTGGCCCCAAATTAATTCATCATCCTCAAAATAGAATGAGAAGTATCTTTTTTCCTTTAAAGTTCAAAAGAGATGTTTCCTTATTAAATGGTTTAAATCTTTCATTTCAGTTTAGTGTTCCAAAGATGGAAGGAAATAGCTGGGCCGGGTTCGAATGTAATCCATCTACCGAGCTGTGTAAAGTCTTCATTATCATAAAAATAATTGGTTATTTTCATAGAAACACTACAGTGGCTGCCGCTTCCGTGAGGCGCGTAATGAGGAAGCTGCGGAGCTGTTGCTTCTGAAGGGTTCACCTGGGCACTCCTGGCCGGGCCGAGGGATCCTCCAGTCCTCACAGCTTGACCAGCGCCTGCCGGTGCGGACGGGGAGCCCGCGTAGCACTTGGTCCAGCCTTTCCTCCATCCTGGTAGCGTCCAAGTCAACTGGGGCAGGGGCTGAAGTAACACAAGGGAAGATTGTTTTTGGGGGGAAATCAAATACATTTACTTTATAAACAGAAAAATCCATAATATCAAGCAGAAAAGTCAGCAAAGTATAGTGTATAATTATGGGTTTTCTTTGTTTTTACAGACGGCATTTTGATTCATTGTACACAAATGGGGTACAACTTTTCGTTTCTATGGTGGTACATGATGTAGAGTCACACCCTTCACGCAATCACACACGTACAGAGGGCAGTGTCTGTATTGTTCCACCATCTTTCATACCCCACTGGTCCTCCCGCTCATTTCCCTCTACCTAATCTAAAGTTCCTCCATGCTTCTCCCACCCCCACCCCTATTATGTATCATCATCCACTTATCAGGGATGTGAGGTGGATCCGGGGTGCGGGTGATCAGTGTGTTCCATCACCAGGGGCTGGACCACTGTCATATGGTGAGGTGGACCTGAGGTGTGGTGATCCATGTGTTCCATCACCAGGGGCTGGACCACTGTCCCATGTTGAGGTGGACCTCAGGTGTGGTGATCCATGTGTTCCATCACCAGGGGCTGGACCACTGTCCCATGTTGAGGTGGACCTCAGGTGTGGTGATCCATGTGTTCCATCACCAGGGGCTGGACCACTGTCACATGGTGAGGTGGACCTGAGGTGTGGTGATCAGTGTGTTCCATCACCAGGGGCTGGACCATTGTCACATGGTGAGGTGGACCTGAGGTGTGGTGATCAGTGTGTTCCATCACCAGGGGCTGGACCATTGTCACATGGTGAGGTGGACCTCAGGTGTGGTGATCCATGTGTTCATCACCAGGGGCTGGACCACTGTCCCATGTTGAAGTGGACCTGAGGTGTGGTGATCAGTGTGTTCCATCACCAGGGGCTGGACCACTGTCCCATGTTGAGGTGGACCTGAGGTGTGGTGATCAGTGTGTTCCATCACCAGGGGCTGGACCACTGTCACATGGTGAGGTGGACCTGAGGTGTGGTGATCAGTGTGTTCCATCACCCAGGGGCTGGACCATTGTCACATGGTGAGGTGGACCTCAGGTGTGGTGATCCATGTGTTCATCACCAGGGGCTGGACCACTGTCCCATGTTGAAGTGGACCTGAGGTGTGGTGATCAGTGTGTTCCATCACCAGGGGCTGGACCATTGTCACATGGTGAGGTGGACCTGAGGTGTGGTGATCAGTGTGTTCCATCACCAGGGGCTGGACCACTGTCCCATGTTGAGGTGGACCTGAGGTGTGGTGATCAGTGTGTTCCATCACCCAGGGGCTGGACCACTGTCACATGGTGAGGTGGACCTGAGGTGTGGTGATCAGTGTGTTCCATCACCCAGGGGCTGGACCATTGTCACATGGTGAGGTGGACCTGAGGTGTGGTGATCGGTGTGTTCCATCACCCAGGGGCTGGACCACTGTCACATGGTGAGGTGGACCTGAGGTGTGGTGATCAGTGTGTTCCATCACCCAGGGGCTGGACCACTGTCACATGGTGAGGTGGACCTGAGGTGTGGTGATCAGTGTGTTCCATCACCAGGGGCTGGACCACTGTCCCATGTTGAGGTGGACCTGAGGTGTGGTGATCAGTGTGTTCCATCACCAGGGGCTGGACCACTGTCCCATGGTGAGGTGGACCTGAGGTGTGGTGATCCATGTGTTCCATCACCAGGGGCTGGACCACTGTCACATGGTGAGGTGGACCTCAGGTGTGGTGATCAGTGTGTTCCATCACCCAGGGGCTGGACCACTGTCACATGGTGAGGTGGACCTGAGGTGTGGTGATCAGTGTGTTCCATCACCAGGGGCTGGACCACTGTCCCATGTTGAGGTGGACCTGAGGTGTGGTGATCAGTGTGTTCCATCACCCAGGGGCTGGACCACTGTCACATGGTGAGGTGGACCTGAGGTGTGGTGATCAGTGTGTTCCATCACCAGGGGCTGGACCACTGTCCCATGTTGAGGTGGACCTGAGGTGTGGTGATCAGTGTGTTCCATCACCCAGGGGGTGGGACCCTTTACTAAAAAGTGGTTCTCAGAGGCAGCACAACCAAGTGCTCAGCTGGGTCTAAACAGAACTGGCTGAGGACCCTCGCCCCTCATGGTACTCCAGGCTGTGTTCTGGGTCGGGAGAGCCGGGTTGGGCTCAGGAGTAATTTCCCTGCAGGCATTTCTGATTCGGCGCCTAGAAGAGGTGTCAGACGAAGGGCCCCTTCCTCGGGCCCAGGAATCACTCATGTCTCTCATCAACAGACATCAACTTCCCCGCTTTATTTGTGTTTTCCGTAGAGGGCCTCCCATACCTCTGATTGTATGTGCTTCAGGGTTCCCAAGCCCAGATCTCCTTCTGGCCCCTGACAAAGATTTTGCTAGATTCAAAGTAAACAAGAACAGCACGGAGACTTTTCCACAGTGCTGCACTGTTAATATTGACTAGTTTGACGGGCTTCCTTTTATTGGCGGTTGGCTTTTGATATTTCCTATGTTTTGCTGATAAATGCACTTTCTTTCAGGAAGGTTGGCTATAGATAGTAGATGGTAACCTAAGAAAAAGTTCACATAATGAAAAATAGATTTGAAAACCATCAGAGCAGCCAAAGAGCACCAGGTACCGTAGGGACCCCCTGGCCATCAGTGCAAGTGGGTCCCGGTGTGTCCCAGAGGGGCAGCGCCTGTGGGGACCTGGACACCCACAGGAAGGGCTTGCCTTGGGACTGGCTTGGCAGGGCAACTGGGAAGGTCGAGGTTCGCCCTGGACCGGCTGCTGGCGGCAGCAGCGATTCTCTGAACAGGTTTCCAGCTTTCACGAGCAGCTGGGAACAGTGCAGCAGGGAAGCACCCCTCTTCCCCAGGACAGGGTTTGGCATGCGGTTGGGACCATGCGCTTGCTCTTGACTGGTTCAGACGTGGGAGAGAGGGGCCTGCCTTTGCCTCTCGATCACATGGAGTGGCCTCATGCGATGCTGTTGGTGTCTGTGGAATTACTTCCCAGGGAACAGCACGGTCCAGCTGTTAGCGGGTGCAGCTTCAAGCGGACACTCCCTCACGCGTGTCTGTACCTTACCCACCCACCAAGTCCAGGCTTGGAAGTCACTACAGCAGAGGACAGGGCCTTCTGCTTGGAGTCCCTGACCCCAGGACAACTGCTCGATGGCACCAGGCACCGTGCGGGTCATCTGGGAGGAGGCTGAGTCAGCACCGCCTCTCCCCACTGAGCACTGTGTTCGGGAGCTGGCCAGGATCCAGGTGGGCCAAGTGTGACTCTCACGGGCAGCACCTGCGTGACCTCTGGGTGGGGTATTCCACTTCCCTCTCTCCTGCAGGACGAGGGTGATGCAGGACATCGACTTTCCAGGGTGGCCAGGTGATCCTGGCGAAAGTCCTGGAGCAGGCCTCAGGGCCAGGGCTCCTGCGACCGAGTGCAGCACTCCCACTGGTAGCCATGCACACATCATCTCCCAAATGCTGGCCGTGCAGCTTGGCAAGTCAACTCAGCCTTTTACGTTCTTCACATGGTTCTGTGGTCCATGACCTCCAGGATGCACCCAGGGCCAACCGTGAACTCCCCCCTGGGGGCTGCAAGGTGGGCAGCGGGATTTCTGGATCCAGGGCTGCATCCTGAGCACAGCTCTCATGGCTCACTGAGGGTCCCAGAGGCGCTCCTTAGAAGCTCTGCCATGGAGAACCCCACACACACATGACTGAGGGTCCCAGAGGTGCTCCTGAGAAGCTCTGCCATGGAGAACCCCCTACACATGACTGAGGGTCCCAGAGGTGCTCCTGAGAAGCTCTGCCATGGAGAATTCCCCCACACACGTCTGAGGGTCCCAGAGGCGCTCCTGAGAAGCTCTGCCGTGGAGAACCCCCCCACACACTCACGACTGAGCAGTGACTTGGACCCAGACCCCACGTGCTCCCCACCAAGGCCCTGAGAGCCCAGAGGGAATACTGCTTGACCTCTTCCGTCCAGGGAGCCAAGGAGTGGACTTGGAGCAAGTCGCAGTGTCTGAGGACCCATGCATGGCAGTTCAAGGAAAAGAAATAAGACTGAGGGAATGTGCTGTGTCCCTGAATCCCAAGAGCTGTTTTCCTGCAGCCATTCATCTTCTTATTTTCGTGTGACGAATGAGGAATTGCAGTGTTGGAACGGATCGCGGTGAATGCTGGTGGTCCCTTCCAAGGACGCGGTCGGAGAAGCACCCGACCTCAGGGTGCCGGCGTCACGTGGGGAGCTCTGCAGTGTGGGACCTCCCTTCAGACGTCTCTGCTGCAGCCCGTGGCCTGTGCCATCGGCGGTCAGCTGTGGAAATCAAGCCTGGCGGGGTCGTGACTGAACGCGGAGCAGAGCCTGGGGAGGTAGAGGGTCCCGCCATCATGCCAGTCCTGCCCAGGAGCCTCCCTGCAGCCTCGAGCACGTGTGCCGCAGAGGTGGTCCCGTGTGGCCCTGCCTGGTCCCAGCCCCTGTGGTCACTGCGTTCAGAATCTGCTCTGCCACCCTGAGGTGTAGTGACCACGGCAGGAGTCAGTGCAGGAGGACTCGCCTCCCCATCGGACGGACCCTGCCGGAGCCGTCTGCCCTCAGCCAGCGCCTCCCCACCGCTCTGGGAAGAGGGGTCCTCACATCCTTTGAAAGATGCACAGTGTCCGAGAAGTGCACAGAGTCTGGACATCTCACTTCAAAGTAAGCAGGGTGGGGCCTCCGGGTCCCTTGCCAGACGGCTGCCCCTCCCAGAGGTGTCTGGAGACTGACAGTGACATCACGCCAGGAATTTTCTGCAGGTCATTCACAGGCTTAATAGAAGTGAGTTCTACAAAAGCTTGAAACTGAAATGGACACACGGCCAAGGAGCAGCAGCAGGGCTTGAGCATGGGCGTTGGGTCTCTCCCACAGGTGTCCACGCACAGCTCCGATGCTGGCCTGCAGCGTGGACGTGCTGGCCTGGTGGAGACGCTGACATCCAGCTTCGGGTCTCTTGCTGGTGCAGCGCAGAGAGCAACACTATCCTGCAGGCTTGCGGGAGGGCGAGGAGAGCTTGGCCCAGCACAAAGTCAGGGCCTGGTGGAGACTTATTACTGCCCTGGGCACAGTTCTGCCACCTGCCCATGGTCAACCAGAATGCCTGCCAGTCTTCACCCTCCTCCCTCACTCTGAAGAAGGTTCTAGAGTGGCCGACGTCGTTCTCACCAAGACTCAGAGCAGCCTGATCCCACTCTCAGGCTCTGTGGGGAGAAGTAGATGGACTGGGATAACCTCCAAACCACTCCAGATCCTTGGGAATGACCATGGTGACCCAGGGGAAGATCTGAAGGGAGGCGTCTGGCAGTGACACCGACTGGTTACTGGGGACCAAGGGTGGACTGTGGCGCCCTCCGTGGCTCATGCACAGCTTGCTCCTCCTGGTTGGCATTGCCCCTCCAACCTGTGGTACTAGGAGACCCGCCTTCTGGTGCTGACCAGCCTCCCTTGCCCCACTGGAAGGCCAGCCTTGACTCCCGTATTTCCTGTGGGCTGAGTCAGGAGTCAGCGGGTTGGGGACCAGCTGGGATCCTGAGCTGTTCTCACAGATGCGTTCCCCAGAGCCTGGCTGGGGCTGTGGAGTGCTGAAATTACCAATTTCATGAAATTGCTTTTGATGTCGGGTAAGATGCTATTTTTATTGAACACAGCGATTGCCGCCCCAGTTTTGGGAGGACAGTCTCTTCCTCTTGATGATCCTATTTAGTTTCAGATTTGTGTTTGGGGAAAGTAGTTATTACACAGTTTTGGAGCCCCTTGAGCAGAAATTGCCAGGGAAAGAGTCTCTGGGCCAGGAAGCCAGCGTAAGCATTTCAGCTGTTTTCTGAGAGGCACGACAAACCTTTCAACCCCAGTGGGTTATTGCAGGTTGTTTACCACTTTTCTCAGGAACTTGCGAGAGCCAGCAGGCTCACAGGAGGCACAGCTGCTTTGCACGTTGGCCTTTATTGTGCAGTTTACTTTGGAATTCACTCTGCCTGAGCATCAACTCACAGATAACACCGATCTCTGTGCAGGCTTCGTTTTTTATTCATGTCAGAGAATAAACCCTTCCCAGGTCATGAATGTGTGCTTGCACCTGCGAAGAGCAGAAACAGATGAGATTAAGCCAGAAATGAGGGCGTAATGGTAGGTACAAGGGGGCAGAAGCTAAGAAGGAAGAGTGCTGGAGGTAAAGCAAGACGGTTGATAGAATGTGACCAAATAAAACCAAGAAGGAGAACAAAAATCAAAGGGCAGGTGGTCCAAGCCAGCAGAGCGGAAAAGAAGCTCCTGTCCTCCCAGGCACCCAGGTGATCTCTGTGCCCTGAGCGCATCTCGGGGGCTCCCTGGAGGAGTGGAGCGCAGCCTTGCTTGTGGTCAGTGAGGACCCTGCCGCTCGAGTGCCTCGGCTCATGTGAGCCGTGCCACCGTGGCCGTGTGGCAGGTTCTGTTGCAGGAGGACCTGAGGTGTGCTCAGCCACACCTCGGAGGCGGGCCTGAGGCTCGAGGCTGCCGGTCTCCAGGCTAGCTCTGCTGTGCGTGGGCACAGCGGGATACAGGACAGCTGCAGATCGCCTGCGGCTCTGTGGGAGTGATCTCTGAACTACCGTGTTGATGAAGAGGGCAGGTTTCTCACGCCTCATTGATTCAGAATTGTATACACAAGTTAATTCGCCTGGTTCTGGGTCAAATCTGAATTACTTTTGGATTGAATTAATAATGGCAGAACCCCAATTCAAGCTGGCAAAATAAATAAGTACAAAACTCATGTGTTAGTCCATGAAGTAACGTTCAGAGGTGAAAAGGTTGGACTATGAGACCTCTGACTTCATCAGTGGGTTAATCCAGTTGATAGATTAATGATTTGAATGGACAGTTGGGTGGTTACCTGGTGCAGATAGAGTGTAGCTGGAGGAAGTGGTTCACAGGATGGGGTGGGTGGACGGCCTTGGGAACTTTTTGGTTCCCAGCCTCTTCCTCCCTCACTGCCTCCCGCTGCCCGAGCTGAGTAGCTTTCTTCCACCACGCCCTTCTGCCATGATGTTTCTGCCTTGCCACAAGCTTAAATGCTGTGGGATCAGTGGACCATGCACCAGACTGCTAAACCCTTTCCTCCTCTAATCTACCGCTTGTGGGAATTAAGTTAGCAGAGCTGTTTTGGAAAGCAGTTGGAAATTCTTCAAGACATTAAAAATAGAACTGCTGTAGGATCCAGTAGGCCCACTCCTGGGTATATATCCAGAGATATGAGATGAGTATTTCAAAGCAATGTCTGCACTCCATGTCCATCACAGCATTATCCGCAGTGACCAAGAAGTGAGATCAACTCAAGAGCCCTCTGATGAATGCATAGAGGAGATGTTGCACACACAGTGGGATTCTGTTCAACCGTCCCAAAACAGGAAGTCCTGCCCAGCAGGAGAACAAGGGCGAATCTTGAGGACACTGCTGTTTTGGTGCACATTCATCATGCAGAATGGGGGCTTCACTGTGGAACGTTGGTGCATGCATATAGCATTATCTGATCTGTTTCACTGCCCGGTAACTCTCACGACTCTCTTACCCACCCCCAAGCCCCTCCTCCACCCCGCTGGTCTCCCTTCCCCTCCTCTGTTTCATCTCCTTTTCCTCCCATACCTTACAAGGGTGATGGAAATCATACCACACTCGTCTTGGTCTGGCTTATCTCACTTAGCCCCATGTTCTCCAGTGTTATTCATTTTCCTGAAAATGACATGATTTTGTTCCTTACGGCTGAATAAAACTCCACTGTGTATATATACCTTATTTTCTTTGCCTATTCATCTGTGGACGGAAACCTAGGTTGATTCCATAACTAGGCCATCGTGAGTTATTCTGGGATAAACTTGGGAATGCCTATATCTCTAAAGCATGCTGCCTTTAATGCTCATGGATGAATACCAAGGAGCAGCAAAGTGGGTCACGTGATAGTTCTGTTTTTAGTTTCTTGAGGAAGCTGTGTATGGACCTCCAACTTGGCTGTGCTGACTCACATCCCCACCACGGTGCGTGGGCGTTCCCGGCCCTGCACTCTCTGCTGCAGTCGTTGCTTGTGTGTTCTTGGTGATTGCCATTCTAACTGGGGCGAGATGGAATCTCAGCGTCGTTTTTATTTTGGCGTTGAGCTTTTTGAGTTCTTTATGTCTTCTGGATGTTAGTCCCCTGCTGGAAGAGTGGCTGGCAAAGATCTTCTACCAGTCTGTGGGTGTGTCTTCACTCGGTTGTTTCTTTGCTGTGCAAAAGCTTCTAATTTGGTGCTGTTATGGTTTAGGTGTGGGTGTCCCCCAAAAGCTCATGTGAGAGACAATGCAGGTCTGGAGGAGAATATAGCTTTAACCTGATTAGTGGGTGGGATTAACTGAGGCAGGTGGGGTGTGGCTGGAGGAAGTGGTTCACTAGGGGCATGGCTATGGGGGGTATATTTTGCTTCTGGAGAGGGGAGTCTCTGTATTTCTGCTTCCTGATCACCATGTGAACTGCATCACCATGTGCCACACTCTTCCACCATGACTTCCTGCCTCACCTTGAGCCCCAAGGAAGGGAGGCTGCTGCCTACGAATTGAGGCTTCTGAAAGAGCGAGCCCCTAAATAGACTTTTCCTCCTCTATGGTGGTTCTGGTCAGGGCCTCTCATCACAGTGGTGAAAAGGCTGACTGAAACAAGGACCATCCCACTGACTGATTCTGGCTGTCATTTCCTGAGTTGAAGGAATCCTGTCTAGGGAGTGTGGCTTGAACCTAGATGTTGAAGTGTTTCCCATACTTTTTTCTTCTAGCAATTGAATATTATCTGGTCTATTTTCAGAAGTTTGATCCATTTTGAGTTGAATTTTCTATAGGGTGTGAGGAAGGGATTTACACATATATCCAGTTTTCCCAGTGCTGCTATTTAAAAGGCTTTTGGCACCTTTGCCAAGTTCGAGATGACTGCAGCCGTGTGTTGTTCTTCTGTTCCATTGGTCACGCGTCTGTTTTTGTTAATGTAGCTTCATAATGTAATTGGAAATTGGGTCTTATCATGCCTCCAGCATTGATATTTTTGCTTAGGATTGCTTTGGCTATTTTGGATCTTTGTTCTTCTGTGAAAGTTTTAGAATTGTTTTTTCAAGTTCTATGAAGAATATCATTGGTATTTTGATGGGGGTTACATTGACTCTGTAGATCACTTTTGGCAATATGGCCATTTTAATAATATTAATTCTGTTTATTCGTAAACATAGGAGGTCTTTCTGTTGCCTGGTGTCTTCTTCAGTTTATTGCTTCAGGTTCTATAATTTTAATTGTAGAAGTCTTTCACCTGCTTAGTTAGGTTTAGTCCTAGCTTTCTATTTTTTTTATTTGGAGGCTACTGGGAACGAAATTGTTTTCCTGGTTTCTTTCTCAGCAGATTCATTATTGGTGAACAGAAATGCTATTGTTTTTGTTATGTTGATTTTGTAACTTGCTACTTGGCTGAATTTGTCAGTTCTAGAAGAGTTCTGGTGGAACCTTTAGGGTCTTCTAAGTATAGGTCCATGTCATCTGCAAATAGGGATTATTTGCTTTTTTCCTTTCTTATTTGCATCCCTTTGATTTACTTCTTTTGCCTAGTGCTCTGGCTAAATTCTCAAGTACTGTATTGAGGTGTGGTAAGAGTGTTCGCTCGTCTCGTTCCTGATCTTGAGGAAATGATCTTTTTCCCATTCAATATGGGGATGACTGAGGGACGGCCATATATAGGCTTTGTGCTGGTGAGTACGCTCCTTCTATCTCTACATTCCTCAGGGGTCTTATCATGAAGGGGTGAAGGCTTTTTCTGCTTCTATTGAGAGGACCATATGTTTTTGGTCCTTGATTCTATTTATGTGGTCCATTCTGTTTATTTGAGAATGTTGAGCCATCCCTGGGTGAAGCCAGCTCGATCATGATGTATGATTTGAATGTGTTATCGAAGTCACTTTGCACATATTTGATTAATGACTTTTGCATCTATATTCTTCAAAGATGTTAGTCTATGATTTTGTTTTCTTAGCATGTCCTCACAGGTTTTGGTATCAGCTGATACTGGCTTCATGGAATGGGTTTGGGAGTGTTCCCTCCCTTTCTGTTTCATGGAATAAATTAAGGGATAATGGTGCTGTTTCTTTAAAGATCTGGTAGAATCCAGCTGGGAATCCATCTGTTCCTGTGCTTTTCTTTCTTGGGGGGCTCTTCACAGCTGCTTCCATCTCAGTGCTTGTTATTGGTCTGTTCAGGTTTTCTATGTCCTCTTGGTTCGGTTTTGGTAGCTTATATGTCTATATATTTGTCCACTTTTAGATTTTCCAATTTATTGTAATGTCAGTTTTCAAGAGAGGCTGTAATGATTCTCTGAATTTCAGTGGTGTCTGTTGTAATAGCCCCTTTCTCTTCTCTAGTTTTATTAATTCAACTCTCTCTTTTAGTGTTTGTCACTCTTGTTTATCTTTTCAAACAACTTTGTTTTGTTGATCCTTTCTATTACTTTTTAGTCTCTATTTCATTAATTTTAACTGTGTTCTTTGTTATTTCTTTCCCTCTACTAGTTTAGGATTAGCTTGTTCTTGTTTTTCTACGACCTTTAGATATATCTTTAAATTATTTATTTGAGATCTCTGATTTTTCTAATGAAGGCACTCATGTCTTTGAACTTCCCTCTGATAACTGCCTTAACTACATCCCACAAATACTGGTATGTTTTGTTTTCATTTTCATTTGATACTAAGAAAACCTTAATTTCCCCGCAATTTTTTAATGACC
The DNA here is from genome assembly GCF_902686455.1 of Sciurus vulgaris. Taxonomy (NCBI): domain Eukaryota; kingdom Metazoa; phylum Chordata; class Mammalia; order Rodentia; family Sciuridae; genus Sciurus; species Sciurus vulgaris. The sequence continues at coordinate 23,994,523 of NC_136480.1, read as the reverse complement.
CCTCATCATTGTTTACACAGTTCTCTTGAATATTCCTGTCTTTCCCTTCTGTTTGTAGAGTTCCTTTAAGTATCTTCTGCAGTGCAGGCATGGTAATCATGAATTTAGTTTGTGCCTATCTTCAACTGTTTTTCTTTCTTCTTTGATTCTGCAGGATAGCTTTGCTGGGTATAGTATTCTAGGACTTGAAACTCATCATTCTGTGCCTTTAGAATTTCTGTTGAGAAATCTGCTCTAAATCTGTGTAAGTGCCATGGTGCTTCTCTCTTGAAGCTTTTAAGGTACTTTATTTGTTAAGTATTTTGGCATTTTAACTATAATACACAGTGGAGCTGTCTTTTCTGGTCATGTCTACTTGGAGTTCTAAATGCCTCCAGCACCTCCACATCTGTCTCATTCACAAGATTAGGGAAGACTTCTGCTATTATTTCACTGAAAAGGTTTTCTATGCCTCTAGTGTATACCTCCAATCATTCCTCGAGACCTATGAGCCTTAGGTTTAGCCTTATGTTGTTTCAGAGCTCTTATGTCTTCTGTTCATAGTTCCTTCCTTCCTTCCTTCCTTTTCTCCTTATGACTGTCTGAATGTTATAATCAACCTCTTTGTCTTCCAGCCCTGTTGTGATTTCTTGTGCCTTATCTAGTCTGTTGGTGAGACTATCTGCTGAATTTGTATTTGTTTTTTGAGTTTTTCATTTCCAGGATTTATGTATGATCATTTGAAGAATCTCGATCTCCACTTGAATCACTCTTTTAGAGCCTATATTTTTTTCCTTGGTTCATTCCTTAGTTTTCCTTTAATTCATTGATCATTTTAACAATCAACTTATTGAACTACTTTTCCAGAATTTTACCACCTTGATATCCGTGGATTCAGGAATTGGGGAGTTTGGAGTTTTGGAAGCATGATGTTGGCTTGTTTTCCTCATGTTTCCTGTGATATCATGTTGTTGTTTGCTCATTTGTTGTAATGTTCTCTTCTTCTGTTTTGAGAGATTCTTTTACTCTTTTAATCAGTGTCTCTTTACAATGTGCCCTGGGTAGGGTGTATCACAATGTCAGATCCACAATTAGCAATGAACCAGATGAAGTCATCAGCACTCTTTTGAGAAAATAAACCAAGAGTAACCATGGTAAGAGAACCATATATAAATATACAATAAAAATTTATTAATAATGATTTCTATAACTCTACTAACCAAATGATAAGATTGGGCAAAAAATGATGCAGAATAGGCTCATAGGTTGAGTTGTACAAGCATTTATACATTGACATAGTTGTGACATGGTATATTTCAATTATTTCTTTGTTACACTTACCTGATTTGTCAAACAGCTTTGGAATATGTTGAAGAAGACTCTCAACTGAAATGATTAGGGAAAACTGATCTTTGAAATATATCTACACTGCACAGAGCCACTCAATTCTTGTATAAATCAGAACAGACTCTGGGTTCTTCTCTAGCTTTAATGAGCGTACAGATCACCTGGTGACCTGTTAAGAAGAGCTTCCAACTCAGTAGTTCTGGGGCAGGGCCAGAGAACCTATGATTTTGACCAAGCTTCTAAGTGATTCCAATATCGCTGGATCATGTACCACACTTCAGTTGTTGCTGTGGCAGGAGATTGGCTCTGAAATCCAGTGTCTGGGCAGTTGTCTCTGTGTGCAGCTCATGATTGTGGCCGATGTGGGTCAATGAGATACTCAGCTGTTTGGAGCTGCTCAGGACCCATATCAATGGAGCGTCTACCATCTTGATGTTCTGCTTCTAAAGGATGGAAACAAGAAGGTTGGAAAACTGAGCCTCCCACTTAAATATTTTGACCTCAAGGTGTCACATGTCCCTAAAATCACATTTTGTTAGCCAAAGCTCATCCTGTTTGCTTGTGTAACATCAAGGGAACAACAAAATGTAGTCCTCTGTATATTTCAAACATCCTTGATCCCAAAATCCAAAGTGCTGCAAAATCCAAAATTTTGAGCTCTGATGTGATGCCCCAAGTGAAGAATTACACACCATGAAACTGTTTGCTGCACACTTTAAAAAACTGTATAGAATCACCTTCAGGCTGTGGGTGTAAGGTATATGTGAAGCATAAATGAATTTTATAGATTTGGGCTCCATACTCCCCAGGATAACTCACTATCTAATGTACCCATTACAAAATCCAAAAACATCTGCAATCTGAAACATTGCTGGCCCCAAGCACTTCAGATAAGAGATGTTCCGCCTGTGTTAGTTTAGTGCACCTTAGTAACTGAGGAGGGCTTTGTCCTGTGGCTCTGCTGGATTTCACTGAGCTTCACAGCAAAGATGTCTGCATTCAGGTTTTAGTTCCATACTTCAAGTCATAGGAGACTTTGGCCTGAGTTCTCTTCCTCCTCACGGGCTGATGGTGTTTGGAGCTAAAAGGAACAGTAGAAATCACCACCGGTTCTTTAATAAACAGAGAATCAGAGCTTAACTGTAGTGAGCACTTGATTCCTGGGTGTTGGGGCTTCCATTCACAGGTTTTCCACGACACCACCTTTCACCTTGAACCTGCCACGTGGCAAGGAATGGATCATCCCTACAGGGACCACTTTGTCCATATGCTGATTATAAGCATGATCTTGTAAAGAATTCCTTGCCTGGTTTTAAAACAGGAGAATCAGAACTGGCTTTAGGTGCTGAGGGCTGAGACTCCAGGTGGCTCCAGTGGTTTATGGGCACCAGGAGCCATTTTCTTTTAATTGGAGGATACCTCTTTTAGTCAGTTTTTACCACTGTAACCAAAAGAGCTGACAAGAACGAATTTAAGGAGGAACATTTTATTGGGGAGCTCACGGGTTCCGAGGTGCGAGTCCATAGATGGCCAATTCCATTCTTGGGGGCTGAAGATGAGGCAGAACATCATGGTGGAAGGGTGTGGGTGAGGGAAGCAGCTGGGAACCGTGCCCCAGGAAGAACAGAGAGCTCAGTGTAACAAGGACAGAATATAAACCCAAGGCACCTTCCAGGGACCACCTTCTCCAGCCCCTCCTGACCTGCCTACGGTCACTGCCCATAGCCACATCAGGAGACCATTGCCCTGAGTAGGTGCATCGCTCCCCCTCTGAACAACCCTGCATCGTCGCACACTTACGCTCGTGGGAGACGCGCGACAGTGTCCTGCAGAACCCAAGGCCTGTTTATACTCACGTGCTCACAAGTGGCAGCATCAGAGGATGGGGCTGATCATTCCCCAAATCTGGCAGGTCATGGAGTCTATGCATTATGAGAATTTCCACTGATGGGTGGTGGATGATACCAGCAGTCAGAACACACGCCCATTTGTCTTTGCACGACGTGCCAACACAAATGCCCTGAGAGGGAGGAACAAGCCCTGATGTTGCTGGCAATGCAGAGAATGTGTCTCTGAAGAGTTCGCCCGTTGCTCTGCCAGGCCTTGATCTATACAGTTCCCGTGCAGTTCCTGAGTCGCAGCCCGGCGATGCCAGGGTGGGTCTGCACTCCTCCTCCTCCTCGGTGACTGACTTGGCAGGTTGGAAGACCTGGGCTTGCAGCCCATGCCCACCCTGAGCCCGCTGCCTGCCCTTGGGTGAAACATCAGTCTCCCGCCCTGGCCTTCCAATCTTGCCATGAGAAGACAATCTGCTCAGCAGGGCTGCCAAGGACCAGAGGCAATGGAAGCTCCCAGCAGGGGCCCAGGACCCAGGACGATTCCCAGAGGTTTGTGGAGGGGACCATTGTGCCTGCGCTCTGGGCTTGGGCTCCTGCCTTTTCCCTCCACCGCCACCCGCCATGCCGTTGGCCCACGTATTGCCTCTTTGAAAGGAATCATAAGCGTCTTTCTGAAAGACACAGGGTGGGCACAGGGCTCTTCTGTGGGCGTCCTTGCTGTCTAAGGTGAGGGAAACATCTGCCCAAGCTTGAAGTCTTTTCTATGTGCCTGTCTTCTCCCTTCCATCTCAAAAGGAGCAGCATGACCATCTGAGACAGAGTGCCCAACCAATTCCATCAAACCTTTGATTTTCCAATCACGTTGTGGGTTTCTGTCAAAGTAGATTATCCTGTGTTCAAGTACACAGCTTAAGGTCCTTGGGCTTGGACTTTGTTTAATGACTGGGTATTTATTTTTGCTGTACAAGCTTAAGCTGAAACTATTCTCCCTGGCAAGTTCTAGGCTCCCTGTTATGGATCTTTAGTGCCTGTTGTTAGCAACACTTAGATGAGGCCATGCCTTAATTTTTACTTAAATAATGGAACTCATCCATCAAATTTCACACAGCCTTTTTGAGATGGTCAGTGTTTAGTGGTGCTCAAAAAATAAATTCCTGTTCTGAACCTGTTTGATTTCAGAGCAATTGCCTTTGGCTCTGACCTGCAGTGAGTGTTGAAGAAGTCTCCGTGAAGGAGGTTCTGTTTATTGAGATTTCTGACCCTGAACCGGGAGCATGCTGTGCTGGTCTCTGCTAGACCGGAGTTAGTGTCGTGCTTCTCTCAAGTCTCACGTGGGCACCCTGGGGCTTCGTTCTGTGCCATCTTCTGTGCCACACCCCGACAACACTGCAGATGCCCGTGGTTTTCTGTTCACCCTAAATAGAGCTGCCCAGGAACTTGTGAAGACGTCCCATTGTCTTTCTGCTAACAACCACAGGGCGGGAGCTGGAGGGGGTTAAATGATCAAGTCTGATTCCAGAGCCTGCAGGAGGCTGATCTTCATCAACTGTCCTGAAGAAGGGCCACGTCACTCCCCATCCTGCCTGATGCCTCGTGATGGTCACTCAGTTGCCACCCGGCTGCTGTAGGACAAGTGACCCCAAATTCACAGGCTTAGCGGGCATCGGTGTCACCCGTGGCTACTGGAGTCTGGTCGACCTCGACAGGCTTCTGGGCTGTGGTTGGACAAGACTGGGCGAGACCCTGCTGAGGCTCGATCCCTCCCTGGGGCACCGTGGGAGGTGGGCCCCTGGGAGGTTTGGGCCCTGGGGACAGAGGCCTCCCGAGTGGCTCCATGCTGCCCTTGGGGGCAGGGGTTCTCCCTCCCAGGGACCGGACTCCTGCTCCAGCAGGCCCTGACACGGCGCCTCGCCTCTTTGTCCCTCTGGCCCTTCGTTTTTGCTGTGCGTGGAGCAACATGTGGCCCTCGCTAAGTATGGCTGCCCAGTCTCCGACGTGCAGCCTCTCTTCTCTGTAAACCACTCAGTCTCCTTTCCTGGTATAGCAGCAGCAATGGCGGGAGACAGTGGCGCCTCGCATTCTGGGCTCAGGTCACAGGGAAACAGCTTCCCAGGCCCAGCCTTCTCAGGGTCAGCAGCAGGACTCAAGAGGACCTGCAGAGCTCTTCAGGCCTGGGCTCGGGTCACCTCTGCCCACGTAGCACTGGCCAGCACTAGTCCCCAGAATGGCAGCGTCTGCCCGGTCCTTCCTGGTCTTCTGACTGTCCAGGAAGGCCGCTGGTTCTGAGCATGCTTTAAAAGGACTAGGTCTGTAGGTGAAGTTCACCTGGATTAAAGTTCTATCACTTCAAGGTGGAGAGACCTGCACCCCACGCGCAGGGCTCAGTGTGCCCCGTGGTGCCCCTGAACGGAACTGAGGCCAGGTGGACGGGCCCACCAGTCCGGAGGGTCCGAGGCTCATCATCCTCTGAGGCGAAGTGGCAACCGTGCGTTGAGAGCCTTCTTTAAGAGCCCTTTGGCTGCCTTGAGTGGCAGAGCACGTTAAGAACAAAGTGACAGCCACGTCTTTAAAGGCACTTGCCGTGCTTCTGCCGTCTGACCACTGCGGAGGCGCGGCTCTGCCAGGAGCCAGAGGCGCTAAGCCGGCTGGCGTCAGGTCCAGCGAGACACAGCAGAGACGCCAGCAGCGAGCGCAGAGGCGCTGAAGTCAGAGAGGAGGCAGCAGGCAGCGAGGGTCCTGCCAGCTGGGAGAGGGAGCCGGTCCCCGAGACCACAGGGTCAGAGGGCACAGGCCAGGAAATCCCCGCTGCTCGGGCGGAGCCGAAGGGAGAGTGGGAAGAGGTGGGGAGCTCACCGGCAAGGCCCCAGCACCCGGCTGGAGGGGCACCGTGGCACTGTGTGTGGGCAGGCATTGGCGCCCGGGGAGGGTCTCACTAAGGAGCCTGCGTTGACAGACAGTCACCGTCTTCCAAGGCCAGTCACGCTTTGGGACCACCTGGATGGAGGGATTTTGCTCCATCCTTTTGACCAGTTCTTCTGGTGGCCTCGGGGAAATGGCCACTAGCCCTGGCAAAAATAAGGAAAGGGGAGTAACCAGAGGACAAATGCCGCTCTGGCCCCCGCCCTCACCAGGGTGCCAGGACAGCAGAAGGGGTGGAGGTCCTGGACCTGCCTCCCGTGGAGAGCCCCAGTGGCATGGCCAGTTGGTTTTACTTTCTGGCTCTGTGCAGAGCTGACCACAGCTCGGGCAGTTCTCTCCACCTGCTGGGAGAGGGGTGGACTTCTTTATCCCGCATCAGTGCCGAACGTGGAGCTAGGTAAATTTAGCTAAGACATTAAGTTCCACTCAGATGTTTTTTTCTCTTTTCTTAACTATACAAATCCCACGGAAAATAAGATTTTCATGTCTTAATTGTGATACCGAAAGTGTCTTTTCTTCTCAGCATGCTTGAGATAGCAAAGTAATTTTCAAACTGAATGTGATTGTCTCAGACAGTCATGATTCAAATATTTAATCTAAAGGGAAAATTCCCAGTGCGCCTTTCTCATCTCTTCTCCGTTCTGTGGAGAATAAAAGCCTCGACTTTATATGATCTGATATTATTTCCATTATTGGCATTACGCTGTAGGCAAATATCCTTCACGAGGCGAAGACTGCCTCCCGCGTGCCGGGCAAGTTGGGCCTCACAAAGGCCCAGTCTGGCCCGAACAATAGGAGCCGCGGCCGCCCTGTAATCTGCAGGGAATTTGATAACAACCATCCCCTTTTACAGTGCAGCATTAAGATCTAATAGCAGATTCTCGGCACGCACAAAGTGTCTGTTTTCCTTTCAAAGCCTTTTCTCATTCAAAGATCAAATTTCCTATAGGCGAGTTGCTCTAAGGGAGTGCTTTCAGGGGGCCTGTGCAGGTGGCAGAATCCATAGACCAATCACCGGGGACTGGATGAAAGGGACCTACTTAGCCAGCCGCCGGAGTCTCCTTAGCACTGGGAGAAAGTGTCACAGGCTGGCTCTCTCTGCTGCATGGCTGTGTGTCAGTGTGTCCCAAGTAAGCAGTGTCCCAGCCCCAGCCGTTTGTCGCCAAGTACGGCCTCCACGCAGTCTCGAACCAGCCCCTCCCAGTCCTTCGCAGCCCTGATCTCTAGAGAAAGGGAGCCAGGAGTCTCATTAAAAGAAAGAAGTTCTGTGACTCTTTCAAACCTACGGGTTGGGGTTGGCTGTCCTGTGCTTGGTGCTTGAAGTTGGCCCTCACAGATGGACCTTGTAACAGCAGCCGCCCCCGGACCTGCTGAGACCAACTTCAGCCTCTGGCTCTCAGTCCCTGTCACGGCTCCCCTAGGCGACACAAGAGTGTCCCGGATTCTGCAGGCGGTGGTGGATTCCCTAGAAGATGCCTTGGCATCATTGGACCCTGAGCCAGCCCGCCCCTGGCTCGAGGAAGTTCAGCTTCAAGCTACATACATGTCTTTTGCACTTTTTCCTACGTCCATTTTTGATGAAGTGTTATCTTTGTATAACTAGATTTTCAGCCACTGCCGAGATAAAAATCTGCAGGACAGTAATGTGGAAAGAGGAGTAGAAGTGCTATCTGATCTGATTCCAACATTTAAAAAGTCATGCAGCAACATTTTGTAATATTAGAGATATTTGTATTTTATTACATTTTATAATCTTTCATAGACATATTTTTGTATATAAAAGTGACAGTTTATAACATTTTACATTTTGAATTATATATATTTAAACAATTGCTCATACATGGAAACGTTCAGCATTGTTCAGGCCTGAGCGGTCCTCAGGGCCCTCATGACCTTATGAAGTTCGGGAACCTCTGGGGCAAGTCACGCGTCCTAGGATACACGTCGCGGACTCCTGTCTACCTGGCTCTACATGCCCTGTCTGTCCACAGTGCTTCCTCATCTTACCAAGGAATGCCAGAGCACAGGTGTGTGAGAACCAGCTTGGTGCAAAGTGCTTTCCTGAGGCTCTTAGCGTCAGAGGAAGGACCGGGCTGGGCTGGGGCAAGTGTTCTGACCTGGCCTCTCCCCGTGTGGCTGGGCCACTGTGCTTCTGTTCTCAGCGGCCTTTCCCTGTCAGTGACAGAGGAAGACGGCAGCCCTCCATGTCTGCGGAGTCTCTAGTGGCCAGGCACTGTGCTGTTTGGGTCATTATTTTTATTTAATTTTCAAGTACCCGCCATGATGTCTTCTGCCACTCCGAGTTCAGAGAGGTGTGAGCTGAGGTTGGAGAGGGGAATTCAGCACAGGCTGCCCAACAGCAGAACTCACTCTTCACCACTGGCCACATGAGTGCTGAGGCTGACTTAGGCCCTTCGCCATCTCCAACAGAGAGAAGTAACATCGGGTGTCCAGTTCCAAGGGGTCAGTACCACATGGGCTCTGGTGAAGTGTCAGCCTTCACTAGCAACCTGCCTCCAGGGCCCACAGGGGACCACTTTGGACCAGATTAGCAGTTGACCTCTAGGGACTCAGCCTCCTGCTAAGAGCCCCCCAGAGTGCCTCTGAGGTGGAGGACCAGAGGACTGGAGCCAAGGGGGACAGGGGGCCAGAGGGCCCCAGCAGGCCATGCTCAGAGGCCGAGACGCAGAGGTCTGAGCCAGGGCTGTCAGCACTGGGTGCTCCCCTTCCTGTGGCTTTTGGCCCTGTGCCCTCCTTCTACACGGGAGTGCAGTTTCCAGAGACAACCAGTGAACATAGAATGACAGCTGCTTCTTCAGACGGGAAGATCCTCCAACTCAAGGAAAACAGAAAAGGGATTATGTGCATTCAGGGAGAAGGAAGTCACAGGCACCTGAGGAATCAGCCATCTGTCGATGAGAAGAGCAGAGTGACCCGGGCCCTCGCCGAGGGGGCCCTGGGGTCATGGTCCAGCTCTGCAGTAAGGCAGGCGGGTACATCTCATTCAGGCTGCTGCTCTTGCCTGGAAAACAGCTAGAAGTGAAGGCAGGCCTTAACAAGAGCTTGGTGCTTGCCACGTGTGGAGCTGGAACTGTGTTTTAGAAAAACTTGGACAGCCACACGTATCCAGGGAAAATTTACATCAAATAGGAAAATGGATCAAAAGACACACCGAGTCTGCTTAGTAACGTAACGTGCCCTCTTGTTCTTAGGGACAAAGTCAGAAAAGACTGGCCAGAGGGCAGCCGGTTGAGTTATGTGCCTGGTTCTACCGCCCAAAGACAAGTCTGCAGAGGACTGTAGCATGATTGCCGGCTCAGGGGCTGTTCTTCAGGCACAGTTACCTGGGCCCCTAGCTGCCCAAGGAGCCTATCCGTCTACCTGAGGACCTAAGCCTTCGGCAGTGCTGGAAGAAGCGCCACTCTACCCATGGCCTCCAGCTCACGGAGATTTCAGCAGCTGTGCTCACTGCCCAGCACTTGACTGGACCCACACCCTTGGTCACGGTGGCCCTGGGGGAAGCCACAGGCCGAGTGTCTGCGAGCACTAGGACCTGGAAGGGCCGCTCGGTGCAGCCCCTGGTCAAGACGGCAGGGGGCCTCATGGGACGGTTGCCGATGCATCCTGCGCCTCTCTTGTTTGGCCAGAGCTGCACATCCAGTTTGGTTTATGTCAATTCATTTAAATGCCAAAAAGGTTCAGAGGGTTGGAGACACAAGGTCACTTGCACACCTTCACATTCTCTGACCAGAGTTGTTTCACAGTCTTAAATCATGACTGTACCTGGTGCTTCCCCACCCCTTTCCCTGGAGAGAGGGAAAAGTGATTTTCATAGCATGGACAGGCAACCGTCAAGCTGAGAGCCGAGCCGTGAGTACCCAGACCTAAGATCACGTGCGTCATGTACCAGCTCCTCAGCTCCTCCTCCCAGGGAGCGGGCTCTGCCCCTCGCCTCACAGAGGGCCGACCTCCCACGCCACCTGCACTGAACTGTCCAACTCTCGACTCCGGTTGCTGCTCTGCAGCTCGTTCCTCAGCAGCGTTCCCGTACTTACCCCTTTGCGGGATGAACCACCTTCACTGTGGCCCTTTAACATCTTCTCCAGACTTCAGTTGATCCTTCACCTATCGGGGTGCCCTGAATGGAGCGCCGCTCCGGGCGCCCCTTCTCTGCTGGGGCTGAGCGTGCTCGGGGGCTCGGGCCAGCGCTGCTTACTCTGATCCTGCCACGGAACACCTTGCTTCCCCCAGGTCTCCTTGGGGAAGGTCCCCTGTGGTGTGGCACCGTAATGCCTCCAGGGTGGCCCGTGTCTCACTAGGACAGGCTTGGAAACCTTGTTTTATGATGGATCGGCCAGTAAGAATTCTAGGTTTTGCAGGCCATGTGGTCTGCTGCCAGGTGAAAGCAGATGTAAGCAAATTGCTGTCTGTGTTCCAGTAAGACTTACGATAGCAGGTCGAGTTAAGCTGCGTTGGGCCCACGAGGACAGATTTGGACCACAGGAATTCAGTTCGGATTCCATCTCCTAAATCACAAACTTTGGCTTTACATTTTTGTGACAGTGGAACGAGACTCCTTTTCAGCACGTGTGTGTTCTTGTGAAAGGCGGGCACGTTCTGTCTTTGAAAGGGCCCGTTTTGGGGCTCTCCGCTCTGATCTTCACAGCTACTGTCAGCGCCTCTGAGCTTTGCTCCTGTTGGGATTCCTTTTCTCTATCTCTCCTTGGAAACACCGTCCAAGGGCCTTCAGGTGGGGAGCAGGTGGCACTGTGGAGGGGCTGCCAATCCTGATGCTGCCCTTTGCTAACTAACTGCGTGGTGCTGCCTCAGAGTGCCAGCGTGCCTCTTCTGAGGACAGGCCCTCCTCCCGGGCTACGGGAAGGCAGACGTCCTAGCAGCAGGCGCTCTGGCTTCTGGCCCGTCCCTTGCTGGCTGTGCTATCTATAGCAAGTTACTGACCTCCCCAGACTTGCACGGCGTTGCTGGAAAGCGGAATGAGCCCTGCGCCAGCTGAAGGCGCTTTGTAGGTGCAGCGCTGCAGCCCGTGCACTCAAGGTTCTTGAAGGCGATGAGTGCTTTGTGACCTCCAGGCTGGGGCGCGTCTTCAGCAACAGTGCCCGTCTAGACTGCATTGTCTTCTACCACTTGGCTGCTTGGGAAATGGCAAGTTCATCTTCACATATGGTTCTTTTTTGAAATTTTTAAATTTGTTCTAATTAGTTGTACGTGGCAGGTGAATGCATTCATTCATTTTGATAGATCATTCATAAATGGAGTAAATGGATCATTCATAAATGGAGTAAATCTCTCACTTTCTGATGGTACATGTTGCAGGATCACATGGACATGAGGCATAATGTCTGCTTTACTCTACTGTCCTTCCTACCCTAACCCTAACCCTAACCTCCCTTCACTCCCCTCTGCCTAATCTAAAGTACCTCTCTTCTTCCCCAGCCCCCCCCCTATCGTGAATTAGTATCCGCATATCGGAGAAACCGTTCGGCCTTTGGTTTTCTGGGGTTGGATTATTTCACTTAGCAGGATCTTCTCCAACTCTGTCCATTTACCAGCAGATGCAGAGTTCTATACGCTTTCTTGAGCCTGAGAACTGGGGGTGACATCCTTTGCAGCTACCTGAGGCCCCTTTGCTCAGTTTCACACTGTGGCTACATCTGGGGGTTGGAGGAAGGCATTTGGACTGTGAGACCCCAGCCGGGCCGTTCTTATTTTTTCCCGAGAGCTTATAAGTTGGCTGCTAAAGCACAATGACTCATGAAGGACTGGATCTTGCTTCCGTTCCGAAATACCTCAACCCGAGCTTCTCGTAACCCTTGTTTTCTCCCTTCCCTCCTCTACCCAAAGAACCTCTGGAAGCAGTTTCTAGAACTCAGCGTGGAACGTGGGATGGATGATCACTGCAGTCCCTCCGCAGTCACATGGGCGCGCTCCCGCGCGGAAAGTCACGTGGTTGGGAACGCTGTGGCTGGAAGGTCGGTCGGGGGCTGGTAGGAAACAGGGCTGGGCAGCACAGCAGGAGGGCGCCGAGTGGTTTCCAGGGCCCCGAGAGAGGTCCAGGGAGACGCGCCTCAGGCAGACTGGGCTTCTTACACTGGAGCCTGAGGAAAGGCCAAGGTGGGTCTGCTTCTTGTTCCCCTCTAGGGAACTCATCTTTCTTTCTGGAAACCTCTGAGTCATTCTCTAGTATTTGGGGTGTCTGCTAATTTTCCAAGGGTATCACACAATTTGGGGGGCATTCTCCCTTGGGCTTTGTTATCTAGGTTTTACTTCCTGTTTGGGTTTTTGTTTGGATTTTTAAACAGCACTTACGGTCTGTGAGTCCATAGTCACTTGTGCCTGCTCTTTATTTCCAAAGTGGAGCGATCTCTGAGTGCTGAAGAACGTGGCCAAGTCTCTCAGAACGAGAGTGCCTCTTTTTCTCAACGTGATACTCTCTTTGGGAAGGTCTTACCAAATAAGCATCCTCTCTGGGCTGCACCTGGGGGAGTCCTGTGCCCCTCACAGGCCAGGGGAGCGTGAGCGGGAGGCGGTCAGCTCGTCGGCACGTGCGTTCTGCTTGGATAGGTGGTCTTTGTAAATTTTGAGGTGGTATTTTTAAATTTCACATGAAAGCAATCTAGATCAGAACCATCATATTTTATCTGCAAAGGGACAGATAGTAAGTGTTTGAGGTTAGAGGACCATAAATCTCTGTCACAAACTCTTAACTCTTGTGAGGGGAAAGTAGCCACGGGCAATCTGGAAATCAAAGCGTGTGACTGTGTGTCAGAAACAGAGGGCGTTGGATTTGGCCCTGCGGTCTCAGGTCACAGCCCTGACCCAGCTGGTCACCTGCTCTGGTGGGAGTGGGGTGGGGAGGGGACAGAGCAGCCCCTCCAGGCCCCTCTGCCCACATCACCATACCAGCCCTGAGCTGGTCAGCACTGTTCACTGTAGACACCCATGAGCGGCAGAGCTGCCCACGTCCCCCTCCCTGTGAGCTCCGTCCCTGCAGCATTTACCTGGCCTCTGTGACTCTGACTTAAGGGACATAAAATGAATCATGCAGGCAAATAATTATCAGGATGTGTGGACACCAGTTCTCTAAGTCTGGTGGGCCACAGTGTGGATAGCGAAACGGCAGCCATGGAGAAATCGGGGTGCACTCTGTCGGGGCTCCAGCTGGCTTTATGTGATGGAGGGCTGCTGAAGAATCTACGGGTGTGATCGCTGGTCATGGGGAGCTGAGGGCTAGTCTATGTACAAATGTGGAGAGACCAATGTGTGTTGACTCGTGTTGTGTGTAATGGGAGCTGGGTGCCGACATCTGCATAGCTTACCCACGTATTGGGATCAAAGGACAAGGTAGGTGACCAGTGCACATCTGGGTCCTGGGCTCTGCCTCGGGACTGGAGAAGTGAGAGCAGAGAGACCACAGTACTGGCTGAGGACTGTAGACTGCACCCCGCCCCCACATGCTCACATTTCCTGGATCAGCCTTCCAGGACCTGCATTTAAGAGCATCCGAGGTGTGGCTCATGCACTGTGAAATTTGCAAAACCAGTGCACGTGTTGTTTCCTGCTTGTTTATTAGAGGTGACTTAAATTCCACTTAACAGCAAAGAAGCAGGATTCATCTTCAGGTCAGAGTCGATTCCATATAAAAACGTTGATTCCAGGTGCAGTTGTGCACTGGTAAGATAAGAGGTTGCTCATCTGTGGCAGAGAGGGCTCCGCGCTGGGTCTTCGGATCACTAGCTGGGTGGCCCTGGACATGTCGCTTAACCTCTCTGGTCAGTGTTCTAACCTGAGAACAGAAGTGAGGGCTTTGGTTAGGACCATCAAGATCACTTGCAGTTGGAGCAGTGACTTTGAAATCCCGTGAGCGAACCCGCGTCTGGTGCCCGATATGAGTCTAGGAAGGAAAGGACTCCTGCGTAGTAGGCGGCTCCCTTTATCCCTGCAGCGCAGGGCCCCCGCCGCCTTGCCACACAGGTGGACTTTGCACAGGGGCCTTTGAAACCCCTATATCTGGTCCTGCTCTGAATCAACCGAGTCCAGGTCACTGGTGTGGAGCCGGTGCTGTGGCTCAGCTCCCGGCGGTTCCAGCCTGCTGTTGCCCGGGCTGGGCTTGTGGCCGGCCTGCAGGGTCCCAGCCCCTGCCCGCACTTTATCCTCTAGCCCAGGGCAGGACTGAGAGTCCATTTCTGTCACACAACCAGCGTGGCCATGGCGGATCGGATGACCCTGTGGAAACAGCCGAGAATCGCTCAGGACCGCGGCAGATCCACCTGGATGCAGGGCTTCCCAACTCCCACGGGCCCCTGGAGCGGCCCTGCTGGGAGGACAGACAAACCCCCCACAGGGGACACCCCAGACGAGTCGTCCTCGCACAGGCCACCCCCTCAGCCACAGCATCTCCAGCGAGGGAGGGTGGCCTAGGAGAGAGGCACAGACCAGAGGAAAGGGACGTTGGGGGTCTGTGACGAGCCAGCGGGTGTGGGGCCAAATAAATGGCCATTTTTAAGGACCACTCATAAAGCTCGTCCATCAAAGACCCCCGGCCAGTGCAGGTCCAGGGCTGTCCTCAGAGGCCCAAGGCCGCCCTCCGTTCTCGTCTGGCCCTTCCGTGTCTCCGGCACGTGGGGGAGCGAGGGTGCAGCTGCACCTCTTCTGAACGCCCCTCGCTCCGTCCCTGGCCTCGGGGACGTCGTACTCTGGGCTCCCACACTGGGTTGGGCATGCTGACCACACCGAGGACGAGATCTGGTGGGAACAAGCCCCCTCGCTGAGGGACAACAGGCAGCAGAGGATCAGGCAGGGAGGTCCTGAGGAGGGACAGCGGCCTCCCAAGCCACACCGAGGTGGTGGCCAAGGAGCGTGGCCAAGTCTGTGGAGGCCACTGTCCTGGAGACTGGTGGACGTGGCCCCTGTGGTCAGCTGTCTGCAGCTGGCAGGAGGGCTAGAAGTGGGCAGGGGACAGCGGTGACCCCCCAGCCACATCTGTTTCTGACCCCTTCGTCAAGGTGACCTTCAGAACTCACTCCACCTGTGCTGACCCGGGCAGCCAGCTTGGCTAGCTTAGCCACTGTGTGGATGGGGCTTCACCTGCTGGTGCTGTGCCCTCCAGAGCAGAGTCCACTGCCTGCTCTGGGCTGGGGTGGCCAGCGAGGGCAGAGCACACCCCAGAGGGCCTCTCCTGCAGGGTCGGCCCTCTTACTCGGGCCCTGACCATCCCCCACATGCTCCCTGCACGGGCCAGCAGGCTCTGCCCCTCTGCACACTCGCCTTCAGTGCTCCGTCCCTGAGTCGCGCCTGCAGGTGGACTCACCATTCCTTGGTGGACGGGGTGGACGGTCATCCATTCGCGGGTCCCTGCCCTGGCCACTCTCTCGGTGGTGGGGGAGGGCTTCCACACTCCTGTGGACCCGGTGTTTCTGGACACAGCTAGAGAATGGCGTGCGTGGTCCCTATTCACAGTCACCAAGGCTGCAGAGCCTGGCTTCCCATCAGCGGTGGTTGTGGGGAAATTCAGAGCCCCCAGGGCAGGCAGGGAGGGAGGACCTCGCCTGAGGCCAGAGCAGTGTGGAGGCCAGGGGAGGAGGAGGAGCACCTTGGCAGGGGGGTCCAGGTTCTACTCACAGCCTGCGCGGGGCTGGGCGCTGGGCCTGGGGACCTCAGGAGAGGACCTTACAGCCTGCATGGTGCTGGGGGACCTCAGGAGGCGACCTCATGGCCTGCATGGGCCTGGGGGACCTGAGGAGTGGACCTCATGACCTGCATGGGGCTGGCCGCATCCCAGCATGCACTGAGAAACCACAGGCTCTGGCACAGGTGCAGAGCCGCTGAGCCCTGGCCTGGCAGTACCAAGTAGAGGTGGACAGCACTGCTGCCTGTTGTGAGGACCTCCAGCACTGCACGTTGATCTCATCACCGCACACATGGGACTGGACCAGAGGGAAGGTGTTAGCCACCGACTGACCCACAGGTCTGGGCACAGGGCTTTTGCATTTCTAGAAAATTTTTGAAAACTCGACACCAGGCTTTAGATTTTGGTCACGTCTTCCTGTTCTATCCCTTTTAGTTCAGAGTGATTTTTTGTTAAGTCGATTATACGACTTAAAAGGCGATAATTTCACCTAGAAGATGTGGGCGTCACCTTTCCTTGACGGCTCAGTAGCCCCGTGGTGAGAATCCCGTCTCCTGGAGCTTGAGGCAGGCTGGGGGCGTCGCTGCTGCCCCCTGAGATGCGGCATGGCCCTGGGTTGCCCCGGGCTCCTCCGCTCTCCTTTGCCTCTGGCCGGGGGCAGGGACAGTGTGGCCATGCTCCCTGGCCCTCCTGTGGCACAGGCAAGGGGCCCGGCACTTCCTGCCCTGGCGCCTCGGCCGCACCCTGGGCAACCACGCCTGCTGCTTGGGCGTTGGGGGAGTTCTGCAGCAGGCCGGCTCCCACCCGTCTCGCTGAGCCTTACTGAGCGTGGGCGCTCAGCGCTCCGGCCCTCCATGGGTACAGGGCTGCTCTGGTACCCGGGCTCGGGGAGCCAGACTGCAGCATGATCAAGAATACGGCTTCTGGGGCTGTGGCTCATGGTAGAGCACTTGACTGGCATGTGTGAGGCCCTGGGCTCAATCCTCAGCACTGCACATAAATATATTGATCAGATAAAGAACCACTGACAACTAAAAATATATATTTTTTTTAAATACATCTTCCAACTGAAACTACTCGGTTTCAAATTCAGGCTGCCCCAATTGGCAGGTACTTAGCCTGGGCTTGTCCTGTTCCCCTTCCTAACGCTGGACTGGTGAATAGCAGGTGCTCTAGGGTTGTCACACTGAGGAGATACGGTGAGAGTGTAGGACAGTCCTGGCTCCCGGGAGTGGTGGCTGTCACCACCATGGGGCCCTCGCCCAGTGGCCTTGTGGACGGCCCTGCCAGATGGCCTCAGGATTGTGGGCATTTGCACACGGTGGGGAGTATTGGCATACTTTGTGAGGTTGAGCACGCCTACGTAGCTCCAGGGGGAAATCCCAGCCAGGAAGAAGTTGGGGGAAGAGGCGTTCCCACTCACGATGGGGTCCTTGTGGTGGAGATGGAAAGCAGACGTAGCTTGCTGATAAGGTGATAGGCACCTGCCACTCATCATGCTCAAGGAAAGACTAGACGATGCTGCTAGGGGCGCTGCTGCTGACCAAACCGGTGGCAAAGCTCCTCTTGACCATTTAAATTGTTCAGAATAAGATTAAAATCCACCTCTTTAACCACTGTCCACAGTTCAGGTGCTGACGGCAGGAGCCCTTTGTTAGACAGCACAGACGTTTCCACTTCCACGGGAAAGTCCTGTTGAACAGCACCCCATCCCTGCTGCTCCCCACTGCGTTCCAAGCCCAGGGCTTGGCAGGGTCAGCGTAGGAAACTGGAAGCGGGAAAAAGGAAGGAGTCGCCCATCGAGTGTGGAACACACAGGGCCTGCTGGGTTTCAGACACCCGTGCCCCAGGCAACGCTCCGCTCCTGGGCCCCAGCTCCCCCACCTTGTGACCAGGGCCCTGGCGGGTGCGGGTTGAGGTGTAGATTCAGCCAGGGCATCAGCGGCTTGATTCTTGCTTGGCTGCAGGGAAGGAAGCCTGGTGAGCCAGCAATCTCAGTGACAGACAGCAGCGAGGGCAGAGCTCTCCAAGGTCACTGGCCACCATCAGCGCCTTGCCCAGGCTGCGGCCCAGGCTCTCCTCCTGTGCACAGCGTGTGCACCGCATCTCACTTAGTCCTGACTCCAAACGGCTCACAGAGGCTGACGTGGATGCTCCCACCCCGCATCGAGCAGGGACTGCCCCAGGTGCTCGGTGTTTGATCACCGTGGGGTGAGTCTCTGGAGGCTGTGTGCCCCGTCCAGCTGCTCATGCTCAGCATTGCACCACTAGCAACTGGACCCAAGTCTCCACGGCCCTTTACAACCCTGCCTTCAGCCTAGCTTGCTTGGTGGTAGGACCCCTGAGCAAGGGCACCACCATGTCCTTCCTCACACAGACACAGAGAGGCCAGGCAGGTCTCCTCCCGCCAACCACATTGGGAACCTGTAGACAAGAATCGCGCCTGTGGCCCAGGTCTGTGAACCCACAAGATCTCCACAGCCACGTGCAAGTGCAGGGTGGCTCTTCCAACAGAGCCACAAGAAAGGGCTCTGACTCAGAGCGCCTTCATGGGGGCTTGTGGGTCTTGATAAGCAAAGTGAGTTCCCGTGGTGTTTCGTCTGTGGCCACTTCCTTCCGTGGTCCATGCCTGCAGTGGAAGGGTCTGTGGCTCAAAGCAACCCGGCTGCCTGTGGGGTGAAACGTCCCAGGCTAATGAGGGCCGCCATTTTGTGGTCTCACTTCATGGTTGTTGCTCCTTTTCTAAAGCAGCTGTGATAACACTCATTTACTTTTAGACAATTTCCAGCCCTTCCGTGCTGAAGATAGGCTCCCCATGCTAGTTAGTAGGCCGTTCCTCTGCAGAGCCAGCAGGTAGCGAAGGCTGGTCGGTTAAAGAGGCCTTGTTGAGACCAAGAGGAGAAGAGGCTGTTGAGTGGCATTCTTCCCGGGTTGGGCTCTTGGTGGTGGTGCAGGGGCAGCTGGAAGGTGGGAGGACCAGGTGTCCCATGTCCTTTCCAGAGATGAGATTGTTACTGAGTTTGTGCAGTAACAACTGCACCTGTTCAAGAAAGTGTGCGGGAGGCGGCCCTTCTCACGCGGGCTCTGAGACCCTGTTAAGGAAGTCAGGTCCCAGGCTGACATGGTGAAGATTGAGCCGACTTTTTCTTCTAGTAGTCACAGGGTCTCTGACCTAGTGCCCGAGTCTTTGATCCACAGCGAGTTGAGTTCCATGCAGGGTGAGAGATAAGGGTTTACTTTCGTTTAGTTACATGTGGCTTTCCATTTTTCCCGGCACCATTTGTTGAATAAGCCATCTTTTCTCCAGTGAAAGTTTTTGGCACCTTTGTCTGGTATGAGATTCCTGTATGTATGTGTGGGTGTGTCTCTGTGTCTTCTGACCTGCACCATTGGTCCATGTGTCTGTTTTGGTGCCAGTGCCCTGCTGTTTTTATTACTGTAGCTCTCTAGGATAGTTTGAGGTCTGGTATCCTGATGCCTTCTGCTCCGTTTTTCTTGCTAAGGATTAATTTGGCTCTTCTGGGTCTGTTATTTTTCCAAATGGATTTCATGATTGCTTTTTCTAGTTCTGTGAAGAACATCATTGGGATTTTAATAGACATCACATTAAATTTGTATAATGCTTTTGGTAGTATGGCCATTTTGACAATATTAATTCTGCCTATCCAGGAACAGATGAATGGATAAAGAAAATGTAGTGTATATATATAATATATATATATATATATATTATATTATATGTAAATGTGTGGTATATATATATATATAAATGATGGACTATTACTAAGCTTCAAAGAAGAATGAAATTATGGCATTTGCTGGTAAATGGATGGAGTTAGAGAATATCATGCTAGTGAAATAAGCCAAACCCCAAAAACCAAAGGCCAAGTTTTTTTCTTATATGAGGAAGCTGATTCACAATAAGGGGTGGGGAGACAGGAAGAATTGAGTTACTTTAGATTAGGTAGAGGGGAGTGAAGGGAGGGAAAGGGGTGTGGGGGAAGGAATGATAGTGGAAACAGACATCACCTCATGCACATGTATGACTGCATGACCCATGTGATCCTGCAACGTGTACAATCAGGAAAACAAGAGAGTACACTCCATTCATGTGCGATCTATCAAAATGCATAAATGCATTCTACTGTCATGTGCAACTAATTAGAACGAATAAAATCTTAATTAGAAACAGATCCTGGGAATCAGGAAAGAACTTTAAAAGACAGCACAATATAGCATCGTGGAGTGTCTTCAAAGACTACGCAAAAGCCCTTCTCAGACGGGCCGGCACGGTCCTCGCACTTGGTGCTGTCTCCCCGAAGCAGTGTGGTTGCTAAGTTTGGCCGGCAGGTCATTTGGGTGGTCTTTCCAGAGTGCCGATATTCAACACAGCTGTTTAAATCTTATCACACTAATAAAACTAAAGGCCAACGAATCTGTATGCAGCCTACTCCCAGAGTCACTGCGACAGATCTGTTTCCAGACACCTTTATGTCCTTGTGTAAACGCTGTGCACAATTCTAAGTTGCTTTTACAAGCAATGGCACCATTCTCCTTCACATCTAACTTCTTTGCTTTTCCGTCATCGTTACGGTTCCGCGGCCCGGCTGACACCATGGTTATGACACCATAATGCCCATGGCTGACACCAGCAGCCACCTGTGAAGTCAAGGAATGCCGTGTGCCTGGGCTGCACCAGGACGTTTGCATCGCCTGTCCCTCTGACGTCTCGCTCAACCTGAGGCCTTGCTCTGGTTCTGTCAGGCCATCTCGCTTCCCAGGTGGAGGAGCTGGAGCTCCGAGGGGAGTCCCTGGCCCAGGGGGGCAGCGGTGACGGTGACTCTCAAGCACTGTGCACCTGGCCTTGGTTTTGAAAACTGAGTGCTCGCTATGTGGATGTTTCCTTGGCCCCCGGTTGAAAGACAGAAGTGGGCACGGTACATACAAACTGCAGCTTGTCTGAGTGGATGCAGTTCACAGAGCCGCCCACGAGGGGTGCATGCTGGGGGACTTTGGCCCAGCGCGTGCGGCATTGAGAGAAGGAAACCATTTGACTAAAGCAGTGGAGGGTCCCCATGTTTTTGGTTGTAGATGGACACAATGCCTTTATTTATTCATTTTATGTGGTGCTGAGGATCGGACCCCATGCTTCACGCATGTGTGGCAAGTGCTCCACCACTGAGCCCGGATCCCAGCCCTCACTTCATTCTTATTTTCGACTTTGTTGGCCTTCGTGGGAGCCCAAGGAGGTGGAGCTGTCTCCAGCTTGTGGTTAAATGTTTTTTATAGACACCCCCAACTTTGGTCTGACCCAGTTCCTGTCCTGACTGCCTTCCCTACTCCCTCAGACCTCCGGCCTCCTCCTCCTCCCCAGCAGCTATACTGACCGCTGGTCAGTGAGTGCAGCCCATCTTGAAAAATCTCAGGGCCTTCAGAATTATGGAGCTGGGACTATATGCTAATGGCGTTGCCATGGTCTTAGACTTTAGGTGTAGGAACCTCTCTTAGCATTATGGAGATGACAATAATCCTCCAAGGCTGGTATAAACTGTCGGTATCCACTGAGTGGTCTGAATTGATTTTCTGCTTCCAGACCTCAGTCTGCCTAACAGACTTAATCCTGTCTGAAGCAGAATTGACTCACGTGGATAGAAGTAATTGAGTACCCCCTCCAGTGACACACACTGGGCTTTGCCATTTTATCGGAAAGAGCTTCCTTGCACAGATCTGTTGGCGATTATGACTTCGTGCCCAGTGTACGCTGCCTAATCTCAGGCGGAGACCACGTTCATCATGGGCCCTTCTCCACAGAGAGATGGCCTTTGCTATGGTTCACACATGTTCAAGTGTGCGGCATGCTTCTGTGAGTGTGTCTGTTGTAAAAGACAGAGATCCTTAAGGTAGTGCTTACCTTAAGGTAGTGCAGAGCAGGTCTAACAGCCTCTGCGGTGGCAGAATAGCGGCCCTCTCAGCGTCGCCTCTGGTCTGCAGGATCTGTGAGGCAGGCTAGGGAGCAGGCCGAGTGAGGGTGGCTGGAGTCTGTCTGCACTCTGGGTTGGCCCCGGCCAATCACAGCCTCTTTCAGAAGGAAAAGGGAGGCAGCAGAGAAGACGGGAGGACACACCTGGGAGGCCTGCCTGCCCTCACCAGCTCCACAGGTGCAGGAGGAGGCCACCAGCCAGGGGAGGGGAGGCCTCATGCCAGAGCAGGCAAAGAAACCGATGTGCCTCGGAGCCTCAGGAGGGAGCAGGGCCCTCGAGGCCTTGAGGTCAGCCGGGAAAGACCAGGCAGACTCCAACTGCAGCACCGGACCATGATGGATTTGTAGTGTTCTGCCAGGTCTGTGGTGGTTTGTGACGGTCGCATTAGGAAACGGGGCAAGCGTCAGACACTGCCGCGTGAGCAGCGCACCTCGGCTGGAGCACATCCCCATTTCTTCCTCAGAGCGGGGCTTCCGGGTCCAAGGAAGAACCAGTTTCCATTCGGGTTCATTCCAGTCTTCCAGTGGGAGTTTGATGTGAGACGTATCAAAAACCGCAAGAAAATGCAGATCTTCGCCCCCTGTGGGCTCTTATGTTGAGGGGTTGTGGGCTTGCTGTCGTGTTTGTTTTGTTGACTCAGCCTGCGTTTGCCGGCATGGATACTCGCCCCTCCTTATCCGCAGCTATGGTGGCTGCGTTGGTGCAGATGTTTCCCTCGAATGGTGAGAGTGACAGCCAGCTCCAGGGGCTCTTAGCACCATGCCCGCTGAGGCTTCATGCCAGGGTGACTGGGCGGGCAGCGTTTTCTCTGAGGGTCTCCTGACACATCTGGGCAGCCCTCTGTCGGCACCACTGAGCTCAGCCTTTCTGAGCCACAGCATGAACAAGCAAGGCTTTCTGTTAGGTTTATGGTGGTGGAAGGTAGTGTGGATCCTGTGCAGGAGGCTGCTGGCCCCGGTGCGGCCCCAGGTGACAGACACCGTCCTGCACCCAGGTGCTGCCCTGGGCACAGAACACCAGGCTCCTCAGGGTGGGATGCCAGCTTCTCTTCCACCTGATTCACAGGCAAAGGATCAGGGTAGAAGGAAAAGGGCAAATTCACCAGACTAACTACTCAACGGCTGCGCTGTGTGTGTGTGTGCTCAATCACTGACGATCACGCTGCAGGTTGCAGACTTTAAGTTGCTACCACTGATACTGTCATGGTGAGTCATTTGAAATACTGTCTGCACATAAGCTCGACATATGCTGATGTTTAGACTCGCAGCCTGGCCTTCCATGAAGACACCACAATGCTAGATCCCTGATCCATATGGAAGTGCTCACATTCTACACAGAGGCAGAAATCGCTGTCACATGCACTACATGCTGTCAACCACTGCAACCAGGGAAAGTTTTATTGTACTCGAATGGAAACTAAAATTTATTAATATCAGCTGTTATTTATTGACTATTAGGAAGAGCTGCTGAGAGGCTTTTAAATCATGGAGTTCGATGTTCATGAGAAATAATGTTGTTTCTGGTCTTTTCTGTTTCGATGAAGAAAGTGTGGGATGTTTTTTTCTAGAGAAGTAATGAGGCAAAGTGGCGTTTTGCTGAACACTCGATTCCTGTCGTGGGAAGGAGGATCTCAGGACGATCCTCAAGTGTCCGAGTCACTGTTAGCAGGCGGAAGTCAGCCTCCATTGGGTGCCTCCTGCAAGACTCAGCAAGAGGAAGAGGGCTCAGTGGCAGCACTGGTAGCAGCTGGGTTAGGCACTGTCGCAGGTGCCATCAGATGAGTGACCCTGCTTGTGGTTTGACTCGCCTGTGATGTGGACCCCCGAGAGAGGGCCCTACTCCCGTCCCCAGGTGGTGCCCAGGTGGCGCAGCATCTGGGAGGGACACGGACTTCCTTGAGTTCACGTTCCGTCTGACCTACTGGGCCCAACCAGTTTAGCACTGAATGATCTTAAATACTAGATGGCCGCCTAGTGGGGCAGACAGAGTTTCTCACGCCTCTGTGTCCATGGAGACTCCAGCGCTCATGCGGGGCCGGGCTCTGCTGCTGTAAGACTGTGGGCTTGGCCTGCTTCACCCGGTTCCCACCAGACACCTGGAGTGTGAATTCTGAGTGGACTTCTGGGATGGAACGCGGTCTCCCACGGTACTGACGGGCCTCACGTAGCTCCAGGGTAGACGTGGCGCCAGCTGTCACAGGACACCACACAGATCCTGTAAGGGTGAAGAGCCTCGTGAGTTTGCGCTGGACACCGGAGGTCTTTACCTGGGACTGCACTTGGCCTTGGCCCTGAGCAGTGAGGATTCCCGCAAACCCAAGAGGCTGCAGGAGCTTCTTGGGTTCCGGAACAGCATAGGCAGACTCACAGAGTGAGGTTTGCGAGCAGAGTTTAGGGTCCTGACAGGCACGGGAGGCGGCGTGGTCAGCTCGCGTCTGTGGAGAGCGCAGAGCCACGGGCATCTGTAGGGGGTTGGGAACAGCGAGCTAGTCTCAGGGTCTTGAGATGAGAAGGTGGGAGTGAAATTCTGAGGCAGGCGGTGGAGGACAGTGGTCGCAGGCGGGAGATGACGCAGGAAGGAGTCTGGAGGACAGTGGTCACCAGGTGGGAGATGACGCAGGAAGGAGTCTGGAGGACAGCGGTCGTCACCAGGCGGGAGATGACGCAGGAAGGAGTCCGTCCTTCAGTGCACGTTCGCTGTATCGACTTGAACTCGGACGTGGGCACGTGCCTAGGATCGAGGAGGACTGAGTGAGAAGGCACAGTCGTGGACCACTCTGACTCACGGGCAGCGATGCCGCCGTTTCTGCCCCGTCTCCGCTCCGCAGTCTCCGGGTCACCTTGCCTCCGACTGCTCAGTAAAGCTGTTTCCGGCTGACGAATGGGGTGGCTTGAAAGCATGCGCTCCAGGGGTGGATCTGGGAAGTGGCGAGACTGAGTGTTGAGGGTGATTCCTCACAGGGCCACGCTGGGCTTGCCCGCTGGGGTTGGCAGGGTGGCAGGTGAAAGCGAGCTGGAGGCCTAGCTGCTGATTCCAGGTCTGCACAAGCCAGTGGTCAGACCTGGACCCAGAGCTAAGAAGGCTCTGCAGCCTTGTCGGCACCCGGACCCCGGGCTCCAGCCCCGACTCACGGTTAGGGTCGCCAGGCGAGGCCGTGGTATGGGTCCTCACCAAGCCCTTCCGGTGAACCCCAGCAGGGGTCTCAGGAAACGTGATCAGCAGCAAACACACTGCACAGCCCAGTGCTAGGTTGGATCCAGGAGGTGCATCTCTAAAATTTGAGAAAAGGGAACCTGGCGAGACCTTGAAGAGGGGTTTGGAGCAAGGTTGCTCAGGAAGCAAGGGCGATACGGAGAAGGGCACCAGGGAGCCAGGCTCTCCAACAGTGGCATGTCCGCGACCTGCTCACGAGAGCGCAGGCACGTGCTCACTCCTGTCGGCAGGCAAGCTCCCAGGGGAACTCAGTCATGTGTCTGAGGACCTCGCGGACTCTCTATCTGTCTTCTATTTGTCACTCTGAATTTGGGGTGAAAGCGACTTAGACGGGCCCAGCGTAGCTGGTAGTGGGCTGCGGTTCAGTGCCAGGACTTCCCGTTTCCCAGCCCTCACCCGGCTTTGGAGTCCTAGTGGTCGTGCCAGGACCTGGGTGCCCTCATTTCCTAAGTGAGACCCTCAAGGACGTCTTAACAAGACCTTGAGCAGCTCACCAAGGTCACCCCTTCAGGAGGGCAGGCCCTGCTGTGGAGTCTGCTGCGTGCGTCCCTCCTTCTCAGCCTGTCCAGGAAGGAGCTCATGGCTGAGAGACGCCCCGTGGAGAGGGGAGGGCGTGACGCGCGTCACAGCCACTGGGGTCGGAGCAGCTGGTGTACCTGGAGCCTGCGGGTGCCCTCAGGAGTTGCCCAGGGGAGAGAGTGCCAAGCCGCATTGGAGGTGGGACATCCCAGCCTCTTCTTAAGGTCTTTGCAGAGATGAGGGTCCCGGTCTTGCACGGAGGGCTGTCTGTCAGGCCCCCCGGTGGCCGCCCTACCTGCTGCTGCTGGTGGAGTCAGGACTGCCGTTCAGAGGAGTGGAAGCCTGGGGTGATGCGCGGCTTCCATGGCCCTGAGGGCACCCCTGTGACTTCCACACTGCAGATGAAGGCAGTGTGTCGGTGCGCAAGCTCAGACCCGGAGCGGGGCGGGCAGGGCGTTGGACAGGGAGAGGGGACGCGGGCCAGAAGAGTCGGGATGTGAGCCCCCATCCAGCTTCATGGGAGCTGGGCAGGCACTGTGGCGCCCAGACCCGACAGTCCTCACAGAGAGGAGTGTGTCCAACATGGTGGCTTGGAATCCTGACTTCCAGAAAGGGCAGAGGCACTACCCGTCCCCAGTGTTCCTGAGACACCCTCCATCCCAGGCGCTGCTGCCAAACGGCTGCAGTATGTGCTTCCGGAAACTCCAGGGCGGGTGCAGGACCTCCTGGGCGGAGCTGAGGAGCTCCAGCAGGGCGGTGCAGGCGGCGGCAGCAGGAGCCACGCAGGGCTTCCCAACATTCCAGGCAGGCCGTTCAAACCGGATTTGGACTTTGGGCAAGTCCCTCAGCTTCTCTAGGCCTCGACATGCTCTCCGAAGCAGAAGGCATGATCGTACCTCAGACTCGAGGAGATGAATGGAGCGTGTAAGTGCTTGTTCAGTGTCTGGTGCATAGTGTGTGCTCGGTACCTAGACCAGAGCCTGTCTGGTGACGGTGGCAGTCGCTATCAGAGGAAGAGCGGGGGACACCCAGGAATCATCGTTGCCTCCGAAGCCAGAGTGTGTTCAAAGATGGGTACATTCTGGCCGTCTGTCGGTCATGACACCCTGGACATCGCCCACGAGGCGGTCAGGGCTGCAGAGCTGACGGTCCTGCTCTTAGCTCTTCCAGGTTGGTCAGGAAGCCGCCTCTTCCTCAGCAACGGCAGAGGGTGCCTGGCAGGGTGAGGTGAGGACCTAGTGAGCTTCACGCACCCGGAGCTCCCGGGGCCTGACCAGCACACAAACAGCCCTGTCGCCTGCTGAAGGCCCGCCAGAGGCTGGATGGGGAGTCTCAGGCAGCCATGCATCTGTGGAGATCAGGACTCACACACGACCCTGCAACTCGAGCAAGCCCAGTGCCCTCAGCGCTCGCACACGGGTGCTGGCCCTGGGAAGTGTGCTTGGCCTCCTGAGGCCTTCAAGCAGGGCGGCGGTGACATTTACTGGAGAAGAGGAAGAAAACTAGATCCACACGCTTTCTGCCCTCTGCTCCAGGGCCAGTTTTCAATGTCCACTGAAGCTCCTGGCTGTGATTTTCCTCAGGAGCAGGCAGGGGGCGCCCGGCAACCCGGGTGCCTGTAAGCACCCTCAGGGCTGGCCAAGCGGCGCTCACCCAGGGGTGCTGCTGACGCCTGGGCAATTCCGGTGCCTCTGCACACCACCCAGACACGCGGTGGACTCACCTGAGGGGCTCGAAGTACCTTCTGGCCAGACAGGACAAACACGAGGTCTGTAGCAGGGCCTGCAACTGCGTGCACTCCACAAAGCCCCAAGTGATTCTGATGCGGAGCCAAGTTAGGAAAGAGGATCTGAGTGCTGATGAGGCAGAGCTTTTGACAGAGACAAGAAACAAAGGACAGCCGCCTGGTGGAAGGGATGTCCTTTGCCTGAAAGCTAATGCCCAACATGAAGGGCTTGCTCAGCGGCTGCCTGCGTCTAGTGGTGAAGCAAATGACCTCAATGCAAGCAGCTTATTGTATGTGCACACTCCATGCATTTATCTAGCTCCTCGTGATGCTTAAAAGCTGATCACAGTGAAAAATGAGCCCTTCTATGGGTAGCAGACATGCACGCATCGCCCGGATTTTCATTTTGTCTACTTCCCA
Organism: Sciurus vulgaris; assembly: GCF_902686455.1. Taxonomy (NCBI): domain Eukaryota; kingdom Metazoa; phylum Chordata; class Mammalia; order Rodentia; family Sciuridae; genus Sciurus; species Sciurus vulgaris. The sequence continues at coordinate 23,966,935 of NC_136480.1, read as the reverse complement.
AGTGAAAAAGCTAGGACCCCCCCCCCCCCAAACAGACGATCTGGATAGTGTTTGAAAATGTGCTCGACTCCCCATCGTCTCTCTTGATCCCTTCATTAAACTAAATAGACAGCATCAAAAGTCTAGAAAGTTACTCTCAGAGGACCCGGGCTTCTGACCACCCATCATTCTGTCCAAAGTCGGCAACAAGCTGCTGAGCAGTGTGAACGCTGTCCAGTGGACAGGAAGCCCTTCCCGGCCCAGCCAGAGATCGACTGAGGGTCACAGTGCAATGGCCTCCTCTCCAGAGCACAGGCCCTTCCTCTGGGCCTCAAAGCTCTTACACCACTGCGGCCCACAGAGATGACCGGTCCAGGGAAGGAGAAACACCACGCAGAACGTCATGCAGCGCCTGCCCATCCTCCAGCCACAGACCATGGCAGGATTTTCCATGCTCTTTATAGCGTGGGGGCAGAGGGGAGCTGGTGATCCCATCGTCCTCCTTACTACCTCTCCCATTCCTCAGCCTCATTCTTTGATTTCCTTGTTGGCAGAGCTAGTAGGGAGGGGATGCAGAATAAAGCCCCTTCCACCCGTGCCCCAACGTCCTCCCAGCTCATCCTGGATCCAGGGGAACCGGGGCCTCAGATCCCTGGAGTTGCTGCTTAGAAGCCAGGGAGCATGGTGCGGGGTGCGTTTTGAATGCACCATGGGAACCTGTACCTTTCTCCTGCGTTTCCTTGTGGATGACTGATTGCTGGTTACAGGGCCAGTGCACAGGAGAGAGTTGTGAAATACTTAAGAAAACCTCTGGCAGCAAGCAACGTGTGACGGAGGGTCCATAAGAGATGCATGTGAGTAGCTGTTCTCCCACTTGTTGCCACCTCCCTGGTTTTCAGCTCCCCCGGCTGGCTTTGTTGTCTCGGATAGTTCACGTCCCTGTGGTGGGTTTTGTAACCCCGAGCCCTCAGGCCTGGTCGGGAGACAGGTGTTCTGGAACATCAGTCCAGCACATGCATGCACTTGTGAGCTTGCTCACATACACGGGCAGAAGCAGGTCCAAAGTGCATGGTGTACACAGACTATTTCAAAAGGAAAGGTCGACAGAACCACCCAGCCCTGTAATAGCTGAGTGAGGCCTTGCAGAACCTGGGGTTGGAGCATCTTTCCTAACGGATGTGAGGAAGAGGAGATGCGTTGGCTTCCATCAGATGTCAGTCCTTCCATGCCCAAGTTAAAACAGATTGAAAAGAGCAAGATACCATACCTACAGTAGGTGTGCATGAGTTTAAACGAAACGATTCCAAAGTAGGAGAGGGCCTATGTCATGGTTGGCTGTGAGGTGTCCCCCAAAAGCGTGTGTGCTGAGGAAGCTCAGAGGTGATGATGGGTCACGAGAGCCTACTCACCGGGGCCCGATCCACGGGGGGCGGCTGGGAGGCAGCGTAGGCAGGGGGTGTGGTGGAGGAGGTGGGCCCTGGGCCGAGCTTTTGGGGGTCGTATTTTGTCTGTGGAGAGGGAGCTCTCTCTGCTCCTGGTGGCCGCGTCCTGAGCTGCTTTCCTCCTCCACACCCTTCTGCCATGATGTTCTGCTCTCCTTGCTTTTCTCTTTGACCCTCTCAGTGTTAAACAAGTTCTCCTGTTTCTAAAACTGTGTGCACGTCGGCCCTTTTGATCAGGACCTAATCTAAAGTTCCTCCATGCTTCTCCCACCCCCACCCCTATTATGTATCATCATCCACTTATCAGGATGTGAGGTGGATCCGGGGTGCGGGTGATCAGTGTGTTCCATCACCAGGGGCTGGACCACTGTCATATGGTGAGGTGGACCTGAGGTGTGGTGATCCATGTGTTCCATCACCAGGGGCTGGACCACTGTCCCATGTTGAGGTGGACCTCAGGTGTGGTGATCCATGTGTTCCATCACCAGGGGCTGGACCACTGTCCCATGTTGAGGTGGACCTCAGGTGTGGTGATCCATGTGTTCCATCACCAGGGCTGGACCACTGTCACATGGTGAGGTGGACCTGAGGTGTGGTGATCAGTGTGTTCCATCACCAGGGGCTGGACCATTGTCACATGGTGAGGTGGACCTGAGGTGTGGTGATCAGTGTGTTCCATCACCAGGGGCTGGACCATTGTCACATGGTGAGGTGGACCTCAGGTGTGGTGATCCATGTGTTCATCACCAGGGGCTGGACCACTGTCCCATGTTGAAGTGGACCTGAGGTGTGGTGATCAGTGTGTTCCATCACCAGGGGCTGGACCACTGTCCATGTGAGGTGGACCTGAGGTGTGGTGATCAGTGTGTTCCATCACCAGGGGCTGGACCACTGTCACATGTGAGGTGGACCTGAGGTGTGGTGATCAGTGTGTTCCATCACCCAGGGGCTGGACCATGTCACATGGTGAGGTGGACCTCAGGTGTGGTGATCATGTGTTCATCACCAGGGGCTGGACCACTGTCCATGTTGAAGTGGACCTGAGGTGTGGTGATCGTGTGTTCCATCACCAGGGGCTGGACCATGTCACATGGTGAGGTGGACCTGAGGTGTGGTGATCAGTGTGTTCCATCACCAGGGCTGGACCACTGTCCCTGTTGAGGTGGACCTGAGGTGTGGTGATCAGTGTGTTCCATCACCAGGGGCTGGACCACTGTCACATGGTGAGGTGGACCTGAGGTGTGGTGATCAGTGTGTTCCATCACCAGGGGCTGGACCATTGTCACATGGTGAGGTGGACCTGAGGTGTGGTGATCGGTGTGTTCCATCACCCAGGGGCTGGACCACTGTCACATGGTGAGGTGGACCTGAGGTGTGGTGATCAGTGTGTTCCATCACCCAGGGGCTGGACCACTGTCACATGGTGAGGTGGACCTGAGGTGTGGTGATCAGTGTGTTCCATCACCAGGGGCTGGACCACTGTCCCATGTTGAGGTGGACCTGAGGTGTGGTGATCAGTGTGTTCCATCACCAGGGGCTGGACCACTGTCCCATGGTGAGGTGGACCTGAGGTGTGGTGATCCATGTGTTCCATCACCAGGGGCTGGACCACTGTCACATGGTGAGGTGGACCTCAGGTGTGGTGATCAGTGTGTTCCATCACCCAGGGGCTGGACCACTGTCACATGGTGAGGTGGACCTGAGGTGTGGTGATCAGTGTGTTCCATCACCAGGGGCTGGACCACTGTCCCATGTTGAGGTGGACCTCAGGTGTGGTGATCAGTGTGTTCCATCACCCAGGGGCTGGACCACTGTCACATGGTGAGGTGGACCTGAGGTGTGGTGATCAGTGTGTTCCATCACCAGGGGCTGGACCACTGTCCCATGTTGAGGTGGACCTGAGGTGTGGTGATCAGTGTGTTCCATCACCCAGGGGGTGGGACCCTTTACTAAAAAGTGGTTCTCAGAGGCAGCACAACCAAGTGCTCAGCTGGGTCTAAACAGAACTGGCTGAGGACCCTCGCCCCTCATGGTACTCCAGGCTGTGTTCTGGGTCGGGAGAGCCGGGTTGGGCTCAGGAGTAATTTCCCTGCAGGCATTTCTGATTCGGCGCCTAGAAGAGGTGTCAGACGAAGGGCCCCTTCCTCGGGCCCAGGAATCACTCATGTCTCTCATCAACAGACATCAACTTCCCCGCTTTATTTGTGTTTTCCGTAGAGGGCCTCCCATACCTCTGATTGTATGTGCTTCAGGGTTCCCAAGCCCAGATCTCCTTCTGGCCCCTGACAAAGATTTTGCTAGATTCAAAGTAAACAAGAACAGCACGGAGACTTTTCCACAGTGCTGCACTGTTAATATTGACTAGTTTGACGGGCTTCCTTTTATTGGCGGTTGGCTTTTGATATTTCCTATGTTTTGCTGATAAATGCACTTTCTTTCAGGAAGGTTGGCTATAGATAGTAGATGGTAACCTAAGAAAAAGTTCACATAATGAAAAATAGATTTGAAAACCATCAGAGCAGCCAAAGAGCACCAGGTACCGTAGGGACCCCCTGGCCATCAGTGCAAGTGGGTCCCGGTGTGTCCCAGAGGGGCAGCGCGCCTGTGGGGACCTGGACACCCACAGGAAGGGCTTGCCTTGGGACTGGCTTGGCAGGGCAACTGGGAAGGTCGAGGTTCGCCCTGGACCGGCTGCTGGCGGCAGCAGCGATTCTCTGAACAGGTTTCCAGCTTTCACGAGCAGCTGGGAACAGTGCAGCAGGGAAGCACCCCTCTTCCCCAGGACAGGGTTTGGCATGCGGTTGGGACCATGCGCTTGCTCTTGACTGGTTCAGACGTGGGAGAGAGGGGCCTGCCTTTGCCTCTCGATCACATGGAGTGGCCTCATGCGATGCTGTTGGTGTCTGTGGAATTACTTCCCAGGGAACAGCACGGTCCAGCTGTTAGCGGGTGCAGCTTCAAGCGGACACTCCCTCACGCGTGTCTGTACCTTACCCACCCACCAAGTCCAGGCTTGGAAGTCACTACAGCAGAGGACAGGGCCTTCTGCTTGGAGTCCCTGACCCCAGGACAACTGCTCGATGGCACCAGGCACCGTGCGGGTCATCTGGGAGGAGGCTGAGTCAGCACCGCCTCTCCCCACTGAGCACTGTGTTCGGGAGCTGGCCAGGATCCAGGTGGGCCAAGTGTGACTCTCACGGGCAGCACCTGCGTGACCTCTGGGTGGGGTATTCCACTTCCCTCTCTCCTGCAGGACGAGGGTGATGCAGGACATCGACTTTCCAGGGTGGCCAGGTGATCCTGGCGAAGGTCCTGGAGCAGGCCTCAGGGCCAGGGCTCCTGCGACCGAGTGCAGCACTCCCACTGGTAGCCATGCACACATCATCTCCCAAATGCTGGCCGTGCAGCTTGGCAAGTCAACTCAGCCTTTTACGTTCTTCACATGGTTCTGTGGTCCATGACCTCCAGGATGCACCCAGGGCCAACCGTGAACTCCCCCCTGGGGGCTGCAAGGTGGGCAGCGGGATTTCTGGATCCAGGGCTGCATCCTGAGCACAGCTCTCATGGCTCACTGAGGGTCCCAGAGGCGCTCCTTAGAAGCTCTGCCATGGAGAACCCCACACACACATGACTGAGGGTCCCAGAGGTGCTCCTGAGAAGCTCTGCCATGGAGAACCCCCTACACATGACTGAGGGTCCCAGAGGTGCTCCTGAGAAGCTCTGCCATGGAGAATTCCCCCACACACGTCTGAGGGTCCCAGAGGCGCTCCTGAGAAGCTCTGCCGTGGAGAACCCCCCCACACACTCACGACTGAGCAGTGACTTGGACCCAGACCCCACGTGCTCCCCACCAAGGCCCTGAGAGCCCAGAGGGAATACTGCTTGACCTCTTCCGTCCAGGGAGCCAAGGAGTGGACTTGGAGCAAGTCGCAGTGTCTGAGGACCCATGCATGGCAGTTCAAGGAAAAGAAAAAGACTGAGGGAATGTGCTGTGTCCCTGAATCCCAAGAGCTGTTTTCCTGCAGCCATTCATTCTTATTTTCATGTGACGAATGAGGAATTGCAGTGTTGGAACGGATCGCGGTGAATGCTGGTGGTCCCTTCCAAGGACACGGTCGGAGAAGCACCCGACCTCAGGGTGCCGGCGTCATGGGGAGCTCTGCAGTGTGGGCCCTCCCTTCAGACGTCTCTGCTGCAGCCCGTGGCCTGTGCCATCGGCTGTCAGCTGTGGAAATCAAGCCTGGCGGGGTCGTGACTGAACGCGGAGCAGAGCCTGGGGAGGTAGAGGGTCCCGCCATCATGCCAGTCCTGCCCAGGAGCCTCCCTGCAGCCTCGAGCACGTGTGCCGCAGAGGTGGTCCCGTGTGGCCCTGCCTGGTCCCAGCCCCTGTGGTCACTGCGTTCAGAATCTGCTCTGCCACCCTGAGGTGCAGTGACCACGGCAGGAGTCAGTGCAGGAGGACTCGCCTCCCCATCGGACGGACCCTGCCGGAGCCGTCTGCCCTCAGCCAGCGCCTCCCCACCGCTCTGGGAAGAGGGGTCCTCACATCCTTTGAAAGATGCACAGTGTCCGAGAAGTGCACAGAGTCTGGACATCTCACTTCAAAGTAAGCAGGGTGGGGCCTCCGGTCCCTTGCCAGACGGCTGCCCCTCCCAGAGGTGTCTGGAGACTGACAGTGACATCACGCCAGGAATTTTCTGCAGGTCATTCACAGGCTTAATAGAAGTGAATTCTACAAAAGCTTGAAACTGAAATGGACACACGGCCAAGGAGCAGCAGCAGGGCTTGAGCATGGGCGTTGGGTCTCTCCCACAGGTGTCCACGCACAGCTCCGATGCTGGCCTGCAGCGTGGACGTGCTGGCCTGGTGGAGAGCTGACATCCAGCTTCGGGTCTCTTGCTGGTGCAGCGCAGAGAGCAACACTATCCTGCAGGCTTGCGGGAGGGCAGGAGAGCTTGGCCCAGCACAAAGTCAGGGCCTGGTGGAGACTTATTACTGCCCTGGGCACAGTTCTGTCACCTGCCCATGGTCAACCAGAATGCCTGCCAGTCTACACCCTCCCCCCACTCTGAAGAAGGTTCTAGAGTGGCCGACGTCGTTCTCACCAAGACTCAGAGCAGCCTGATCCCACTCTCAGGCTCTGTGGGGAGAAGTAGATGGACTGGGATAACCTCCAAACCACTCCAGATCCTTGGGAATGACCATGGTGACCCAGGGGAAGATCTGAAGGGAGGCGTCTGGCAGTGACACCGACTGGTTACTGGGGACCAAGGGTGGACTGTGGCGCCCTCCGTGGCTCATGCACAGCTTGCTCCTCCTGGTTGGCATTGCCCTCCAACCTGTGTACTATGAGGACCCGCCTTCTGGTGCGGACCAGCCTCCCTTGCCCACTGAAGGCCAGCCTTGACTCCCGTATTTCCTGTGGGCGCTCGAGTCAGGATCATGCGGGTTGGGACCAGCTGGGATCCTGAGCTGTTCTCACAGATGCGTTCCCCAGAGCCTGGCTGGGGCGGTGGAGGCTGAAATTACCAATTTCATGAAATGCTTTTGATGTCGGGTAAGATGCTGATTTTTCACCTTGAACACAGCGATTGCCGCCCCAGTTTTGGGAGGACACGGTCTTCTTCCTCTTGATGATCCTATTTAGTTTTCAGATTTGTGTTTGGGGAAAGGAGTTATTACACAGTTTATGGAGCCCCTTGAGCAGAAATTGCCAGGGAAAGAGTCTCTGGGCCCAGGAAGCCAGCGTAAGCATTCAGCTGTTTTCTGAGAGGCAAGACAAACCTTTCAACCCCAGTGGGTTATTGCAGGTTGTTTACCACTTTTCTCAGGAACTTGCGAGAGCCAAGCAGGCTCACAGGAGGCACAGCTGCTTTTGCACGTTGGCCTTTATTGTGCAGTTTACTTTGGAATTCACTCTGCCTGAGCATCACTCACAGATAACACCGATCTCTGTGCAGGCTTCGTTTTTTATTCATGCAGAGAATAAACCCTTTCCCAGGTCATGAATGTGTGCTTGCACCTGCGAAGAGCAGAAACAGATGAGATTAAGCCAGAAATGAGGGCGTAATGGTAGGTACAAGGGGGCAGAAGCTAAGAAGGAAGAGTGCTGGAGGTAAAGCAAGACGGTTGATAGAATGTGACCAAATAAAACCAAGAAGGAGAACAAAATCAAAGGGCAGTGGTCCAAGCCAGCAGAGCGGAAAAGAGCTCCTGTCCTCCCAGGCACCCAGGTGATCTCTGTGCCCTGAGCGCATCTCGGGGGCTCCCTGGAGGAGTGGAGCGCAGCCTTGCTTGTGGTCAGTGAGGACCCTGCCGCTCGAGTGCCTCGGCTCATGTGAGCCGTGCCACCGTGGGCCGTTGTGGCAGGTTCTGTTGCAGGAGGACCTGAGGTGTGCTCAGCCACACCTCGGAGGCGGGCCTGAGGCTCGAGGCTGCCGGTCCTCCAGGCTAGCTCTGCTGTGCGTGGGCACAGGCGGGATACGGACAGCTGCAGATCGCCTGCGGCTCTGTGGGAGTGATCTCTGAACTACCGTGTTGATGAAGAGGGCGGTTTTCCTCACGCCTCATTGATTCAGAATTGTATACACAAGTTAATTCGCCTGGTTCTGGGTCAAATCTGAATTACTTTTGGATTGAATTAATAATGGCAGAACCCCAATTCAAGCTGGCAAAATAAATAAGTACAAAAACTCATGTGTTAGTCCATGAAGTAACGTTCAGAGGTGAAAAAGGTTGGACTATGAGACCTCTGACTTCATCAGTGGGTTAATCCAGTTGATAGATTAATGGATTTGAATGGACAGTTGGGTGGTTACCTGGTGCAGATAGAGTGTAGCTGGAGGAAGTGGTCACAGGATGGGGTGGGTGGACGGCCTTGGGAACTTTTTGGTTCCCAGCCTCTTCCTCCCTCACTGCCTCCCGCTGCCCGAGCTGAGTAGCTTTCTTCCACCAACGCCCTTCTGCCATGGATGTTTTCTGCCTTGCCACAAGCTTAAATGCTGTGGGATCAGTGGACCATGCACCAGACTGCTAAACCCTTTCCTCCTCTAATCTACCGCTTGTGGGAATTAAGTTAGCAGAGCTTGTTTTGGAAAGCAGTTGGAAATTCTTCAAGACATTAAAAATAGAACTGCTGTAGGAATCCAGTAGGCCCACTCCTGGGTATATATCCAGAGATATGAGATGAGTATTTCAAAGCAATGTCTGCACTCCATGTCCATCACAGCATTATCCGCAGTGACCAAGAAGTGAGATCAACTCAAGAGCCTCTGATGATGCATAGAGGAGATGTTGCACACCAGTGGGATTCTGTCAACCGTCCCAAAACAGGAAGTCCTGCCCAGCAGGAGAACAAGGGCGAATCTGGAGGACACTGCTGTTTTGGTGCACATTCATCATGCAGAATGGGGGCTTCACTGTGGAACGTTGGTGCATGCATATAGCATTACTGATCTGTTTCACTGCCACGGTAACTCTCACGACTCTCTTACCCACCCCCAAGCCCCCTACTCCACCCCGCTGGTCTCCCTTCCCCTCCTCTGTTTCATCTCCTTTTCCTCCCATACCTTACAAGGGTGATGGAAATCATACCACACTCGTCTTGGTCTGGCTTATCTCACTTAGCCCCATGTTCTCCAGTGTTATTCATTTTCCTGAAAATGACATGATTTTGTTCCTTACGGCTGAATAAAACTCCACTGTGTATTATACCTTATTTTCCTTTGCCTATTCATCTGTGGACGGAAACCTAGGTTGATTCCATAACTAGGCCATCGTGAGTTATTCTGGATAAACTTGGGAATGCCTATATCTCTAAACATGCTGCCTTTAATGCTCATGATGAATACCAAGGAGCAGCAAAGTGGGTCACGTGATAGTTCTGTTTTTAGTTTCTTGAGGAAGCTGTGTATGGACCTCCAACTTGGCTGTGCTGACTCACATCCCCACCACGGTGCGTGGGCGTTCCCGGCCCTGCACTCTCTGCTGCAGTCGTTGCTTGTGTGTTCTTGGTGATTGCCATTCTAACTGGGGCGAGATGGAATCTCAGCGTCGTTTTTATTTTGGCGTTGAGCTTTTTGAGTTCTTTATGTCTTCTGGATGTTAGTCCCCTGCTGGAAGAGTGGCTGGCAAAGATCTTCTACCAGTCTGTGGGTGTGTCTTCACTCGGTTGTTTCTTTGCTGTGCAAAAGCTTTCTAATTTGGTGCTGTTATGGTTTAGGTGTGGTGTCCCCCAAAAGCTCATGTGAGAGACAATGCAGGTCTGGAGGAGAATATAGCTTTAACCTGATTAGTGGGTGGGATTAACTGAGGCAGGTGGGGTGTGGCTGGAGGAAGTGGTTCACTAGGGGCATGGCTATGGGGGGTATATTTTGCTTCTGGAGAGGGGAGTCTCTGTATTTCTGCTTCCTGATCACCATGTGAACTGCATCACCATGTGCCACACTCTTCCACCATGACTTCCTGCCTCACCTTGAGCCCCAAGGAAGGGAGGCTGCTGCCTACGATTGAGGCTTCTGAAAGAGCGAGCCCCTAAATAGACTTTTCCTCCTCTATGGTGGTTCTGGTCAGGGGCCTCTCATCACAGTGGTGAAAAGGCTGACTGAAACAAGGACCATCCCACTGACTGATTCTGGCTGTCATTTCCTGAGTTGAAGGAATCCTGTCTAGGGAGTGTGGCTTGAACCTAGATGTTGAAGTGTTTCCCATACTTTTTTCTTCTAGCAATTGAATATTATCTGGTCTATTTTTCAGAAGTTTGATCCATTTTGAGTTGAATTTTCTATAGGGTGTGAGGAAGGGATTTACACATATATCCAGTTTTCCCAGTGCTGCTATTTAAAAGGCTTTTGGCACCTTTGCCAAGTTCGAGATGACTGCAGCCGTGTGTTGTTCTTCTGTTCCATTGGTCACGCGTCTGTTTTTGTTAATGTAGCTTCATAATGTAATTGGAAATTGGGTCTTATCATGCCTCCAGCATTGATATTTTTGCTTAGGATTGCTTTGGCTATTTTGGATCTTTGTTCTTCTGTGAAAGTTTTAGAATTGTTTTTTCAAGTTCTATGAAGAATATCATTGGTATTTTGATGGGGGTTACATTGACTCTGTAGATCACTTTTGGCAATATGCCATTTTATAATATTAATTCTGTTTATTCGTAAACATAGGAGGTCTTTCTGTTGCCTGGTGTCTTCTTCAGTTTATTGCTTCAGGTTCTATAATTTTAATTGTAGAAGTCTTTCACCTGCTTAGTTAGGTTTAGTCCTAGCTTTCTATTTTTTTATTTGGAGGCTACTGGGAACGAAATTGTTTTCCGGTTTCTTTCTCAGCAGATTCATTATTGGTGAACAGAAATGCTATTGTTTTTGTTATGTTGATTTTGGTAACTTGCTACTTGGCTGAATTTGTCAGTTCTAGAAGAGTTCTGGTGGAACCTTTAGGGGTCTTCTAAGTATAGGTCCATGTCATCTGCAAATAGGGATTATTTGCTTTTTTCCTTTCTTATTTGCATCCCTTTGATTTACTTCTTTTGCCCTAGTGCTCTGGCTAAATTCTCAAGTACTGTATTGAGGTGTGGTAAGAGTGTTCGCTCGTCTCGTTCCTGATCTTGAGGAAATGATCTTTTCCATTCAATATGGGGATGACTGAGGGACGCCATATATAGGCTTGTGCTGGTGAGTACGCTCCTTCTATCTCTACATTCCTCAGGGTCCTTATCATGAAGGGGTGAAGGCTTTTTTCTGCTTCTAGTGAGAGGACCATATGTTTTTGGTCCTTGATTCTATGTATGTGGTCCATTCTGTTTATTTGAGAATGTTGAGCCATCCCTGGGTGAAGCCAGCTCGATCATGACTGTATGATTTGAATGTGTTATCGAAGTCACTTGCAACATATTGATTAATGACTTTTGCATCTATATTCTTCAAAGATGTTAGTCTATGATTTTGTTTTCTTAGCATGTCCTCACAGGTTTGGTATCAGCTGATACTGGCTTCATGGAATGGGTTTGGGAGTGTTCCCTCCCTTTCTGTTTCATGGAATAAATTAAGGATAATGGTGCTGTTTCTTTAAAGATCTGGTAGAATCCAGCTGGGAATCCATCTGTTCCTGTGCTTTTCTTTCTTGGGGGGCTCTTCACAGCTGCTTCCATCTCAGTGCTTGTTATTGGTCTGTTCAGGTTTTCTATGTCCTCTTGGTTCGGTTTGGTAGCTTATATGTCTATATATTTGGTCCACTTTTAGATTTTCCATTATTGTATGTCAGTTTTCCAGAGAGGCTGTAATGATTCTCTGAATTCAGTGGGTGTCTGTTGTAATAGCCCCTTTCTCTTCTCTAGTTTATTAATTCACTCTCTCTTTAGTGTTTGTCACTCTTGTTTATCTTTTCAAACAACTTTGTTTTGTTGATCCTTCTATTACTTTTTAGTCTCTATTTCATTAATTTTAACTTGTGTTCTTTGTTATTTCTTTCCCTCGACTAGTTTTAGGATTAGCTTGTTCTTGTTTTTCCTACGACCTTTAGATATATCTTTAAATTATTATTTGAGATCTCTGATTTTTCTAATGAAGCACGCTCATGTCTGTTGAACTTCCCTCTGATAAACTGCCTTAACTACATCCCACAAATATGGTATGTTTTGTTTTCATTTTCATTTGATACTAAGAAAACCTTAAGTTCCCCGCAATTTTTTAATGACCCCTCATCATTGTTTACACAGTTCCTTTGAATAGTCCGGTCTTTATCCCTTCTGTTTGTAGAGTTCCGTTAGTATCGTCTGCAGTGCAGGCATGGGTAATCATGAATTTAGTTTGGTGGCCTAGCTTCAACTGTTTTTCTTTCTTTCTTGATTCTGCAGATAGCTTTGCTGGGTAAGTATTCTAGGACTTGAAACTCATCATTCTGTGCCTTTAGAATTTCTGTTGAGAAATCTGCTCTAAATCTGTGTAAGTGCCATGTTCTTCTCCTTGAAGCTTTTAAGGTACTTTATTTGTTAAGTATTTTGGCATTTTAACTATAATACACAGTGGAGCTGTCTTTTCTGGTCATGTCTACTTGGAGTTCTAAATGCCTCCAGCACCTCCACATCTGTCTCATTCACAAGATTAGGGAAGACTTCTGCTATTATTTCACTGAAAAGGTTTTCTATGCCTCTAGTGTATACCTCCAATCATTCCTCGAGACCTATGAGCCTTAGGTTTAGCCTTATGTTGTTTCAGAGCTCTTATGTCTTCTGTTCATAGTTCCTTCCTTCCTTCCTTCCTTTTCTCCTTATGACTGTCTGAATGTTATAATCAACCTCTTTGTCTTCCAGCCCTGTTGTGATTTCTTGTGCCTTATCTAGTCTGTTGGTGAGACTATCTGCTGAATTTGTATTTGTTTTTTGAGTTTTTCATTTCCAGGATTTATGTATGATCATTTTGAAGAATCTCGATCTCCACTTGAATCACTCTTTTAGAGCCTATATTTTTTTCCTTGGTTCATTCCTTAGTTTTCCTTTTAATTCATTGATCATTTTAACAATCAACTTATTGAACTACTTTTCCAGAATTTTTACCACCTTGATATCCGTGGATTCAGGAATTGGGGAGTTTGGAGTTTTGGAAGCATGATGTTGGCTTGTTTTCTCATGTTTCCTGTGATATCATGTTGTTGTTTGCTCATTTGTTGTAATGTTCTCTTCTTCTGTTTTGAGAGATTCTTTTACTCTTTTAATCAGTGTCTCTTTACAATGTGCCCTGGGTAGGGTGTATCACAATGTCAGATCCACAATTAGCAATGAACCAGATGAAGTCATCAGCACTCTTTTGAGAAAATAAACCAGAGTAACCATGGTAAGAGAACCATATATAAATATACAATAAAAATTTATTAATAATGATTCTATAACTCTACTAACCAATGATAAGATTGGGCAAAAAATGATGCAGAATAGGCTCATAGGTTGAGTTGTACAAGCATTTATACATTGACATAGTTGTGACATGGTATATTTCAATTATTCTTTGTTACACTTACCTGATTTGTCAAACAGCTTTGAATATGTTGAAGAAGACTCTCAACTGAAATGATTAGGGAAAACTGATCTTTGAAATATATCTACACTGCACAGAGCCACTCAATTCTTGTATAAATCAGAACAGACTCTGGGTTCTTCTCTAGCTTTAATGAGCGTACAGGTCACCAGGTGATCTGTATAGAAGAGCTTCCAACTCAGTAGTTCTGGGCAGGGCCAGAGAACCTATGATTTTGACCAAGCTTCTAAGTGATTCCAATATCGCTGGATCATGTACCACACTTCAGTTGTTGCTGTGGCAGGAGATTGGCTCTGAAATCCAGTGTCTGGGCAGTTGTCTCTGTGTGCAGCTCATGATTGTGGCCGATGTGGGTCAATGAGATACTCAGCTGTTTGGAGCTGCTCAGGACCCATATCAATGGAGCGTCTACCATCTTGATGTTCTGCTTCTAAAGGATGGAAACAAGAAGGTTGGAAAACTGAGCCTCCCACTTAAATATTTTGACCTCAAGGTGTCACATGTCCCTAAAATCACATTTTGTTAGCCAAAGCTCATCCTGTTTGCTTGTGTAACATCAAGGGAACAACAAAATGTAGTCCTCTGTATATTTCAAACATCCTTGATCCCAAAATCCAAAGTGCTGCAAAATCCAAAATTTTGAGCTCTGATGTGATGCCCCAAGTGAAGAATTACACACCATGAAACCTGTTTGCTGCACACTTTAAAAAACTGTATAGAATCACCTTCAGGCTGTGGGTGTAAGGTATATGTGAAGCATAAATGAATTTTATAGATTGGGCTCCTACTCCCCAGGATAACTCACTATCTAATGTACCCATTACAAAATCCAAAAACATCTGCAATCTGAAACATTGCTGGCCCCAAGCCCTTCAGATAGAGATGTTCCGCCTGTGTTAGTTTAGTGCCCCTTAGTAACTGAGGAGGGCTTTGTCCTGTGGCTCTGCTGGATTTCACTGAGCTTCACAGCAAAGATGTCTGCATTCAGGTTTTAGTTCCATACTTCAAGTCATAGGAGACTTTGGCCTGAGTTCTCTTCCTCCTCACGGGCTGATGGTGTTTGGAGCTAAAAGGAACAGTAGAAATCCACCACCGGTTCTTTAATAAACAGAGAATCAGAGCTTAACTGTAGTGAGCACTTGATTCCTGGTGTTGGGGCTTCCATTCACAGGTTTTCCACGACACCACCTTTCACTTGAACCTGCCACGTGGCAAGGAATGGATCATCCCTACAGGGACCACTTTGTCCATATGCTGATTATAAGCATGATCTTGTAAAGAATTCCTTGCCGGTTTAAAACAGGAGAATCAGAACTGGCTTTAGGGTGCTGAGGGCTGAGACTCCAGGATGGCTCCAGTGGTTTATGGGCACAGGAGCCATTTCTTTTAATTGGAGGATACCTCTTTTAGTCAGTTTTTACCACTGTAACCAAAAGAGCTGGACAAGAACGAATTTAAGGAGGAACATTTTATTGGGGAGCTCACGGGTTCCGAGTGTGCGAGTCCATAGATGGCCAATTCCATTCTTGGGGGCTGAAGATGAGGCAGAACATCATGGTGGAAGGGTGTGGGTGAGGGAAGCAGCTGGGAACCGTGCCCCAGGAAGAACAGAGAGCTCAGTGTAACAAGGACAGAATATAAACCCAAGGCACCTTCCAGGGACCACCTTCTCCAGCCCCTCCTGACCTGCCTACGGTCACTGCCCATAGCCACATCAGGAGACCATTGCCCTGAGTAGGTGCATCGCTCCCCCTCTGAACAACCCTGCATCGTCGCACACTTACGCTCGTGGGAGACGCGCGACAGTGTCCTGCAGAACCCAAGGCCTGTTTATACTCACGTGCTCACAAGTGGCAGCATCAGAGGATGGGGCTGATCATTCCCCAAATTGGCAGGTCATGGAGTCTATGCATTATGAGAATTTCCACTGATGGGTGGTGGATGATACCAGCAGTCAGAACACACGCCCATTTGTCTTTGCACGACGTGCCAACACAAATGCCCTGAGAGGGAGGAACAAGCCCTGATGTTGCTGGCAATGCAGAGAATGTGTCTCTGAAGAGTTCGCCCGTTGCTCTGCCAGGCCTTGATCTATACAGTTCCCGTGCAGTTCCTGAGTCGCAGCCCGGCGATGCCAGGGTGGGTCTGCACTCCTCCTCCTCCTCGGTGACTGACTTGGCAGGTTGGAAGACCTGGGCTTGCAGCCCATGCCCACCCTGAGCCCGCTGCCTGCCCTTGGGTGAAACATCAGTCTCCCGCCCTGGCCTTCCAATCTTGCCATGAGAAGACAATCTGCTCAGCAGGGCTGCCAAGGACCAGAGGCAATGGAAGCTCCCAGCAGGGGCCCAGGACCCAGGACGATTCCCAGAGGTTTGTGGAGGGGACCATTGTGCCTGCGCTCGGGGCTTGGGCTCCTGCCTTTTCCCTCCACCACCGCCACCCCCGCGCACTGCCGTTGGCCCACGATTGCCTCTTTGAAAGGAATCATAGCGTCTTTCTGAAAGACACAGGGTGGGCACAGGGCTCTTCTGTGGGCGTCCTTGCTGTCTAAGGTGAGGGAAACATCTGCCCAAGCTTGAAGTCTTTTCTATGTGCCTGGTCTTCTCCCGTCCATCTCAAAAGGAGCAGCATGACCATCTGAGACAGAGTGCCCACCAATTCCATCAACCTTTGGATTTTCCATCACGTTGTGGGTTTCTGTCAAAAGTAGATATCCGTGTTCAAGTACACAGCTTAAGGTCCTTGGGCTTGGACTTTGTTTAATGACTGGGTATTTATTTTTGCTGTACAAGCTTAAGCTGAAACTATTATCCCTGGCAAGTTCTAGGCTCCCTGTTATTGGATCTTTAGTGCCTGTTGTTAGCAACACTTAGATGAGGCCATGCCTTAATTTTTACTTAAATAATGGAACTCATCCATCAAATTTCACACAGGCCTTTTTGAGATGGTCAGTGTTTAGTGGTGCTCAAAAAATAAATTCCTGTTCTGAACCTGTTTGATTTCAGAGCAATTGCCTTTGGCTCTGACCTGCAGTGAGTGTTGAAGAAGTCTCCGTGAAGGAGGTTCTGTTTATTGAGATTTCTGACCCTGAACCGGGAGCATGCTGTGCTGGTCTCTGCTAGACCGGAGTTAGTGTCGTGCTCTCTCAAGTCTCACGTGGGCACCCTGGGGCTTCGTTCTGTGCCAGCTTCTGTGCCACACCCCCGACAACACTGCAGATTGCCCGTGGTTTTCTGTTCACAGGCCTAAATAGAGCTGCCCAGGAACTTGTGAAGACGTCCCATTGTCTTTGCTGCTAACAACCACAGGGCGGGAGCTGGAGGGGGTGTAAAGGATCAAGTCTGATTCCAGAGCCTGCAGGAGGCTGATCTTGCAATCAACTGTCCTGAAGAGGGCCACGTACACTCCCCATCCTGCTGATATGCCTCGATGATGGTCACTCAGTTGCCACCCGGCTGCTGTAGGACAAGTGGACCCCAAATTCACAGCTTAAGCGGGCAGTCGGTGTCACCCGTGCTACTGGAGTCTGGTCGACCGTCAGACAGGCTTCTGGCTGTGGTTGGACAAGACTGGGCTGACCCTGCTGAGGCTCGATCCCTCCCTGTGGCAACCGGGGGGAGGTGGGCCCCTGGGAGGTTTGGTCCCTGGGGACCAGATGCCATCCCGAGTGCTCCATGCTGCCCTTGGTGGCAGGGTGTCTCCCTCCCAGGGACCGGACTCCTGCTCCAGCAGGCCCTGACACGGCGCCTCGCCTCTTTGTCACCTCTGGCCCTATTCGTTTTTGCTGTGCGTGGAGCAACATGTGGCCCTCGCTAAGTATGGCTGCCCAGTCCTCCGACGTGCAGCCTCTCTTCTCTGTAAACCACTCAGTCTCCTTTCCTGGTATAGCAGCAGCAATGGCGGGAGACAGTGGCGCCTCGCATTCTGGGCTCAGGTCACAGGGAAACAGCTTCCCAGGCCCAGCCTTCTCAGGGTCAGCAGCAGGACTCAAGAGGACCTGCAGAGCTCTTCAGGCCTGGGCTCGGGTCACCTCTGCCCACGTAGCACTGGCCAGCACTAGTCCCCAGAATGGCAGCGTCTGCCCGGTCCTTCCTGGTCTTCTGACTGTCCAGGAAGGCCGCTGGTTCTGAGCATGCTTTAAAAGGACTAGGTCTGTAGGTGAAGTTCACCTGGATTAAAGTTCTATCACTTCAACACTTTTCACCAGGGAAACCACAGAGGTGGAGAGACCTGCACCCCACGCGCAGGGCTCAGTGTGCCCCGTGGTGCCCCTGAACGGAACTGAGGCCAGGTGGACGGGCCCACCAGTCCGGAGGGTCCGAGGCTCATCATCCTCTGAGGCGAGAGTGGCAACCGTTGCCGTTGAGAGCCTTCTTTAAGAGCCCTTTGGGCTGCCTTGAGTGGCAGAGCACGTTAAGAAACAAAGTGACAGCCACGTCTTTAAAGGCACTTGCCGTGCTTCTGCCGTCTGACCACTGCGGAGGCGCGGCTCTGCCAGGAGCCAGAGGCGCTAAGCCGGCTGGCGTCAGGTCCAGCGAGACACAGCAGAGACGCCAGCAGCGAGCGCAGAGGCGCTGAAGTCAGAGAGGAGGCAGCAGGCAGCGAGGGTCCTGCCAGCTGGGAGAGGGAGCCGGTCCCCGAGACCACAGGGTCAGAGGGCACAGGCCAGGAAATCCCCGCTGCTCGGGCGGAGCCGAAGGGAGAGTGGGAAGAGGTGGGGAGCTCACCGGCAAGGCCCCAGCACCCGGCTGGAGGGGCACCGTGGCACTGTGTGTGGGCAGGCATTGGCGCCCGGGGAGGGTCCTCACTAGGAGCCTGCGTTGACAGACAGTCACCGTCTTCCAAGGCCAGTCACGCTTTGGGACCACCGGATGGAGGGATTTTGCTCCATCCTTTTGACCAGTTCTTCTGGTGGCCTCGGGGAAATGGCCACTAGCCCTGGCAAAAAATAGGAAAGGGGAGTAACCAGAGGACAAATGCCGCTCTGGCCCCCGCCCTCACCAGGGTGCCAGGACAGCAGAAGGGGTGGAGGTCCTGGACCTGCCTCCCGTGGAGAGCCCCAGTGGCATGGCCAGTTGGTTTTACTTTCTGGCTCTGTGCAGAGCTGACCACAGCTCGGGCAGTTCTCTCCACCTGCTGGGAGAGGGGTGGACTTCTTTATCCCGCATCAGTGCCAAACGTGGAGCTAGGTAAATTTAGCTAAGACATTAAGTTCCACTCAGATGTTTTTTTCTCTTTTCTTAACTATACAAATCCCACGGAAAATAAGATTTTCATGTCTTAATTGTGATACCGAAAGTGTCTTTTCTTCTCAGCATGCTTGAGATAGCAAAGTAATTTTCAAACTGAATGTGATTGTCTCAGACAGTCATGATTCAAATATTTAATCTAAAGGGAAATTCCCAGTGCGCCTTTCTCATCTCTTCTCCGTTCTGTGGAGAATAAAAGCCTCGACTTTATATGATCTGATATTATTTCCATTATTGGCATTACGCTGTAGGCAAATATCCTTCACGAGGCGAAGACTGCCTCCCGCGTGCCGGGCAAGTTGGGCCTCACAAAGGCCCAGTCTGGCCCGAACAATAGGAGCCGCGGCCGCCCTGTAATCTGCAGGGAATTTGATAACAACCATCCCCTTTTACAGTGCAGCATTAAGATCTAATAGCAGATTCTCGGCACGCACAAAGTGTCTGTTTTCCTTTCAAAGCCTTTTCTCATTCAAAGATCAAATTTCCTATAGGCGAGTTGCTCTAAGGGAGTGCTTTCAGGGGGCCTGTGCAGGTGGCAGAATCCATAGACCAATCACCGGGGACTGGATGAAAGGGACCTACTTAGCCAGCCGCCGGA
Source organism: Sciurus vulgaris (assembly GCF_902686455.1). NCBI lineage: Eukaryota > Metazoa > Chordata > Mammalia > Rodentia > Sciuridae > Sciurus > Sciurus vulgaris. The sequence goes on along the minus strand of NC_136480.1, from coordinate 23,947,635 downwards.
GTCTCCTTAGCACTGGGAGAAAGTGTCACAGGCTGGCTCTCTCTGCTGCATGGCTGTGTGTCAGTGTGTCCCAAGTAAGCAGTGTCCCAGCCCCAGCCGTTTGTCGCCAAGTACGGCCTCCACGCAGTCTCGAACCAGCCCCTCCCAGTCCTTCGCAGCCCTGATCTCTAGAGAAAGGGAGCCAGGAGTCTCATTTAAAAAGAAAGAAGTTCTGTGACTCTTTCAAACCTACGGGTTGGGGTTGGCTGTCCTGTGCTTGGTGCTTGAAGTTGGCCCTCACAGATGGACCTTGTAACAGCAGCCGCCCCCGGACCTGCTGAGACCAACTTCAGCCTCTGGCTCTCAGTCCCTGTCACGGCTCCCCTAGGCGACACAAGAGTGTCCCGGATTCTGCAGGCGGTGGTGGATTCCCTAGAAGATGCCTTGGCATCGTTGGACCCTGAGCCAGCCCGCCCCTGGCTCGAGGAAGTTCAGCTTCAAGCTACATACATGTCTTTTGCACTTTTTCCTACGTCCATTTTTGATGAAGTGTTATCTTTGTATAACTAGATTTTCAGCCACTGCCGAGATAAAAATCTGCAGGACAGTAATGTGGAAAGAGGAGTAGAAGTGCTATCTGATCTGATTCCAACATTTAAAAAGTCATGCAGCAACATTTTGTAATATTAGAGATATTTGTATTTTATTACATTTTATAATCTTTCATAGACATATTTTTGTATATAAAAGTGACAGTTTATAACATTTTACATTTTGAATTATATATATATTTAAACAATTGCTAATACATGGAAACGTTCAGCATTGTTCAGGCCTGAGCGGTCCTCAGGGCCCTCATGACCTTATGAAGTTCGGGAACCTCTGGGGCAAGTCACGCGTCCTAGGATACACGTCGCGGACTCCTGTCTACCTGGCTCTACATGCCCTGTCTGTCCACAGTGCTTCCTCATCTTACCAAGGAATGCCAGAGCACAGGTGTGTGAGAACCAGCTTGGTGCAAAGTGCTTTCCTGAGGCTCTTAGCGTCAGAGGAAGGACCGGGCTGGGCTGGTGGCAGTGTTCTGACCTGGCCTCTCCCCGTGTGGCTGGGCCACTGTGCTTCTGTTCTCAGCGGCCTTTCCCTGTCAGTGACAGAGGAAGACGGCAGCCCTCCATGTCTGCGGAGTCTCTAGTGGCCAGGCACTGTGCTGTTTGGGTCATTATTTTTATTTAATTTTCAAGTACCCGCCATGATGTCTTCTGCCACTCCGAGTTCAGAGAGGTATGAGCTGAGGTTGGAGAGGGGAATTCAGCACAGGCTGCCCAACAGCAGAACTCACTCTTCACCACTGGCCACATGAGTGCTGAGGCTGACTTAGGCCCTTCGCCATCTCCAACAGAGAGAAGTAACATCGGGTGTCCAGTTCCAAGGGGTCAGTACCACATGGGCTCTGGTGAAGTGTCAGCCTTCACTAGCAACCTGCCTCCAGGGCCCACAGGGGACCACTTTGGACCAGATTAGCAGTTGACCTCTAGGGACTCAGCCTCCTGCTAAGAGCCCCCCAGAGTGCCTCTGAGGTGGAGGACCAGAGGACTGGAGCCAAGGGGGACAGGGGGCCAGAGGGCCCCAGCAGGCCATGCTCAGAGGCCGAGACGCAGAGGTCTGAGCCAGGGCTGTCAGCACTGGGTGCTCCCCTTCCTGTGGCTTTTGGCCCTGTGCCCTCCTTCTACATGGGAGTGCAGTTTCCAGAGACAACCAGTGAACGTAGAATGACAGCTGCTTCTTCAGACGGGAAGATCCTCCAACTCAAGGAAAACAGAAAAGGGATTATGTGCATTCAGGGAGAAGGAAGTCACAGGCACCTGAGGAATCAGCCATCTGTCGATGAGAAGAGCAGAGTGACCCGGGCCCTCGCCGAGGGGGCCCTGGGGTCATGGTCCAGCTCTGCAGTAAGGCAGGCGGGTACATCTCATTCAGGCTGCTGCTCTTGCCTGGAAAACAGCTAGAAGTGAAGGCAGGCCTTAACAAGAGCTTGGTGCTTGCCACGTGTGGAGCTGGAACTGTGTTTTAGAAGAAACTTGGACAGCCACACGTATCCAGGGAAAATTTACATCAAATAGGAAAATGGATCAAAAGACACACCGAGTCTGCTTAGTAACGTAACGTGCCCTCTTGTTCTTAGGGACAAAGTCAGAAAAGACTGGCCAGAGGGCAGCCGGTTGAGTTATGTGCCTGGTTCTACCGCCCAAAGACAAGTCTGCAGAGGACTGTAGCATGATTGCCGGCTCAGGGGCTGTTCTTCAGGCACAGTTACCTGGGGCCCCTAGCTGCCCAAGGAGCCTATCCGTCTACCTGAGGACCTAAGCCTTCGGCAGTGCTGGAAGAAGCGCCACTCTACCCATGGCCTCCAGCTCACGGAGATTTCAGCAGCTGTGCTCACTGCCCAGCACTTGACTGGACCCACACCCTTGGTCACGGTGGCCCTGGGGGAAGCCACAGGCCGAGTGTCTGCGAGCACTAGGACCTGGAAGGGCCGCTCGGTGCAGCCCCTGGTCAAGACGGCAGGGGGCCTCATGGGACGGTTGCCGATGCATCCTGCGCCTCTCTTGTTTGGCCAGAGCTGCACATCCAGTTTGGTTTATGTCAATTCATTTAAATGCCAAAAAGGTTCAGAGGGTTGGAGACACAAGGTCACTTGCACACCTTCACATTCTCTGACCAGAGTTGTTTCACAGTCTTAAATCATGACTGTACCTGGTGCTTCCCCACCCCTTTCCCTGACAGGAGAGGGAAAAGTGATTTTCATAGCATGGTGGGATGAAGACAGGCAACCGGTCAAGCTGAGAGCCGAGCCGTGAGTACCCAGACCTAAGATCACGTGCTGTCACGTCCCAGCTCCTCAGCTCCTCCTCCCAGGGAGCAGGCTCTGCCCCTCGCCTCACAGAGGGCCGACCTCCCACGCCACCTGCACTGAACTGTCCAACTCTCGACTCCGGTTGCTGCTCTGCAGCTCGTTCCTCAGCAGCGTTCCCGTACTTACCCCTTTGCGGGATGAACCACCTTCACTGTGGCCCTTTAACATCTTCTCCAGACTTCAGTTGATCCTTCACCTATCGGGGTGCCCTGAATGGAGCGCCGCTCCGGGCGCCCCTTCTCTGCTGGGGCTGAGCGTGCTCGGGGGCTCGGGCCAGCGCTGCTTACTCTGATCCTGCCACGGAACACCTTGCTTCCCCCAGGTCTCCTTGGGGAAGGTCCCCTGTGGTGTGGCACCGTAATGCCTCCAGGGTGGCCCGTGTCTCACTAGGACAGGCTTGGAAACCTTGTTTTATGATGGATCGGCCAGTAAGAATTCTAGGTTTTGCAGGCCATGTGGTCTGCTGCCAGGTGAAAGCAGATGTAAGCAAATTGCTGTCTGTGTTCCAGTAAGACTTACGATAGCAGGTCGAGTTAAGCTGCGTTGGGCCCACGAGGACAGATTTGGACCACAGGAATTCAGTTCGGATTCCATCTCCTAAATCACAAACTTTGGCTTTACATTTTTTGTGACAGTGGAACGAGACTCCTTTTCAGCACGTGTGTGTTCTTGTGAAAGGCGGGCACGTTCTGTCTTTGAAAGGGCCTGTTTTGGGGCTCTCCGCTCTGATCTTCACAGCTACTGTCAGCGCCTCTGAGCTTTGCTCCTGTTGGGATTCCTTTTCTCTATCTCTCCTTGGAAACACCGTCCAAGGGCCTTCAGGTGGGGAGCAGGTGGCACTGTGGAGGGGCTGCCAATCCTGATGCTGCCCTTTGCTAACTAACTGCGTGGTGCTGCTCCTCAGAGTGCCAGCGTGCCTCTTCTGAGGACAGGCCCTCCTCCCGGGCTACGGGAAGGCAGACGTCCTAGCAGCAGGCGCTCTGGCTTCTGGCCCCGTCCCTTGCTGGCTGTGCTATCTATAGCAAGTTACTGACCTCCCCAGACTTGCACGGCGTTGCTGGAAAGCGGAATGAGCCCTGCGCCAGCTGAAGGCGCTTTGCAGGTGCAGCGCTGCAGCCCGTGCACTCAAGGTTCTTGAAGGCGATGAGTGCTTTGTGACCTCCAGGCTGGGGCGCGTCTTCAGCAACAGTGCCCGTCTAGACTGCATTGTCTTCTACCACTTGGCTGCTTGGGAAATGGCAAGTTCATCTTCACATATGGTTCTTTTTTGTAATTTTTAAATTTGTTCTAATTAGTTGTACGTGGCAGGTGAATGCATTCATTCATTTTGATAGATCATTCATAAATGGAGTAAATGGATCATTCATAAATGGAGTAAATCTCTCACTTTTCTGATGGTACATGTTGCAGGATCACATGGATGTGAGGCATAATGTCTGCTTTACTCTACTGTCCTTCCTACCCTAACCCTAACCCTAACCTCCCTTCACTCCCCTCTGCCTAATCTAAAGTACCTCTCTTCTTCCCCAGCCCCCACCCTATCGTGAATTAGTATCCGCATATCGGAGAAACCGTTCGGCCTTTGGTTTTCTGGGGTTGGATTATTTCACTTAGCAGGATCTTCTCCAACTCTGTCCATTTACCAGCAGATGCAGAGTTCTATACGCTTTCTTGAGCCTGAGACTGGGGGTGACATCCTTTGCAGCTACCTGAGGCCCCTTGGCTCAGTTTCACACTGTGGCTACATCTGGGGGTTGGAGGAAGGCATTTGGACTGTGAGACCCCAGCCGGGCCGTTCTTATTTTTTCCCGAGAGCTTATAAGTTGGCTGCTAAAGCACAATGACTCATGAAGGACTGGATCTTGCTTCCGTTCCGAAATACCTCAACCCGAGCTTCTCGTAACCCTTGTTTTCTCCCTTCCCTCCTCTACCCAAAGAACCTCTGGAAGCAGTTTCTAGAACTCAGCGTGGAACGTGGGATGGATGATCACTGCAGTCCCTCCGCAGTCACATGGGCGCGCTCCCGCGCGGAAAGTCACGTGGTTGGGAACGCTGTGGCTGGAAGGTCGGTCGGGGGCTGGTAGGAAACAGGGCTGGGCAGCACAGCAGGAGGGCGCCGAGTGGTTTCCAGGGCCCCGAGAGAGGTCCAGGGAGACGCGCCTCAGGCAGACTGGGCTTCTTACACTGGAGCCTGAGGAAAGGCCAAGGTGGGTCTGCTTCTTGTTCCCCTCTAGGGAACTCATCTTTCTTTCTGGAAACCTCTGAGTCATTCTCTAGTATTTGGGGTGTCTGCTAATTTTCCAAGGGTATCACACAATTTGGGGGGCATTCTCCCTTGGGCTTTGTTATCTAGGTTTTACTTCCTGTTTGGGTTTTTGTTTGGATTTTTAAACTAGCACTTACGGTCTGTGAGTCCATAGTCACTTGTGCCTGCTCTTTATTTCCAAAGTGGAGCGATCTCTGAGTGCTGAAGAACGTGGCCAAGTCTCTCAGAACGAGAGTGCCTCTTTTTCTCAACGTGATACTCTCTTTGGGAAGGTCTTACCAAAATAAGCATCCTCTCTGGGCTGCACCTGGGGAGTCCTGTGCCCCTCACAGGCCAGGGGAGCGTGAGCGGGAGGCGGTCAGCTCGTCGGCACGTGCGTTCTGCTTGGATAGGTGGTCTTTGTAAATTTTGAGGTGGTATTTTTAAATTTCACATGAAAGCAATCTAGATCAGAACCATCATATTTTATCTGCAAAGGGACAGATAGTAAGTGTTTGAGGTTAGAGGACCATAAATCTCTGTCACAAACTCTTAACTCTTGTGAGGGGAAAGTAGCCACGGGCAATCTGGAAATCAAAGCGTGTGACTGTGTGTCAGAAACAGAGGGCGTTGGATTTGGCCCTGCGGTCTCAGGTCACAGCCCTGACCCAGCTGGTCACCTGCTCTGGTGGGAGTGGGGTGGGGAGGGGACAGAGCAGCCCCTCCAGGCCCCTCTGCCCACATCACCATACCAGCCCTGAGCTGGTCAGCACTGTTCACTGTAGACACCCATGAGCGGCAGAGCTGCCCACGTCCCCCTCCCTGTGAGCTCCGTCCCTGCAGCATTTACCTGGCCTCTGTGACTCTGACTTAAGGGACATAAAATGAATCATGCAGGCAAATAATTATCAGGATGTGTGGACACCAGTTCTCTAAGTCTGGTGGGCCACAGTGTGGATAGCGAAACGGCAGCCATGGAGAAATCGGGGTGCACTCTGTCGGGGCTCCAGCTGGCTTTATGTGATGGAGGGCTGCTGAAGAATCTACGGGTGTGATCGCTGGTCATGGGGAGCTGAGGGCTAGTCTATGTACAAATGTGGAGAGACCAATGTGTGTTGACTCGTGTTGTGTGTAATGGGAGCTGGGTGCCGACATCTGCATAGCTTACCCACGTATTGGGATCAAAGGACAAGGTAGGTGACCAGTGCACATCTGGGTCCTGGGCTCTGCCTCGGGACTGGAGAAGTGAGAGCAGAGAGACCACAGTACTGGCTGAGGACTGTAGACTGCACCCCGCCCCCACATGCTCACATTCCTGGATCAGCCTTCCAGGACCTGCATTTAAGAGCATCCGAGGTGTGGCTCATGCACTGTGAAATTTGCAAACCAGTGCACGTGTTGTTTCCTGCTTGTTTATTAGAGGTGACTTAAATTCCACTTAACAGCAAAGAAGCAGGATTCATCTTCAGGTCAGAGTCGATTCCATATAAAAACGTTGATTCCAGGTGCAGTTGTGCACTGGTAAGATAAGAGGTTGCTCATCTGTGGCAGAGAGGGCTCCGCGCTGGGTCTTCGGATCACTAGCTGGGTGGCCCTGGACATGTCGCTTAACCTCTCTGGTCAGTGTTCTAACCTGAGAACAGAAGTGAGGGCTTTGGTTAGGACCATCAAGATCACTTGCAGTTGGAGCAGTGACTTTGAAATCCCGTGAGCGAACCCGCGTCTGGTGCCCGATATGAGTCTAGGAAGGAAAGGACTCCTGCGTAGTAGGCGGCTCCCTTTATCCCTGCAGCGCAGGGCTCCCCCGCCGCCTTGCCACACAGGTGGACTTTGCACAGGGGCCTTTGAAACCCCTATATCTGGTCCTGCTCTGAATCAACCGAGTCCAGGTCACTGGTGTGGAGCCGGTGCTGTGGCTCAGCTCCCGGCGGTTCCAGCCTGCTGTTGCCCGGGCTGGGCTTGTGGCCGGCCTGCAGGGTCCCAGCCCCTGCCCGCACTTTATCCTCTAGCCCAGGGCAGGACTGAGAGTCCATTTCTGTCACACAACCAGCGTGGCCATGGCGGATCGGATGACCCTGTGGAAACAGCCGAGAATCGCTCAGGACCGCGGCAGATCCACCTGGATGCAGGGCTTCCCAACTCCCACGGGCCCCTGGAGCGGCCCTGCTGGGAGGACAGACAAACCCCCCACAGGGGACACCCCAGACGAGTCGTCCTCGCACAGGCCACCCCCTCAGCCACAGCATCTCCAGCGAGGGAGGGTGGCCTAGGAGAGAGGCACAGACCAGAGGAAAGGGACGTTGGGGGTCTGTGACGAGCCAGCGGGTGTGGGGCCAAATAAATGGCCATTTTTAAGGACCACTCATAAAGCTCGTCCATCAAAGACCCCCGGCCAGTGCAGGTCCAGGGCTGTCCTCAGAGGCCCAAGGCCGCCCTCCGTTCTCGTCTGGCCCTTCCGTGTCTCCGGCACGTGGGGGAGCGAGGGTGCAGCTGCACCTCTTCTGAACGCCCCTCGCTCCATCCCTGGCCTCGGGGACGTCGTACTCTGGGCTCCCACACTGGGTTGGGCATGCTGACCACACCGAGGACGAGATCTGGGTGGGAACAAGCCCCCTCGCTGAGGGACAACAGGCAGCAGAGGATCAGGCAGGGAGGTCCTGAGGAGGGACAGCGGCCTCCCAAGCCACACCGAGGTGGTGGCCAAGGAGCGTGGCCAAGTCTGTGGAGGCCACTGTCCTGGAGACTGGTGGACGTGGCCCCTGTGGTCAGCTGTCTGCAGCTGGCAGGAGGGCTAGAAGTGGGCAGGGGACAGCGGTGACCCCCCAGCCACATCTGTTTCTGACCCCTTCGTCAAGGTGACCTTCAGAACTCACTCCACCTGTGCTGACCCGGGCAGCCAGCTTGGCTAGCTTAGCCACTGTGTGGATGGGGCTTCACCTGCTGGTGCTGTGCCCTCCAGAGCAGAGTCCACTGCCTGCTCTGGGCTGGGGTGGCCAGCGAGGGCAGAGCACACCCCAGAGGGCCTCTCCTGCAGGGTCGGCCCTCTTACTCGGGCCCTGACCATCCCCCACATGCTCCCTGCACGGGCCAGCAGGCTCTGCCCCTCTGCACACTCGCCTTCAGTGCTCCGTCCCTGAGTCGCGCCTGCAGGTGGACTCACCATTCCTTGGTGGACGGGGTGGACGGTCATCCATTCGCGGGTCCCTGCCCTGGCCACTCTCTCGGTGGTGGGGGAGGGCTTCCACACTCCTGTGGACCCGGTGTTTCTGGACACAGCTAGAGAATGGCGTGCGTGGTCCCTATTCACAGTCACCAAGGCTGCAGAGCCTGGCTTCCCATCAGCGGTGGTTGTGGGGAAATTCAGAGCCCCCAGGGCAGGCAGGGAGGGAGGACCTCGCCTGAGGCCAGAGCAGTGTGGAGGCCAGGGGAGGAGGAGGAGCACCTTGGCAGTGGGGGTCCAGGTTCTACTCACAGCCTGCGCGGGGCTGGGCGCTGGGCCTGGGGACCTCAGGAGAGGACCTTACAGCCTGCATGGTGCTGGGGGACCTCAGGAGGCGACCTCATGGCCTGCAATGGGCCTGGGGGACCTGAGGAGTGGACCTCATGACCTGCATGGGGCTGGCCGCATCCCAGCATGCACTGAGAAACCACAGGCTCTGGCACAGGTGCAGAGCCGCTGAGCCCTGGCCTGGCAGTACCAAGTAGAGGTGGACAGCACTGCTGCCTGTTGTGAGGACCTCCAGCACTGCACGTTGATCTCATCACCGCACACATGGGACTGGACCAGAGGGAAGGTGTTAGCCACCGACTGACCCACAGGTCTGGGCACAGGGCTTTTGCATTTCTAGAAAATTTTTGAAAACTCGACACCAGGCTTTAGATTTTGGTCACGTCTTCCTGTTCTATCCCTTTTAGTTCAGAGTGATCTTTTTTGTTAAGTCGATTATACGACTTAAAAGGCGATAATTTCACCTAGAAGATGTGGGCGTCACCTTTCCTTGACGGCTCAGTAGCCCCGTGGTGAGAATCCCGTCTCCTGGAGCTTGAGGCAGGCTGGGGGCGTCGCTGCTGCCCCCTGAGATGCGGCATGGCCCTGGGTTGCCCCGGGCTCCTCCGCTCTCCTTTGCCTCTGGCCGGGGGCAGGGACAGTGTGGCCATGCTCCCTGGCCCTCCTGTGGCACAGGCAAGGGGCCCGGCACTTCCTGCCCTGGCGCCTCGGCCGCACCCTGGGCAACCACGCCTGCTGCTTGGGCGTTGGGGGAGTTCTGCAGCAGGCCGGCTCCCACCCGTCTCGCTGAGCCTTACTGAGCGTGGGCGCTCAGCGCTCCGGCCCTCCATGGGTACAGGGCTGCTCTGGTACCCGGGCTCGGGGAGCCAGACTGCAGCATGATCAAGAATACGGCTTCCGGGGCTGTGGCTCATGGTAGAGCACTTGACTGGCATGTGTGAGGCCCTGGGCTCAATCCTCAGCACTGCACATAAATATATTGATCAGATAAAGAACCACTGACAACTAAAAATATATATATATTTTTTAAATACATCTTCCAACTGAAACTACTCGGTTTCAAATTCAGGCTGCCCCAATTGGCAGGTACTTAGCCTGGGCTTGTCCTGCTTCCCCTTCCTAACGCTGGACTGGTGAATAGCAGGTGCTCTAGGGTTGTCACACTGAGGAGATACGGTGAGAGTGTAGGACAGTCCTGGCTCCCGGGAGTGGTGGCTGTCACCACCATGGGGCCCTCGCCCAGTGGCCTTGTGGACGGCCCTGCCAGATGGCCTCAGGATTGTGGGCATTTGCACACGGTGGGGAGTATTGGCATACTTTGTGAGGTTGAGCACGCCTACGTAGCTCCAGGGGGAAATCCCAGCCAGGAAGAAGTTGGGGGAAGAGGCGTTCCCACCTCACGATGGGGTCCTTGTGGTGGAGATGGAAAGCAGACGTAGCTTGCTGATAAGGTGATAGGCACCTGCCACTCATCATGCTCAAGGAAAGACTAGACGATGCTGCTAGGGGCGCTGCTGCTGACCAAACCAGTGGCACAAGCTCCTCTTGACCATTTAAATTGTTCAGAATAAGATTAAAATCCACCTCTTTAACCGCACTGTCCACAGTTCAGGTGCTGACGGCAGGAGCCCTTTGTTAGACAGCACAGACGTTTCCACTTCCACGGGAAAGTCCTATTGAACAGCACCCCGTCCCTGCTGCTCCCCACTGCGTTCCAAGCCCAGGGCTTGGCAGGGTCAGCGTAGGAAACTGGAAGCGGGAAAAAGGAAGGAGTCGCCCATCGAGTGTGGAACACACAGGGCCTGCTGGGTTTCAGACACCCGTGCCCCAGGCAACGCTCCGCTCCTGGGCCCCAGCTCCCCCACCTTGTGACCAGGGCCTCTGGCGGGTGCGAGTTGAGGTGTAGATTCAGCCAGGGCATCAGCGGCTTGATTCTTACTTGGCTGCAGGGAAGGAAGCCTGGTGAGCCAGCAATCTCAGTGACAGACAGCAGCGAGGGCAGAGCTCTCCAAGGTCACTGGCCACCATCAGCGCCTCGCCCAGGCTGCGGCCCAGGCTCTCCTCCTGTGCACAGCGTGTGCACCGCATCTCACTTAGTCCTGACTCCAAACGGCTCACAGAGGCTGACGTGGATGCTCCACACCCCGCATCGAGCAGGGACTGCCCCAGGTGCTCGGTGTTTGATCACCGTGGGGTGAGTCTCTGGAGGCTGTGTGCCCCGTCCAGCTGCTCATGCTCAGCATTGCACCACTAGCAACTGGACCCAAGTCTCCACGGCCCTTTACAACCCTGCCTTCAGCCTAGCTTGCTTGGTGGTAGGACCCCTGAGCAAGGGCACCACCATGTCCTTCCTCACACAGACACAGAGAGGCCAGGCAGGTCTCCTCCCGCCAACCACATTGGGAACCTGTAGACAAGAATCGCGCCTGTGGCCCAGGTCTGTGAACCCACAAGATCTCCACAGCCACGTGCAAGTGCAGGGTGGCTCTTCCAACAGAGCCACAAGAAAGGGCTCTGACTCAGAAGCGCCTTCATGGGGGCTTGTGGGTCTTGATAAGCAAAGCGAGTTCCCGTGGTGTTTCGTCTGTGGCCACTTCCTTCCGTGGTCCATGCCTGCAGTGGGTGGAAGGGTCTGTGGCTCAAAGCAACCCGGCTGCCTGTGGGGTGAAACGTCCCAGGCTAATGAGGGCCGCCATTTTGTGGTCTCACTTCATGGTTGTTGCTCCTTTTCTAAAGCAGCTGTGATAACACTCATTTACTTTTAGACAATTTCCAGCCCTTCCGTGCTGAAGATAGCGCTCCCCATGCTAGTTAGTAGGCCGTTCCTCTGCAGAGCCAGGCAGGTAGCGAAGGCTGGTTGGTTAAAGAGGCCTTGTTAAGACCAAGAGGAGAAGAGGCTGTTGACAGTGGCGTTCTTCCCGGGTTGGGCTCTTGGTGGTGGTGCAGGGGCAGCTGGAAGGTGGGAGGACCAGGTGTCCCATGTCCTTTCCAGAGATGATATTGTTACTGAGTTTGTGCAGTAACAACTGCACCTGTTCAAGAAAGTGTGTGGGAGGCGGCCCTTCTCACGCGGGCTCTGAGACCCTGTTAAGGAAGTCAGGTCCCAGGCTGACATGGTGAAGATTGAGCCGACTTTTTCTTCTAGTAGTCACAGGGTCTCTGACCTAGTGCCCGAGTCTTTGATCCACAGCGAGTTGAGTTCCATGCAGGGTGAGAGATAAGGGTTTACTTTCGTTTAGTTACATGTGGCTTTCCATTTTTCCCGGCACCATTTGTTGAATAAGCCATCTTTTCTCCAGTGAAAGTTTTTGGCACCTTTGTCTGGTATGAGATTCCTGTATGTATGTGTGGGTGTGTCTCTGTGTCTTCTGACCTGCACCTTTGGTCCATGTGTCTGTTTTGGTGCCAGTGCCCTGCTGTTTTTATTACTGTCGCTCTCTAGGATAGTTTGAGGTCTGGTATCCTGATGTCTTCTGCTCCGCTTTTCTTGCTAAGGATTAATTTGGCTCTTCTGGGTCTGTTATTTTTCCAAATGGATTTCATGATTGCTTTTTCTAGTTCTGTGAAGAACATCATTGGGATTTTAATAGACATCACATTAAATTTGTATAATGCTTTTGGTAGTATGGCCATTTTGACAATATTAATTCTGCCTATCCAGGAACAGATGAATGGATAAAGAAAATGTAGTGTATATATATATATATATATATATATATATATATATATTTATATTATATGTAAATGTGGTATATATATATTATATATAAATGATAGACTATTACTAAGCTTCAAAGAAGAATGAAATTATGGCATTTGCTGGTAAATGGATGGAGTTAGAGAATATCATGCTAGTGAAATAAGCCAAACCCCAAAAACCAAAGGCCAAGTTTTTTTCTTATATGAGGAAGCTGATTCACAATAAGGGGTGGGGAGACAAGGAAGAATTGAGTTACGTTAGATTAGGTAGAGGGGAGTGAAGGGAGGGAAAGGGGTGTGGGGGAAGGAATGATAGTGGAAACAGACATCACCTCATGCACATGTATGACTGCATGACCCATGTGATCCTGCAACGTGTACAATCAGGAAAACAAGAGAGTACACTCCACTCATGTGCGATCTATCAAAATGCATAAATGCATTCTACTGTCATGTGCAACTAATTAGAACGAATAAAATCTTAATTAAAAACAGATCCTGGGAATCAGGAAAGAACTTTAAAAGACAGCACAATATAGCATTGTGAGTGTCTTCAAAGGCTACGCAAAAGCCCTTCTCAGACGGGCCGGCACGGTCCTCGCACCTTGGTGCTGTCTCCCCGAAGCGCAGTGTGGTTGCTAAGTTTGGCCGGCAGGTCATTTGGGTAGTCTTTCCAGAGTGCCGATATTCAACACAGCTGTTTAATCTTATCACACTAATAAAACTAAAGGCCAACGAATCTGTATGCAGCCTACTCCCAGAGTCACTGCGACAGATCTGTTTCCAGACACCTTTATGTCCTTGTGTAAACGCTGTGCACAATTCTAAGTTGCTTTTACAAGCAATGGCACCATTCTCCTTCACATCTAACTTCTTTGCTTTTCCGTCATCGTTACGGTTCCGCGGCCCGGCTGACACCATGGTTATGACACCATAATGCCCATGGCTGACACCAGCAGCCACCTGTGAAGTCAAGGAATGCCGTGTGGCCTGGGCTGTACCAGGACGTTTGCATCGCCTGTCCCTCTGACGTCTCGCTCAACCTGAGGCCTTGCTCTGGTTCTGTCAGGCCATCCGCTTCCCAGGTGGAGGAGCTGGAGCTCCGAGGGGAGTCCCTGGCCCAGGGAGGGGCAGCGGTGACGGTGACTCTCAAGCACTGTGCACCTGGCCTTGGTTTTGAAAACTGAGTGCTCGCTATGTGGATGTTTCCTTGGCCCCCGGTTGAAAGACAGAAGTGGGCACGGTACATACAAACTGCAGCTTGTCTGAGTGGATGCAGTTCACAGAGCCGCCCACGAGGGGTGCATGCTGGGGGACTTTGGCCCAGCGCGTGCGGCATTGAGAGAAGGAAACCATTTGACTAAAGCAGTGGAGGGTCCCCATGTTTTTGGTTGTAGATGGACACAATGCCTTTATTTATTCATTTTATGTGGTGCTGAGGATCGGACCCCATGCTTCACGCATGTGTGGCAAGTGCTCCACCACTGAGCCCGGATCCCAGCCCTCACTTCATTCTTATTTTCGACTTTGTTGGCCTTCGTGGGAGCCCAAGGAGGTGGAGCTGTCTCCAGCTTGTGGTTAAATGTTTTTTTATAGACACCCCCAACTTTGGTCTGACCCAGTTCCTGTCCTGACTGCCTTCCCTACTCCCTCAGACCTCCGGCCTCCTCCTCCTCCCCAGCAGCTATACTGACCGCTGGTCAGTGAGTGCAGCCCATCTTGAAAAATCTCAGGGCCTTCAGAATTATGGAGCTGGGACTATATGCTAATGGCGTTGCCATGGTCTTAGACTTTAGGTGTAGGAACCTCTCTTAGCATTATGGAGATGACAATAATCCTCCAAGGCTGGTATAAACTGTCGGTATCCACTGAGTGGTCTGAATTGATTTTCTGCTTCCAGACCTCAGTCTGCCTAACAGACTTAATCCTGTCTGAAGCAGAATTGACTCACATGGATAGAAGTAATTGAGTACCCCCTCCAGTGACACACACTGGGCTTTGCCATTTTATCGGAAAGAGCTTCCTTGCACAGATCTGTTGGCGATTATGACTTCGTGCCCAGTGTACTGCTGCCTAATCTCAGGCTGGAGACCACGTTCATCATGGGCCCTTCTCCACAGAGAGATGGCCTTTGCTATGGTTCACACATGTTCAAGTGTGCGGCATGCTTCTGTGAGTGTGTCTGTTGTAAAAGACAGAGATCCTTAAGGTAGTGCTTACCTTAAGGTAGTGCAGAGCAGGTCTAACAGCCTCTGCGGTGGCAGAATAGCGGCCCTCTCAGCGTCCGCCTCTGGTCTGCAGGATCTGTGAGGCAGGCTAGGGAGCAGGTCGAGTGAGGGTGGCTGGAGTCTGTCTGCACTCTGGGTTGGCCCCGGCCAATCACAGCCTCTTTCAGAAGGAAAAGGGAGGCAGCAGAGAAGACGGGAGGACACACCTGGGAGGCCTGCCTGCCCTCACCAGCTCCACAGGTGCAGGAGGAGGCCACCAGCCAGGGGACGGGGAGGCCTCATGCCAGAGCAGGCAAAGAAACCGATGTGCCTCGGAGCCTCAGGAGGGAGCAGGGCCCTCGAGGCCTTGAGGTCAGCCGGGAAAGACCAGGCAGACTCCAACTGCAGCACCGGACCATGATGGATTTGTAGTGTTCTGCCCCAGGTCTGTGGTGGTTTGTGATGGTCGCATTAGGAAACGGGGCAAGCGTCAGACACTGCCGCGTGAGCAGCGCACCTCGGCTGGAGCACAGCCCCATTTCTTCCTCAGAGCGGGGCTTCCGGGTCCAAGGAAGAACCAGTTTCCATTCGGGTTCATTCCAGTCTTCCAGTGGGAGTTTGATGTGAGACGTATCAACAAAACCGCAAGAAAATGCAGGTCTTCGCCCCCTGTGGGCTCTTATGTTGAGGGGTTGTGGGCTTGCTGTCGTGTTTATGTTTTGTTGACTCGGCCTGCGTTTGCCGGCATGGATACTCGCCCCTCCTTATCCGCAGCTATGGTGGCTGCGTTGGTGCAGATGTTTCCCTCGAATGGTGAGAGTGACAGCCAGCTCCAGGGGCTCTTTAGCACCGTGCCCGCTGAGGCTTCATGCCAGGGTGACTGGGCGGGCAGCGTTTTCTCTGAGGGTCTCCTGACACATCTGGGCAGCCCTCTGTTGGCACCACTGAGCTCGGCCTTTCTGAGCCACAGCATGAACAAGCAAGGCTTTCTGTTAGGTTTTAGGTGGTGGAAGGTAGTGTGGATCCTGTGCAGGAGGCTGCTGGCCCCAGTGCGGCCCCAGGTGACAGACACCGTCCTGCACCCAGGTGCTGCCCTGGGCACAGAACACCAGGCTCCTCAGGGTGGGATGCCAGCTTCTCTTCCACCTGACATTCACAGGCAAAGGATCAGGGTAGAAGGAAAAGGGCAAATTCACCAGACTAACTACTCAACGGCTGCGCTGTGTGTGTGTGTGCTCAATCACTGACGATCACGCTGCAGGTTGCAGACTTCAAGTTGCTACCACTGATACTGTCATGGTGAGTCATTTGAAATACTGTCTGCACATAAGCTCGACATATGCTGATGTTTAGACTCGCAGCCTGGCCTTCCATGAAGACACCACAATGCTAGATCCCTGATCCATATGGAAGTGCTCACATTCTACACAGAGGCAGAAATCGCTGTCACATGCACTACATGCTGTCAACCACTGCAACCAGGGAAAGTTTTATTGTACTCGAATGGAAACTAAAATTTATTAATATCAGCTGTTATTTATTGACTATTAGGAAGAGCTGCTGAGAGGCTTTTAAATCATGGAGTTCGATGTTCATGAGAAATAATGTTGTTTCTGGTCTTTTCTGTTTCGATGAAGAAAGTGTGGGATGTTTTTTTTCTAGAGAAGTAATGAGGCAAAGTGGCGTTTTGCTGAACACTCGATTCCTGTCGTGGGAAGGAGGATCTCAGGACGATCCTCAAGTGTCCGAGTCACTGTTAGCAGGTGGAAGTCAGCCTCCATTGGGTGCCTCCTGCAAGACTCAGCAAGAGGAAGAGGGCTCAGTGGCAGCACTGGTAGCAGCTGGGTTAGGCACTGTCGCAGCATGCCATCAGATGAGTGACCCTGCTTGTGGTTTGACTCACCTGTGATGTGGACCCCCGAGAGAGGGCCCTACTCCCGTCCCCAGGTGGTGCCCAGGTGGCGCAGCATCTGGGAGGGACACGGACTTCCTTGAGTTCACGTTCCGTCTCTGACCTACTGGGCCCAACCAGTTTAGCACTGAATGATCTTAAATACTAGGATGGCCGCCTAGTGGGGCAGACAGAGTTTCTCACGCCTCTGTGTCCATGGAGACTCCAGCGCTCATGCGGGGCCGGGCTCTGCTGCTGTAAGACTGTGGGCTTGGCCTGCTTCACCCGGTTCCCACCAGACACCTGGAGTGTGAATTCTGAGTGGACTTCTGGGATGGAACGCGGTCTCTACCACGGTACTGACGGGCCTCACGTAGCTCCAGGGTAGACGTGGCGCCAGCTGTCACAGGACACCACACAGATCCTGTAAGGGTGAAGAAGCCCTCGTGAGTTCTGCTGCTGGACACCGGAGGTCTTTACCTGGGACTGCACTTGGCCTTGGCCCTGAGCAGTGAGGATTCCCGCAAACCCAAGAGGCTGTAGGAGCTTCTTGGGTTCCGGAACAGCATAGGCAGACTCACAGAGTGAGGTTTGCTAGAGCAGAGTTTAGGGTCCTGACAGGCACGGGAGGCGGCGTGGTCAGCTCGCGTCTGTGGAGAGCGCAGAGCCACGGGCATCTGTAGGGGGTTGGGAACAGCGAGCTAGTCTCAGGGTCTTGAGATGAGAAGGTGGGAGTGAAACTCTGAGGCAGGCGGTGGAGGACGCAGGAAGGAGTCTGGAGGACAGTGGTCACCAGGTGGGAGATGACGCAGGAAGGAGTCTGGAGGACAGCGGTCGTCACCAGGCGGGAGATGACGCAGGAAGGAGTCCGTCCTTCAGTGCACGTTCGCTGTATCGGACTTGAACTCGGACGTGGGCACGTGCCTAGGATCGAGGAGGACTGAGTGAGAAGGCACAGTCGTGGACCACTCTGACTCACGGGCAGCGATGCCGCCGTTTCTGCCCCGTCTCCGCTCCGCAGTCTCCGGGTCACCTTGCCTCCGACTGCTCAGTAAAGCTGTTTCCGGCTGACGAATGGGGTGGCTTGAAAGCATGCGCTCCAGGGGTGGGATCTGGGAAGTGGCGAGACTGAGTGTTGAGGGTGATTCCTCACAGGGCCACGCTGGGCTTGCCCGCTGGGGTTGGCAGGCTGGCAGGTGAAAGCGAGCTGGAGGCCTAGCTGCTGATTCCAGGTCTGCACAAGCCAGTGGTCAGACCTGGACCCAGAGCTAAGAAGGCTCTGCAGCCTTGTCGGCACCCGGACCCCGGGCTCCAGCCCCGACTCACGGTTAGGGTCGCCAGGCGAGGCCGTGGTATGGGTCCTCACCAAGCCCTTCCGGTGAACCCCAGCAGGGGTCTCAGGAAACGTGATCGGCAGCAAACACACTGCACAGCCCAGTGCTAGGTTGGATCCAGGAGGTGCATCTCTAAAATTTGAGAAAAGGGAACCTGGCGAGACCTTGAAGAGGGGTTTGGAGCAAGGTTGCTCAGGAAGCAAGGGCGATACGGAGAAGGGCACCAGGGAGCCAGGCTCTCCAACAGTGGCATGTCCGCGACCTGCTCACGAGAGCGCAGGCACGTGCTCACTCCTGTCGGCAGGCAAGCTCCCAGGGGGAACTCAGTCATGTGTCTGAGGACCTCGCGGACTCTCTATCTGTCACTTCTATTTGTCACTCTGAATTTGGGGTGAAAGCGACTTAGACGGGCCCAGCGTAGCTGGTGGTGGGCTGCGGTTCAGTGCCAGGACTTCCCGTTTCCCAGCCCTCACCCGGCTTTGGAGTCCTAGTGGTCGTGCCAGGACCTGGGTGCCCTCATTTCCTAAGTGAGACCCTCAAGGACGTCTTAACAAGACCTTGAGCAGCTCACCAAGGTCACCCCTTCAGGAGGGCAGGCCCTGCTGTGGAGTCTGCTGCGTGCGTCCCTCCTTCTCAGCCTGTCCAGGAAGGAGCTCGTGGCTGAGAGACGCCCCGTGGAGAGGGGAGGGCGTGACACGCGTCACAGCCACTGGGGTCGGAGCAGCTGGTGTACCTGGAGCCTGCGGGTGCCCTCAGGAGTTGCCCAGGGGAGAGAGTGCCAAGCCGCATTGGAGGTGGGACATCCCAGCCTCTTCTTAAGGTCTTTGCAGAGATGAGGGTCCCGGTCTTGCACGGAGGGCTGTCTGTCAGGCCCCTCTGGTGGCCGCCCTACCTGCTGCTGCTGGTGGAGTCAGGACTGCCGTTCAGAGGAGTGGAAGCCTGGGGTGACGCGCGGCTTCCATGGCCCTGAGGGCACCCCTGTGACTTCCACACTGCAGATGAAGGCAGTGTGTCGGTGCGCAAGCTCAGACCCGGAGCGGGAGGGCAGGGCGTTGGACAGGGAGAGGGGACGCGGGCCAGAAGAGTCGGGATGTGAGCCCCCATCCAGCTTCATGGGAGCTGGGCAGGCACTGTGGCGCCCAGACCCGACAGTCCTCACAGAGAGGAGTGTGTCCAACATGGTGGCTTGGAATCCTGACTTCCAGAAAGGGCAGAGGCACTACCCGTCCCCAGTGTTCCTGAGACACCCTCCATCCCAGGCGCTGCTGCCAAAGGGCTGCAGTATGTGCTTCCGGAAACATCCAGGGCGGGTGCAGGACCTCCTGGGTGGAGCTGAGGAGCTCCAGCAGGGCGGTGCAGGCGGCAGCAGGAGCCACGCAGGGCTTCCCAACATTCCAGGCAGGCCGTTCAAACCGGATTTGGACTTTGGGCAAGTCCCTCAGCTTCTCTAGGCCTCGACATGCTCTCCGAAGCAGAAGGCATGATCGTACCTCAGACTCGAGGAGATGAATGGAGCGTGTTAAGTGCTTGTTCAGTGTCTGGTGCATAGTGTGTGCTCGGTACCTAGACCAGAGCCTGTCTGGTGACGGTGGCAGTCGCTATCAGAGGAAGAGCAGGTGGACACCCAGGAATCATCGTTGCCTCCGAAGCCAGAGTGTGTTCAAAGATGGGTACATTCTGGCCGTCTGTCGGTCATGACACCCTGGACATCGCCCACGAGGCGGTCAGGCCTGCAGAGCTGACGGTCCTGCTCTTAGCTCTTCCAGGTTGGTCAGGAGGCCGCCTCTTCCTCAGCAACGGCAGAGGGTGCCTGGCAGGGTGAGGTGAGGACCTAGTGAGCTTCACGCACCCGGAGCTCCCGGGGCCTGACCAGCACACAAACAGCCCTGTCGCCTGCTGAAGGCCCGCCAGAGGCTGGATGGGGAGTCTCAGGCAGCCATGCATCCTGGCCCCTGTGGAGATCAGGACTCACACACGACCCTGCAACTCGAGCAAGCCCAGTGCCCTCAGCTGCTCGCACACGGGTGCTGGCCCTGGGAAGTGTGCTTGGCCTCCTGAGGCCTTCAAGCAGGGCGGCGGTGACATTTACTGGAGAAGAGGAAGAAAACTAGATCCACACGCTTTCTGCCCTCTGCTCCAGGGCCAGTTTTCAATGTCCACTGAAGCTCCTGGCTGTGATTTTCCTCAGGAGCAGGCAGAGGGGGCGCCCGGCAACCCGGGTCGCCTGTAAGCACCCTCAGGGCTGGCCAAGCGGCGCTCACCCAGGGGTGCTGCTGACGCCTGGGCAATTCCGGTGCCTCTGCACACCACCCAGACACGCGGTGGACTCACCTGAGGGGCTCGAAGTACCTTCTGGCCAGACAGGACAAACACGAGGTCTGTAGCAGGGCCTGCAACTGCGTGCACTCCACAAAGCCCCAAGTGATTCTGATGCGGAGCCAAGTTAGGAAAGAGGATCTGAGTGCTGATGAGGCAGAGCTTTTGACAGAGACAAGAAACAAAGGACAGCCGCCTGGTGGAAGGGATGTCCTTTGCCTGAAAGCTAATGCCCAACATGAAGGGCTCGCTCAGCGGCTGCCTGCGTCTAGTGGTGAAGCAAATGACCTCAATGCAAGCAGCTTATTTGTATGTGCACACTCCATGCATTTATCTAGCTCCTCGTGATGCTTAAAAGCTGATCACAGTGAAAAATGAGCCCTTCTATGGGTAGCAGACATGCCACGCATCGCCTAGGATTTTCATTTTGTCTACTTCCCAAGTGAAAAAGCTAGGACCCCCCCCCCCCCCCAAACAGACGATCTGGATAGTGTTTGAAAATGTGCTCGACTCCACCATCGTCTCTCTTGATCCCTTCATTAAACTAAATAGACAGCATCAAAAGTCTAGAAAGTTACTCTCAGAGGACCCTGGGCTTCTGACCACCCATCATTCTGTCCAAAGTCGGCAACAAGCTGCTGAGCAGTGTCGAACGCTGTCCAGTGGACAGGAAGCCCTTCCCGGCCCAGCCAGAGATCGACTGAGGGTCACAGTGCAATGGCCTCCTCTCCAGAGCACAGGCCCTTCCTCTGGGCCTCAAAGCTCTTACACCACTGCGGCCCACAGAGATGACCGGCCCAGGGAAGGAGAACCCATCATGCAGAACGTCATGCAGCGCCTGCCCATCCTCCAGCCACAGACCATGGCGGGATTTTCCATGCTCTTTATAGCGTGGGGGCAGAGGGGAGCTGGTGATCCCATCGTCCTCCTTACTGCCTCCTCCCATTCCTCAGCCTCATTCTTTGATTTCCTTGTTGGCAGAGCTAGTAGGGAGGGGATGCAGAATAAAGCCCCTTCCACCCGTGCCCCAACGTCCTCCCAGCTCATCCTGGATCCAGGGGAACCGGGGGCCTCAGATCCCTGGAGTTGCTGCTTAAAAGCCAGGGAGCATGGTGCGGGGTGCGTTTTGAATCCACCATGGGAATCTGTACCTTTCTCCTGCTGTTTCCTTGTGGATGACTGATTGCTGGTTACAGGGCCAGTGCACAGGAGAGAGTTGTGAAATACTTAAGAAAACCTCTGGCAGCAAGCAACGTGTGACGGAGGGTCCATAAGAGATGCATGTGAGTAGCTGTTCTCCCACTTGTTGCCACCTCCCTGGTTTTCAGCTCCCCCGGCTGGCTTTGTTGTCTCAGATAGTTCACGTCCCTGTGGTGGGTTTTGTAACCCCGAGCCCTCAGGCCTGGTCGGGAGACAGGTGTTCTGGAACATCAGTCCAGCACATGCATGCACTTGTGAGCTTGCTCACATACACGGGCAGAAGCAGGTCCAAAGTGCATGGTGTACACAGACTATTTCAAAAGGAAAGGTCGACAGAACCACCCAGCCCTGTAATAGCTGAGTGAGGCCTTGCAGAACCTGGGGTTGGAGCATCTTTCCTAACGGATGTGAGGAAGAGGAGATGCGTTGGCTTCCATCAGATGTCAGTCCTTCCATGCCCAAGTTAAAACAGATTGAAAAGAGCAAGATACCATACCTACAGTAGGTGTGCATGAGTTTAAACGAAACGATTCCAAAGTAGGAGAGGGCCTATGTCATGGTTGGCTGTGAGGTGTCCCCCAAAAGCGTGTGTGCTGAGGAAGCTCAGAGGTGATGATGGGTCACGAGAGCCTACCTCACCGGGGCCCCGATCCACGGGGGGCGCGGCTGGGAGGCAGCGTAGGCAGGTGGGGTGTGGTGGAGGAGGTGGGCCCTGGGCCGAGCTTTTGGGGGTCGTATTTTGTCTGTGGAGAGGGAGTTCTCTCTGCTCCTGGTGGCCGCGTCCTGAGCTGCTTTCCTCCTCCACACCCTTCTGCCATGATGTTCTGCTCTCCTTGCTTTTCTCTTTGACCCTCTCAGTGTTAAACAAGTTCTCCTGTTTCTAAAACTGTGTGCACGTCGGCCCCTTTTGATCAGGAGTAAATCCAGGTTCCTTCTCAAGATGTTCGTAAATGCCACACCTTCAGGAGACACTGGAAAAGAAAAGTAGGCCCCATCATGCTTTAAAAGCTCACGGGACTCGGGGGCTGAATTCCACTTTAAAGTACATAGTCTCTTTTTTCTATTTTTTATTTGTTCTAATTAGTTATACGTGGCAGTACAATGCATTTATGCACTTTGATATATCATACATAAATGGGGTACAATTTCTCCTCTGTCTGATTGTACGTGTTATAGGATCACACCAGTCATGCAGTCGTGTAAGTACATAAGGTAATAATGTCTGTTTCGCTCTACCACCCTTCCTGATCCCATATCCCCTCACCTTCCCTCACTCCCCTCTACCTGATCTAAAGTAACTCTGTTCTTCCCTAGGCCCCCCTGCATCATTGTGAATTAGCGTCTACGTATCAGAGAAAGCATTTGGCCTTTGGTTTTTTGGGTTTGGCTTATTTCACATAGCATGACATTCTCCTGCTCCATACATTTACCAGCAAAAGCCAGAATTTCATTCTTCTTTAAGGCTGATAATATTCCAGTGTGTTTATGTACCACATTGTCCTTATCCACTCATCTGTTGAAGGGCACCCTAGGTTGGTTCCATAGTTTAGCTATTGTGAATTGATGTGGCTGTGTCGCTGTAGTGTGCTGATTTTAAGTCCTTTGGGTATAAACCGAGGAGTAGGATAACTGGGTCAAATGGTGGTTCCATCCCAAGTTTTCTGAGGAATTTCCACACTGCTTTCCACAGCGGTCGCACCATTTTGCAATCCTACCAGCAGTGTAAGAGTGTGCCTTTTCCCCACATCCTCACCAGAATTTACTTTTGCTTGCATTCTTGATAATTACCATTGTGACAGAAGTGAGAGGAAATTTTAGAGTAGTTTTGATTTGCATTTCTCTAACTGCTAGAGATGTGCAACGTTTTTTTTCATATTTGTCAATTGATTGCATTTCTTCTTCTGTGAAGTATCTGTTCAGTTCCTTGGCCCATGTATTAATTGAGTTAGTTGTTTTTTGGTGTTAGGTTTTTTGAGTTCTTTATATATCCTAGAGATTAATGCTTTATCTGAAGCGCATGTGGTAAAGATTTTCCCCCACTCTGTATTCTCCCTTCACATTATTGATTGTTTCCTTTGCTGAGAAGCAGCTTTTTAGTTTGAATCCGTCCCGTTTTATTGATTCTTGATTTAACTTCTTGCTCTTTCAGGGTCTTATTAAGGAAGTCAGATCCTAGTCCGACTCATTGAATATTTGGGCCTACTTTTTCTTCTATTAGACACAGGGTCTCTGTACTAGTGCCTAACCAAAAAAGACATGTAGACCCCTGGTGCAGGAGAGAAGACACAGAGACAAACCCACACAAATACGGATATCTCATGCTGGACGAAGGTGCCAGAAACTCACTGGAGAAAATGGCGCTGGGAAAACTGGAAAGCCAAACGTAACAAAATGAAGTTAAACCCCCGTCTCTCACCCTGCACGAAACTCAACTCAAAGTGCGGAGTATTAATAGAAATAATGCTTTTTAACCAGAATTTACCCAAAATGAAAGAAATGGCCCAGCTTTTATTACAGAAAATCAAAATGCATTGTTGACTGCTTAAGGAAGAGGCGTTGCCGGTGGGATGGGGGAGGATTCGCTGAACCGAGTGAGGGCCGCCCGTGGTGCTGGGAACCCACCGTCCTCAGGGAGCCACGGAGAGCAGCGGGGTCTGCCAGAGCATGGGCAGCTCTGCCTGCTCCAGCCCTGGAGGAGGAGTGGGGCCCACGAGCCCTCTACCACCCGGCTGCCTCCTGCCCTTTCTGATTCTTTTTCAGACAGGGTCTTGCCGCATCGCCCAGGCTGGCCCGCAGCCTCCCGAGTCACTGGAGGACAGGCATGCACCAGAACCCCTGGGGCCAGGAAGCCTTCCGCCCCCTCACCCTCATCTTCTCCTGCCTGGCCAGGCCTTGTCCTGCCTCCAGCTATTTTAGGTTAACCATGTTTTGCTGTTGGTGTGTTTTTTCCTCTAACTACAAAACTACCTTAGTACAATAATCTAGAAATCAGTAAAGAAAATGCAGCACAAACCAAGCATGCCAGAGTCACTGTATTTTTCTCACCAACTTTTCTGTAAGGAGACAATTGTGGATTCTTTCCCCTCCCCGTTAAAACAAAATCAATAGGCGCGGGTTCGCATCATTGTGAACGAATGAGCCTCTGCTTCTTCACTGGTAAATCGGAAATCATACTCATTTCCTCGGGTAAACTGGAGGGCGCCTGGAAAGACCTTCCTTTCTTAGGAAGCTAAGGCGCTCGGAATCATTAAGCAGACCCGCAGCCCCACATGCTCATCCATGCCGGGGCAGGGCATTTAGAAATAGCCAAGTGGCCACGTAGGATGCAGGGACTGGAGGAGACCTGGTCAGCTGGTGAGTACGTGTCACTTTCCACTGGGGCCAGGGCTGCTGACCAGGGTCAGCACCTGCCCGTCACCCTGGTGGGGGGCATGATGGCCCAGTGTCGCCAGACCAACTGATAATTTTCAGAGCAGCTAGAAATCTCCATTCTTCAGTGGAATTAGATTGTGACTGATTTACAGTTGTGAGAAACCTTGCAGCATTTCCACATCTTCTGTGACCGGCCACTTCCAAGGCACCCAAGGAGAATGCTCCTTCTCCCACTGATACCAAAATCACAGGAAAAGCACCTCGTTTAGGATATCCCCCCAGGTCCAAAGTAGCAAATAAAGGGTCACAGGAGATGGTGTTGTGCGTTGGCTGGAGCGGGCTGTGTTTGAGGTCAGGCCGGTGGCCTGGAAATAACCGTGCTCGGTGTGGGACTCCTCTCGACCTTGGGGGCAGCATGATGGTTGAGTGACAGCTGAAGCTATCCAGAGAGTAAGACCAAACCCCTCGTGGATGGCGCTGTGGACTTGGGGATAATCAGTCCCGAGCTGACGGCATGGAAGCCCAGATCTGAACTAATGAGGACTTTGATGAAGAGAGCCAGGTGGGTCTGGAGACGGGCCACCAATCTCCGGTGCTCCTCCGGGCCTGTGCTCAGGAGCTCATCGCCTGACAGAGCCTCCTGGGACCAGCAGGGGCGAGTGCCTCTTGGAGCAGTTCCAGGACACAGCACAGCACAGCCTTCTCAGACAGAGGTGAGGAACAGCACTGGAAAAACACAATTTGGAAACAGACGGCAAAGCCTGTGCACAGCAAAGTTCGGGTTAATAAAATGGCATAACACGCCCAGTCGGGTGGAGAAAAACAAGTTCAGCACTGAAGAAATGGGTAATTAGAAAGACAGAAATGAAAGAAAAGAACAGCACACCCAGAAGCCAAGCCCAGGAACGTGTTGGAAAATGCAAAACTTATGTGAGGAGCTGTCCGTGTTCACAAAGGAAGCCCGTGTTCAGGGCTCCAGCCGTTCCTGGGCAAACCTTCCACGGGAGACGAAAATGGATTTGTTGGGGTTCAATTTCTGTGGGGAAAACACTGGTGCCTGAATATGTAAAGTGCTCAGTTCATCTACCTTCCCTGGTTTGAACTGCACGTTTTCACTGCCGTTTACCGAGTACCAGGATCCTGTCCACGGAGAAAACGTGGATCGTCGCCCTGCGAGTTGCCACTGGTGGAAACCTGCAGGTGGCTGAACCCTCGTGCTGGAGGTCGGAGAACAAGACGAGAAGAAAGAGCGTGATGTGTGTGAAGCCCGCGTCTTAAACGACGGCAAACGGAGAGGCCACTTTTCAGGATGCAGTTCTGGCCCCTGACGCAGGGCCTCGCACAGAGTAGGCACAGAAAGACCACCTGTGGAATGAGCGGAGCCTAAGGGACCGATGTCAGATGTGCCGTCGATCGGGCCTACCCATGGCACCACCACGTGACAAACGCTCCCGTGCGCCCAGCTCTTCTGTGATGGTCCTATACAGGAGGAGAACCCTGTGGTTTTCATTTCACAGGTGGGGAAACCGAGGCTCAAAAAGCATGGGTAACCGGGTCGAAGTCGCATGACCAGTGAGGGGCAGAAGTGGGTTGAGCCTGTGGCTGGTCAACTCTTAGGGCATCGCTGTTCATATTCTGCTCGGCTTCATCCAGATGAGAAGGGGAGCGCGACTCAAGCCGGTCAAAGAGCGAACCTTGAGCTCAGGCCACCTGCCTCACCCCTCTGCCCTCCTGTGGTGCCCTGTGCCCACGCTGGCCTTGCTGCCCCACCAGAGCCCTTGACGAACGAGGCCTTTGAGCATGTTTTCCTCTGGCCATGTAACCAACATTGATGTCAGAGCTGCAGCGAGAGGCAGAAATCATTTCATTCTACCTCGACACGAGTCACCATCTGGAAGACCAGATATGCCAATCTTCATTTGAGGCCAGATTTTCAAACCTAACTCAGAGGCGAGGGAAACGCTCATCAGTATTCAGACTGAAAACCTGGGTCACTCCGCCCAGCAAACATTCATTTTGTCAGGACCCTCGTTCATGAGTAAGAGTGAATGGTTTCTGCAAACAGCTATCCCATTTCTGTATTCGTTCAGGCTCTTGTTTGACAGGAATAGAGACCCACTTGGGCAAGAAAGGAACTCCAGGAGGAAGCGTGTTATAAGGGAATACACTGTGCGCTGGACCCTGAGGGCAGGAGTGCGTCTGAGATTCTGAAGAGTCCAGACATGCTCTCACTCTGCTGCATCCCGAGCCACGCGGTGGGACGTGGCCATCCACCACGCCTCTGAGCCTGCCCTGCTGTCAAGACACCAGCCGGATGGAGGTGGGAATCTCCAATCCCCCTAGGCCCCGCTTGGCTGGGCTGCCCAATCCTGGGCGATCCACCAAGGCTCAGGGGTGGGAGTCACATTTTATGAACATGGTTCTTTACACAATAACTATTGGGATGGCCAGTCTCTGCAAGGAGGGGTGAGAGGCATGGGTCTTGAGCAAATGGCCCCCACCCAGCCCTCTGTACTGCTGCCTGTATGCATGGGTAGAAAGAAAACTGCCTCCTTGTGCGTCTGTGATCAACTACACGGCAGAATGTGAGCTGAGAGGTCTTAGTGGAACAATGTCTATCACAGTAACGTGGCTCCTCGAGTCCCTGGAGCTGCCTGTGTGTTTGACTGTACTTGGTGAGTCAGTGACTTTTCAAAGCGTCTGAGCACCCCACACCCGGCGCCCCAGGCGGAGGACCCCCGGTGGTGGTGTGTGGGTGAAGGGCGCCTCTCCACGTCTTCAGTTGTCCGTTTCCAACTCTGCTTCCTTGTGAGGTGAATGCCGGTCCCTGCCAAGACCTCCAGCTCAGCCCGTGCTCACCATTTCCAGGGCCCCGGCACTGTCTCCGTAGCTCCTATGGGTCAGACCGCGGCCTGCAAGACCACACTCCAGGGTCAAAGGAGGGGAAAGCACTGCTGCAGCCTCCTCTCCCCTGACGGGGCCCTCCGCACCTCTTCAGGACCAGCCACTCCCGGGATCGTGGGGACCATTTCCCTGGTGCCGGTCTCGTCACAAGGACTCTGTGTCAGACCCTCTTTTGACATGATCGCACCAGGGTTTGGCATGGTCCCTCTTGAACTCTAGTCCTCCCAAACGAGTGGCCTTCCTGCCTCCTGGTTTCACTCTGCCTGGGGAGCAGCTGTTGACATCGAAGGCAAGAGCTCGCCTCTGTTGTGAAGGGGACCAGGTCTGAGTCCCACTCAGAGGGGACGCTCTGAGACAGCACCCATCAGGAGTGTCCCCTACATGCAACCAGTGCCTGAGCCTCTTTGGGTAAACACAGCTGGTTGAACTGTAGGTCATGGCTTACCCGCGTAAAGCACCTTTGAGTCGGTTCACAAGGTTCACGTGCACGCCTTCACTCCATAAGAGCCACCAAGCACCACGAGGAAGCACCTCAAGCCCCCGTCCATCCTGTGCGTTTGTAAGCCCGTTGACCCCATGCCTGGACGTCAAGCCAGGTTCACAGGCAGACCGTCTCCAGGGACCATGTGCACCATTCCCCCGTGTTCCCGCCAGTTCCCTAATGGAGTCGTGAAATCTGCTCATTGTTCTTAACCTTCTTGTTCTGCAGGAACTAACTCTTATGCTCCGAATGTATTGGGCTCTGTGCTGAGGACTTCACACACGCATGTGATTCAGGTGTGCAGCCAGGGTTGAAATCATGACTCCAGTCCTCTGTTGGTTATTGCACACGTCAATGTCCCTGGGATTCTGATACATGGTCTGGAGACACCTGTCTTTGTCTCCACTCCATCCAACGTGGAGGCAAGAGCACCTCTGAAGAGACAGCCAGGCATGTGCTGCTTCAAACCTGGGAGGGTCTGAGAAGCACTGTCCATGTGCTTTCCTTGAATTTCCACTGTCTCCAGGTTCGTCTTTTGTTGGTCTGTCCTTTGCACTAGCATTTGTGTTTGAGTCCCTCTTCCAGGGTCTACAAAACCTCAACTGACTAGGTGGCACTTCTGAGATGAAAGGGGATGTTTCAGGGCGGAGTTGGAAGGCCTCCACACTTAAACCTTGGGACCAAATGTCTTTGGATTTTAATCTAGCTCTACAATTTCTGTCTGACCTTGGGCAAGACGGTGAGTGTCTCCGAACCTCCAGTTCCTGGTCTGTTAAGTGGAGGTAATTACAGATCCTTCCCTGCTGCGCTGTCCCTCTGGGGACTCAGAACTGAATGGGCTAATGCTGGAATCCAGCATAGGAACAGGAAAGAATCGCCATCCACACCATTACCCACAAGGGGGAAAATCTTTGCTTGTCGTTTTGAAAAATGTCCCATGACTGTGTAAACAGCCATGTGTTCCCTTAGCATCAATTCTGATCTAAGACTGCAGTCCTTGGAAACCAAATCATTAGTGGCCAGTAGCCAAGGGCATAGTGAGGGGTAAAGAGGACAGACTTGGAGGCCTAAGTCCAGGGTTCAAATCCCGCTTCTCAGCTTGTTGGCCATGTAGCTTTGAGCAGCTGAAGTCCCTAGGCCATTTCATCTTGTTAAAGTGGACATGGCCTCCGTCTCCCTCTGAGAGCTGTCGTGAAGTCTGAATGAGTCAAGTCACCTGACCTTCTGGGTGCAGTCTGCAGCATATGTGAGCGATTCTAAGTGTTTGATTCACTCAGCACCTTGTCAGCAGGCAGGTCTGTGACCCTTAGAAGTTGCAGTCCACGAGATCCAGGGAGCCTTCCTCCTGCCTGTGGCAAGTCCTGCTGCAACAGGTCTCCCCTTCATCTGCACGTAGCCTATGGCTGCTTCTGCTAGGAGGGCAGGTGGTGTTGGTGGTTCACGTGGCCCCAGAGCCTGAGACATCTGTCATGGGGCCCTTCCTGCCCTGCCCTTTACTGTCCACCCCAGAGAGCCACGCTGACCCCTCACCATGGGAACCTGTTTCCACCAGCAGCACCAGGTGGGTCTGGTTTTCCCTGCAGTCCATACAAAGAGCAAAGACGCAGCGGTATTCCATGAACCCCTGCATCAGAGGACTAGGCTCTGACCAAGCTGGAACGTATGGCTCCAGAATCTACTTTCCTGATCACAGTTCTCACGTAGGTTATGTGGTGCCACATGACATGGTGACTTGGGGATTGAGTGCACGTCACTGACTTCCTTTGTCTCTACTGCCTTGGGAGGAGGGTACGAAGGCGTGTAGAATCCACATTCAGGCCAGTCAGTTCCACCATTCGATGCTGAGGGCTCATGTAGTGTCTTAGCTTTTTCTCCACTGTAACCAAAAGACCTGACAAGAACAATTGGAGGAGGGAAAGTTCACTTGGGGCTCATGGTTTTAGAGGTCTCAGTGCAGTGACACCGCTCCAGTGCTCTGTACCCATGGTGAGGCAGAACCCCAAGGCAGAAGGGTGTGGAGCAGGAGGGCAGCTCAGGACATAGCAACCGGGAAGCAAGAAAGCTCTGCTCACCAAGAGCAGGATGTCATCCCCAGAGGATGCACCTCTGGGGAAGGTGATCTACCTCCTCCAGCCACACCATACCTCCCTGCAGCTCTGACTCAGCTAATCCATTTGAGAGAATAATTCACTGATTAGGTTAAGCTCACCTAACCTGATACTTCCACCTCTGAATGTGCTTGTAGGTTGGCCTTCCGGATTAGTCTCTGCAGCTAACAGGTGTAGAGTCTGCTGAAATATGGATATCCAGAGATTTGTCTCCCGAAAGCTTGTTTGTTTGAGATGGTGTCATTTCCCTTTGATTCAGTTTTGAAATACATTATATGTATAAGGATTAGGAAAAACTCCCATGAGGTCAATTTGCAAGATTAGTTTAGAAAGGTCAGTCTCTTGTGTGCATGTTAGTTTGACATGGAAATATGTACCCTTCCCTACATCGAGATTTCCAGTGTGCTCAGAATTTTCTTTGTAAAGACAGAGAGTAAATCCATCTCCTGTGCCTCACCATCCGTGTTTGGTGTATCTCCATAGACATTGTCTTAAGGTTGACTCCTAAAGCCTGAAAGTAGCAGGTCCGCCTCAGACATACACCTGCGAAACCCACCTTTGTTGTCAGTCGGAAGCAGGCCTGGACATCCTGGTGACTGTGAACCCACACCCTTCCTTCCAGAAACAGTGTCTCAGGCTTCTGGTACTCTCCACCTAGACCGGAGATGGCCGTCCACTCTCAGCTGGCAAAGGGGACTGTTTCAAGACACTCAGTTGTTGGACTATGGGAAGATATTTGGAGTTCTCCAGGTGTGCAAAAGCATCTTCTTAGGTTCACTGATTAAATGTGGTGCTTATAAAGCCTGGGTTTTCTTCTTTAGTATTAAACAGTGCCGTCTGGGTGACCTCTATACGTGGAAATGCGTGCCAGCGTGCCTTGGGAACTGCCTCCCGTGGTCCTAGGATGAGCTTTCTTGTGCTCAACCTTCAGGGGACGTTCCTGAGAGGTCTCTGTGCCAGGCGTTGAGACGCTGAGTGGCTCGGGTGAAGGTGGGAGGTATCAGGCTGATCTCCCTCCCCAGGCCTCCTGTTTCCTGCAGAGCCTCTCTTTCTCCTCCCACTCAGGACTCAAGGACTCCCGTGTGGGGTCAGCAGGAAAACACAGTCTCTGCTGTCAGTGGAAGGGAGAAGCTTGTATTTTATTTTTTAGAACTTTTTTTAGTTGTAGCCGACCTTTATTTTCATTTATTTATCCACATGCGGTGCTGAGAACTGAACCCAGTGCTTCACACGTGGTGGGCAAGCGCTCCACCGCGCAGCCGCCATCCCAGCCCAAGAGCTCTTAAGTGGAGGAGCTCATGGCTGTTTTCTGAGGCTCCGGCCTCGGAAGGCCTCGCGTGGCACGCCCTCCTTTCAGCTCTGGGTCGGCTTCCAGAACAGCCGGCGCTGTAGTCACTCAGCCGCCTTAGACTCTTCCTAACCAACGCCAGGCCCCAGGCCCCTAGGACTGTCCTGACTCCACGGCAGGAACCCGTCACCTCGTGAATGAATGTCGACCCTTGGCCCCTCATGAGCACCTTCTACGTAGCTGGAATACACTCAGCATTTCAATATCGTCTTATATTTAGAAGAAAAGTAATATTCCTCGTCATCTCACAATACAAAAACTTAGACTCAGAAAACTCTGGCTAGCATGGACAGAGAAAAGTGTGGAGCTAGAGCTTGGGGCACCCGGCTCTGAATGAAGGCACGCAAGACTCCCTGCATTCAAGCCTTGCGTTATAAAGAGGAGGTGCGGCTTCGCAGAAAGAGAGGGTCGCGCTCTCCACGCGTGGCTTGCTTTCGGTAATACACGTTTGCTAGCGAACCCTGAGCACACCAGCGACTTCAGCCACCACATCGCTGAGGACTTAGTCTGAACGCCTGTTGGTTTTAAGGCCCTCGTGCGAGGCGAAGTCCACTTTCTGTCCATGCTGGTGCAGTTTTTCTCTAACCTGTCACATCCAGCCCTCATCCCTGTCACTTCCTGTCAGTGGTGGGCAGCTCATTTTGCCACCTGTGAATTCCATTTCCTGTTTATTTGATGTCCCTAACAAAGCCCCCTTGCCTACCCATTGAGGTAGCATGTCACCCAGACGTTCACCGCGCCAAGTGCCTTTGGACCCCTTAGGTCCTATATTCCCAAACTCTATGACAAACTGTACTGGGTCAAACCATTAATAGTAAAGATATTCTTCTTTTTAACGAGTTTATGTTCATAAATAACATTATTTTTATTATTCATCTTTTTATCACTGCTAACAAAATAACTGACACTAAGAACTTAAGAAGGAAAGATTTATTTTGGCTCAGTGTTTCAGAGGGTCAGTCCATGGCTGACCAACTCCATTGCTCTGGGCTGGGTAAGACACAACATCATGGTGGAAGGATGTGGGGGAAGGAAACTGCTTAGCTCATGACAGCCAGGAGAGAGAGAGAGAGAGAGAGAGAGGTCCACACCATGAGGCTTCTGCAGGTGAGCTCAGGGCCGAGCGACCTGAGGACGGTGTTCTGAGCCTTAACATCCAGCCAGCCTCGGGTCACGGGAGGGAGTGCTCCACGTCACTAGCCATGGTGCTGAGCTTTGCTTCACACGCCTGCCAGTGCTGCTGCTTTGCTCTCTTGTGTAGGGTGATCTGGGAAACACCCCAGAGTCATGGCACACGGTGGCTTGGAAAAGGACTTTTTAATTTGGAAGTTAATGGCCTATGATCCAAGTCAATTTTCTGGCACACTTTATGAAAACTTATTGTGCACAAATTAAGAAAACCAGCTCTTACCAGGGGCTACAGAGCACAATAACCTTTTCATTAAAACGAACAGTATTTTTTTATTATAGGATTCCATTTATATGAAATATCCTGTACAGATAAATCCATAAAGATAGAATGCAGACACGTGGCTGCCAGGAGCCAGGAAGGGGAGAATGAGAAAAACTGCCCACTGGTCACAGGGTTTTATTTTAGAATTTAGACAAAGACGATGGTCGTACAGCATTATGAATATAGTACAAGAAATGCCAGTGAACTCTTCACTTAAAATTGGTGGATTTTACATGTTTTTGAATTCTACTTCAGTGAATGATTTTTCTTCTAGATGTGATGATTTCAGGTTTTTGGTTTTTCTAATTAGTCACAGATAACAGTAGAATGCATCTGTGCATGTTGATAGATCACACATAAACGGGTGCAATCTCTCATTTTTCTGATTGTACATACTGCAGGATCACATTGGCCATGCAGTCATACGTGTAATGAGGGAGTAATGTCAGTTTCACTCCACTCTCCTTCCTACCCCACACCCCTTCCCCTCCCTTCACTCCCCTCTACCTAATATAAAGCTACTCTATTCTTCCCTGGTGCCCCCGCTTATTGTGAATTAGCTTCTGCATATCAGAGAAAACATTCAGCCTTTGGTTTCTGGGGTTGACATTTTTTCACTTAGCATAATATTTCCTAACTCTGTCCATTTACCAGTAAATGTCATAATTTCATTCTTCTTTAAAGCTGAGTAATAGTCCATCATGTGTATATGTGTGCGTGTATGTATATAGATATAGATATAGTTATAGATATAGACATAGATATATTCCATCATGTGTATGTACACATGATGGAATATATATATCACATTTTCTTTATATTTATCACATTTTTATATATACTCTATGTACATTTTACAAACACACACACACACACACACTCCCCACATTTTCTTCATCCATTCATCTGTTGACGGGCACCTAGGTTGGTTCCATAGTTCAGCTATTGTGAGTTGAGCAGCTATAAACATGATGTGGCTGTGTCACTGTAGTTTGCTGATTTTAAGTCCTTTGGATATAAACCAAGGAGTGGGATAGCTGGGTCAAATGGTGGTTCCATTCCAATTTTTCCCAGGAATCTCCATACCGCTTTCCACAGTGGTTGCACCATTTTACATTCCTACCAGCAACGTATGAGTGTGCCTTTTTCCCCACATCCTCACCAGAATTCGTCATTGTTTGCATTCTTGATAATCAACATTCTGATTGAAGTGAGATGAAATCATAATTTTGATTTGCATTTCTCTAATTACTAGAGATGTTCAACATTTTTTCATATATTTGTTTTTAGATTGTATTTCTTCTTCTGTGAAGTGTCTGTTTGGTTCCTTAGCCCATTTATTGTTTGGTTTTTTGAGTTATTTGTATATCCTAGAGATTAATGCTTTATCTGAGGTGCATGTGGTAAGATTTTCTCCCAATCCGTAGGCTCTCTCTTCACATTATTGATTTATTCCTTTGCTGAAAAGAAGCTTTTTAGTTTGAGTCCATCCCATTTACCTGTTCTTGATTAACTTCTTGTGCCTTGGAGGTCTTGTTAAGAAGTCAGGTCCTCGGCCAGCATGGTGATGGTGTGGGCCTGCTTTTTCTCCTAGGGTCTCTGGTCTAGTGCCTAAGTCTTGCATCACCTCACACATGAGCTTTTGGAGAACACCTCGCGTCCAAACCATAGCACGGAGTAAAGAGATGGCGTCTCTCTTAGTTTCCCTTGGTCCTCTGGCATTTTTAAGGAGGACATCTCAGTCAGGTACTGTCAGGTACTTAACAGCTCCCTAAACTTTTGTTTGAAACCATCCCATTTACCTATTCTTGATTTAACTTCTTGTGCCTTAGGAGTCTTGTTAAAGAAGTCAGATGCTAGGCCAGCATGGTGAAGAATTGGGCCTACGTTTTCTTCTAGTCTTCTAGTCTTTGATCTTCCACCGCCCTCCTCATCCCGAGCGCTGCTTTCCCGCATTCTGAGCCCGGCCCTCCAGTGTCCAGCCTTGCCCCATTGCTGGGCCGCTCCCTGTAGCTCCTGTCCAGGGTGCGGAGGGAAAAGCTGGAGGCGCTCTCTCACCAGCTCCATCCAGTCATCCGCTGCAGTCAGGAGCAGGAGGGCCAGGTCTTCGGGGAGCTCAGAACCTCAGGGCCCACGTCCTGCTGGCATCAGCCCTCGTCCATGCCTCTGCCACACCGCCTCACCAGGAGGAAGGACGCTGTCTGTGGCATCACTCATTCCTTAATCGCAACTTAGGTCTAGGAGCAGGTTAACGTTTTAAAGTTGACTCTTCTTTTTCTAAGTAGGGAACTTGCATCCTGTCTAACCCACTTAACACCCAAATTGCTCTGCCTCCGCGTTGCTCAAATGATGGTCAATCAATATCGTGGCAGTGACGATGCTAAGCTCTAATTCATTGTCACTTTAGCGTTGAACAGTCAACATAAGAGAGACATCACGTGTGATAATGACCCAGGGCTGCGGTCTGCGCCAGGCGGGGCGGTTCATCTCCATTAGTCCTCTGGCTCTTGGCGGACATCTTTTAGAGAGGTGTCTCACGGCCCCCTTTACAGAGCAGAGACAGGAGGACTCCGGACCCATTTTATATGACTTCAGAGCTGTAGGGTTGGGACTTGAACCCATGGGGTGGATTTCAGAGCCCAGCCATTCCCTGTCTCCGCCCTCTGGGATCTCTTAGTAACAGCGAAGGCTCGGCCATCCTGTTGGCTGCCGGTTCAGCTCACGGTTCACTCTCAGTCTCTAGGAATGAATACGGTGAGTGGCTAGAACTTTGCCTGCAGTAGAATCTGAGGAAATCAGCATCCACTGGACTCTCTCCCAAGTGCTCCCAACAAATCTAAAGATACTCAACGCTTTTTGCAGGTCCACGTGCATATCACATGACATCCTGTTCGCCCACAGCTATGGATATGATAACACCAATAGCCAGGGCAGGAACAAAACTAAGGGCCAGTCCTGGCTCTGTGCTGAGTGCTTCGTGAGCGCTGTCTCATTCAGTCCCCGTAACCTCCAGTAGTAACGCGCAGGGCCGATACCCAGCCGGGAACCTGCAGGATAACCCTAGCATCACAGAGCCTCCTGGAAACTGAGTCTGTGCCGGTGACTCAGCAGAGCTGCATCCAGCAGCCTGTGAAACCCAGTGACTCACGGGCGTGAAGGTGACAGACGCGGGGATTTCAGGAACCATATGGGTTAGTTGTTGCTACCTTGCAAATCACTGCTGACCCCGCATCTTAAAAGGACCCGCCCTCGTGCCCTAGCACAGGTTGGAGGCTGTGCATGGCTCGAGAGCCCTCTGCCTGGAGTCCCTGGGCTGCAGTAGAGGTGCAGCTGGTGGCCCGTCACATGCCCAGTGGGTACACACTCACTGCAGCCCCTCCACGGCTGTTGGAACTCCCCTGTTTTCTCGCCGGCTACTGACCAGGGGCCGCAGGACCGTTCTCAGGGCCAGCTCCTCTGGGGTGCCCACGGTGGCGCCTGGGCCTGGGGCCTGCTGGTACGTGGGGTGGACGGGTGCTGCTGTGCCATCAGGGTGGCGGCTCCCCATCCCAGCAGGCGGCACGTCTGACTGTGAGGGGCACCCCACACCTTCGCTGTGCCGTGGAAGCTGGGTACAGGCCACAGTCCTGCCCTCGCTTGAAAAGGAGGGCCGCAGGGCCACCTTGAGTCCACCGTGGGTCTCATCCCTGGCTGTCCTCCCACCACAGAGCGGTGATCCTGGGCTCACCCCTCCACAGCGACGCGTCCTCTTGGCCTGTCACAATGAAGCCGCGTCCCCTGGCTCCTCAGAGCCCCCAGGAAGGGCCTGTGCACTCTCAAGACACGCAGTGCGCCTTGCTTTTAAACAGGCTTTCCCTTCTGCATCTCGACACTCCAGCTGCATCTTTGAAGCCAGAACCGCCACTCATTTCCTTCACCTCTGCATTTCACAAGAGTCTGTTGAGGTCCTACTCCGTGCCCGTCGTCAGGCTGCGCTAACAGAACTGGCCACCGTGGGTAGTTAATCGACAGGACTCCAGCTCCTCCGCAACAGAACACCTGCCACTGCGCAGGGACAGCGTCTCTGTGACCCCCGCCCTTTCCTCGGCCCCTCCTCCTCTCACGGACAGGAAGCGGCTCCTCCGGCTCCCGCCGTCCAGCCTGTGTTTCAGAGTGGTGAACAGGAAGGGGCAGGAGTGTGTCAGAGTCAGACGTCCTCACCGGCCGGCGTCTCACCGTTGATGAGAACTGGGTCCGCGTTCACCCACAGCTGCGCGGGGACAGGAGAGCCTTCTGATGCCTGGGACAGGGTCGTAGTGCCACGTGGAAGGAGGAGAGACGAAGTATGGCCAACCCTCGTGTCCACGGGCTCCGCACCCGGAGTTGGCCAAACTGGACCAGGCACTCCAAAACATGCATCTGTGCTGAACACGCACACACCTTCGCCCTCACTTCCTGCGAGCCAACTGTTCGTGCACAGTTACTGTTCACACACTGCATGCCAACCAGTTACACACCAGGGTGTGCGGGTACTGGGTCACCTGGAGATGATGGGCACCACCCAGGATGGAGCGTGATGTCATGCACAAGCACTGTCTCCATGCGCCGTCTATGCAGGGGGCCTGAGCCCTCGCGGTGTCCATATCCTTAGGGGCCTGGGTCTGATTCCCTGTGGACACTGAGGGCAGCTGCGCTGCGTTGGCTACAGCGACGTCTGTAGTCAGGCTTGCTCTGGGCCCTGGGGGTGATGGGATGCATGACAACGGACTTGACCGCTGCCACTAGGGGCTTCATATGGGAAACAGGCAACAACAGGCAGGAGGCTGTGTATGCTGGGGTGAAGGGCGTGGCGTCTGAGTGTCCAGAATGAGAGGGACGGGGGTGTCTGACCTGGTCAGAGGGTCGAGGAAGGGTCCTCCAACAAGGGCACCCAAGGAGAGGCTGTGGCTGCTCAGCCTTGGGACCTACTGCAGGGCCTGAGCAAAGAGCTCATTGAGAAAGAATCTTCCTGAGACTCTCAGGATGAGTGCACTCAATGGCTCTTTGTATCATCAGTGGCCAAAAAATCAACTTCAGCTGGACCAGGAGCATGGCACTGCTGATGGACAGCAGTTCACCTCCAGCTTCAGGCTCAGCTGCATCTGGCAGCATGAGCAGTGGTGGAGAAGCTCCAGCTGCCTCCTCTGTTCACAGGCATGCTCCTGCTTTTCCACCATGCCGTCAGGACGGGGCAAGCTCCAGACTTAGGCCATCTCACCAGCGACGCCCACAGAGAGACGTGTTACCAAGCACAAATCTGCAGTTGGATCTCACCATGGATCACTTGGGTCAGACGCCAGTCCCTGCACATGTGGACTAGAGATGGCGTGATGGATGTGGCCCAACCACATGGTTGCTGAAGATGGTGCAGTGGGCATGGACTATCCACTTGGTCACTGAAGAGGGGTGTTGGACATGGCCAGGCCTCAGCATCCTGCCTGCTCTTAGAACCAGGCTTCAGATCAGTTCTTCTCAAACTGCATGAAGTGGAAATGGGATGAAGGGCTACAGCAGCATCAGTGCCAGTGGACCGTTGGCGGAGTGGGCAGATGCACGTGGTCCACAGGACACACAGAACTACAGTCCTAGGACACGGGGGCTGAGTATGTCCATGGCTGCTGACAACAGAAGCAACGTGACCCTTACCACCCTCCCCCACACACCTGCCCCACGGGAGCCAGCCAGCTCTGCAGCGGCCAGCCACCCGAGGGTGGCAGCTCCCTGTGTGCGTGCCAGCCAGCCCTGCAGCGGCCAGCCACCCCGAGGGCGGCAGCTCCCTGTGTGCCTGGGAGTCCTGAAGGCAGAGCCTCAGCGGCACCACAGGTGCCCAGCCCAGGTCCGGCAGATGTGCCGTGTCCCTGAGCTGCTCGGGCAGGGTCACTCCAGGAAGCTCATTCGAGCTCGGGTGACCCTGGGCCGCAGGCATCTGCATGGTGGCTCGCCTGAGTGAATGCTGGTGGACTTAGACTCGCGATCACACCCAGCGGCCAGAAGGAGGGCGCCCTGCTGATCATCTTGACGGACAGCCTCTTTCATTGCCTCGGATGGTGTGTGCAGCGCGGCAGTCAGATGCGGTTAGAGCGTCATCACGGTCAGAAAGAGCGGTCGCAGCTTTTCTGCCTGAGTCACAGCCGATGACTTCTGTGCTACGTGACACAGGCTGGGCTCCTGTTTGCCTTCTTCCTCTGCAGTGCGTGCTTTCTGAGCTCTCTGGCTATGGACGTGCAGCACAGTCTCACAATGTAGATAAACATGTACTCTTACTACTGCCTCTCAGCTGGACCCATAAAATACGGAGACAGAAGGGCCAGGCTCTGGGCCTGGGTGTGGCGCTGGGCAGAGGCAGCAGCCAGTGGTCATCTCTAGATCTTCAAGAGAGGCAAGACGGGCCTGTTTCACAGGGACCTTGTTTCACCCAGGGTCTGCGTCTTAGCTTAGCTCTTCCGCAGAAGTGGTGCAGTGTTCCCAAGGGCGTAAGCCACCCTTTCCTCTCATCCTCATAGAAAGCGTCACGTCAGGTGGCTCCAGCTGTGTGCCGCAGCAAGCTGCACCCACAACCCAATGGCTGACCAGCAGGGCTTCACTCCCCGGTCTGTGGCCACGTGACATGTGCCCTGCCGTTCAGCAGTGAGTTCAGAGTTCTCCAGG
Source organism: Sciurus vulgaris (assembly GCF_902686455.1). NCBI lineage: Eukaryota > Metazoa > Chordata > Mammalia > Rodentia > Sciuridae > Sciurus > Sciurus vulgaris. The sequence goes on along the minus strand of NC_136480.1, from coordinate 23,908,010 downwards.
GCTAGAACTTCTGCAGCGGCCACCACCCGAGACAGAGATGGGGACACTGCAGCCTGCAGGCCAAGTCTGGCTCACTCCAGATTCCGAAGTTCCAGCAGCCAGGAGTGGCCTCTGCTGTCTTGAGATTCCAGAGGAAGTCCCAGGGGTCTGCTGTGACCTGTCAGTGTTGCCGGAATCCTGGTTTCGTGCTCCACAGATGACCGTTGGCTCGCAGCCGCATTTCCTGGTTGACGCACTCTTTTAACAACTGTTTTCTGATATAACAACTGAGTGTGGTGGTTGCCCTGACCAGAGGCCCACAAACCTGAAAATATTCATAGCTGGACCTTTGTAGAAAACGCTCACTGACCTCTGATGGAAAACCCTGACGGCAGCCACAGCAGCAGGAGAAGGTCCCCGGAGGAGTCGCCAAGCAACTGTCTCAGCGCCATGGTGGCAGCTCAATTCCGTTAGCACCCAGCCCACCAGCCATGGTCTCGTGCGCCCCTCCCGTCGTGGGCTAGAAGCCAAGGTGCGCCTGGGGGAGGGTCGTCCAGGAGCCTGAGGGTCCACCCAGCTGGCAGTAAGGGCAGCCCCGGCACCCACCGCCGGCGTCCGCAGGTCCACACCGTCCTCCAGTCCCTCCACACGCTTGGCTCACAGCGACCTCCAGAGAAAGCCCGACGGTCCCCTACCTTTCACAGGCGAGGAGACCTCCAAGGAGCCAACAGTTTTCCTGAGACAACAGCCAGCGAAGGGCGGGGACCCTGTCAGCCGCTCCCGAGCCCCGTCTGGGCCCTCAGCTTCTGCCACACCTGGTGAGCCTCCAAAGCCCAGCCGCGGACGCTGGGCAACCACGCCCTCCCATAACCCTCGGAGGCCGCCTTTGGTGGACACAGGAAAACGCTAGCCTTAGTGTGGGTATTGCAGCTTCCAGAAATTCAGTGACCCGGTAGCCGGAGGCCGGCCGGTAGCCCAGCGGGGAGTGACGTCGGTGCGTGGGTTTGCTCGTGGCTTCCCAGGGATGTCCAGGGAGGCCCTGCGGTCAGGGCTGGTTTGGGCCACCGGGGCTGCATTTTGAGGCCGCCTCTCCCCAGGCTTCACAGACTTGGTACTCACCTCACCTTTGCTGGGCCACTCGGCAGCGTCGCTCTGTGGCCTGGTCATTTAGGTGGAGGAAGAACGTCACGAAGTGCAGCGGTTTTGAAGGGACGGGCTCAGCGCCATCAGGCCTTCACAGCGCTGGCCTGACCTCTGTGTTCTCGTGGCTTGTGTGCATGACCCCCCACGCACCCCTGGTGTCCCTGGCTCACCGCGATGGGCAGCAGAGGGACCTCATCCATAGGTCGCGCCTCAGAGTCCGTGGTCACTGCTCGCCTCCTCCTCCACAGCGTTCCTGCTCTGTGTGGCTCGGTGTCAGGACCAGGCACAGAGCAGAACTCGGAAGGGTGGGCAGACGGAGCGAGCAGTGGCATGAGGGGCACGCGAGGCCACCGTCTTGACAGCAGGGTCCCCGGAGCAGGGTGCCCTTGACCTGCCTTTCAGGGTGCTCTCCGCCCACCAGGGCCCACCTCGGGCGCACCGCCTCCAGGGGCGTCTTAGCCCTTGGCTTGGAACCCCGTCACTAAGGAGAGTGGCGGCTCCTGGCAAGTGCACCTGCAGGCCTGCCCGCCCGCTCCCGCCCCTGTGCCTTCCCACACCCGCGGCGAGGAGCAGGCCTGGAGGGCACAGCTCTCCAGGCCACACAGCCAACGGCCCAAGTGAGGCTGACTATCTGAACTTTCATTTCAGTATTAACGTATGCAACTCTCCTGTCATGGCTGCTCAGAAGTCAGAGAGGTAACAAGCCAGAGGATTCGTGCATGTGGAGTAGCACCGCCTGTCCTCTGCAGCACCTGCGTCCCTGCAGTTCCCAGCCTGCAGGCTGGTGTCCAGAGGAGGGCACGTCAGCTGTAGGAGCGGCCCAGGAGCCTGGGTCAGCTGGGTGGGGGAGTCCCGGGCGCTCGCTGGGGCTGGGAACCTGTGCCCTGGTGGAGTGGGGGACATGGCGACTTTTGCTTTTCTGGCTGAGTTCATTTCGCTGTGACCTCATCCCGGCAGTAGGATCCAGAATGTTTATTTAGGACATGGCCCAAGGAAGCAGGGCTCGGGTGTGGCGATTCGGTTTCCCGCGACCTGCCTGGACTCAGGGCAGGTGCCCCATGGAGGCAGTAGCTCCCCACTGGCCAGCGAGGTGTTTCTAAGATGGCGTTAATTGGCAGTAAGTGGAAGGAAGAACAGAGCAGAGGAGGGTGTCTTGGAGCAGGGAATAGAGGGCTGGCTAGATCACACTCAGCCTGAGCCCGGCGTTCCTCGAGTCACCTGGCCTGGACTTAGCTGGCTCACGTGCCCGTTAGTCCTCAGCACACTGCGAACTCGATGCCGTCACCCACGTTTCACAAGAGAACCTGAAGTGTGGACTCCAAAACAACGGGAACGCAGACCCAGGACTTGGGTCCTGCCAGCCTCTAGGGTCCGTGCTCCCAGCAGGGCCGTCCTGGGGAGCCCTCCCTGCCCTGCCCACCTGGAGCCCGGCAGAGGCCGGGCGTGTGTTTGATCCCGAGCATAAACACATCCAGCAGCCACCGCCCTCCTCCAGGGAAGCTTGCTTAGAAAGTCCATTAGTGTCTTTCTTGTCAGTTATCCCCTTGGACCTTCCTTCCAGTCCACTGGGTCAATAAAGCGTTTTTAATACAGTCTTAACTATGCATCTCTGACATCCGCCACAATGGCTTCCAAGAGAGCTATTTTTATGGCCTCCATCAAGAAGTCCTGCAAAGCAGGGCCTCAAAAATCTGTGCTTTTTCCTTTCAAGTTCAGCGTGTAAGAAAAGGAACCATTTGCAGTAAATGGAAATGCAAGGATGGGAACAGTCAGTCTTGACGTTCCTTGATCCATGTTTTATTCATTCCCTACAAGACGCCTTTAACTGTAAACAGTGTCCTTGGCTGACTACTAATGAGGACTGAGGTTTCCTTAGACTTATCTTAATTGCTATTTCACTTCTAAGTTACTTCACTTAGAAAAAAAAGCTTTTCTTTGGTACATTTTGACTATCCCTAGCCAAAGTTCCAAGGCATATTCAAAGGTCACTTTGTCACAAGCTGCTTGGATTCTTCAGGCTCCTCCTGGAAGAGAACACAGGAGGGGTTCAGTCAAAGTCCCCCAGACAGGGTTGGTGCTGATTCTGTCTTCCTTCCTTCCTTCTCTTTCCTTTTCTCTGCCTCCTACACCCTCCCTCCTTCCTTCTTCCCTCTGCTGTCCCCTGTCTTCCTTCCTTCCATCCTAGATTTACGCGGTCTCATTTGGTCACCTAGCACATGCTAGGTCGCCCGGGCACTGGGCAAAGCAGTATGGAGGACATGGCCCCGGTCTTCCTGGAGTGGCCAGGCAGCCAGGGGGGACAGGGGAAGAGCCAGAGATTCCAGGTAGGGCTCCTGCTGCAAGAGAGAAGTTAGGCTTGCTCAGAGGTCGTGAATTGGGGTCACAAGATAGTCTGTGAGGAAGACGCTCGCGCAGCAAGCCCATGTGGACAGGTTAGTGCTGGGGACGGGCAGACCACAGACCCACGCCCTAGTCCTCTGTGGTATTCAGAACGTGGATCATGAGGAAGGCCATCATGGGAGCACCCTGAGGAAGACCCCGCAGGAGGCCGGAGGGAGGCCCACCCTCCACCTGCCACTCAGGCTGAGAAAGCCCCACGCACCTGCACAGGCACGGGCGCGTGTGCTCCTCCACCTCCGTGCACCTCTCCCTTAGCACACGCCCTCCTCTCCAGGAAACCCGCCCTTGGGACATTGTGGATTGCTTGGCTGTGCCTGATCTCGGGCAGGAACCCACCAGCACCAGTGGTGGGACTGAACGTCTGCTTTCCTGGCAGATGAGAAGGAAGACATCAGTGGCTACCCAGGGGCCCGTTCTCAGCAGTCGGCCCGGTTTGCAGCCCAGAATGACCCAGCGGTTGGCGCCTGCTGTCTCTCTTAGTCTGGGGCAGATTCTGGCTGTGGGCTGGCCTTCAGCTTCTGTCCACCTGCCTGCCGGCCACTCTGGCCACGTCCTTCCCTCCCCATCACCACACATCAGAGTCAGTGGGAGCCCCGTTGAAGGAGCAGTGCCCTTGGGAATCCATCTTCCTGCTGCTCGCTCAGGCGGGCCGGACAGTGACCCGGGCTGGGAGGGCGGGACCCTCGCTTCCGCGTACTGAGCTTGGCGCTTCTCAACTCTCCGCCCGAGAGAGCCGCTGCTGCCAGGAGCAGCCTCAGAGGCTGCCGGCTGCTGGGTGTTCTCGGTGACGTCCTCAGCTCTCTCGCACACACTGGAAGGAAGACCGTAGAGGAACCAGAGCCACGTGCTGGGCATCCCTGCAGGGCACTTCCCACCCCTCGTGAACGTGGGCGAGGAGGCGCGGAAGCAGGTATGCTCCCCGGGAGGAGCGGTGGGCACACTGCGGAGCTGGGGCAACACAGAGGCAATTTCTCACCCACATTTCATCCAGCTTCTGAACGATCGAGTCGCTGCTGACGGCTGTTTGCACTAGTGTCCTGACGTTAGTTAATAGGTCACCTCACCTGCCTTACCTGCTGGATGTACAGGTGCTGGGGGGAATCCAGAAGAGGGCATTTTCCAGACAATCCGTAAGCGAAAAAGCAAAGCTCAATTTCCTGAGCGCTTCAGTGACTGCTCGGAGAAGCCATAGATCACCTTGAAATCACTTCAACCTGGGTGGAGATAAAATTCAGAAATGAATCGGCATTGGCGCCCAGGAGAAGTCCGAAAGGCATTTACATGACAAATGTCATCGTTATGATTTTCAAATAACCTTGGCATTTAGGTTTGGAAGTTCAGTTGACTGGTAATCCTTAAAATGCAAATAAATGGATTAAAAGGGACGGCTTCTAGTTTCCAGAAAGGCTTGCGGCAATCCTCACTCTTCCCCTGTTCTGGGGCTTGTCTGGGACCATTCCTGTTCCAGTTCCTCGTCCGGTGGACGGGACAGTAGCTAAGGTCTGACGGTCACTTCTGCAGTGTCGGTTCTCTGTCGTCGTAATAGAAACCCAGGACCTTCCTTCCGTAGAAGCCAGCCTCCTCCTCGCGGTAATCGTGTGGACCAAGTAGATGCAGACTCCCCAGAGACATGAAGCAGGAGTGTGGGGCCAGCGAGTCACAAGCCGCTCTGCTCTCTACGCCAAAAACATCCACCTTCTCGCTACACGCCTCTCCTTTGATTGCTCGGGAATCTGTGGGGGGTCCACTGCTGATTTTCCAATCTGCTCAACGGGCCGTCCACTGTCCGACACCAGCCCGTCATTTTGGGTGAGCTTCAGAGAGGCGCCAGCCAGGTCAGTACAGGGCTTCATTTTCCAGATCAGAGGAACACCTCTGACGAGGAGATGGCCAGGCCGATGTTGAAACCAAGGGGCCAGAGGAGCAGTTCCCTCCCGCGACCAGGTGGCCGAGCCCGCAGGTGGCCCTCGGGCCCCACAGCCCCGACCCTGAGAGCCAGTGGCTTCTGCTGTCGAGGTCTCAGATGTTCCCTGTTCACGCAGGATGAGTTTCCGGGGTCGGGATGGATTGAAAGACCAGTGTCCATGGTTGCTGGCAGCCAGGTCACTCTGAAGCCACCTGGGAAGAACGTGGGCAGGACGGGCCAACAGATCTCCTATGTGCTGGGACCCCATGGGCCCTGCCGTGACCCAGACCTGGCCCAGCCAGCCTCAGCGGTCCCAGGCGGGGGTGTAACTGAAGCCATGGTTCCACCCTCGTGGACCACAGGAGCCCGCCACACGGAGGAGCGTCTGCCCGCTCTCCCGCAAGGGCCCAGGCCAGGAGCCCGAGAGGAGACGGGCCGGGCCGGGACTGGACGCCCAGGTCCACAGAGGTGGCCGCTTGTCCATCTGTGGTCGTGGAGCTCTCTTCCCCCTTGGAGAAATGGCGTGTGAGGGAAGACCGGCCCACGGCCAGGGGCCTGGGCCCCTCCAGGCGTCGTGGGTGCTGGCGGGTCACCAGGTCCCTCTTGATGGCGGGAGCCCTCTGTGGAGTGGGGTCCTCTGGAGTCACTGGCCTGGGCGAGCGCAGAGCAAGGTGGAGGTTTGTGACGCGTCTTCCGCGGTGTCGGCGCGGGAAACCCAGCAAGTCTTCCGCGCCGTCACCACTGCCGGCTCTAGCGAGGTCTGAGGCTGCCACTGGCTCCCCGTCAGCATCCTCGCTGGGACCCCGAGGCTCGTACCTGTCTCTCTTTTCTTTTTTCTATTTTTAAATAATCTTTTCTGTCTTTACAGACTGCATTTTGATTCGTCGTACACAAATGGGCACATCGTTTCGTTCCGCGGTTGTTCACGATGCGGCCCTACCGTTGTGATCACACGTTCACAGGGCAATGATGTCTGCCCCGTTCCACCATCTTTCAGCCCCCGCCCCTTATCGCCCTCTGCGTAATCTACAGCTCCTCCATTCTTCTCTCATCCCCATCCCCCGGCCCCCATTATATATCATCATCCACTTATCAGGGAAAACATTCGGCCTTTGGTTTTTAGGGATTGGCTTATTTCACTTAGCATGATATTCTCCAGTTCCATCCATTTATCTGCAAATGCCGTAATTTTATTCTTCTTTATGACTGAATAATATTCCATTGTGTATATATACCACAGTTTCTTTATCCATTCATCTGTTGAAGGGCATCAGGTTGGTTCCACAATCTGGCTCTTGTGAATTGAGCTCCTATGAACATTGATGTGGCTGTATCTCTGTAGTGTGCTGATTTTAAGTCCTTGGGGTATATAGACTGAGGAGTGGGATAACTGGGCCAAAAGGTGGGTCCATTCCAAGTTTTCTGAGGAATCTCCACACTGCTTTCCAGAGTGGCTGCACCAATTTGCAACTCTGCCAGCAACGTGTGAGTGTGCCTCCTTCCCCACATCCTCGCAACGCTATCATCGTTTGTGCTCTTGATCATGGCCGTTCTGATCACAGCCTTGGAGATTAAATGAACGTGTGTGAGACGCTCTCCTAAGCCCAGGAACACGCCAGGCGGTGTTCATACATAAAGTGATGGGCGCCCCTGTCAAGTCCTTGGGGACTTCACATTCCAGTGGGGGCCTCAGACAACATGACTTCACAGGCGCTCTGGGGGCGGCAAGGGCGGGGCAGAGGTCGCGAGTGCCAGTCCAGGCAGTGGCTCTGCATCCAGTGCGCCTCTGAGAAAGCGGCTCGTGGGACGAGGACGTAGAGGGTGAGCCAGAGATCTGCCGGGATGGTGTCCCAGGGGACAAGGCCATGGCAGGGACTGTGCATGGTGGTGTTCGTGAAGGCCAGCAAGGTGGCCAGGGTCCCCGGGAGAACAGGAGGGCAGTGGCACTGAGGCCAGGTGCAGTGGGGAGGAGGGCAGGGGCACCTAGCTCTGGTGACCATGCAAGGCAGCAGTCAGCCTTCCCAGAAGGGCTCCGTCCACCAGCCGTGACCGCTCTGGTGAGATTCACAACCACGGCTGTGGAGTCCCGACCCTGGAGTCACAGCTGTGTGACTGGGCAGGTCATTCTCCCTCTCTGAGCCTCAGCGTCTCGTGCACACAGCAGGCAATGCCTGTGAGTTGTGGAGTCGTTTGTAATGAAGACAGGCGAGGCTCAGGGCCGCGTGCATGCCAGTCAGCACCTGTCACCCAGGGGACTGGGCATCAACGGAGCTGCTCCTGTGGCTTGTTCACAGCAGTGCCGCAAGGGACAGCTGGTCTCCAGTGGCCCTGGGTAGTCCACAGGCTCTACCTCCAGGTGGCAACTCAGGAGAGGCCGTGGCTGGGGCACTGTGCCCGCTCAGTTGACTGCGCGTCAGGCGAGACTCGCACACCTCCTGGGCACTCACCGGCCTGGTGCTGCTTTACCACCGAGGCCGCAGCCCGTCAGCTGGCTGGGGCTCCAGGACGCGTGGCACGTCCTGCCTGTGGAACTGGCCGTACTGAGGGGCCCAAGGGGCTGCTGGCAGCACGATCGCAGCATCGGGGTTGGCCTGGAAGACGCACCGGCCTTGTGGCTTCACCCGTCCGTAGAACTGGAGAAGGAGGCCTGGCCCAGGGTCCAGGTCCAGCCTCCTTCCCTCCACTCTGCTCTTCTCAATGGCCTCTGTGCTCCAGGTCCAGCCTCCTTCCCTCCACTCTGCACTTCACAATGGCCTCTGTGGTCCAGGTCCAGCCTCCTTCCCTCCACCCAGCACTTCTCAATGGCCTCTGTGGTCCAGGTCCAGCCTCCTTCCCTCCACTCTGCTCTTCTCAATGGCCTCTGTGCTCCAGGTCCAGCCTCCTTCCCTCCACTCTGCTCTTCTCAGTGCCGCTGACTGACCTCACGGTGCTAACTGTCCTCACGGTGCTGACAAACTGGCCTTGCGGTGCTGGCTGACCTCGCGGTCCTGGCTGACCTGTGGTGCTGGCTGACCTCACAGTGCTCATTTAGTTGTGCTCCTGTTCCTTCAGTAATCCCAGCAAGAGCGTGGAGCTCCTGCCCTGCTGTGCTGTCCCCAGTGCTCTGCAGAGTGGATGCTGGCCGACCGGGCTGGCCGGCTGCCTGGGCCCTGACCCGTGCCAGCTGAGGCCAGCCCTGGATTCCCTGAGCTCCCCTGGTGTGCACGCTCACACCCTGTGCTGCAGGTGCAGATGAGGAAACCGAGGTGCTCAGCAAGCAGGAGGCAGCCGGGCTTCAAACCGAAGCAGGCTGGTTGGCTGCCGAATCCTTCCCTCCCCTGGAGGGCGGCAGAACCATGATCCCACAGCCGAGACCCGCAGGGTCTGCCTCCTGATCTGGACCTGACTGGCACCTGAGCCAGATCATTCCTTGTTGTGGGGACTGCCCTGGACACTGGGAAGCTCAGGGCCCTCTGTCTTCACCCCACCAGTGAGACCATCCCTACAGCCCCCGGTGTTATCAGGCAGGTGGACAAGCTGGGCGCACCTGGGTTCTGCGGGGCGGGATGGGCCGTGTCCTGGGTCCTCTCCCTGCCCAGCTCCCTCCTCCCAGCTTCCTAAGCGTCCTTGGGCATCTTCTGAGTGCGGATTGTGCACACAGGCCTCACAGCCTAGAGCCGTCGTTTGTAGGTAGTGGCTCTTTAACAAATCCTTGCTGAATTCCGCCAACCGAGTCCTAAGTGCTGGAATCCTAATTGTTAGGAACTCATTCTGGTCAAACGGAAACCACTCTCGATGCAGAGCTCCATGTGGGGAGACTTGACTCCTGGTTTCTGGTCACTCTTGTGTCCCTGGAGAGCTGGCTTAGCTGATTTCCTGCAGGTCACAAAGACCAACCTGCCTGCTCGGCCACCCTCAGAGGGCCAGCGGCTCCGCTCAGGACCTTGCAGAGGGCCACGTGCCTCCGGACCCGGAGCTCGATGCCAATCGCCTGGAGGAGCTGTAGGCGTTCAGGGAAGCCGCGGCCGGGCTGCGCGCTGGACGCCTGGGCGCCTACGCCCGTTTTCTCCAGCACTCTTTCGCTCTGGGCGTGATCTGGATTTGGAACGTGACTCCTGGCTCGGTTTCTCTGTCAGTCCCCCTGAGAGTGGGCAGGCAGCAGGAGGGAGAGCGGATCTCTGGGCAGTTCCGCGCGCTGCACTGTGGGATCTGAGCCTCTGAAGTGTCCCTTGCTTGTCGCTAGCAGGAGCCCAGAGAATCTGAAATGCAAGAGAGCTAGGGCGAGCTCCCAGGTGCAGCACGAGATCCGGCGGCTCCGCACTGGGGTTTGGGCTGCCGCTCGCAGTGCGCAGCTTGGGACCACAGTGCCTCGGGGACTGGTCACTGCCCCCGTCCGTCTCTTCCCAGATCCTCCTGGTGGGGGAGAGGTTCACCTGCCTGTGGCCTCCACCCCCGCCCGGGTCTGGCTGGCTGTGGAGCTGTTCTAACCAGGCTCCTCTCTCTGCAGAAGGCGGGACCTGCGAGGTGATCGCTGCACACAGGTGTTGTAACAAGAACCGCATAGAGGAGCGGTCGCAGACGGTCAAGTGCTCCTGCCTGCCTGGGAAGGTGGCGGGAACCACCAGAAACCGGCCCTCCTGCGTGGACGGTGAGTGGAGGCACTGCGCCTCAGCATCCCTCCTGCGTGGACGGTGAGTGGAGGCGCTGCGCCTCAGCATCCCTCCTGCGTGGACGGTGAGTGGCTGGCGCTGCGCCTCAGCATCCCTCCTGCGTGGACGGTAGGTGGTCGGCCTCCCTCAGCAGGTGTCCCTCAGGGGCCCGGGACAGTGCGCTTCCTTGTGAACCTAGTGTGGGTCAGGATAATGCACAAGGCACAAAGCGCCAGACCTCCATCACGAAGCCAGCCCCCAGGAGACTCCCGGGTTCCTGCTCGGTCCGAACATTGTCCCCACCCACACCCAAGTTGCACTGGATGGCCACCATGGAGGTGTTGGGAGGGGACCTCTGGGTGGTGGCTGAGCCGCAGAGTGCCACCCCAGAAGTAGATGTGCTTATCGGGGGCAGCCCTGTCCCCGTGCCTCCCGTCCTGTCTGTCCCTCGTGAGGAAGCAGCGCGCAGGGCCTCGAGGGCTGCCAAAGGCTTGGTCTTGGGCATCCCGCTCCAGAACTGTGAGCCAGTAAATCTCTGCACTACATGTTACCAGCCTCCGGCATTCTGTCACAGCAGGACAGAAATGAAGTAAGACACCTGGATTTGGGGTTTTCAAAGATCTCTATTATGACCTTTTTTCCAAAGGAATGTTGTGGGTCCTGAAATTCGAGGGTCTGGCTCATCTGGGAAATGACTTTAGGTTGGGGCTACATAGAATCGCAGTGTGATAGCAGGACAGACATCAGGCGTAACGTCCATTCAGCAAGCATGACGAGCAGGGCCTGCCCCGGGGGCTCCGGTACTTCCGCCCAGGTTCCCTGAGTGCTCGGTGCACCTAGCTCCTGTGAACACTCCTTGAACGTCACGTTCTGCTCTGTCACTTAGTCCTCCCAGAAACCCTGCCAGGCAGGGTATCAGTCACCTTCTTCTGTGTGACAGGTTTCTCCCAAGTGCAGTGGCTTAAAACAGCCAGCGTCACCCCAAGGGTCTGGATGAAGATCAACCTCACCGGGAGGTTCCGGCTTGGGGTCCGCCGAGGGGTGGCTGTGCAGATCCAGGGGTCAGGCTGGCGTGCAGAGGCGTGAGGATGGCTTTCCAAGATGGCCACTGGCACGTGGGCCTCCCACCAGAGTGTGGTGTCCTTAGAACATGGCGGCTGGCTCCTGGAGCGGTACCAGGGCCGCCGCAGCACAGAAGCCACAGCGTCCCTGTCCAGCCTCAGAAGCCTCGTCTCGTTTCCACAATCCTCTGGCTATGCTGGCTTCCTCTGTTCAGTGGGGTGGGCTGCCGGGGCTTGGAGACAGCAGACAGGACCGCTGGGGTTCCCTCGTCTTGGAGGCCGGCTGCCCGGGGGACATTCCCTCCCATTCTGAGCAGAGAGAAACAGCCTGCGGGGCTAAGCAGCGTGCCCCTGGCCTCTGGTGGTCATTAACAGCTCGCCTAACTGGAGCCTAGCACAAGGGACCCTAGTACCAGTATTGCCCACCATCTCGAAGGCAGTTGACTGTGCTGTAGTCAGTGAGTCCATGGCTCAGAGGAATGACAGCTCTCTCCATCTTTATCTAGCAGGATTTAGATGTGCACGTGATCCCGCCTTGATTCTTCAGGGAGGGTGGGGACGGAGATGACCCATTTGCGTGGGCCGTGGGGCCGGACTTAGAACCTGACTCTCTTGGCCCAGGATCCGCCCTTCTTGCTCTGGTAGAGGTGGGTGTTTAGTCAGCATTTTCGCTGCTGTGACTAAATGATCTGACCAGCACAATCGTAGAGGAGGAAGGGTTTATTTGAGGGCTCACGGTTTCAGAGGTCTCAGTCCATAGAAGGCCGGCTCCATTCCTCGAGGCTCCAGGTGAGGCTGGACATCATGGCGGAGAGCGTGGCGGAGGGAAGCAGCTCACATCATCAGGAAGCAGAGACTCCACTCTCCAGATACAAATATATACCCACAGCCATGCCCCAAGTCCACCTCCTCCAGCCACGCCCACCACTCAGTGACCACCCAGTTAACCCCATCAGGGGATTAAATCTCTGACTGTGTTACAAGTTTTACAACCCGGTCATTCCTCCTCTGAACCTCCTGCGTTGTCTCACACATGAGCTCCTGGGGGACACCTCACATCCAAGCCCCGACAGCGTAGGAGGCCTCCTTGCAGATTGGCCCGTGTTACACGTTCTCATAGTCATCAGAAGAGGGTCAGACACTGAGGCACTGTCCAGCTGGGCCAAGCGCACTTGTTAAGGAAATGGAGGGGTCCTGGGGACGGGTCATGAAGAATCCCCTGACTTGGTGGGACCCTCAAGTCTGTAGGCAGCCGCCTTTGCTGTGTCCGAGGCCACTGTTCCCGACCTGTCACCTCGCCCTTCTGTGTGCACAGCTTCCCTCTTCCAGGACTGTGGCTTCACCGGGAAGCAGGGGCAGCCAAGGCTCTGAGCTTGCTTCAGGCCTGCACACGTGCGACTCAGGTCCGGCATCATGGACACTACATTCTCTGAGCAGACAGGACACAACTGGCCCGACCCGGGTCAGCGTGTCAGCCTTGCCCCGTCGACCATAGCCAGAAGGACAAGCTCCAGGGGCAGATACAGCTGGCCGTTCTGTACCACGGGCTGTCGGGACATTTCCAAAAGGGTGTGGAAGGCCAGGCTTGGGAATCCACGGTGACCCGTGCCTCTCCCAGGAGTTCTTTAGAAACATCTAGAGACGTCTGGGGACTGGACATTTGGCAAATCAGGGCAGTGCTGCTGGTGCGAGTGGGCAGAGGCCAGGTGCTCCAATGTGCTGCGGTGCACACGGCCCTGCGCACCCCAACAGAGTGGCCCGCCTCTGTCCACGCGCGGAGGTTGAGGGGCGTGCGCGACTCGTCTCCCTCTGCATCGCTCCCTGGGCCCCTGGAAGGCAGGCAGGGCAGCCTTTCCACCCTCTTGCAGGAGGAGACGCGGGATCCTGGGAGCGCACCGTGAGGAACCCTGGGGCTGAGAGCGGTGAATCTCCCTTGGCCTCCGGTCCATGTGTATCTCTAGATCGAGGCAGACCTGCCTTCAGCTTCTGGATGCAGGGCACGGAGAGCAGAGCGTCGGCTGTGCTCACGGGGGGGAGGCTCGGCCCCACGCCTCGGTAAAGCTAAGCCAAATAACAGTGATATTTCATTCTCAGAACAGATTGATTTGATTCTGGAAATGCTACACCCATTAGCTGGTTGTTTCAAACAGGAGGACTACAGTCTCTATCTTCCGAGCACAATGAAGAGTACTCTTAATCTCCTGCTGGTTGTTTAGTTTGACAGCATTCCTCTCCTCCCAAGTCCTTAAATCAGTTGGCATTATGAGCAAGTCTGCATTTTGCCATGTAGAACTTTTTGCGGCCTGGATCTCTGTGTGCAAAATAAATACAGAGTATGCTTATCTGTTCATAGTTTCAGTGTAGTTAAGACCGCGGACTGAGAAACCACATTTGAATGAATGGGATCTCAGGCATACCTCTCCCCAATAGGCTGAGCTTAGACAGCACATTTGCTTTCTGACCTCAGTCTCCTTGTCTGTAAAATGGGAATGAGAATCAGTTCTGTTTCATGAGGCTGTGGTCGGGGATCAGACAATCATGTGCATCTAGCGTCTTGCACAAGCCCTGCTCCTATCAAGTTCTCGCTAAGTGACCGTGACCATGTCTCATCTACTAACAAGCACGTCCGTTATAGGAAGTTGGAAAACTTGTAGAAACGCATCCACGAGTTGAAAGCGCCCACACCGTTGCCTGGAGATTAGCTCTGCTTTGTAAGGTAGCGTTGGTGAGTCCCGCCAGTCTGCGCCCACACTAAAGAGCACGCTCACATTGCCATATTTCATTGATCTAAAGCACTGCAGTCCTGAGTCACCAAGGGTTTGTTTCACTTAACAGACGATCAGCATTTCCCAACTTAATGCACATTCTTCAAAAGCTGTTTGAAAGCTACGCAGGATGTCCAGGGGGAACACACCACAGAACGCTGAACTGCCCCTCTGCTTTGACATTCCATCGTATCCCTGGTTCCCTACGAAAGACAGACACCAGCTCCTCCATGACAGCAGCAGCGAGCTGCAAGCATCTGCCCCGTCTGTCCTTGATGCTTTCTCTTTGTGCATTTCTGGTGATGATGGTCTTCAGCCATCATCGTGGGCTCTCCTCGGAAACCACAGGTCAGCTGTCCTCCACTGCAGTTCCAAAGACAGGAACAGCTGTGGCTCTAGATGGACATATCTTGGGTTGCTTTAAGATTCAAACTCTGAGACCAGATTATTTAAAATGGGACAGAAATACTGGGACAAAATTTTAGCAGTTGGTTCAAAAATTATAATGTGTAAATTTGAAGAAATTGCTAAGTAAATCTTTAAGCCCTCTACTTATAAAATGGTATTCTGTTACCTGATAACTGAGAACTACAATATACACACTCACCGAGTTAGATTATGAGATAGTCACCCATAAATGCCTGTGTCCTGCACCTTGTGCTCTTGGAGGAATGTGTTGTTGCCCTCTGATTGTTACTTAATTGTTCTGCAGTCCAGGCAGGATTAGTCAATATCCCCTAGTCAATATCTTTTGTTGAAACCAACTAAAAACATAATGTGCAGCTTTTCAGTTACCTCCAGTTACTTCTCAGAACTAAAAATCCAAGTCAAATGAAGATTTATAAGCAGGAGGGTATGAGTTCAATATATATCTATTTATTTAAGGGAAAAATTTTCTAAGCAAATTACACATCATGAAAATTAAATTTACAGGGGGCTTAGAAAGTTATGTACCTGATTTTAATTGCCCTGTAATGCATATGGAGCATCCATCTCAGTGTTTAAAGAAACAGCGGAATGTAATTAATGCCAATGGTGATGATAATGCTAAAAACAACGGCTCGCTTGTTCTTTGGGCTTAGCATGTGCCGCTCTTGATTCAAGTGCGTTAAGGGAGCAGCTCTGCTTGATTTTAACTCCAGCCCCATAAGGAATATCCTCCGGTCGTCTCCATGTCATTCCTCAGGAAACCGAGGCACAGGGAGGTTGGGCAACTGGCCTAAAACCATGTCCTGCAGTGGGAGAGCCGGGAGGCTGGCCTGGGCTGTGGAGTCCAGGGCTCCATCGCAGAGCTGAAAAGCAGCTGGACTGCAGGAGATGGGCCAGCCACAGGGGCACTTAGAGAAGTCCCAAGGCCACCCCGCCTCAGCCCCCTGCCACAGGGACGGCTGAACTCTGGCAGGCCATCGTCACAGTGATGAGAAGCACGTTGTAGACGAAGCTTTCGGTTTTGCCGAGTTGAGCCTTTGCTGTTGACAGCCTGGGTGGAAGGAGAGGACTTGGCTGTGTCCAGGTGATGTTTTCGCCCAGGTTTCTCTGCTCAGCGTTGTGGTCAGTGACTTTATCTACGTTTAACCTGGACAAACACACGGGAAATGATTTCGGCTCCTGGTTAGCCAGGGGTGTCCTTCACGCACTGCGAATTTCAGCCACTCTAGCGAGTGGGAATCTGCACAGCGAGTTCCCAGGCCTCCCTCTCTCGCTGTGGGAAGGACACAGCTCACCAGCTGCTTCCAGCTGCTCTTCTTGTCTCATGGACCAGGAGCCGCACGGGACCCAGTCGGGCGTCATCTCAGCTTTATTCAGGGGTTGGAATGGTGCCCCGGCCCCACTCAGGAGGTGGAAGATGAGCCACTGAACAAAGAAAGGACGGGGTCTGTGTGGGCCACTCTGAGGGGTGGTCTAGTGCGCAGCATCCGTCTGCTCGGATGTGCAAGCCTTGGTCAGGGCCTGCGGGCGTTTGAGGAGAGTTTACTTGGAGGAGAGGAAGGCCTTTTCCTCCAAGGGCGCGAAAGCTCCTCCTCCTGTCCTGTCCGCGTCTGGCCTGCGCCTGGAGGGCGTCCGTCCTGGGAGCTGACGCCCTCCATGCATGACCTTGGTTTTCACGCCTTTTCTCAGGCCTCTTCATTTTGGGAATTTCTTATTCTCCATATCCATTATCCTGCACAGAGCAGGACCCTCTAACATCCAAAACGCTGAAACCCCGGTTTTCACATTATTATGGAAACAGTGAGAAAAATCATCACATTCCTGGTGGTGTTGAGTGACGAGAAAACCCCATAGTACAGCAGGACATTCTCCAACTGGCTCACCCTACTTAAATCCCTAAGATAAGAGCGAAACAGACAGGAGGAGGATGGGAGGAGGACAGGGAGACTCAAGGGAGGAGGACAGGGAGACTCGGGGAGGTGGATGGGGAGACTCAAGGGAGGAGGACAGGGGACAGGGAGACTCAGGGGGGAGGACAGGGAGACTCGGGGAGGAGGACAGGGAGACTCGGGGAGGAGGACGGGGAGACTCAGGGGAGGAGGATGGGGAGACTCAGGGGAGGAGGACAGGGAGGCTCTGGGCCAGAGACAGGAGGAAGACAGGAACGTGCAGACCACAAGGCAGATGGAGAGGAGGGGACCTAACAGGACCTGGGCAGGGGAGCGGGCCCGTCAGCCAGCACGTAGGAGGAACGTGAATGCACCACCCCATAAAATGGCCCGATTCATTTTCCTGAAGTCTGTTTGTCGTCAGTCTCAGAGCCTGTGATGATCAAGAAAATAAAATTCACTTACTAGATTCAGACTTCAACCATTTCAATTTTTATTTCATGAGATTGCAAAACCAGAATCTCACCGAAAGTTTTCTGGGGATTAATCCTTTGGGAAAAAATGTGATACGATTTCCGTACCACGTAAGGTCTTATTCCCCAGAGACGGCCACGGTGGAAAAGGTCTGAGAATCGAAGGGAAACTAAGCAACGGTTTCCCGGGGGATCAGGTGCGCTCTCGTAAGAAATAATGCGTTCAGTAGCCCAACACCAAATTCCGCCTCTGAGGCGTCCAGCAGGCGAGTAACGGACTCCCTCCCTTATGTCCCGCACACTGCTGAGCAGGGGACTCTCCCTGTGCCCAGTGTTCCACTAGGTGGACTTGGGGCCATGATGCTGTGTCCATGGGACTTTCCCTCCTGACGCCTCCTCACCCCTGCAGCCGTGTTCCATGAGGCAGACTTTGGCCCTCATGCGGAGGCCACGTGGGCCAGGCACGGTGTTCGGTTTGTCTTCCAGGAATGGCGCTCAGGTCTTCTGGGAGTTCTGCGCCCAGAGCTGAGGGCTGCTTCTAAGCCTGAGAGCCAACCTGAGCCTGGTGTAAGGAGATTTGTAACGTGGTCACACTCGGCTCCGTTTGGAAACCACCCGGAGACCCTCCAGAATAAACAGCTTGAAGAGGTTGGGTCCTCGTTTTCATTCACAAATATCAAACAGCTTAGTGGGTGGAGAAAACCCTCCGTCTGGCCTGGGTTGTCGACTGTCGCCCACCCGCCCTGAAGCCCACTATGATGAATGGCCGCAGTGTGTCAGAGACCCTGCCGCCACGCCTCTGCTCCCTCCGTGCTGTCCCTGCTGGCTGCGTACTAGACAGAAGGCTTGCTCTGTGGGGGAGCAGACCGTGCATCTCCAAGGAGACCCCGTCGTTCGTAGAAAGGCTCTCAGCGCGAGGCATGAGCTTTAAATCATGTGCAAGATTTTCTTTGAAACAGCATTTGGTTCCAGACTTGGCCCCTCAGGCTGTCCAGGCGTGTGAGGGATCCAGAGGGAGGGGAGGAAGGGTAGAGGGACCGGCCAGGCTTTCTACCTTCCGGAAGGTCTATCTCCACCTTGTCCTGCGTGTGAGGAAGAGAACTGCACAGTGGCTACGCCTCCCTTTCTCTAAGAGGGGTGTCTTCCTCTTCTTCTCTCTTCTCCTCCCTCCCTCCCTCCCTCCCTCCCCCCATCCCTCCTTTCTTCCTCCCTCCCTTCCCTCCTCCCTCCCTCCCTCCTCTCTCCCTCCTCCCTCCCTCCTTCCCTCCCCCACCCCTCCCTTCTTCCTCCCTCCCTCCCTCCCTCCTTCCCTCCTCTCTCCCTACCTCCCCTGTCCCTCCCTCCTCTCTCCCTCCTCTCTCCCTACCTCCCTCCCTCCCTCCCTCCTCTCTCCCTACCTCCCCTGTCCCTCCCTCCTCTCTCCCTCCTCCCTCCCTACCTCCCCTGTCCCTCCCTCCTCTCTCCCTCCCTCCCTCCCTCCTTTCCTCCCTCCTCTCTCCCTCCCTCCTTCCCTCCCCCACCCCTCCCTTCTTCCTCCCTCCCTCCTTCCCTCCTTCCTTCCTCCCTCCCTCCTTCCTCCCTCCCTCCTTCCCTCCCTCCTCTCTCCCTCCCTCCCTCCCTCCCTCCCTCCCCTGTCCCTCCCTCCTCTCTCCCTACCGCCCCCCTCCCCCCCCCCCTCCCGCCCTCCCTCCCTCCCTCCCTCCCGCCCCCCCCCCCCAGTTAGAAGCAGCACTTCCAGGTGACAGCTCTCTGGCAAAAGCCGCCCTCAGGCCTCTCTCCAGTCAGCAGAGGCTTTGGGTCTGGGAGGGGACACTGGAGTCCCACTGGCCTGGCTCTTTCTTGCCATGACTCCAGGCTGGTTACTGTTCTCTGACCCCGAGAGACGGCGGGAAGCGCGGTGCCTGGAGAGCTTGGCCATCCCTCCTGAGCTCCAGTTAGTAAGCACACAGCTGTCTTCAAACTCGCTCTTTAGGTTGAAGGGATACACATACGCCACGTGCTCTTGTCCATCCGTCTGTTGAAGGACACCTGGGCTGGTTCCACGGGGCTAGGAGGGATGAGAGAGAAGCCGACATTATCGCCTCGTGTACATGTGCGCCTGCATCACCGATGTGATCCTGGACACATGCCATCAGACAACGAGAGGCGACCCCCCACTTGCGTATGATCTACGGAAACACATAAATGTACTCTACTGTCACGCGTGACTCGCTAGAACAAACACACACACCTAGAGTACTATACATACGTGATGTCAGCGGAATCGTGTTCCCATTGCGGGATGCAGACACACACCGCAGCGCAGCACTGTGCTCCCGCGAACACACGTAAGTATCATTTGTCGATAAAGATCTTTAGATGTAGGTACAGAAACCCAGCAAGGGAAGAATAAACTCGAGTTCTTCTCCCTCCGTTCCCCCTCCCCCAGCCCACTCCCATCTTAAGTGCCAGAGGGGCCGCTGTTCCCAGTTCCTGCACGTCCACGCAGACCCGCAGGTACACACCTGAAGCTTTGTAGGTCAAGGCAGCGTCATCGTGTACAGAGAGGTCTGCGCATAGGGGAGTGTCTTAAATAGCTCCATAACAGAGGAAGAGGAAAGGCTGGTAACCAGGAACAAAGGCTCCACATCAGCCCCTGGAAGACATGTGCATTAAATACTGGAATACAACGTTTCATCAATCAAACGGGCAGAGATGGAAAGCGTGTTAATACCCGGTCTTAAGGAGGGAGGAGAGGAAAATTACGCCTGAGTCATACTCAGTGACAAACGGCTTACAGACTCAATTAGTTAGCCCTCTTCTCCGTTTGGCTCACCAAAGGGAGGATGATAAATAGGAATCTTTCTAATGAGCCTGGATGTTTGGGGAACATAATACAAATTATGTGCATTATAACCGCCTGCAGTAACTTTATTTAGCAACAGTTCTCAGGCATTTAATTCTCCGCATCATCTGAAGTGTCAGGTTCATGAACCTAGCTATCATCTAAGAAATGTAAGAACTTTAATGCCAGTTCAGTGGGAAAACTATACATGGGATCATATCTGGTGCACGTACACGGATCTCAGCGAGTCCCTGTAAGTCTGTCTGTGTAGCCACTAGGGCTGTGCAGACACTTGGGAGGAACCACATTCTCTGTACAAGTATCTGCCAGGCTGTGGATGGTGAATTTAATCACTGAACTAAATCTTAGTATTTATTCAGAGACTCGGATTTAAAGTAGAAGAATCGAGCTTTTTTCTGCTCTCGTTGCAGACTAGCGTGTGGGTGCACGTGTGTGACAGATGCAGAGAGACATCACGGCACAGCACACTCCAAATCCTTGTCAGCTACCTTGCTGCCAAACTTGGTTTCACCTGAGGAAACTCACAAGTGAGGGGAGTTTCCCAAAGCAGGCTTGATGTCATAGGTCTCCATTCACGTCCCAAAAGCTCCACCTTGTCCCGAGACTGGCTTCTCTGATGTGAGAGCACGTCTAACCTGTTCTCACTCCCTTCCCTGCAAGGGGGTGCTGATCTCGGTCTAGGAGCCGCTCCTTACCCCTCCCGCGGGGCTGCCGCCTGGTGAGGCCAGGTCTCAGGGTCCCGTGTTATTAATGTGCTGTCCTGTGAATAACAGCAGTTCTGTGATCATCCCACACTGCCAGGAGAACCTGTAGCCCTGTCCTTCCGCAGCAGCCCTGGACGCTTCCGACCACTTCATCTGAGGAAGCAGTGAAGTCTCTGTCCCCTCCTGCAACCTGTGCAGAACGCTGTGCAGATAAAGACTACTTTGAGAAACCAGGCTGTGTTCCTCCATCTTCTCAAGCTCCTGTAGCTTCTGAGAGCCTTCTCCCAGCCCAACCATGGCTTTCCCTGCCCCGCCCCAGCTGTGACTGAGTGCAGGAGGGTGGGAGGCCCACAGGGCTGAGGACCGCGCAGCTCTGGAGGGATGGTCTTTGCGGGCAGACCCGCCTCTCCAGCCGTGGCCAGGGGCCTGCACCTGGGAGCCCCTGTGCTCTGCACCTTTGGTTACCTTCCACCAATGGTGGCAGCTTGCTTCACCTGGTTCTCCCATGGTCCCCCACCCGAGACCCCCTTAGCCCTGCACCTGGAGGGACCCCACGAGATGAGAGGCAGAGCCTGGGCCCCCACAGGGAGAGTGGCCACAAGAAGGGAATCTGACACTCCATCTCAGAGGGCCAGGTGGACTGAGATCTCCAGCTGACCAGACCCCACCCACCCCTCACCCCTGCAATGGAGAGGAAGTCCAGTAGGATCTGGTCACTGTGGGCATTTCCATCATTGTGTTGAGGCTGACACTCAAATGGATTGGGCAGTTGGGAGCCACTCCTTCAGAGGGAGGTCTATGCCTTTAAACGCAGAAGGACCTGTGTGTGCTAGCCTGAGCTGTCCTCCGAGCTCTCCCCGGGGCCAGCTCACCCACCTGCCTTCTGCCGAGTGCTGTTCCCATCAGGGACTGCAGGGCACAAGAGACCCCACCTCTCAGTGGGGCTCAGCGTCGTGAGAACAGGCTGGGGCCTGGGATCCCGGGCAGAGGCTGCTCTGCTGCGGGCCTCGCAGCAGGTCTGAGCGGCAGTCAGAGGCCTGGCCATTTGCCTGCTATGGAGAACTCTCGGGGCGCAGCACCTCTCACCCTGGGCTCCCCCAGATACCTGCCTTTCTTCTGCCGCTCAGACCAGGAGGTAGTCTGTCCATGACGGCTGGAGATGGCCTTCTCCACAGCGTGGGCAGCTGCTTGCAGTGGGTGCAACGGGCAGGATGGCTGTTTGGTGATTGCTAAATCCCCTCTCCGTGCCGAATCCATGCACCGCGGGTGCCAGTCCAGAGTCCTCACGGGAGCCTCAGGGGAGGAACCTGGTGCCCTCCTGGGACATGTGGGGCAGGTGTGAGACCCCACGTGGGAGCTGGACACAGTGGGCTGCAGAGACCCGTCCCTGCGGCCTCCCGCACTCTGTTCCCTGGAGAGTGGCAGTTCCGTCAGAGCCCAAGGGTGCTCACGCTCCCTGGGCCCCAGAGTCCTCGGGGTCCCTCCTCCGCAATCCCCTGGCTGCCATGATCTGGACTCCCATCCTGACCTCCAGGAAGTGCCCTGCACCCCTTTGACTGTCCCCACCTGACCAGAGCAGCCAGCTCCCAGGGCCCTCCTCTGGGTCCCCAGCATCCTGCCTGCCCGTCACGACTGCTGCAAAGCATCGTGATCTTGTTGATGTGCGGCCTCCACCTCTGGACTCGCTCAACGGTCCTCTTCGAGCACCAGCTGTGTGCGAGGAATCAGAGCAGACTTTGTCCAAGACTGCCCCTCCCTCCTGGAGCCCGTGGTCCAGCAGAGCCTGGCCAGTCACGCCCAGAGTGCACAGTAGCATGTCCACTCCTGAGGAAAAGGAGTCTGTCCTCGAAGACGTGGAGAAGCTGCAGTGGGCAGGTGTCTGGAGCAAGCCGGGCAGCCCAGGTCAGGGTGGTCAGTGGACACTCCAAGTCTGGAAAGCAGTGCGGGCAGCAGCCTTGGATTTTGATCAAGACCTGGAGGGAATGTCACTGGAGGAAAGTGGAAGGACAACGAGTTCACAGGGAAGAAGAGGCTGAGAAGAGCCAGAGCACGCGGTGAGGAGGGCAGCAGCTGGCCGTGAGCCCCGTTCTAATGCTGCTCTTGAAACGGGCGTCCGAGCCGCCTCCCGGGAACCTAGCCTGGAGGAGTCTGCGGGCCAAGCTGCTGTGGGTCCCCTTGGCGCCTGTGATCTGGGGACCGTAGGCAGAGACCCCAAATCTCCCAGGGGCTCCTGACAGCACATTCCGGAACCTCTGCACCAGTGTCAGGACCATGCCACAGCCAGGCGAGCCGTGCAGTCTCCAGGCGAGCTGCGGTCCATAAGAGGGTTCACGGGGACGCCACGCACTGTCCACTGCTGACCCCTCGCCCGCTGCAAATTCCTCACACATGTGCCCAAAGCAAGCAAAAGACCTTGCTGTGGCCCGACACCCCTGCTTTTCAGTGCTGCCCCAGCCGCAGGTAATCGGCCACCGGGAGGGTCGCAGAGCAGGTTGGCTTCTCCCCTGGCGTGTGTTTAGGCCTGCAGGGGACGTGCTTCCCTGCAGCCTGGGGTCGGCTCAGGTCCCTCCCGATGGCACGCGTCTTCGTCAGCTCCTGTTCCTTTCTGCATGGATCAGCAGTGCCATGGCGTCCCCTCCGCAGCAGAGCCTGGGCGATGCCCAGGTCCCACTCCGGCAGCTGGGGTCGTGTGAAATCCTGGCGGGGGCAGTGAAGGAGGTGCTGGAGAAGCCGACCCTGCTCCCTCGCTCAGTGTTTGAGAAGTGCTGCAAGGACCCGCTTGCACACCCTAGGAAGTCTGCTGTGCTTCACGCCCCTTACGGAGGCGTCTCGATCGTCCCAGGAACCGGGCAGCGTGGAGCCTCAGGTACGCCTTGGCACCCGCTGCAAACCTTGGTAGTGTCAGGACTCTCGCTGTTCACCACAGCACAGGAGATGAGGAGCAGCCTTTTTATCCCCATCTCACTGACGAGGAGACAGCTCCCGGGTGGCAGCACCAGGGTTCGCCCTAGCGACCTGAGAGCGGCACCCACATCCGATGAAGCATGCACTGGTCCCGATGGGGAATTCCCGCAGCATGGGGCACTCAGCCCGGGTCAGCCCAGTTCTGCCCCAGGAGTCGCATGTCCCTCAGCATGTCATCTCCAGCTCCGTGTCCTCGTCTGCAAACGAGGAATGACCAGAACACCACGTTAAAGAGGCAGCGAGGCTACTAGTCAGGCACCACTGCCCTGCAGACTTGGCTGACCTAGACGTCCTCGGAGTTGTCTGTCACTGGAAAGCTGAAGACCTGGTTCTAGGTGGGCCCTTCGAAAGGCAGGTGTCTTAACCTCACAGAGCGACAACATTCTCTGTCAACAGAACCAAACTGGCAGTGGCCTCTTGGGGCATTTCTGCACTTGAAGTCTTCACGTCGTGTTGCTTCTGAATCGCTGGTGTGGGCCGAGTCCCTTCACGGCGATTAAAGGACTCTTCTTGGGCTCATCCCTTCTACCAGATGCAGCCTCCTCCAGCTGCGACCTTGTTCCCAACCGCAGAGGACAGGAAGCATTCTCTTGACTGGCACCTTCCAGAAACCAAGCACAGTGAGTTTCAGCTGTGGACTCCTCAGCTCTGCTCTGGAGACACCGTCTTACGGCGCTGGAGAGCTCACGCTGCTCGTGTGCCTAGGCTGAGAGCTGCCTTTCCATCGTGCTGCACGTGCAGAGGCCTCCTGCAGGCACGTTCCACCCCGACTGTCCCTAGTGTTCTGGGTGGAGCAAAGCTCTCGACAGAACGAGCTTCCACAGACCCTCTGACCAAAGGTAGAAGTTCCGTGATCGTTCCGGAGGAAGACTCCACAGACGTCCCTGCCGGCCTGCTGGCTGGTGACAGAATCTCCACACACACTTTGGAGTTAACGTGGTTTGTCTAAAACTTGTCAAATTTGAGGATTTTGTCTTGCAGGATGTACGGGGCTCAAGAGAAACATGTCTAATATCACCTCCTGTCTAAACCAAGAATGATACGATTAAAGGCTCGAAAATGCTCCAAATCAGAAGATTGGTCGCACAGATGCCCTCTCATCCTCTCTGACGCTGAGCATCAGGGACAGGGAGACCAGGAGGCCCTGGTCCCTGCCTTGGTGGTGAGGCCCAGGCAGGGCACTAGGTCTGCTACAGCTGCGACGTGTGCCGTGGCCGGGCACCTGAGTGCCTGTGAGAGGAGAAGAGGCTGCCCATAGGGAGAGGCCGCAGGCTGAGGCTGGGTGACCCTTGGGAAGACGCAGGCAGAGAGCCACAGAAGCAGCAGCGCCACCCGCAGGAAGGAGCAGGGTGAATCCTCGGGCGGAGAGGCCGAGTGTGCCTGGCTGGGAAGAGCAAGGACGGACCTGGAAAGAGGCTGTGAGGAGCAGCCCCCGCAGTGCCCCTAGCCCCAGCGAGGCTGCAGCCTGTCCCTGTATGCTGTGGCTCCCAGGGCATCTCATCAAGAGGCCGGCAGTGGAGAAGACCTCCTGCTTCTTCCCACTGGGACCCAGAAGTGGCCCGTGGCCCTGCCTTCATGCCCTTCGGGCGAGGGCTCCCGGGGCTGGGAGGTGCCGTCTGGGAGGGCACCCCTCCCAGGAAGACCTCCCTCTAGGACGTTAGAGCTAGAGGCGTGCAAGGCAGCTGGCGGTCACCTTCTTCAGCACTATCAGAGTCTGTGCCTGCCCTCCTTCCTCACGGTCAGCCCAAGGTCCACCCTCGGGCTTGCATCTGAGACCTGGGACAGGCGGGTCCCATGTAGGTCTCTGACAGATCTAGAGGGCTCAGGGGTCTCTGTGGGGTCAGCCCACCTGCAAACCCCAGGTGAGTTGCCGCCACCCCCCCCCCCCAAGCACGGGTATGGGGGCACAGGAGCAGGGGCAGGAGGCCCGCGGCCATTCAGACCAACCCTGGCCAAGGCAGCAGATGCTCTCAGGAGGAAGAGAGGAGCAGAACGGGTCCACTTCCTGTGAGGGCTCCTTCTGGCGGGCATTGCGAGGGTCCTGGCGGGCCCCCTCGTCCCCACAGCCCTGGCCCTGCCCTGGCTGAGTGTTGCCAGCGCATCGCCCTCCATGGCTTGGCCTGAAGGGAGGCCAGGCCGATGCCCATCTCGGGCCTCCGGGGTGCTCACTGCCGACTTCCCACCCATGTGGTCCGGAGTCCAACAGCGGAGGTAGTCTTCAGGAACCGAGCTCACTGGGCCTCTCAGCGCCTCAGTCGCTCAGCAGGCCCCTGGCGTCCCTTCCACCGCAGCCTCCGTGGGCCGTGATCAGTCCACTGCTACCCCTGCCGCTGGGCTCTTCCGGGCACCCGGCTGTCACACGGGCCATCGCCAGGACTTATCACACCACCGGCCTAACTGCGGGGAGCGTGGAGACAGGCTGGCTCCCTATTGAGGCCACAGCAGGGAGAGCTTGCGACCTCGGGCATGAGCTGACCACTGAGCAACACGCCCAGGAGCGTTGGCAGGAGCATGTGTGTCACACAAGATGCCACCGCTGCTGCCCTCCCCTCACGTGTGACAGGACTGGGTTTCCCCTTCACCACGCCCAGCCCAACGACCTGGACTTCTCTGCCCCTTCCGAATATCACCTGTCACTACCTGTAAACGCCCACAGGGTTCTTCTGTTAAACCTCATCTTTCTCCAGCTTATCGACAGCAGCCCAGTAACGTGCCCAGAACGTGGGAAGCTGTGTGACCATGCGGACCACACCTGCGCTTGGTCCTGTTGTGGTCTGGGTATCATCCCGCAGAACCTGACGTGACGTCGTTGGCAACCGTAAGGAATTTCGTACTTCACAAACTTTGCTTTTTGAGCGTTCTGTCTCTTTTGCTGCAAAATTAACTGATTTCCTGTGACACCTGCTCGGCAGAGAATGTATGGCACATTTTCTGTTTCTGCCATTTTTATTTTTGCATTTTGAGAAAGTGTTATCCACCACTCTGATCCAGTGGGAAGAAGAAAGTCTTCCAGGTATGCTGCTTGTTCAGATCTGCACAGTGGTAGATGTACACCTTTGTAGAATTTGGCACTGAAGGATTATCTGCTTTGCAAGATTATTGTTTTAATCAGTCAACAAACAAATAAATGATCTATGCAATGAAGTATGAGCAAGCTAATTTTCTCTGAGGAATTCTCCATGGATAATTTATATTAAACAAATATATACATACTGATGCAGAGGCAGACACTGAAATTAACACTGAGCAGGAAGAAGTTTCAAACTCAGTTCTAGCTGTAAACTGGACAGGATCAGATCAGATGTGTGCCCTCTTGGCCGGAGCCTGCTGTTCTCCGCGTGGACATGCGTCAGCATCCCCTGCAGAGCTTCTTAAAGCACAGATCACAGGGCCTCTCTCCCAGGCTTCTGGTTCAATGGTACAGGACAGGGACCCAAAAATTGCATTTCTAAGTGATTTCCAAATACTGCTGCCACTGCAGTTCCGCTCTCAGAACCGCTAGCCTGGAGCAGGGTCTGAAAGCACGTCTTCTTGGAAGTCTGGCCCCCACTTGATTTTAGGAAGCTGTATTGGAGTACAGCCATGCACTTTCACTTATGCATTGCCTATGACATTCACTCCATGGCAGCCGTGAGTAGTCACTATAGAGACCACACTGCCTGCAAAGCCAACATATTGAACATCTGCTGCTGCACAGAGAAGGCGTGCTGGTCCCCGGCCACAGAGGAGGCAGGTGAGTGTGGACAGCAAGAGGCCGGCCCCTGCCCTGCACCCTGCAGGGCACCCTACATCACCCTGAGCTGGGGATGAGCTCCAAACTCCCCGGCAGCACATTCAATTACAAGGACAAATAATTTATATACGGCTGTCGTTAGAGACTGAAAATTAAAGGGAATTGAATCACACACTTCAGTACCCAATTTCTCCGAGATGGACAGAAGACTTATGTCGAAAAAAAATCACAGAGTCAGCTTTCATCTCAGACCTGTCACTCCCAGAAAGGACACAGTGGTTAACTCTCCCTTTGGAGGGGACAAAGGGTTCCATCACTGTGATGAATGGCTCACTGCCACGTCCAGTTAATTAGACACCCGTGCTCAGGGCGTTCGGAGCACAAGGAGCGGAGCAAAGCGTCTGTTGCCCAGAACCAACTAATCCACATGCGGGAGCCACCCAGGAGGCTGCGGAGGGGTGGTCAGAGCAGGAGGGCTGGGCCACTCTAGCGCCCACTCGGCTCCGACCCCTGCACTGTACTTGAGGGCTTCAGGTCCCTGAGCCTGGTCTCTGTGAGTGTGTGGCAGAAAAGGCTGGGGGAGCAGGCTGTCCCCGGGAGAGCTGGCCACATCGGGCTGTCCCTGGGAGAGCTGGCCACATTGGCTGTCCCTGGGAGAGCCTGGCCGTGAGTGGCCACCCTGCAGGGGGTGTGCCTGGGACTGGTTGATGCTGTGTGCATAAAATGTGAGTGAGGAGAGCGGCCAGCACTCCTTAGCTGCCCACAGACCTGCCCTGTGCAGCTGTGGGCATCTGCGTTACCAGGGCAGCAACCTCATAGGACCAGTGCACAGCCTGTCCTGTGGAGAGGGAAATCGGGGCTTAGGAAGCTGAAAGCTTGGTCAGAGGCGGCTGCAGACTCACCACCCACCTGCTGGTAGCCGGCTCCAGCCCCACTGAGCTTCCCTCCCCTGCCTCTCCCTGGTGTGCCAAGGAGGCCCGTCCCTTGTGCACTGCTTGCTCTGGGACCCTTGGCCCCTCGAGTGTGCTGGCTGGTGGTGAGGCCTCGAGATCGAATCCACCATGCGGGAGAGCAGGGGCTGCAGGGCACACGTGGCAGATGCCTGGAGCCATGCGTGTGAGGAGGAGGTCCCACACCATGGGCCAGAAAAACCCGGATGTGACCGGAGGAGAGCAGAGAGCAGAGCTGAGAGGTGGATTTGCAAGCAGCGTCGATGCAGTACGAGGGGGAAAGAAGAGGTCCCCTTCATTTTGGAAACTGAAATGCATTGCTGACCTTAGCGGGTTTCAGTGGGATTTAAGGACCACCAGTTAATGATAGTGATCCTGTAATGGCTCCCACATGCCGGGCAGCATCCTCAGTGCTGGGCATTGGACTCACTTAAGACAACCATCCTACCAGAAAGCCACCATGCTGCACGGTCACACAGAAGCAGATGGCGCTTTCCTAAGGAGACACAGGGCGTAAGTAAGAAATGCAGCCAAACTTCCAAACCCATGTCTGGCCGTGGAGTCCGGGCTCTTGACGCCATTGCTGCAGACTCTGAGTAGCAGGTAGGCTAGCCTGGTCGGTGCCTGTCATGCGAGTGTCCAGTCCAAGCCACCGTCCCCTTCCAGATTTAGACAAGAAACTGTACCCGGCTGCCCCTCATGCATTGAGTGGACTGTGGGAAATTAATAGTGTGGGTCTAGCCAGTCATTTGTGCCAGAGACTCAGGGTCGTCACTTCTCGGTTAGTTTGTTAAATGACCCTGGAAAGCTTGATCATGAGGGAAGAAGGAAGATGGACTGATAACTAGAAGGCAAAGTGTGGAGCACACTGAGGCTGGAGAAGAGTTGTCAGGAGGAGAGGAGCGCAGGGATGCAGGAGGAGTAGATGGCCATCAGTGTCTCGAAGAGGGAGGAAGAGCGGCCTCGCGGAATCCGCATGTCACCAGGGACCCCTTGCCTGTGGTTTGCCACCTCCACCTGCAACCTCGGCAAGTGCCTACTGAGCACTTAAGGTGTCTACACATGGGGCACTGACTTTGAAACAAGAAGTGAAACTCTACGTCCAAAATGGCGGAAATGGAAATGAGGAGGTGCCCAGCGTAAAGGCACATGGAGACCCTGGGAGGAAAGTAGGCAGCCAGCCTCACAGGTCCACCAAGGAGGGGGCAGAGCTGCAGGCTGAGAGGCTACCTGCAGGCCTGAGGCAAGAGGGAGCCCTGCAGTAGACAGTGGCCACTCCGAGGCCAACAGACAGATGGAAGCCCCTCTGGGCTGATGAGTGGAAACCCCCCTGTGTGGCCAGAAGGGGAGCCCAGTGTAGTTTCTGCATCAGGATTCTCCTGGCCCCTGGTGCTGGGCCATAGTGAAGGTGTCCAGGTGGCCTGTGAGGGATGGAGGCCCACAGCACACATATTACATCCAGCAAATGCCCCGCGTGGTGTGCGGAGCGGATGGTGAACCTAGATTCCACACACAGTGCAGGCTGGGGATCTGCGCCCCGCCTAGGGGAGGTCTGTCTTCTATCAGGAGATGTGTGAACTTGATTGCAAATCACTCACGTTGTTTCCTAGATATTGAACATGCCCATTTAACGTATTTAATGTGTTTCTGACATTTACAAAGTGTCTCACAAGCTTTGGACAATCATTATTTAAAGCATTTTATTGAAAGCACCCCTGAGTAGTTCCTAAACACTGCATTCTTTTTCAATTGATTCTGAATATCCCTGAAGAGGGAGTTGTGAGTGTTGAGCAGTGGAGTTGTCAATCAGCGGCTCATCCGCTCAGCTCTCTGAATGATAATATGTATCCATCTGAAACACGTGTAGCCGGATAGTAGGTTTTGTGGGGTTGTTTTCCCCCTTGCTGCTATGCCATTGCTTTATTTCACTAAGATTGAAAAGAAATGGATTAATCCCTAGAGACATAAGTACCTGCTAACCTTGAGAGTTACTGGACTCAAGATTTTTAAATTCTTTTTTAAGAATAATGGGATTTGAGTGGGTCAGAGATTGTACTTGAAACCCTGTGTCTCAACGAGGGAGCCACTGCAGTTTCCGTGGCCCTTATGTAATTTGTGCTAAGGACTGACAGGTCCTATATTAGGATGTGAAAATGTCTGCAATCAAAAGATGCAGCATGCTTCAAGAATGACAGATTGGTGCACATTATGAAGCAACACTTCCTCAAGCCACTTTTCACTCCTCTCTGGTCAAAATGCAAGCCGTAAGCCTGCCCATGGCAACTCTGGAGCATTCTGGACTCACAGGGTTTAAGTAGGCTTGAGCCTGCAGGTGCAGGGCACAGGGTGCAGATAAGAACCTTTGTCCTTAATTATAGCTGATGCATTCTCTGCATAGAATATCAATTCCATCCAACGAGAAAATGTGCAGCAAGGCCATTTGGCAATGGCGACACGTTTGTGTAAGCATCTGGCATAGGAACAATCTGACAAGAAGCAATATGCCAAAATCGTGTTGGATAATTTTTAAAAAACTATTTGTCAAGCTGAACGCTCGTTATTCCTGGGATGTCATTCATCAGCCCCAGGATTTAGATGACGGTCAGCTGCAGGTGCGTGTGGCAGTGGAGGCGTCTGCAGGCCCGTCACCCTCTGCACGCTTGCCGTGTTGATAAAGCAGCAGCGACTTCTCTGCTGGAAATCTGAGCCTCACCCCCAGCATCTGAGTAAATAAAGCCTTGAGGAGGACTGAAATGAGGAATCGATTCTCCTCACAGCCTGGGAAGTGAAGCAGGCTAGCAGATGTTCCCCCCGACAGGGCACCTCTGGCAACTTGTCATTCATAGCAGTGACAGCGTTGTGTGGCTACGTGAGCATCGTGCAGCCCGAGAAGGTGAGGCCTGCTGAGGCCAGCGCGGCACTGGAGCAGACGGTGCGGTCTCCCAGGCTCTCTGCGCCATAGCTGTCGAGTCCCTCGAGGTCCTTCCCCGGCTTTGGACCTTCCTTCCTCCACGTCGGCTCTCGTGCTGGCGCTGACCGTGATTGCACAGGACTGTGGGCCCTGCCCCTCTGCCTCTCCACTCCAGCGGTCGGTGGCCTTCCCTGGCTCTTAGGTCTCAGGTCAGCTGATTCAGCTGGCCGCACACCAGAGCTGTGCACCTGGAAGCCCACAGCTGCGTTTCCTTTGAAACGGGCCCTGCTCTGGACTGAGGGAGGAGCCCGTTCCCTCCAAGCCCATACCTGAGCACGTAGCAGAGCTGGAATCTGCAGCTCTTCGGACACTACAGGGATGTCCGTTCACGCACCCTCAGCTGAGCCCTCACTGAGAGCTGGTGGTCCATGCCAGCTGCCGCTTCAGACCTGAGTCCCCACAGCACCCCGGTCTGCAGCCCTGCAGGGTCCCTTGCCTAAAAACTGCCAAGAATATTTACCTTAAATGCTGACCTTAAGGTCATTCCCTGAGATTCTTATTCAGTGGGCTGGGATAGGGACCAACATTCTCCTTTTTTTGTATATTTATGTCTTAATTGCCAAAAATCACATATATTTATTACATATTGCATGCTGTTTTGAAATGTGTTTTCATAGCTAGTTGCTGCTGAGTTACCTGCATTACTTACATATTTTGATTGTCCTGAGAAGGCTACTCTCTTAGAGATTCTCACAAGTGCAGGGCATCGATGCTAACTACGGTCTGTTTGTACAGATCTCTTGAGCTCCTCCCTCTGAGCTCCTTTCACTAACAGCTCCCCAGCTGCCCGATCCCCAGCCCTGACCTACCGTCCACTCTCTACCTCTATGGGCTCAACACTTTTAGATTGCCCTTGTGGTGATATCTAAGGGCCTGTGTTTCTAACAGCATCTTGGGTGACTGACGGCACCCTGTGACCATGTTTGAAATAGTTGACCCTGTACCCTTACCGTGGGGCCAGGAGATGCATCTAAGCAGCCTTGTGGTGCCTTGGTGGCACGTTTTTTCAACTAGCACTTGGGTATTTTGTGAGGCAGAGTCATATAGCTGACTGCTGGTCGGAACCACATTCCTCTTCTTGTTTTGTCATTTCTAAGGGGACTCGGGATAGTTACAGGGTCTATCCGGAACCATGAACTCAGAACCCTTCCCAGGATTCTGTTCCTCATTCGCCCTTCCGTCCCCAAAGAGTCTCTGCTGATTCTCAGCAGGGAACAGAGACCCTTGGGACAGTTGCTGCCCTGCCACTGCGAGGTCTTGCAAGGGGACACTCCACGTGAAGCCCACTCTGAGCTGCTCAGATGGGAGCCCTGCCTGCGGGCAGCGTGGCCTGGTACCTCCCCTTCCTACACCCATGCAGCTCCTCTTCAGGGCGGGGCAAACTGACCACGTTCGGGGCCGGTTTCCTGAGAAACGGACAGAACACATTTGCTTGAGTAAGTCCTCAGGATGGACGTCTGTGAGAGAGGCGGGCCAAGGCGGGATGCGCAGGAGGGTGGAGCGGGAGCCAGGCCACTCTGTCCCCACTTGTGCAGGTCACTGAAAGCTGAAGGGCATGTCACTTGGAGCAAGGAAGCCCTCTCCTCAGCCGGGACCGTTTCCAGTGGCTCACAGACATGCAGCCTGGCAGGAGTGGGGGCGGGGTGGCGGGGACAGAGGCGGGAGCAAGACAGGTCCAAGGGTGCCACGTGGCCACTCCACAGAGCTGGATGGTGACCTGCAGGACGATGAGCAGTAACAGCACCATTGAGAAAGAGGACAGTGGGCAGGTTCGAGAATAGTGGGGCCCCTGGAGGTCATTGAGGAGTTCTGGCTCTTCTCTGATCTTGAGAAAGATCAGCACTTTCACGTAGGGGCTGTTTTCAAAGGCATGGTACTTTAGTTCTCTTGATCTTTTAATGCAGTGGAAGAAGTAAGCAAAGATTCAAACTTGAATGTTTGTCCTGGCAAAATGTAAGTTCTGAGAATTGAATAAATATGACTAAATCCCGGTTCTGGGGACAAAATAAATGGAACTAATACAAGTTTCATGGGAACCGAGTGGACGTGTTTGCAGTTGATAGAAAGTATCATCTCGTCTTTGAAAGGAGTGATAAGATCAATACAAAGAAATCCCACGGCCGCCTTCCCTAATTCCCTATTTGCCCACATAAAACTTTCATTTTAAGATGCCCCAGTCAAATGCTCACGAAATGATATCATCCAAAGTGAAATCGAAGCCACTGACAAGGAAAGGAAAAGGCTTCGTGTGCAGCCAGGGCCTGGAGCTCTGGGAGGAGCAGTGAGGGCGCTGGCCCTGGCCGGGCTGCTTCCAGGACTCCGGAGCATGCGCGGAGTCCCGGGGTCACTGCCCCGCTTCCTTACGTAGGTGGACCACAGAGCCCGCAGAGGCGCTTCATGGGGGCTTGCGAGATCATACATGCCTCCGTCCCTGAAAGATGACTACCGGTCATCTTCAAGTCTCCCAGTGGGGGAAGAAGTAGTATTTTCTTTTATTGCCTCGGAAGGAAAGGGGATGGGGATTTCTCTGTTGCCTTTTCTTCCTACTGAAGACTTCAGCTGAGAATCTGAGGCGGCATTAACAGAGCTAAAAAGGGCATCGGACAAAGTGCCCGCTTCCACTCTCAGAATCCCGGCTTTCCCAGCAACTGTGGGGCGCGCCTTCAGTCCCAGACTTGGAAGCCCAGCCTCCTTCCCTCCACGGACACCATGCACAGGTCAGGACACTCCCCCTGAGCACCCACTCCTCGGGCCTCTGGCCCTTCTTGAGAAAAGGACTCTCGCGTTTTTCACTGTTGTTTTGAAATACCGTTGCTCGGTCGAGGGAGGAGACAGGTTTTCAGCACACTAGGCAGAGTGACGGCCAGCAGCACAGCCATGCTAATGAGAGCTGCTCAGCTGTACCTGCAGATCTGCGTTCAGGAGGCCAGGCCTCCGAGAACACGGGTCTGCTCCTTGGTGCTCCAGATTCAAAGCGACTTGGGGTCAAGTCCCCAGGATGCATTGTCACCCACACAGGTGCCTAGGACCAGAGGAGGTCAAGTGGGACCCCGAGTGGCCCTTCCCTGACTGCTGCCCGCCAGCCTGACCCTGCCAGAGCTCCTGATTCCACAGACCCGGGCTCGCCAGACATTTGCATCTCCATCAAGTTCCCAGGCGCTGCTGTGGATACTGTCTGGGGTCACCCCCGGAGAACCACTGTCCCAGAAATTGAAAAAAGAATTTTTAACTGCATTGAAAAGAGGAAGACACGTTAAAGTGGACTCTTTCCCTAAAGCCCAGGTGTAAATAGACAGAGAAGAGCTGCTCTGGGGGCCAAGACGGGGCCTGAAGGGGCCCAGACAGTCTTGCTGCACCCATGCACAAATCCCGCAGACAGCTGGCTCTGTCGCCCCGCTGTGCTCCCTCCCCATCCAGTCTGCTGTCTCTCAGCTGCGCAAGCCACTGCACGGCAGCTGGAGAAGGCCACAAGAGGGAAGAAGCCTCCATCCCGTCCCCTCCAGAACACGACCTCCAGGGTCTCTGTGGAAGCCAGGCCAGGAGATCTCAGGCCTGCCACAGTGTCCATCCTGAGGTCAGCGGGACCAAACCAGTCTTGGTTGTGATGTCCTGTTCCCACCAGAGCCAGAGGCCCAGCGCCCTTCCCCCATGGACTCAGCTAGTCTCAGACAGGCGGCCAAGTTCCTCTCTACTGGCCTTCTCCTGGCTCTCCTGGCTCCTGCCCTGCTTCCGGCACTTCTGGCTGCTAATGAGCATGCTTTCATGCCTTTGGAGAAGAAAAAGAATTGCTCCCAGGGCCATTGTCTTGGCAACCAGGATGTCGAAGCAGAAAAGGTGAGGGACCTGCCCACAGAGCAATGGAATAGGTGACCAAAGGCATCGATAGTCTTGAGTACGTCTTGACTTTTTAGGCTGGACTTCTGAAGACCAGAAACTCAGTACAACAGCAGGTAGGAGAGACGGTTAGAAAGAACAGACGATTTTTGCTTTATCCTTTGTATTTTTCCATTGTTTCAAGTGTTCGTAAACATATAGCCACACTTAATTGTTCATAAAATGTAATTTGAGAGGTAAAGGCTAGATAAAGCTAATGGATCACCAGCCCCAGGTACATTCTGTGGAGGAGGGATGCTCTAGTTTCTTAGAATCACATCTGATCACCACAAGTTTTGTCCGAAGTCACGTCCTGGGAAAGCTCATCTTCACAGAATGAACGATGAAGCCTTGGTCTGACTAATCTGCTCATGTCTTTTATCAGACAGCACAATCTACTGTGAGAAGGACCAGGCGTCTCCAGATTAGATCGGGATCTGTAAGTAGGATCCCTTTCCATTGCCTGATCAGAAAAACGAAATCCCCTGGCACTTATGTCTTTTCGCTCTCATTGGTAGGGAAAACGTACTTTTTGTTATAAGAGCAGTTTAATGTACCATCTTGTGAATCCCAAAGCTGGCAAGTGCTACTGTGAATAATAACAACGGCAAAGGCTTGCCATTTGCAATTTAGGAGGTCCCAGGATGGCGGTTAAACTGTCGGCACCCGAGCAGACTCTCCCCCGCGTGCGGCACCTGCTTCTTGGCTCTTTGGTGACTCATAATTATTATATTTCAGCTGAAAGGGGATCATAATGTCTCCCTGTACACGGAGGCGTGGATTTCCACCCAGGGTGACACATTGATCGAGTCATCCAGTAAATTAACAGCAGCAGAACATTTTAAACTTAATTGCCTTCTCCTCTTAATTTCTATGGATATAATCAATAGATGCCAGAGAAAAGTTAAAGGAGTTGTTTAGCAAGCATCTATTTCCTGGAGCGTGATGAAGTAGCCACAGTTCCATCTCGAAGGGGCTCTGGAGAGCTTGCAAATCCAGCGCAGACGCTCGCAAGCTTCTTGTCTAGAGCGCCTTTGGGCGGGTTTTTCCTTAGCCCTTCCTGTTGACGTGCAGGTGGACCCTGAGCTGCGTGCTCAGTGAGGTTTCCCTGTGGAGCCGCCCCGCTGTGCTTGCAGGTAAGACAGCTCTTTCCTGCTCCCGCCACCTGGAAGCTCACTTCCCAGCTCCACTTTGAATCCTGTCCTGGGCTCCAGATTTGCACAGAAGGATTCATGAGGTGCCCGTGCACACACCCACAAGTCCACGCTGGGAGTCACCGTGGGGAAGTCACATCTGAGAGAGCTAACTGTTTCTCTCTGTGTTCGGGGCATGCAGTTTTGCTCAGCTTGTTCTAGAAGTTTGCTGGTGCCGCACAGATAAAGCAAACAGGCAAAACCCAGGCTCCCTTCCCTCAGCCGGGGTCTCGAGGGTTGGTGCAGACACCAGTGCAGCAGAGCAGGGTAACTTGAGGTAGGGAGCTGCCAAAGGAAAACCAAGCTGGGTCCTGGAGGGGTGGACTGGGCAGCGCTCCTGCAGGCCTCCCTGCTCCTGAGGCAGCTGCTGCAGTCTGAGCCTGAACCACAGGATGCACGCCAGGAACTCAGTCCTCAGGCCGCAGCCTTCGGAGGTGGACGGCAGAGGCATCAGGTCCTGAGGGCTGTGACCCGCAGGCCTGGCCCCTTTCTCTCATTTTTCTGCTGGTGAGGACACAGCCTTCCTCCTCTCTGCAGGAGACAGCAGGAAGGGCTTGCACAGGCAGCTCCAGAGCCGTGCGGAAACAAGTTACTGTGCTCTATGAACTACCCAGCCCATGGTGTTGTGTCATAGCAGCAGACGTGAACAGACGTGGCGTAGAGTTTTATTATTCTAAAAGATAATTTTAGGACTTACATTTAATAAACAACGCTTTTAACTTAAAATCAAAGGAACACAGTGTGACTGTTATTCACACCATAATGACAAAAATAAAATATCAGCTCCTGGGACCAAGACCAGGAAAGTGGTGATCTGGAAATGGCGTAGAGGTTGAAATGCACTCAGCATACTTTTATTCCAGTCCTCGGTGCGCCTCTGAGGCTGTGTTCACAGCTCCGCTTGGGCAGCACCTCACAGGTTTGCAGTGAGTCCCTTGTGTCCGCGCAGCATGGCTAGGTGGTCCCCCCGCTCTGCCAGCCCCTCAGGCACAGAGGGCTTCCTGCGCTTTGCCCTCCAGGCCCAGCACCCCATGGCTGGGCTGCGTCAGGTGGGGAGGTGAAGCTCGGTCTTCCTGTGGACTCCTTGTTATCCATTCCCGTCAAGGCTTGGCCCGCGAGGGCACTGAAACGATTGGACAAAATGAAGTTTTCAGACTATCAGTGGATTTCAATTACAGTACGGTGCTCTCCTGGACCCCTATTACCATCAGTTGCTGAGAGCGCACAGCAGCCTCGAGATTTATGGGCTCCTCCGCTCGTTGGCCACATCCAAACGGGGCCACATCATATGCTGCTCTGTTGGCTCCCGGTCTGATTCTAGGAAAGACCTACGCTCTCTGCCCGCACGGCTTTAAAGACTGCCAGCTCATCCACGTCGCCCATGCTTGGTGAGAAGTGAATCGCATGAGGTGTCAAAGGATGCTTCTCAAGTGGGTTGGCTCATGGGAAGGTCCAGGGGAGAGAGGAAGGAGTGAGCGTGATCCACACTGGTGAGGGGCGAAGCCCTCTGCAGGCCCCTGGGGTCAGGGAGCCGCGGCCGAGGCGCGGGAGAGGGTGTGCAGGGACATGCGGGTCTCCTGCTGTTGAGCTCTCGGTGGGGAAGAAAGACCCGGGTAGGGAGCGTGGAGGCCTGGCTTCGCGCAGCAGGCTGGCCACCGAGAAGCTCCGTTTAGCCCAGCTCATTGCCCACGTTCAGGAGGGCCTCTCTCAAGTTTTCTTTGAAAGCTCAGCAGGACACTCGGTGGACGCTGGAGTTCAGTGGCCGTCTAGAGGGCAGCCCCACTCTGCTGCTGGCCAGGCCTTCTCTGGCCTTGGGGCTCAACCAGTGGGACTCACATTCTGGTTCTGATCCGTATTAATGTGAAACCTTGGACGAGAGACTTGGACTGTCTGAGTGTCAGCTTTTCCTGTCTGGAAGATGCAGACATTCTAAGTGTGGGACCCTAAGGATCGAGCTTGACGTGCACACAGTCCTTGGAGACAGTCTGTCATAGTGACGGTGGTGTGCACCCGCGTCCGCCACACGGGGCCAAGCCGTCCATGATCAACACACACGCAAGTAAGACCAGGGAGACACACACAAAACAGCACACTGTTCACATCAGCGTCCTGTCTGATATCTCACTGCTGTTGGGCAGAGCATACTTGGGAAAGAAATGGGATAAATGGTACACGGGATTGAACCCTATTATTTCTTGCAATTGCATGCGAATGTACAGTTATCTAACTTTAAAATGTTTTTAGTTGTGGATGGACACAATAGCTCTATTTTATTTATTTTTATGTGGTGCTGAGGATTGAATCCAGCACCCACACATGCCAGGTGAGCGTGCCACCACTGAGCCACCACTCCAGCCCAGTTATCTAATTTTAAAAAATAAAATGCATATAAAACAGTTATTGCCCCGGTAAGAGATAGCTATTTGTCAAAAAGCACCCCTTGTTTAACAGATCACCTTGACTAATGAAGAATGAAGAATGGTATGTCAGCAGTCCTTTGAAGAGGAAAACTCTGTTTTGATCAGCTAGACACTCAACCCAGGAGTCACCCACAGGCTGGCTCGGCTGAGGTGAGGGCTAAGGCCGGGACGCGAGGAAGTTGTTGGGAGGCCACTTTTAGGAAATCTCCGAGTAAAGGCAGGCATGTCAGAGCCAATGACCCAGCTGCTTTCAAGGTCAGAGTGATCGACGTTCAGAAGGGCCCACAGGTGGGAGGCCACCCCTGCCCATTATCTCAGCTGCTCAGGAATCCCTGAAGCTGTGGACTGAGCCGCTGGCTGGCGTGAGATTTCCATCAGAGATTCATGGCACCCATTCATCTTCCACCTTCCCCACGGCACAGAGGTGACTTTCATTGGCTGTCCGACCCAGGAAACATGGGGAATGGCATCCGGGGAAGCGCCGTTCTGTTCCTTCCGAGCAGCAGAGGACGCGTGGAAGGGCATGACCATTCCTGTCGAGGAGAGAGCGTCCAGTCCGTTTCCAGCTGAGCATTTGTCCGGAGGGCTTTTCCTGTAGCATCATTTAAAAAATGAAGTGGAGCAGCCTGTGGTTTTGTTGCCCCTCCAGCTGGACCTGGTCAGAGGAGGCGCCGGTGCCCGGATGACCAGCCCTAGTGCCTACAGCCTGTCCATCACAGCAGGCCGGACACAGCAGAAGCTCCGTGCAGGGAGTAGCGTTCCTGGCTCGCCCACCTGGCTTTGGGTTTTCTTGCACTCAGAACGGGCTCCAGACTGGCCTTTCTACCTCACTAACGAACACACCCTCCCCACGTCTACCCGATCAGTCCAGGGCCTACACCAGGAGGGAACAGACTCATATTTGTTGAATGAGCAGATTCTTGAGGGAGAATGTCACCATGAGCAAAGTGGATGAGCAGACCGACAGTCTAGTATTAACTGGTGCATTGGCAAGAAAATGCTTCACACTAAGTACACAAAATGCACGCTATCGTAAGTCTTCACCACGGTTTAGGTACCAAAGCTGTTTTCCAACACTATAATACAGTGTGTGGTTTTAGGATCCCGGGTATAGACAAGTGACACAAAGGTAGAGCGATTGAGGGGCTGACTGTGGTCACTGAAGTGGCTCAGGATGTAAGTCTAGGCCTCTGTCCTCACCAGGACCCCAGCTGCTTTGCGTCTCTGCAGGTCCCGCATCAGAGTCTGCAGTAGGAATGGAGAACCCGTGCCTCTGCCTAAGCTGATGTCCACACCTGTGCCATCTTGGAACACGATGGCGAGTCGGGTGCTCACTGCGCTGGGCTGGGGCCGACTGCAGAGTGAGATGCTTGGCCTAAATCGGTGGCCCTTGGTGTGGGCGCAACACCAAGAGCCTGCCCTGACCCGAAACGTGATAGCAGCGTGAGTTCTCAGGGTCCTCGTGGGACTAACTGAGTCAGGAACTCCCCAGAGACCTGCGAGCCACCAGGCCCTTCAGAAGCATTCACCGAGTGACCTGGGACAGCTTCCTGTTTTATGAGCCTCTCAAAGCCCTGAGACTCTAGATACCTTTCTCTCCTGTTCGCGTGTAAGCGTTCTGAGAGCAGGAGTGGGCTAGAAACCTAGCTGTCAGAGACCTTTGCTGCTCAGGCAGACGATGCATGCTTACGTGCTGTAAGCCCTCATGAGCTGTCCGCCTGGTGAACTGGCACGCGTTTGAACCTGAGCAACTGACTTTCAGCATCGATTCAACGACTCCGTCCTCTGTGACGAGCCACAAGTGTCTCATCAGCTCTTGGCCACCCTGTGGTCTGGGGGAAACCTGCTGAGCCCTTACTGTAACGGACAGTGGACCTGGGCGTCCCTACTCAGGGTACATCTGCTTGTTCCCTGAAGAGCTTTGCCACAGGCAAGTGCTGTCTTGCTCAACTTGTTGAAGACAACGTGGACGCCAAGGCCAAAGTCACTCGCCTTGGGAAGAACCAGGGTGCCTTACGCCCTCCTTCAGGCTTTACAGCAATGCATTCTTTTTTCACTAGTTCTAATTAGTTGTGCATGACGGTAGAATGCACCTAGATACACCAGATATAATGGAGTATAATTTTTCATTCTTCTGCTTGCACGTGATGTGGAATCCCACCGGCCATATAGTTATATGTGTACATGGGGTAATAATGTCAGGTTCATTCTACTGCCCTTCCCACCCGCCCCTCCCTTCACTCCCCTCTACCTGATCTAAAGTAACTCTGTTCTTCCCTAACACTGCCCCCTTTATGGATTAACATCCGCATATCAGAGAAAACATTTGGCCTTTGGTTTATTGGGACTGACTTATTTCACTTAGCATGATATTCTCCAGCTCCATTCATTTATCTGCAAATGCCATAATTTTATTCTTCCTTAAGGGTGAGTAATATTCCATTGTGTATAAATACCACAGTTTCTTTATCCATTTATCTATTGAAGGGCATCTAGGTTGTTTCCATAATTTAGCTATTGTGAATTGAGCTGCTATAAACATTGATGTGGCTGTATCTC
Organism: Sciurus vulgaris; assembly: GCF_902686455.1. Classification (NCBI taxonomy): domain Eukaryota; kingdom Metazoa; phylum Chordata; class Mammalia; order Rodentia; family Sciuridae; genus Sciurus; species Sciurus vulgaris. The sequence continues at coordinate 23,867,125 of NC_136480.1, read as the reverse complement.
TGTAGTATGCTGATTTTAAGTCCTTTGGGTATAAACTGAGGAGTGGGATACTGGGTCAAATGGTGGGTCCATTCCAAGTTTTCAGAGGAATCTCCATACTGTTTTCTACAGTGGCAATGCTTTCTTAAGAGCTATTCAGACCTGGAATCTACCCTGACTCACCCCCGACCTCAAATGGCCTGCTTAATGTTGCAGAAACTCCTACTTTATCTCTGAAATGAGGACATTACCTACCTCCAGGGCTCTTGAGAGACTCTAATTTGTTAATTTATATAAAATAGATAGCACTGTGTCCAGCACAGAAGCAAATACCAATAACCAGTGGTTTTTTCAGTAGGTCTACTGGGGCAGAGCACACACTAAGCAGGTTCCAGCCCCAGTACAATAAGGAGGAGGAGCAGTAGGAGGAGGAGGAGGGAAGGAAGGGGAGGAGGAAGAGGAGAAGGAGAAGGAGGAAGAGGAGGGGAGGAGGAGGAGGAGCAGGAAGAGGAGCAGGGGGAGGGGGAGGAGAGGAGGAAGAGAAGAAGGAGGAGGAGGGGAGGAAGGGAGGAGGGGAGGAGGAGGAGGAAGAGCAGTAGGAGGAGAGGAGGAGGGGAGGAAGGGGAGGAGGAAGAGAAGGAGGAGGAGGGGGAGGAGCAGGAGGGTGGAGGAGGAGCAGTAGGAGGGGAGGAGGAGGAGGAGGAGCAGTAGGAGGGGAGGAGGAGCAGTAGGAGGGGAGGAGGAGGAGGAGGAACAGTAGGAGGGGAGGAAGGGGAGGAGGAACAGTAGGAGGGGAGGAAGGGGAGGAGGAAGAGGAGAAGGAGAAGGAGGGGAGGAGGGGAGGAGGAGGAGCAGTAGGAGGGGAGGAAGGGGAGGAGGAAGAGGAGAAGGAGGAGGAGGGGGAGGAGAAGGAGGAGGAGGAGCAGGAGGGGGAAGGGGAGGAGGGAGACCCAGACCCTGGTCCTTGCTGCCAGCTGCGCTCCCCCTGGTGACTGTCCCCCCAGCTGCGCTCTCCCTGGTGACAGTGTCCCCCACCCTCCAGGGTCAGCTAGCTCCAGGCCAGGTAGGCCAGGGTGAGGGGCTCGGGGCGGGCTGTGGTCCACTGGACTCAGCACAGTCCCGTCTCCTGGAAGGCTGAGAGCCCACACTCTGGGATCTTACGGGAGCCCTGCAGCAGCCTCCAGGGAAGATTCACCTGAGATTCGAGCCCACACGGAGAAGAGCAGGGAGAGAGACAGGTCCTGTCGGCACGGACCTGGCCGTCCCTGCAGTTGACCCTCTCTGTGCACCTGTTAGTGAAGGCACCCAGTTCAGCTTTCCCCCACGCCGGTCAGGGCCAGTTCTCTTGTCCCTTGCAAGCAGCATAGGTCTTTGCCAGACGCAGGAAGGAAAGATTCCCAGTAAAGGGCAACAGTAGAAAAGTGCACGAAGACTCAGTGCATCCCTGAGAGGAAACGGTGCGTCCAAGAGCAGCCTGAATTCCTGCCAGATGGGGCGGGAGTGAGGAAGTTCCTCAGGCGACGGCCCGGCTCCCCCGGAAACTTGGGCAGCCTTCATGCTGACATCTCACAACCTCACGTGCATTTTTGTAGCAGGATGAATAGTTTGGCTTTCTAGACCTGCAGGCCTCATCTGGTCCCTTCGAAGCTGCTCACTCTGCCCTCGGTAGCAGGAGATCAATTGTAGCAACATGGAGCCCGTCTGGATAAGCCTCTATCCACTTCTTGCCCACTGATCCATTTCAGTGTTTGCTGAGCACTTACTCTGTGCTCACTGTGGCCTCTGACATTGAGGTCAGCCAGGCCCCTGCTGCAGTGGCCTCTGGCCTCTGTTGGGCTGTGTGGAAACAGTCTTGCACATGGCCCACATGGGCTAAGGAGAGGGTTCTCGTGGGAGGGATGAAAGTTTGCATATCAGAAACAAGGACAAAAAGGCAAGAATACTTCTGAAGCAGGGGAGCAACAATAGTCCATCCAGAAGGATCTGGCTCTCACAAAGGAAGGAGCCTGCGCTGGCTTCATTTGTAGTGCCACGGATCAAAGGGGACTGGTAGGAGCGGCTTGGGGAAAACAGGATGCAGGTGGAGGTAAGCAGGCCACGTGGCTCTAGCGGTCACTCACGTGTCCCTCGCATGTCCGAGGCTGCATGTGAACTTGGGCAGCGAGCTCACAGGATGAGCACATGACTCAGGCCTTCTCGAACCGTAGTCCACCCACGAGTTCCTGAGGCCAGACACTCCTGGTCAACGGGTCAAACTATGCTCCGTTTTCATACGAGCCCTGCAACAGAATGCAGAGAACAAGGAAGCGGGAGACGGCTGGAGAGGGCGGTCGTGGAGGTCGGTGGGCGAAGCGCTGGAGAGCTCAGGGCGGTGCAGGGAGAAACCACTCAGACGGATTCTGTCCGCGTGGACGCCTGGTGTAGAGGCCTTGGAGCAGAGGGGACAGCAAGAGCCAGGATGGTCGGGATAGCGCCTTTCACAGGGTGCAGTAGTGGCCCTGTGCAGGGGTCTCAGTGAGACGGGACGGCTCAGGTCACGGCTGCAGAGAGAGCTTACCCGGAGGCAGGCCGTGGAGACGGTGCTAAGCCTGGGCTTGGGGTGAGAAGAGGTGAGTTCCAGAGCTGGCCTGAGCATCTAAGTTATTTCCACTTTCCAAATAAGCAAAACCCAGGCATGGAAGGAGCTGGACAGGAGCAGATGAGGAGTTTGGGCTGAGATATATGAAGTTTGAGATGCTTATTAAGCAACCAGGAAAGCAGTTAAAGAGAGTGGTTCTGTCCCCAGGATCCATCATCAATCTCACAGGCAGAGGTGGTTTCTCATATTTCAAAAGCTCTGAGGAAGCGGGTTTTAATCTACATATACTTGGCCCACATTCCCCCCGTCTTCCTGCTCCTCCCCCTGTTTCTAGAGAGATTGATTTCACTTTGCATGAGATGCTACAGTATTTTCAATTTAAATAGAAATCTCAAATAAATTGGATTTAAAATCTTCTCAGGGAAAAAGGAAACAATTTGCTTGCTGGGTTTTAATTCCAAGGCAAGAATCATAACTGGGGCTATTTTAACCCAGGCCTTGATTACCTGCGCGGTGGTGCTCACTCTTGCCTGGGAGGGGGATTATCGGGATGCAAGGAGGCGGAGGTGACTGATTCTGTGCATGCAGAGCAAACAGGAAAGGGCCCAGGGTGACAGTCCCAGGCTTGTAGGCCACGGGTCGAGGCACCAACAGCAGTCTTTGGTCGTCTTGGAGACTCCATGGTTAGGACAGGCTGCAGAGACCCCTTGGTGACCAGCTGTAGGGCCTCGCCACCCTTGAGCCAGCTGGGGACGGGGGTGAATGCAGAGGTGCCAGCAGGCCTGCCGGATGCCACCGATCCCAGCCGCCTGTTTGCACAATACGGCATGTTGTCTGAGTCTCCCCACCCGACCCTGCCACCCCCTGCACTGGCCTAGTACATGCACCCGGCGTTACTGTGTTGCCACTGGCCTCCTCAGAGAACCAGGAGGCGCAGGCCACCAAGTCCCGGGTCCTGAGAGTCAGGATTCAGAAGAGACTGCGCTCCCCAGGAATCGTCAGTAAGCCCCGCTCCGGGCTGCTTCGAAACCCAGGCGCCATGCTCCACTCCGCCAAGGAGCATCAAAGACGTCTTAGTGCTCTTTCTCCTGAGATGGAAATAGATCCGAGAGAATGATGGCGACTTGGAGGCTGATTCTTGCGTGACAAGGAATGTTCCGGCATCCCGTTACTCAGGCGGGAGGGCGGCCTGGACCTTACTGGCACGCCCTCAAGGAGGCGCCCCGACTGGACGGGCGAGACTCCTGGGAAAGCGTGGGCACTGAGTGCGTGTCTGGGGGAGCCAGGGTGGTGCGAGGGGCGAGCGTGGCCTCCTGGCTGCAGTCACTGTGTTGTGAGTTCACCTCTGTCCCGCCCAGATTCGGCGAGACGGAGCCATTTCCTTATGGAAAAGTTCATTCTTGATTTTGTTTTCATTTTTCATTTGTTCTTTTTAGACACATGACGGTGTATTTTGACATAGGGTACAGTAGGGTACACGCATGGGGTATGAGTTACTGTCATTGGGATCCCATTTTTGTGGCTGTGCGTGATGTGCAGTTTCGCTGGCCACACGTGAGCACATGGGAGAGTCACGTTTGGTCTGTCCACTGTCTCTCCTCTCCCCTCCCTTCCCGCCCTTCCCTTCATTCCCTTCGTCTAATCCAGAGAACTTCTATTCCACCTCTCCAACTGTGTGTTGGCATCTGCATATCAGAGAGAATATTTGGCTTTTGGTTTTTAGGGATTGTCTTCTTTCACTGATCACAATAGTCTCCAGATACATCCATTTACCAGCGAAAGCCATTAAGTCATTCTTTTTATGACCAAGTAATACTTCATGGATACGTTCTTATTCAAAGAATTTTCAACTGCCTAAATACCTAGTAACCCACTGGGGGAAAAGCCCAGGTGGACGGGATTGCTTCCAGTTGCTGGGCTGACGTCGGAGCAGTGAGTGAACGGGTGAGCCAGGTGAGCGTCCTGTGCTCCTGGGCGGTGCTTCGGATCTTTGGGTGTGAGGTGGAGTGTGCAGCTCCAGGTCCCCAGGGCTCCCTGGGCTCTGCAACAGGACCACGTGCACCGCTCAGGACATTGGTCTGGACACTGGCCGTGCCCCTCTGCAGCCTCCATCTGCAGCCTGCTTCCCACACCCGCAGAGCCCGGCCTCGGAGCCAGTGGGCGCGGGGTTCGAATCGCAGCCCCACCACACACTTGCTCTGCACCCCCTGCAAAGTTTCTTGATCTCTCTAAGCCCTGTTTTCTCTTCCACAGATTGGGGACGTTGACGCCCATTTTCACAGAGCCTCGTAGGCTGGTTTAAAGGGGCGTGCGGGTGTTGACCTCCCTGCCGCCTGGCCAGGACTGTCGAGGGTGCCCACACAGGGCTCCTTACCCTAACGGAGCCCTCACCAGGCACCAGCTGCCTTGAGGTGCGAGCGCTTCCACAGAGGTGGCTGAGCCCGTTTCCCTCTGGCTGGCGACCTCACACCAAACCAGGGCTTCCCGGGTGTTTCCCAGCCGCTTTGGCATTCCCTACGTGGCTGGCTTGCTTATTTTTGAAAGTGTTTGAAACTAAATATGAGTTTATCATGACGTTTAATTTCTAGTAAATTTTGACGGTAAGCCAAGGACAAAATGAAATAAAATAGCAGGAAATACAGACCCTTTGGGATCCAATTAACCAAACAAGGTCATTCTCAAACTTACGGAAAGATGGAAATGTTACGATGGGTCAGAGAGTGTTTGAAAACTTCAGAATCTAATTGCAAATAAGAGAGAATGTCAATTGCCTGGAAATGCGACCTAAATCCCCAGAACCCCATCGTCGGGGAAGGTTTCACAAAACCTGATAGTACTCTATGCAAAGTTCAGGGGTTCTACTTACCGTCGGAAGGCAGCAAGCTCTTTTATTTATTCAAACTCATTGCAGATTCCCTTCATTATGTGGAGTCTCTAGATCTGACAAAAGAAAAAATAACCACGTCCATGGTCTTTTATCTTTCCCAACCAGTTAATTATGCTTCACTTTGTGATTCACAAGTCACAGCGTATTTGTGAAGGTGGCAATGTGTGTTTATTTCTATAAATGTTGAAACTTCCATCACTGCCAAACTGTTCTCACTACCAAACAGGTGAAGTGATGAATTATAGATTAATCTCTCTGAAACATTGGCGCATCACGGGTGTGGCTGCTTGTTCTTTCCTTGGGCGTGCACTGGACAGTTTCCACAGAAAGAGCGTCTGACACTGTGGGTTGACAGCCACAGCCTGCCTCACACTGCAGATTTCTTCTCGGCAGACGCTCCCACCCACCACCCATGGTAATCAGAGTGACCGGCAGAGATTGCTATAACCACATATCAGCACAGGCAGGAGTGTGTATGGAAGGCAGTACTTGGGGCTGAGGTAGAACTTGGCAGCCCTATGTTCAAATCCAAGCTCTCTTGTTGATCTTGACCAAATTCCTGAAGTCCTAGGTGCCTCATTTGTTCTGTCTGTAATAAAACACCTCCATCACAGGGTTTTATAAAGACTGAATGAGATGACGAACTTGAGATAATTCACATCTTCAATAGGGCGATGTTGTCTCGTTCACTTTTAGAGAACAACGTGGAGAAGAGCTTTGTGTCAAGCCACTTTCTGTTACTGTAATAAAATGCCAGAAATAGTTAACCCATAAAGAGGAAAGGTTTAGGTTTCAATGGTTTCAGCCCATGGTCAGTTGGCTTCACTTCTTGGGGGCTGTGGTGAGGTAGTTCATGGTGGTGGGTGCACACAGCAGAGGAACCCGCTCACCTCATGTCACACAGGAAGCAAAGGGACGGGATGGGAGGTGCCCACCTTCCTTCCCAGGACACGCCCGTGACCTCACTTCCTGCCCCAGACCCCACCCCCTAGGACTCTGCCTCTCAGAACTGACCCAGGCTGCCAGTGGTGCCTCAGGTGTGGCCACCACTGTGTGATCCTGGAGTTGTTCAGCCTTCTGAGCCTCACTTTCCTCAACTACCAAGTGGCTGCGTACCTCCTGGGGTCGCTGGGGACCGAGCACAGGACTCTGGCATAACTGGCATCCTAGAGAGCTACACTGTAGGTCCTTGGAGAGCTCCAAGGTCCGGCCTTACTGCTCTTCCCGAGACACACAGCTTCCAAGGCGAGAGCCGCGTTCTGATCCGTGGCGTGGAGCTCTGGGCGGAGGTGCCTTTGGGCAGCAGGAAGAGCACAGGGTGGAGGAGGCTGCTCACCTCACGGGGACGGGAAGCAAGGAGAGGGGTGCAGGGTCCATGGCACCTCCAAGGACACGCCCCAGCGGCCTCGCTTCCCTTCAGGGGACACAGCTCCTCCAGCAGCCCCCGGCTGGTGACCCCGCCTTTGCCAGAGAGACGGGGTGCTCTGGACCTCAGGTGTACCAGGAGGTGAACACAAGGAAAGGAATAGCCAGGCAGGGCCTCCACATCCAAGCCCATGCCGCCTCCCGCAAGGCCTGGCGAAAGCTCTCCACTGCCTTGGAGATGGGGGAGTGAGGGCCGTCGGGCCCCGAGGTCCAGCAGGGAAAGTCTAGGCCCAGACTTGGTCATGAACGCTCCAGATCATCAAAAGTCCACCGCTCATGCTCCTCGTTTCTAACCAGCACGTTGAGCAAAGAAGATATGTCTTTCAGCTGAACACTGTCTGCAGTTCAGGGTGGACACCTGCCTTGTCTCCTCTAGGTCAGCTGAACGCTGTCTGCAGTTCAGGGTGGACGCCTGCCCTGTCTCTAGGTCAGCTGAACGCTGTCTGCAGTTCAGGGTGGACGCCTGCCCTGTCTCCTCTAGGTCAGCTGAATGCTGTCTGCAGTTCAGGGTGGACGCCTGCCCTGTCTCCTCTAGGTCAGCTGAACGCTGTCTGCAGTTCAGGGTGGACGCCTGCCCTGTCTCCTCTAGGTCAGCTGAACGCTGTCTGCGGTTCAGGGTGGACGCCTGCCCTGTCTCTAGGTCAGCTGAACGCTGTCTGCAGTTCAGGGTGGACGCCTGCCCTGTCTCCTCTAGGTCAGCTGAACGCTGTCTGCGGTTCAGGGTGGACGCCTGCCCTGTCTCTAGGTCAGCTGAACGCTGTCTGCAGTTCAGGGTGGACGCCTGCCCTGTCTCCTCTAGGTCAGCTGAACGCTGTCTGCAGTTCAGGGTGGACGCCTGCCCTGTCTCTAGGTCAGCTGAACGCTGTCTGCAGTTCAGGGTGGACGCCTGCCCTGTCTCTAGGTCAGCTGAACGCTGTCTGCAGTTCAGGGTGGACACCTGCCCTGTCTCCTCTAGGTCAGCTGAACGCTGTCTGCAGTTCAGGGTGGACGCCTGCCCTGTCTCCTCTAGGTCAGCTGAACGCTGTCTGCAGTTCAGGGTGGACGCCTGCCCTGTCTCTAGGTCAGCTGAACGCTGTCTGCAGTTCAGGGTGGACGCCTGCCCTGTCTCCTCTAGGTCAGCTGAATGCTGTCTGCAGTTCAGGGTGGACACCTGCCCTGTCTCTAGGTCAGCTGAACGCTGTCTGCAGTTCAGGGTGGACGCCTGCCCTGTCTCTAGGTCAGCTGAACGCTGTCTGCAGTTCAGGGTGGACGCCTGCCCTGTCTCTAGGTCAGCTGAACGCTGTCTGCAGTTCAGGGTGGATGCCTGCCCTGTCTCTAGGTCAGCTGAACGCTGTCTGTGGTTCAGGGTGGACGCCTGCCCTGTCTCCTCTAGGTCAGCTGAACGCTGTCTGCGGTTCAGGGTGGACGCCTGCCCTGCTCTCTAGGCCAGCTGGTCCCCAGTGCCGTCTGTGTCCCCTGGTGGCTCCCTTGGCTCATGCGCAGGCCGCGTGTTTGAAATCATCTCCCCACCCCATCCTCCCCACTCTTCCGACGTCTGTAGGAGTGACGGCCACAGCTGCCCTGCCTAGGGGAGAAAGGCTCGGCCACCAATGCAGCCGCCGCCATCGGGTCCTTCATCCCACACACAGTGGCGTTAAACAAGGCCTGTTTCCTTGAGAATGTCACGGACACAGCAGTGAAAAACCATGAGCCTTAGCTAGTGGACACGGCTGTCACACACGCACCCTGTAGTGACAAGGTGGGACACTCACCTGAGCCACAGGTGAGGGGCAGCCGGCCAGCCCCTCTATGGAAGGTCACTGCCAGGTTCACGGGGCATCGAAAACCCACAGCTGCTTAGACTTGGATTTTGGGAGGTCTTCTCTCCAAAAAGAAGAAGAAGAAGCAGGAGAGAGCCTGCATTCCCTGGAGCAGGCAACGTGTCGGGAGCGTCCATGGCCAGTGATGCAGCCCCGGCTGCCGGTGAAGGCCAGAAGCTCGGAGGACCCTAGCTCGCAGGTCACCGTGCTTGAGATTTGTTAGGCGATGGGTCGGAGCTTTAGAAATCGCTGTTTTCCATGCGGTACGATGTTTCAAACGCGCTTGCATCAGGGCCTTTTCCCGTGACCATTCAGTGTCCCCGAGCCACGCACGCATGTGTGATTGTTCCACATACAAAATAGACCCAGGTTTCTCAGGTAACGAGCACAGAGAGCTCATGATCGGTTCCAGAGCCACCTGGCAACTGAACCTTGCAAAGCTGCCTCTCGAACCCTGAACGCCGAAGATCAGCGTCCAGGATAACCTCAAAAGTCTCTACTGCCGAACTGCCATCGCGTAGCAGGATGCGCCCTTCCCTGCCCCACGTCCAGGCGGGCAGCCTTCTTGGGCTCCCAGCCAGGCACCACTCCCAACACCTGGAGCAAAGGCAGAGGCAAACTCCAGTGTTCTTCTACTGGACTGTACCTGCGGAGCTCTAACCATTATGAAACAAGCCACTGACGCTGGTAAGTCTTTTGCTTTAGGAAATATGTTTCTGCTAAGGTGTGCCATTTGTCTTAGCATGGCGTTGTTACAGTCAGATGAATTGAAATACTTAGTTTCTGATCCAGTCAGTGTCAGCAGGTGGGAAGCCACAGATCCCACAGTGCGTAAGAGGCTGAAACCTGGCCTACCCGCCGCTCCAGCAGGGCACCACTTGGGGCATGTGGGGGATCAGCTGTGTCAGAGCAAGGGGGATTGCTAAGAGTGCAGCCTCTCAGGACCCACTCTGCACCCACTGTCCCCGAACCTGCAGAGGCAGGTCCCTGCAGGTGGTTCTGACCTCCAGCAAGAACAGAGATGCCTGGGCTTCCACCAACTGGTGCTGATGGGGAGGCACGGGGAGCACCCCCTCGCTCTGTGCACACTCACTGGCGTACCAGTAGTGCCTCACCAACGTGGTACCATCGCCACGGTAAAACTGACCAAGCCCCGAGGAGGGGAAGCCAGAGGCCAGGTGCTAGCTGCCCTGTAGGCCGTGCCTCTGCAGAGGCCGCCCCACACGGCCCTGGTTAGAGGTCTCCCTGAAAAGACTGGAAGCTCTGCAAAGCTCCACTGTCACTGAGGCTGGAAGAACCAGGAGGCACGCTCGCCGTGGGCGGGGCCAGTGCGCGCTGGCCTGCGCCTTCCCGTTAGCATCCAGCTTCCCCAGGACGCTCAGGCAGGCTCTGTTCTAAGGCGGCCAAGCCCAGGGAGGCCGGACTTCACAGAGCAGTCTCTTTCCCTGGATCCTCCCTGGGTTCATCGCTCTCCGTGAATGAAAGGAGACGCCCAGGAGAGAGCAGGCAAGGGCCCTTGGCGGGCGCTCTCTGCTGGCTCCTCCAGCCACGCTTGACTACTCCCGGGTGAGTTTCTAATCCCTTCAAACTATCCAGTTCGGATGACAGTTTCCTTGTGATGTTTCCATATTTATTTTGTAGGAAAAAAAAAAAAAAAAAAAGCCCAGGAGATCAAGGATACGCAGGATTCCTCTTTTATTCTTTCTGTTGGAAGACTCTTAAAAAGACTCTTAAAAAGAGCCATTATAAAAGAAAATTTCACCCTCAAAACCCCTGTGAACTCAGTCCTCAAGAAGACAGCCTGTGGTCACAGGCATGAAAGGCTGAGCCAGGACAAGTGTCCAGCACACCGATCTCGTCTCACCAGACCTCCTGCGTGCTGTCTCCAGAGAAAGGAATCGAGTCTTCTTCTTTAATTTTTTTGTTTTTTTGATACCAGGGTTTGAACCCAAGTGCTCTCAACCACTGAGCCACATCCCCAGCCCTTCAGCCCTTTTTATTTTTTATTTTGAGACAGGGTTGCTAGGGCCTCGCTAAACTGCTGAGGCTGACTTTGAACTGCCATCCTCCTGCCTCGGCCTCCCAGGTCACCGGGGCCATAGGCATGTCCTCCGTCCAGCTCCAACTGCTTGTGCCTGTCGTGAAACGCACACGCCTTCGGCCTCACACCTCAGCCATTTTCGGTGTAGGGTGGGTGCAGGACCTGGCGTGACATGGACGTATAGTGCAGCGCCCTCCGAGCTCTGGCCACCTTGCAGAGCCGGGCCTCATGGTCCGCGTCTCCTGCGCTCCCTCAGCAGCCGCCATTCCGCTGCCCCTCGCCGTGAGCACTACTCGAGACCCAGGCCACCGAGGCCGGCCATCAGGCCGTGTTCATGGAGGAGGCGGGCCCGCCCTGCTGGAGGCGGGACCCTCTCCCGCAGAGTGCTCGCCCGCTTCTCTGTCGTCTCTTGGTGGCGGCCTGGTTGCTTCGGCAGCTCGGCTGCTGTGACGACGCTGTCCTGAGCCCGGGTGCCGGTTCCCTCGAGTCCTCTGAGTCCTCTGGGCACGTCCCCGCCGTGGACGCCCAGTGGTGTGGAGTCCTACGCTCGGAGGAGCCTCCTCCGCCTCCCGTGCGCGGCCCCTGCGCTCCCGCCACCAGCACCGGGGCTCTGGGGTCCCCGCGCGCCACGGCTCGCGTCATTTTCCTGCCGTTTCCTCTTTAAATGGTGGCCACGTTGGGGTAGAAGAGAAACCGTCGTGTCGTTCCGCTCCAGCGATGGCTTAGGTGCTTCTATCGGGAAATGGTGGACGCTGAGGTTGGCGAGGTTGGAGGCAGGTTTCAGGAGGAGGCCTTGCTTTTGTGAGCCCGGGTGGCTCCTGCGCTGACCTCCTGGGCTTCCTCACGGAGCACGGGCCGCTCTGAACCTGTCCACTCTGCCCCTGAGCACCAGATACCCGCAGGGCTGTGGCTTGGGAGCGCCGCCGTGGACTGTGCTGAACCAGGATTCGTCTGCGGGCGTTCAGGGACTCAGCTCCGCAGGGCGAGGTTCCCGAACGTCAGGGCTGATAGCACCCATTCCCCGTGGCTGAGCCAAGCACGACTCCGTAAGAGCACACTTGGAATCCTCAGCCCTCCCTGTCTGCCGCTGCGACCACGACAGCGTGGAGATCCCAGTTCCCGACGGAAAAACCAGACGGCAGAGACGCAGCTGGGCCCTGGCTGGTGGGTCGAGGCCCATGCCCTCCCCTCTGCAGAGCCAGTGTTAGGCTGGGTACTGGTCACTCAGCCCACCCAGTTGAACATACCTACGGGCTCTCCTCACCAGCAGGTGCGGCCTGCCCACTCCAGACCTGTGTGCGTCTTTCAGATGCCTCCCTCGCTGCCAGGAAATGGGCCTGAGATCTCTGGGAGTCATCTTGGATCAGGCTGATCTTGAACAGAGAGGTTGCGCCCTCGGTGGGTTCCTGATGCCCCACAAGCTCTGCATGGGTGACCATGCCACCACTTCCCTTTGGGGAAAAGAGACTCCTGCCCAGGCCCCTGCCGTTCCCGCAGGTCCCCGGAGGGCGGTGGGGATGAGGCTTGGAGGAGCACGGAGGCAGCCTGGCACCAGGAGCATGTTTATTTAAAGCAGGTTGATTCCACGGGAAGTGGCCCAGAACAGTCATGCTGCACGTCCAAGGTCTCCTCTGGAGCCAGGGCAGTAGGGTCGTCCATGAGATCGACAGCAGAGAGAGAAACAGGGACTTAGAAGAAGCTATTGGCCGAGCTCCCAGCTGCACATGGGTCCATGAGAGCTCCGTGGGCTTCCGGCTGGGGGCCGCTTCCTATTCCCCTGGGCATCTCACTTCTCACCAGTTTAGCTGCGCAAATCCAGGGTTTCCAGACCAGCTTTGGCTGTGGCGTTTGCTATTGAAATCCATAACTATCACCTATCATATATAAAATATGAGCTGGAGAAGAAATAGAGAGAAGTGCTCTGGGGAGGCCAGACAACGGGAAACATTATCACTCTCGGCAGGCAGAATCATTGAACAGAGAGGGAAGTACTCAGTGCTCTGCCCACATTCCTGTTTTATGTCCAAGAAACCAAGGCCAGGTGTCGAGGTGACGCTCATGAGGTGCTGGTGTGAGCTGACTCCCACTGGGAACCTGGGTACCCGCGCCTTCCCTTGGCCTTGCATTCAAACACTGGCCAGTCAGTGCAGATTCGGTGGCTCTAAGTCACACTGAGTACGCGGGAGGAATGCACCTCCACCCTCCTTCACTGCTGCCTCAGCTTGCCGTCTCCACCCTCAGTCATTCTGGATTAGGGGCAGGTCTTGCATCCTCCGTGGTCCAGACTGCTGCGGGCATAGCCCGAAGACAGATATCCAAAGCCCCGCAGGTCCGATTGCGAGGGTGCAGAAAGACAGGCGCCCCTGGCTCACATGTGGATCAAGAGAGAAAGGAAACCGGGGAAGGAATTTACATCAAAGCGAGCTGAGCAGTGTCGGAAGAGCCCCCTGCACAGGCTTGCAGGGAGAGCATCTCTGTGGACAGAGACTCGGCAGGCATCCTTTGAAGTGTGCCTGTTTATTCTGCAGGATTTTTCCACGGGCCTCTTGAAACAGAATGATAGTGAACTTCTTCCCCTCAAGCAAATAAAGACAAGCAACAGAGCTTCTCAAATCAAACATCAGTGTGTCTCTGGTCTGCACAGAGGATACCGAACTTGTCCCCTAGGGACAGTCTTGGGAGTGGCAAGGTCTGCCTCTGTCCCCATCACTGCTTGGCTTACGAGCAAACGTGCACAATCAGACCCAAACGTGGCCAAAGTAGGGGAAAGGGATGTTGTGGGATTCCAAACACCCGTTACGGGTGCCTCCCTCCGTGAGCATAGCGCTGCTGCCCGTGTCCAGAGGTCCTCTAATCCCTCCCCTCCGAGCGGTGCTGCCCTGAGCTCCGCCCTGGGCAATGTGCGGAAGTTCCCGTCCGGAACCCGCGGGTCTGAAGCCTCACCCCTCCCGCTCAGGCGCGACCTGTGAGCTCCTGACCCAGGCAGGAAGGCCTCTGCTGGAAGCTTCCTCTCAAAATCCAGCCTCGGTGCTGGGAGACGCCCCGGTCCCCGGGGAGTCGTGAGCAGGTACTTCAGTGGTCAGCCTCAGCGGACTCCCAGCCCCCAGCTGCCCTGTGGGTACGCCACACTGGAGGTCCATCTTGGTGGGACCTTTAGGTGACTAAAGCCCCAACCGACGCGTGCCAGCCTCTCCTGGAGACCACAGCAAGGCCTGCCACTGAGCAGGCAACCACAGCGTCAGGTGTGAGCCACCACGTCCTGAACAGGTGACTGGGACAGATGTGGTCCAGCATGATGTCAAGACCCAGGTAATGCGGATCCTGGCTCTGCCCTTTACGTCCTTGCAAATGTAGGCCTTACATACCTTTCTGTGTCACTCAGCCCCTCCCTCTTGTTTACCTCTGCAGTGGGAATAGTGACATTACCCGACTCATGGGTGGCTCTTAGGACCACATGTGACAAGGGCCGACAGAATGTAACCTAGAGAAGACCCCAGCACCACCACGAAGCCACCTTCGTCAGCATTTCATCATCACCAACATTGCTGCCCCAGCAGACATTCTTTCTTGCCAACCTGTGGGAGTGAGAGCTCTTTGACTTGGCCGTAATTAACAAAGCTGGTACATAAACAAGAAGATCGATGTCCACCTTGCATGGTGCTAGGACAGTGTTTTGTACACAAGTGCGTGGTGTGTATTGGCTATCTTGATAATGCCACCCTTCTCCTGATGGTCAGTGCCCTGGGGTGAACTACACCAGCGCTATCAACTAATCAAGTTTTCAAGATGCATCCTGGGCCCTTTGTTGTCTCTAAAACACCCAGAAGTGACCGTTTTCATTCTTGTTGAGTGATGTGCATTCACTCAACAATGGACAAGGTGAATGCAGTGTGGACAGTATGGCGCACCTCATGACAGACACCAGAGGTTGGCAGGGAACGGCAGAAATGAAGGTAGGGTAGGAGAGTCTAGAGAAGCCAAGAGCAAAACATGGCTGTGGCTGCCTACTCCAAACTGATCTAACACGGCCTGGGTTGGAGGTAACAGACATCCCCCGGCCAAGCTCAGACCTGCGGAAGCCTGGGAGAACCCCATGATGGCTCCATGGTGGTGGTCATGGGGTCTTACCGTGAGGTACAGTCTCCGTGTCTGCCAGAGTCACATTTGTAATGACCCTGCTGCGTGGGGAAGGTGGGGTGGTGACCCCTACACAAGCAGCCCCCCGTGCTCACGTCCTAAACTAGGGCAAGGCATGTCTCCTTGCAAAACGAAGCAGACGGCATGTCCTGGACAGAAAGCTGACTGTGTGCAGCCTGGGGAGATGGAAGCAGGGCTGCCCACACAGGTGGTCTACCTGAGGACTTTTGGGAAACAGTAAGCAAAGCTTTTAAGCAGGGCAGTGGCAGGGTCCCAATACTGTTGGTTCGCTTTGTACTGGCTCTGTGTGTAGAAGCCCGGAGAGGCACGCCTGCTAGAGGAACGGCTGAGGCCGGGAGGGAAGAGAAGCGCCTGCCTAGCGTGGTGGTGTGGGAGGAGCCAAGGCGCCTCAGCCCTCCGCTCACCATTGCTGTGCCTTCACATTTTCCCCAAGCATCCTCTCGGGCCCCATGCTACTCTGAGAAAGCAGGACCAATCCAATCCCATCTGCTTCACTCAGCCCTGCTTCGCTGTGAACAAAAGACCTGAGAGGAAGAACGTAGAGGGTGAAAGCTCATTTTGTCTCATGGTTTTAGAGGTTCAGTCTGCAGACTCCATAGCTCTGGGTCCAAGGTGAGGCAGAACATCATGGTGGAAGGGTGCGGTGGAGAGCAGCTCTGGAAACAGCAACCAGGAAGTAGAGAGGTCCACTCATCAGGGACAAATACAAACCCCAAAGATAACCCCAGGGACCGCCTCCCTCCAGCCACAGTTAGCACCCCGTGGTAGGATTGATCCACCAATGCGGCCACATCACCTAATCCCTAACCTCTGAGAATTCTGGCGTTGTCTCACGGGAGCTTCTGGGGTGCCTGCTAGGAAAGTAGGAAGCGCGCTCTTTGCCAGCACTGGCTTGACGTTCAGTACTTGGCCCTGTGAAAGACTTAAGGGACCTGATCTTGACTCAGTACTTGGCTCAGCAAGTACTAGCTGATTGGACCTTGGGTACCGTGTCCTGGGCGGTGTCCTCCTCTGCAGAATGGGCACAGGATAATGTCTACCTCGTGGACGGCAGTGAGAAGACCCAGGGAGGGCGTGCGGTCTCAGCACAAGCAGTGCTCTGCACCACGAGTGCACACCGCGTGGAGCAGACCCAGCGCTCAGGGATGCACGCGGCAGGGGTAGATGTCACCACGGGGAAATGGGTGCCAGGAGCGAACACCACACCAGGAAAGGGTGTTTCTGAGTAGCCCAAGCAGGGCAGTAAAGATGCCGGGATGTCACTGGAGATGCAAAACAGCGTGAGGACACAAAAGTAGTTTCCTGCCAGAGGCTGGTTCAAGTGGTGGCTTAGAAAAATCCCCATTTTTAATCTAAAAATTCCTTCAAATGTTTTTGGTGAATTCTTGTCCTCCTCCTCTTCCTCCTCCTTTTTTTTTTTTTGGTGGGAGAGAGAAAACTATAAAATTTATAACATGACTATCTTCATTTACTGGCCACCATGCGAAACAGACATTTGAAGCAGGGCCATGTGCCTGGAGGGGCCCCCGAGTGGGTGGGATTTTGCAGCATCTCTGGGGGTGAAGACTTGAAGGCCCATCTCCTGCAGCGGAGGTTTGACACACACTGACTGCGGCCTGGGAGCCGGTCCCCCTCCTGCCTTTCCACCCTCTCTTGCTTTCGTCTTTGTGCAGGCTAAGAGCTTCACATCCCTGAGATGAAATCATAGAAATCATCCAAGAGGTGTTTCTCCTGACTCCCATCAAGCAGCCAGGGCCTTAAAATGTCTTTGAGATCCATGCCGAGTTCTCATACTAAGCAACTTTTATTTTAAGGGTCAAACTGATATGAATAACAAATATCTGGGGCAGTGTTTTCCATAGAAACTTTTCTATGCCATTTTTAAAGACTATTTATTAACACATTGAAATCATCTTGACATATTTGGAGAATAGTTGACTTAACCAGATTGGAATTCTCAGTACAGGGAATTTTTGCTTTCTGATTTTGCTTAAGGTTTGGCGCTTGCTTGCTCTTTCTTTCTTTCTGTCTTTTGACCACATACCGCAAACTAAGAGTCTTGGACTTATATTTCAAATCTATAACATAACTGTCTTCATTTAACCATTAGAAATATAACTAGATTTTAAATTGAAGCAGAACAGAGGTGATATTGATAAAGCCCATCTGTTTTCTGGTTGTAGAGATACATGAATGAGTAAGGACGTGATCTCTCCAGTGAACCACAGATAGTTGATGGACGCGTGAGGCTGGAGGATTCCCACTTGCCAGGGTTCTCCTGGTCACGGGCAACTGGAAATCCAATTCCAGTTGGCTGCCTTTGCTTAAGCGGTGGGAGGGAATTGCTGGCTCATGCACAGGCAGAGGTCAGAGGGGAGAGTCATTAGGTGAAGAAAGGCCAGAAGCCAGCAGCCACGTGTAACTCAGGTTCACGAAGCCAGCCTCACAGTGACGCCCGCGCTCACCTCCCCTCCAATGCGAGGGCCTCCACCGCAACGTTGCGGTGGCCCCAGACCTCCCAGGCCCACCTTCACTGGCTGTAAGTGCCCCAGGAGAGCCCCTCTATCCACGAGGGTGGGCTCAGCCGGGTCCAGGCTGGCGGACTGGGCGTAGGTCGGGCGTTCTGCACCAGGACTTCCCAAGCGCCCCAGGAGGGACCTCTGCACTGTCGTCTCCAAAACACCCAACCTACCTGGACACGACTTTCCTGAAATACAGTCAAAACGAGTCAGCGTGAAAACGAAAAGAAAGCCTAGGAAATACAGGCCCGGCTTCCTCATCATCAGACCTCAGAGGCATGAATCACTGTCCGATTGCTGTGAAGTGTTCTGAGCACCCCGTTCTGTCTTGCTGCCGCCCAGCAACTTCGAGTGCTGCTTTGAGAAGCAGGGCCTCATGCCAGGCTCGGCCAGGTCTAGGCCGCCTCTGGATGGAACGAAGCTTCATGGGGACACCGCCACGCCCCTCGTTCACTATTTTCTGTGCTGCGTGGGGTGCGGGCCGAGGCGGGACAGAGAGCCTGTGAACTTGGCTGAAACACCTGCTCTCTGGCCCGTGGGGAAGGAGAAGCTTGCTCCTCCCGCTCTGAGCGATCTCTGGAAGGCTGTGACGTGTGCTTGGTCAAGGCAGCGGCACAGCCACCCCAGGAGCACAGCGGGGGAGCAGGAAAGGGGTGCTTCTCTACAGGAAGGTGGGACTCGGGCGCCAGGGAAGGCAAAGGCAGGTCTAGGAGGCCAAGAATCTGACGCAGATCTCTACTGACTCCTGGCACACAATGTAGATCTTTAATTTTCTCTTTTCCTGACTCTACTTAAAACTGAATTGCTACGTAAAATGAATGCTGCCAAGTCAAAGCACGCCTTAAGTGACTTCAGGCCTCAGCCGAGGCTTGATAGAACTCATCGCTTCAAACCCTCTAGGGGCCTGGGGTGTGGCTCAGTGGTCAGTGTTTGCCCTGCGTCCGTCGCCAGCACCACAGAGCAAGTCAAACCCTTTGAGGAATGAGGAGGTGTGAACTGCGCAGAGGAACGCATGAACAATGTTACGTGTTTATTAAAACAAGGGAATTGGTAAGAATAGTGTGTAAGATCATCCTACTTAGAATACAGTCCTTTAACTCTGCCTTCCACAAGGGGAGACGAAGCTGCTCAGATATTTAATTTACTTAGCAAACATCTCATAAATACACACCACCGATGTCTAAGCAGTGTGCAAAGTAAACCAGGAGCCAGTGGGTTGAAGAGGCCCTTCAAGAAATCTAGAAGGACAGAAAGTGCAACGCAGGGCGATTAAGTGTAGCACCTGGAGTCGTCACAGTCTCGGTGGGTGGTACTCCAGTAAAGGCAGAAAGGAGAGCAATGGAGATCGGTGCAGATCTGCAGGGCCTCCTTCAGCAAGCAGCAGATCCAGGCCAGTGGTATTGAAGCCACGCTCTGCAAGAGGAGCAGCCAGCTCAGGAAGTGCCCCAAGGACTGTGAGAGGGTCCTGTGGACACGGCCAGGGTGGGGGGTCCCGTGGACACAGAGTACAGGAATCCCATGGATACAGCATGGAGGTGTCCCATGGATGGACAGAGGGAAAAGAGTCCTTCCAGGTCCCTCTGGCAGGGAAATCTTGATCTGTTCTTGGAAAGAAACCCAGTGGTTGGAGGGCGGAAGCTGAGGAGCGATGCTGCAGAGCCCTTGTCAGGACCAGCTCCCCGGGCAGGGCCAGCAAGCTCAGTCTTCCCTGACTGGAGGCTGGAGGCCAGTGGACACATGGCTGGACTGCTTCTCAGTGTCCTGCCATTGCTGCAAGGTGGACAGGAAATGATGGTGGTGCTCCGTCTGACGAAATGAGGAGCTGCCCTGAGAAGTCGAGTGGAGTGAGTGGCCTCCTCCTCCCGACCAGTTAGTGATCCCAGTGGACCAGGGCACCCTCTTCACTGTGTGTTGGGGAAAACGAAGTCGTGCCCTCTCATGTGCTTTAGAGGACACAGAGTGGAACAAAGATGTCGCCCAACAGAGTGCTGGTGTGTGGAGCCTGGGCTGCTCTGGCCAGCGTTCTGTGCTGGACACCCATCCCTCCTCGCTCAGAGCGTTACGGGGTGCTAAACACAGTAACTGCCCAGAAGCCGCGCGTCCCTGGAAGCGCGGATGGACGCACACAGTCACACCAGTGATCACAGACAAGCTTTCCCAATGTCCTTGCACATGTGTCTCCCTGGCCACCTGCCACCTGATGCCCCGTAGCCCACCCACCCACTGAGCTGGGCCACTGTCGAGAAAAGATGGATGCATTCCTCTTCTTTTCTTTAAACTTTTTATTTGCTCTCATTAGTTGTACATGACAGTGGAATGCATTCATGAATTCTGATCATCACGCATACGTGGAATATGACCTCGTTTTTCTGATTGTACATATTGTAGAATTGCTTCTTGTGTCGGCAAAAGAAAGACTTAGAATATCTGGATTTTAATTTAAGTGATACAAAATATGTGGATGAGAAGTGGGAGACATTGAGAGAGAGCCCTCTGAGTCTCGCTGGTCTTGGAGTCCTGCGCCCCGAGTCTGTCCCATCTCGTCATCAGCAGTCAGCACAGCGAGGGAGATGTAATGGCTTGCCTTCCCAGAGGACGACAGGGCCCGCAGGTGCGCTAGTCCCCTTCCTGCACTGGGACAAAACCACCTACACAACCAGCTTTCCAGGAGGAAGGGTGTCCTGCGGCCCCCAGTTCCAGAGGCCTCAGCCCCTGATGGCTGGGCCTGCAGCAGCCCGTCCTGAAAAGAGCACAGAGCAGAGAAGTGTTCACCTCTCGTTGGCTGCAGAGCGGAGAGAGACAGCTAGAGACCATGTCCCATAACCCGCCAGGGGCCTCAGACCTCCCACCAGACCCACCTCTCCAAGTTCCACCACCGTCCAATGACCCAGGCTGGGTCACACGTGGGCCTTTGTAGCACATTCCAGACCCAATCTACAGCAATAAGAGAATGCCAAGGGAGGAGCACTCCTGCGAGGGAGAGCCAAACAGGGTGAAGGGGAGGAGCTCAGGCGCAGCTCCAGATGGCTGATGGAACCAGACGAGGTGGGAAAGGCCGTGCTGTGTGTGGTCTCTGACTTCACATGCCCCTGTCTCAGGACGAAGTCCAATGCCATTACCGTGCCTACAAAGTCCCTGGTGACTCCTGTCTTTGCTGCAGCTTCCTCTGGTGCTCCAGCACATGGGAAGGCAGGCCCCTGCCTCCGGGCTCCTCCCTGTGTGCACTGACTGACTCATCTGCCCATCACTCTCCCGTGCTGCTGTCTCTGCAATAGGACCTGTTGCATTAAGCCCTGGTTGGTTGTCAACTTGACCTTCATCAGCACTAGACTCTGAGCAACCCCAGGGGAGACTGGAGAGAGCTTTGGCCCTCACTGTGTCCCAGCGCTTAAAGTGCAGAAAGTGGAAAATTCAGGAGTGAGTGTTGCGGCCCAGAGGGCCCACCCTGAGCTGCAGGAAGCGCAGTCTCGCCAGCCAGTCTTCCAAGGAATGACTGCATGCTGCTGGGAGAGCGTCCCCTGCCACCCTCCAGCTGCAAGGTCCCATTTCCCAGCGGTCCATCTGAGGGCCAGAGTCTGCACTATCTGTGCCCCCAGCTATCCACACAATATGACTAAATCCTACATTGCATCTAAAACGTAGGATTTACACACTTCTCAGGATAAAGAATCTGAGACTTAAAAAAGCTGAATTCGTCAAACAAGTGACACATTAATTAACCGCAGAGCACAGACTCACACTGGGGAATTGGGTTCCGCATGCAATGTTCTTCCTGCTACCATTTTGCATAGTAAAGGAAAAAGTGAACACAACAGAAATAAAAATGCAGCAAGCTGGCAGATTTACTGGGCTGTACAGAAGACTACAGGGAAGAAATAGACACCTTATTATTCTTCTGTGGCTTTCAGGTAAATGTAGGTTGGAAATCTGCCCCCTGGTGTAAACCAGCTCATTCCAATCCTTAAGATTTTATACCTTTTGATTTTGGTCCATTCTTGCTTATTTGGAAGAACAAGGAGAAGGTCAGACATCCATTGTATTGATTTTCCAGGGTGTACATTAGAAAATTCAAATGCAAATGTGTCTCTCCACCGTGTGAGCTGTTCCCTTGTCCCTGAAAGGGGAAGAAGCTCATTAGATCCTTTGCAAGCACATTCCATTTGCTTTGTACATTCAAGATTACACCACTGCTGTTTTTAAAGAAACATATAGTATAAATACCCGAGTGGCAATAAATATGGAAATAAGGTTCAGCCTCTTCCTATGATAAATTTAAACACGAAGTAATAGGTCTGAAAACAAATGTGGAAATGATACTATTAGTGAATACAGTTGTCATCATGGTATTAACTTAATTATCTTCATAGCTCTGTAGGCTTCCAATCATATTTCTACCAGCAGACAAGTTGAAATAACTCCTTCTAGACCCCGTTTGGAAACACACATTGGAAAAGGTACCATTCTTCTTATATCCAAACAATAAAACCTGAATCTAATTGAACAGAGGCAATTAGGTGTGAGCTAGAGAAATAGTACGCGTTTTTCACGTTGTAAAACGATGCTAAGGAATTTCTTGCTCTAAAAAATGCAAATATTAAAAGTGATTTGGCTGAGAAATCCCACATAGGTTTAAAATGTTAAAAATATTAAATAAAGATCAATGGTCACCAGGGCGGTGACGGTCAGCGTTTGCCTGTGGCCTTGGTGAACACCAGCGGTGAACTCGGCCTCCGGAGACGGCTGTCTCTTAACAGCTCTCTGCATCATTCATTCACTGGTTCGCCTGAAGAACCAGGTGTGTGGTGACACCTGTATTTGGGGACCCTGCCGCGGAGACTGTTCCAGGCAGGGCGCGGGAGGCGTCAGGCCCTCCTGCCTGCGCCCGGGTGAGGCACGTGGCCGGTCCTCTTCTCAGGCCTCCATGTTCCAGCTGGTCCTCAGCCTGGGAGGGGACCTGGGGCTTCCTCTGTTTGATGAAGGAGGACACTGGGGTGCCCGGCTGGATGGGCGTCCCTTAGGCCGGGCCTCGCTGACCAGGGCTGAGTCCCTGCAGCTCCCTGCTGGCGCTCTTCATGGCGCAGAGGAGCCCAGCCCCACACCCACGGCCGCAACACGCTCCCTTCCGCCCCTTCCGCCTCTCGGGGCAACCGAGGTGCTGCCGAGCCACTTGCTCCTTGCAAACATGACTCGGTGGCTTTTAAGGTGACGAGCAAATCTGTATGAATGACAGCTGGCCCAGGAACGCACCTCAGCAACAGCAGCTGCCGCTCAGGCTACCCCGCCTTCTCCCACCAGGCCGAGGCGCTGCGCCGATTCACCTGATCCGAGCTGACCTGTCCTGGCTGTCAAGTGAAAGGCGGAGGTGGCGGCCGTCCTCCGACCTCACTGCCCGTCTCCATCTTGCTCTTCTCTGCTGCGCAGGCTCCCATCCTAAGCCAGCCATGCCCACATACAACGAGAACACCACTGCCGCCGTTTCACGTCCGCCCGGTCACAGCAGCAAAGGGAGCTTGTTCTCTGAACAGGCCCGCAGAGCCTGGGACTGGAGGGCACCGCTGGCCGGCCCCAAGCCCAGCTCCGCGCCCATCGCTCTGCATGAAGAGACCTCGCGCTTCTGTGCCATGAACACCCCAAAGGGAGCGGCCGGGACAGCCACGTCATCCCGCCTCCTAAGCTCACTAGGCTGCACTCGGGGCGAAGGCCACAGGGTGACTCTGTTCGCGCATGTGGACAGAGGTGCTCTGTGGTGGTCAGCTGGTGACAGCACTGGCCTGCAAAGTGGAAATGCTCATGAGCCTTGGAAGGTCGTCAGCCGCCACTCGTGGACCTTGGTGTGACAGGACGGCGGGAAGGGGTCGACTGTGGCGTGCACATGGCGCATCCATGGGGATGGCCCAGGAGGGTGGCCCCGAGGCTCCCTCAGGATGGCCCAGGAGGACCAGCCACGTGGCTGCTGATCCACTCCGTGCCGCCTGACACGGATGCCCCTGCTCCCCGGGCAGCCCACAGGAGCCCTCGGTCGGCAGGGGAGGCAGACGCTGTGCCTCTTGGTGGCAGGAGTTGCCAATCTTAATTTTTTTTTTTTTTTTAACCATGGTCTTTAATCTACAAAGAGGAGCAATCTGACTGGACAAGCCTGTCATGTGGCCCCTCTGTTCCGAGGGGTCAGCCCCCCGAGGTGTCTGAGTGACCTCAAAGGGGTTGAGTAACCAGAAGCCGGAGCAAGGCCGGAGGTGGGGCCATGGAGCAGTCAACACAGATGTCACCAGGCCCAGCGGCAGCGGGCTTCCAGGAGGAGACTGTGGGGCTCCTGCAAGCCCGTACCACACGCTGGCCCGCACCGAGCACCCGTGCCTTCCCGCCGTATCCCTGAGATGGGCACGAGCCCGGCGAGTCTTCGATACGGCACTGGGGCTGCTCACCCACGCGGCCCCTGCACTCTTTCCTGGCCAAGCCTCCTGGACTGGGCACGCGCTGCCCTTGGGACCAGCGCCCCGTGAGGGTGACGAGGTGCAGCAGCCCAGGGAGCTTCAGATGTGCCAGCAGCGCCTGGCCTGGATTCCCCGATGCACGGGACGCTCACTGGGGTCGTTCCAAGCAGACAGTTGATCCCTGCTCCCAGGACAGCGTGGCTGCCGGCGTCTTGGCCGTGACACACTCTCCTGCAGCACCTCGAAATCCGTCTCCCTCGGAAGGCAGAGCCTCCAAGGCCTCGGTCCCCTTCAAGCAATCCCGAGGCCGCCGGGCCATCTCCAAAATGGAATTTGGGACTGAGTCTAGCTTTTTCTTTTATTCGTTGGTCATCACTGACAGAACTTGATTGCTCGATGTTTTCCTGGATGTTCAGTGACTGGAAGCTGACTTCCAATCCCGCAACTGACTGTGTCTTGGACTTGCCAGGCCGTTGGCTTCTGAGTCTGCGGCTCTCCATCACGGAGGCACGCCTGTGATGGAGCTGTCCTTCGGGAGAGGGGCCGGGAGCCTACCCTCTCTCTGTGAACACGGGCTGCAGGCCAGGCCGGGAAAACGTGCTTGCCTCCTGCACTTTCTTCTGTGCCTCTTTTCACTGGCGGCATCTAGTTCTGATCTAGATAAAAGTGGTCTTGGGTGGAGACAATCAGGAAGTCACGCAGCTCCTAAGGACAGCACAGATGTCCTCTCTCTGCCTCTTAGAAGAGGCCATAAAAAATACCAAGAGAGCGCAGAGGGCGGTGCCGTGTTCGGTGTGGGGGTCACACTGTGATGGCAAGATTGAGACTGTGATGGCAGAGGTAGGGCCAGAGTATTGGGTCAAGGACAGGAGCAGAGTGTGGGTCAGCTCGGCCCCTGCTGTGGCCAAGGCCCGACAAGGATGGTTTTAGAGGAGAGGTTTATTTGGGGGCTCCTGGTTTCCGAGGTCTTGGTCCATGGACAGCAGGCTCCATTCCTCGGGGCTCCAGGTGAACAGGACATCCTGGCGGAAGGGCGTGTAGAAGGAAGCAGCTCACATGGTGATCGGGAAGCAGAGAGAGAGACTCACCCACCAGGTACAAGGATACACCCCAAAGCCACACCCCCAGTGACCCACCTCCTCCAGTCACACCCTGCCTGCCTACAGTCACCACTTGGTTAGTCCTACTGTTGGGTGAAGGCTCTCATGACCCAGTCATTTCCCCTCTGAACTTTCTTGTTTTAATTTTTAATTTTTTAAAATTTCATTTAATCTAATTGTACATGAGAGTAGAATGCATTTATGCATATTGATAGATCATACATAAATGGAGTGTAATCTCTTATTTTTCTGGTTAAGCATATTGTGATCCTTCACATGGGTCATGCAGTCATATAAGTACTTGAGGTAATCACGTCTATTTCACCCTACTCTCCTTCCCACCCCCATGCTCCTTCACTCCCTTCTACCTAATCTAAAGTAACTCTATCTTCCCTATCCCCCCACCCTTATTGTGAATAAGCTTCCACATATCAGAGAAAACATTCGGCATTTGGTTTGGGGGGTTTGGCTTATTTCACTTAGCATGATATTCTCTAGTTCCATCCATTTACCAGCAAATGCCAGAATTTTATCCTTCTTTAAGGCTGAGTAATATTCCAGTGTGTGTGTGTGTGTGTGTGTGTGTGTGTGTGTGTGTGTGTGTGTATTCCACATTTTCTTCATCCATTCATCTGTTGAAGGGCACCTAGGTTGGTTCCATAGTTTAGCTATTGTGAGTTGAGCTGCTATGAACATTAATGTGGCTGTGTCACTGTAGTATGCTCATTTTAAGTCCTTTGGGTATAAACCAAGGAGTGGGTTAGCTGGGTCATATGGTCGTTCCATTCCAAGTTTTCTGAGGAATCTCCATACTGCTTTCCACAGTGGTTGCACCAATGTGCATTCCCACCAGCAGTGTATGAGTGCACCTTTTCCCCCACATCCTCACCAACACCTATTGTTGCTTGTATTCTTGATAATTGCTATTCTTATTGGAGCAAGATGAAATCTTAGAGTAGTTTGATTTACATTTCTCTAATTGCTGGTGATGTTGAACTTTTTTTCATATATTTTGATCAATTGTATTTCTTCTTCTGTGAAGTGTCTGTTTGGTTCCTTAGCCCATTTATTGTTTGGGTTTTTGAGTTATTTGTATATCCTAGAGATTAATGCTTTATCTGAGGTGCATGTGGTAAGATTTTCTCCCAATCTGTAGGCTCTCTCTTCACGTTGATTTATTCCTTTGCTGAAAAGGAGCTTTTTAGTTTGAGTCCATCCCATTTACCTGTTCTTGATTAACTTCTTGTGCCTTGGGGATCTTGTTAGGAAGTCAGGTCCTCGGCCAGCATGGTGACAGTGTGGGCCTGCTTTTTCTCCTAGGGTCTCTGGTCTAGTGCCTAAGTCTTGCATCGCCTCACACATGAGCTTTTGGAGAACACCTCGCGTCCAAACCATAGCACGGAGTAAAGAGATGGCGTCTCTCTCAGTTTCCCTCCATCCTCCGACGCATTAAGGAGGAAATCTCTGGTACTTAACACTCGCTGAAATTCGTTCTTTAATTTTTTGCAACAAGCCAAGAACTCTACCTTAAGAGGATGAGAGTATCTAACTAGAGTTGGTTGAAAATTTTCTTGGTTCTTGTTTTTATATTGACTATAAAGCAAATCATATGTTTTCCACTTATAATAGGAAACAAAGCTTGCTCCTTACACAGACACTGAGCTAAAAGAACTCCCAGTGACGCCCGTGTTTGACACTGGTGGAGGCTTACGCAGCTTCTCTTGCCCTGGCTCCTTGCTGATAAACCAGAGGCCACAGCTGCTGCTGGGACATGGAAACCTGCTCGCAGGAGCCCAGCAGCCTACATGCCGGGCGAGGCAAGAGCTGGGCGACTCCTCAGGAGACCCGCCCCGAAGGGCTTGTCCAGTGAGGACAGAGCTCCTGCCCGTACCCAGCCCCTGCTGAGGCGGCACCTGCAAATGCAGATCCAGCCCAGGAGGGGAAGTGGGGCTGAGAGGGAGCTGTCCTGCCCAGGGTCCTGTCGCCTCTTGGATTTGCCACCACAGTTGCACTTGGGCAGAGCCTGGTCAATTAGGAAGACCGTGACAGATTCCTAGTCCCTAAAACGTGCCCAGTCCTACTACCCCACCCGCTCACACACGCCCGCGCCTGTCCTGGAAACGTCAGCCACTAACCCTGCTGGAGCTCAGACCCCGCTCACACCCCCGGGCTGGGGCAAGCTGCGGCCGCAAGGTCACCCTGCTCTGCCTGCGACCTTCAGATCCCTGTGCATCCTTGCACTTTTCCCAGGCGACCCTAACCCTCCCAGGTCCCCCGAGAAGGTTTGCTCTGGCGATTACTAGCTGTGTGAGCCTGGGCCAGGTACAGAGCCTTCCCTGGCTTTACTTTCTCCTCTCTAACGTGGGTATGATGCGCCTTCCTTCCAGGACTGTTGTGGGGGTTAAATCGTGGCCCCAAAGCAAGGTGCTCAGCACTCCTGGCCCACGCCAAGTCTCCCCCCATTATGATTTCAAAGTAGCATTCACTTTATGATCCCACAGGCCTTGTTGATTGCAATTAAATCCCTTACCAAGCTGAGAGCTCTTTCAGGGCATGCCCTGAAATTGATCAAGCTGCCCTTGGCCCCAGCGTGGTACCAGGAGTGTCCGCTGATGTTCAACGGCACTACGTGTCAGATGCGGCCAGCCAATGACGGATTACTGATTGCTGTGATTGCCTGTACGTGGTCATAGCAGCAGAGGTTTCCGGGCCTTGCTGTGTACCAGGCATTGCTCTGGGGCCTTATGTGTACCAGTCTCTTCACTTCCTCGGGGCTTCAAGCCAGGACCTTACTCCGTCTTAGAGATGAGGAGGCTGAGGCAGGAAGCAGGCAATGCTTTGCCGAGATCCTACAGCAGAAGCAGGACCTGAAGTCAAGGAGTCGGACTTCGACGCTGCAGGGTCAACAACTAGGCTTTAAGGATCTGCTACTCGAGATATTCACACAAGAGGCCCGTGTGTGGGTGCTGTGGCAGGCTGCTCTCGGTTCCAGGTGAGAAGCTCCAAATAAAGCTCGCCATGCAGGCCACAGTTGCCTCCGAATCATGGAGTAACCCTGTTAGTGTGGACTCCGTTGTTGGCACTGAACGGTGAAGCTCACTGCTTCCCCCAGAGAAGTCCAGTGTCCGCCGAGCCTCAGGCACTCCTGGACTCATCCAGCAGAGCCCAAGGAGCATCTTGAGAGGCCTCTGCTTGGCTGTGCCTCCTGGTGTTTGCCTTGACTCCCAAGCAGGACCCTCGGAACAGGACCCTGGATGCTCAGGTCACAGCTCACCAGCGCGGGGGTACGAGAGAGCTCCCAGAACAGCCAGCCCCAGACTGACCTGCCTGGGCTCACGCACCGTGAGCCCCTCAGTGAGCCAAGGCAACGCACCACGCAGAGAGGCTGGGCCCGGTCACAGGGCCAGAGGGACGTGTCCCCAGAGGTCAACCAGCTGCCCTGCGGGGAGAAGCGAGCGGATCATTGCTGGATGGGCCAAAATGACACACGAGCACAAAACTGCCAGGTCGATCTTCGTCAGTCCGCAAAGTCTTTGGGTCTTTACGTGGGGCCACTTTAGCAGTTAACGTGCGCCATGGGACTGAATTTCATTTTAGATTCCGGTACTTCTCCCGCTCCCAGGTACGGCGAGCCGACGCAGGGGTGTGTGTGCGCCCAGCGTCGAGCCTCCTGATCCGCAGCGGAGGCAGGGCTGCCTGAATCTGCTGCTCATCTGCGGAAATCCCACCAGCCTGAGGATATGGGAGGCAGGGGCGCCATCACAGGTGAGGCCCCAAGGGGCCACCTTGTCTCCCTCCTCCATGGGAGACATGGCTGAGGAGCCAGGAAGGCGCCACGGCGGAGGCCGCTGCAGAGCCTCCACCCCCGACTCCCGGCCTCCAGGACTAGGGAATGGCACGTGCTGCTTGCCAGCCCTGCCGCTCCTGGCTCTGTCTCAGCTTCTGAACGGACTGCGCGCCCACCCCGGCTGTGGATCGGGCCTGGATCAGTCCTGCACCTGCTCGGATGCAGTTCAGATGCGTCCACTTATGGGCGGTGGCTGCCTCCAGTCCTCTGGGCAGCTGTGGGAAAGTGAAGCCGTGGCTTTCAAACAACAGAAATCTACTCCTCACAGCTCTGAAGGCTGGGGCCGACCAGAGACCAGGCAGCACGGCAGGGCTTCTTACTGTCCTCGCCCCAGGGAAAGCTCTGGGGTCCCCTTTATAAGGGCCCTAGAGCCACTCATGGGGACTCTGCTCCCATGACAGAGAAGTTCCCAGAGGCCACTCCCAGGTCCCAAATTGCAGGTCGGGATCAGCCTAGGAATTTTGGAGCGGGGATGCGAACATTCAGGCTGGAAGATGGACTCACGTAATGATATGGCCTTCCTTTCTGAACCGAGCGCGTCGTGAATAAGATCCAACGCAGAAGGACACATTTTTGGTGTATTCCTTCCTGTGGAGAGAGGACCTCGAGACCCAACAGAATCCTGTGGTATGGACAGCTGGCCTGTCCTGTCTACTGGAGAAGAGTCGTCATCTCAGGAAATGAAGACAGCTTCGGAGCTTGACACTTGGGCCAGAGCCAGCTTGAAAGCCCAGAGCTTCTGGAAAGGGAAAAGGAAGTTTCCCAAGACCTGTCTTCTCTCCAAGCCACGCCAGCGCACAGGGCTCCTCAGACTCCTCGTGGCGCTGCAGGTGGTGGACGGCAGCCGGCCGCTGGCCGGTCAGAGATGGCTGTAGACAATCAGCAGGGCCCATCAGCAGCCTGCCCTTGAGCTGCTACCCCGCTTCCCTCTGGTGGGTGACGTGCAGTCCTCTCCCAAGCGACAGCAGACCTCAGGAAACACTTCACCGGAGAGCGACTTCTGCACGCTCTGTCTCCTGCCAGAATCCTACCGGAGACATCCGAACGACTCTTAATGGCTTCGCAACATCAAATTCCGCATCTCGAGACCATGACAGTTAGCATTACTCCTCTGTGAGCAGATCTGGGTTGTAATTAAGAAGGCCCAGCACCACCTCGGACACTCAGGCGTTCCGGGAAACGCCAGCTTTGCATACAGCTGTGCCAGCTCTGAACCCGCGGCACCTGGCACGTCCTGAAGGGCAGCGCGCTTGCTCATGCCAAGTGGAGACAGGCACATAATGAGGACAGACAGCCACGCTGGGTCGCAATCAGTCAGCCAGATGTCTGAATTTTAATGTGAAGGTCCTTCTTCAGGCGTTGTGAATTTTCAGTGCCAACTGGGTAGAAAATGGCAGTGATTTGGCCTTGGTGCCGCTGAGCGCCTGGATTCATTCGGTCGCGCAGCAGGCCCACAAATGTTTATTGAGTGCTCCAGTGTCGACGGGATTCTCTTAAGCAACAAATAATAGGATGCCAGGCTGCAGTAGCCCGAGCAGTGGCCACCGAGGTACCCAGAAGTCCAGAGGCACTGACGATGGCCACGGGCTGTCGACATCAACCTTTCCTTTATGGTGGGCTCCAGTGTCACGGCTGCCGCACACACTCAATAGGCGCACTTGACATCGGAAGCAGGAGCCGAGGACCAGGCTACCAGTGACCGCCCAGTTATCAGGAAGTCAAAACCGTTCCCAGAGCACCCTCCCCAGATCTGGTGGCCGGAACTCGACCGTGTGTCCAGCCTCAGCTCTGAGGAAGGCACTTTCATGTCCAGCTTCTGGAGGGGAAGCAGGATGGAAGACAGGTAGGGCAGCTACTCCGCAACCACCTGGTGGTTCTGGGCTCAGTCTGTGTCGGGCACCCTCCTGGTACTCGAGCACCCCATCGGAAGAGCACCAGCCTCACGGAGGGTACAGCTCAGAGGAACGGTGCGGGTAGCAGAAGGGAGACGTAAAGGAAGCCCGACGTGTGGTCAGGTGGGGTCCCAGGCTTAGCAGGCTGTTAGTTACTTCTCAGGAGGTCAGCGGGGGCTGAGCAAGGACAGACGCCAGCAGGACTCGTAAGGAACAGGAGAAAGAAACTACAGACGTCGTGGGCACCGTGAAATCTGCTCAGCTGGGGACAGAAGTGAATCTGGGCTTTCTATTCTTGAACTCATCAACTTAGAGTATCAAAAAATCTTTCCGTGATTTCTAGATTTCTAGAAAACCTCGGGAATTCATCTGTGGACTCTGCGACCGGTGGACTTTGTGTGATGTCTTCAGTGTCCTCCCACCTGACTTATTAGATTGGGTGGGGCCAGTGAGAGCTGGCAGGTGGGCTGAGGCTGTGGGAAGTCCAGGTCTCCAGCAGGAGGGAAGTGGCCGTCACACGGTCCAAGTGGTGGGAGCCGCCCAGGCAGAGGTGCCCAGGAATGAGAAAGGGTAGGCAGCAGGCGGCATCCGGATTCGCTGGGTCAGGGGCGTGAGGCTCCAGGATGCCAGGCAGGTGGCATGTGCTGCAGGGGCCGCACCAAGCCAGACCCAGGCACCTAGAACACACCTGGGGACAGGGCATGACCGCCTGTGGGGCGTCAGGGAGGGGCGGGGACTGTGGCGGACAGCACCGTGGGAGCCCCTTGCCCAGGAGAGCTCTGCCCCAGGGTGGCTCGGCTTTCTGTCGAGTCCGAACCTGACATCTGGATTTCCATATAAAACCTCCTTATTTGTAAGTATTGGCACTCCAGATATTAAATGTCGCCGAGCAGGAAATGCAACAGAGCCCGCAGGTCAGCTTCCGTGCACAAGCTACAGGTCGGCCTGTGAGTCAAACCGCTTTCAGGATTCCTTAGGGTCAGTGGCGGGAAAGCTGGAGCTCCTTCCTCAAGCAGGGGACGGGCAACCAGCAATCAGGACGCACCAGAGGAGGCCTGCCCCCTCGCTGAGCCGAGGCTGGCTCCGGCAGAGGCAGGCCTTGTGGGCAGGGTGTCTGCATGGGCGGGAATAAGGCATGCCCAGAACCGAACGCCAGACCACCTTCACTGAGGGCCGGGGCCCTGCCTTGGTTCATCCTGCCAGGGTGGCTCTGCTCCCGTCTGTGATGGTTCCCGTCTGTGACGATTCCAGTGTTCGGTTTTGTCTTTCCCTTAGCAAGCACATGGGTTCTCTTTGCATAGACTCTGTTTTAATCGCCTATTTCGCTGCTGTGACTAGATGATCTGACCAGCACAGTCGTAGAGGAGGAAGGGTTTATTTGAGGGCTCACGGTTTCAGAGGTCTCAGTCTACAGAAGGCCGGCTCCATTCCTCGGGGCTCCAGGTGAGGCTGGACATCATGGCGGGAGAGCGTGGCAGAGGGAAGCAGCTCACATCATCAGGAAGCAGAGAAAGAGAGACTCCACTCTCCAGATACAAATATATACCCACAGCCACGCCCCTGGCCCACCTCCTCCAGCCACGCCCACCACTCAGTTCACCCCATCGGGGATCAGTGCACTGACTGGGTTAGGACTCACCACCCAGTCCTTTCTCCTCTGGACCTCCCTGCATTGGCTCACCTGTGAGCTCAGGGGACACCTGGCATCCAGCCCATAATAGACTCCTTACCCCAGTACAACCCCCGATCCCTTCTAAACGCAAGCAAAGAACCCACAGGGGGAGGGGCTGCTTCCTATGGATCTGGGTGAAGCAGACCCAACGTTTCCACGTCGATTCTCCCGGCTGTCGCTCTGATGCCATCGCCACGCTCCGCACGGCAGGGCACACGCTTCGCGGCGGCTTGCTCGATGCTTTTCTGTAAATCTCTGTATGCGTGCTCACCTTGAAAGGACATCACCTCACCACTTGACCGGTAACTTTTGATGTGTGGCACATCTTGTGCTGGAGGGCTTACCCAACAAAACCGCGTGGCTGTGCACAGCTCTGTGTGGGGCTGGGAGGTTCCCCTGCCCGGCCTGGCTCAGTTGGAGCTGGAGTCCAGACGCCTGTCTCCTGTCTGATGTCGGCAGACGAAGAGTTCAGGAGGATCTAAGCAGAGACCCTGGTTTTGCTCCTCACCGCCCCCGGCCATGGGGGGCTGGTGGTGGGCATGGTGTCCACAGAGCCACAAGTCCCGAGCATAGACTCCGTCCAAGCCCCTTGCTGTGTGCCATCTGCTAATCTCTCTAGACGTGCTGGGGAAAGGGACCACTTCTTAAGCAAATGGAAAGTCAGCCACTGCGAAGGGGTGGGCACAGGAGGAAAGGAAGAACGCAAGCAGAGGAAGGAAAACTGGTGTCACCTGACGGGTAACACAAAGTAAAATCAACCAGCACGACAAGACCACTCTTGCTAGCCAAGTGAGGGAGCTTCAAACTGCCCTCTCACCTCCCAGGGACCCGCACCCGCCACACGGGGAAGTGCGCTCTGGGTCTCCAGGTGAGGCTGCCGACCTAGGGAAGCTCTGGCCTCGGGCCTGACTTAGACCTGGGTTCTGCTGGAGGAGGGGCCGGGAGGCTGGAGGACATTTCACATTTCATTCCCGGTCTCCATGTCTAGCTTTCTGGATTCCGTCATTGGCAAGAACAAAGTAATTTGAAAGTGCTGATATTGTAAGCTTTGTTTCCCCCGTTGGTGGTTTCTAAATTACTTTTTGCTGGTTATTTAGAGTATTATTGAAGTTAAGTATTTAAAAATACGGACCTTCTATGATT
Source organism: Sciurus vulgaris (assembly GCF_902686455.1). Lineage (NCBI taxonomy): Eukaryota > Metazoa > Chordata > Mammalia > Rodentia > Sciuridae > Sciurus > Sciurus vulgaris. The sequence goes on along the minus strand of NC_136480.1, from coordinate 23,833,654 downwards.
GCTTACTTCCTCATCTCCTCTGAGGCTCACGGGTGAAAATCTGTGTTCTCGTAGCTCAGCTGCCTGTGTGAGTAGCCACGCACAGAGCGGAGGACCTGCAAGCGTTCTCTGATCATCAGAGCCGAGTGCCTCTAAGCCGTCCAGGGAACTCTGCGGAACGACCATGCTGGCTGTGGTCGGGGCACAGTGTGTGCCCATGTGACGCGTCAGGCTGCACCCCACTTACAGTACGACCGATACCTGTTAATCAAAAGTGAAACAAAAGAATCAAAACGCATAGCCATGCTGGCTGACCGGCAGTGCACAGGGGGAAAGAAGCCAGTGACCGTCGTTCTCCAGTTCTCCAGGGCTCGGTGGGCAAAGGCAGACTTTCCAGAAATGCATGATGCGGTTCTTGCCAAGTTACAAAAATAACCAAGCAAGAAATCATTCCACCATTTCAAACACACACAAATCGAATTAGAGCTGAGGGCTCTGTGATCGTGGGCTGCACATTGAATCTTCACATGAAAGTCAAGCTGTGTTCTCTGAAATCCAATTAATCACAACAGAGCTGAAGGCCCAGTCTCCCCCGAGCCAGCATGAGCACTCAGTCGGCCTTACATCACCTTGTCCTCTCGAGTCATCGAACATCTGCGCTCAGGCTCACGGGTGTCGCAAGGCAGGTGCACCTGCACCAGGAGCCAGGACCCCCTGTACCCCTCATCCTGCGGAGCCCGGTCTCTGAGCCGTCTCCTCCAGCCTCGGTGACATCCTAATCAAATGAGAAAACAGCATGTCTCGCTCGGCCCCAGGTGAGCTGAGGGCTGGGGACACTTCCACCCAGGCTCACATCAGTTTTTATAGATCCGAATGTCCTGCGAGGTTTTGAGCGCCCTCTTCTCTCTCCCCTGTCTGAAATCTCCATCAGCCCCAAGGGCTTCTCCCCGGGAGTTTGAACTTTCCTTTAATCTAATCCATTTAGAAAATGACTCACAATTTATTGAATAAAGTAGAGAAAATTGATACCTTTTCATTAGGCTGACAAAGTCTTTTCCACTGCTGGCATCTGAAATGTGTTTTCTATTTAAATTTTATTTATATCAATCTTCTCTAGCGGGAGTGAGATTAAAATGAAAGACCTTACAATCAGCACACCACTTTCCCATTACCGCTAAGACTGTGAGCACTAGTTTTGCAAACAAACTTGATGCCAGGAATTTTCTGGGCATAATTTAATATTTGGGATCAGTTGCAAAGTGGAATAAACCAAAAGTGATATTTAATATATCAATAACTATGAAAGAGATTACATACGAAAATAGGAAAGGGTACTTAACTGACATTATTTGATTATAGTAAATCTGTAGGAACACTAGAAAAAACTATATTATGAATCTAATAATACTCTCACAAGGTACTTTTTAAAATTGGGCAAGTGTTTATATGCCAATATATTCCTCCAGAGAGCCATTTCTAAAGTTCCAGGAAAACACTCTCAGACGTACCAACATGCCTCTACCAAGTGGGATCCTGGGCGATGTCTTTCTCCCTTTGATATTTACCTGCGTGTCCTGAGTGTTAGAAAATAATATACGTTACTTTTAGAATGGGGGAGGAGGATTTTAAAGTCTTCTATGGTTGGTGAAAGGAAGAACACCAGAAATATTTGCACCTCTATAAATCTGAAGTGTCTATCCAGCATGCACTTCAGGGCTGCTCTTCAGTCCTGCGAATGTCGAAGGTTGAACTTGAAGATACAGGGATAGGCAGTGCATCTATTTAAAAAGTGCAATTCCTCCTAACCACTTATTATATCAGGTGCCACAAATGCAGAAACACATCTGCTGCAGTTAATTCTAGAATAAAGCCTTCCCTTCAGTCAAAGCAAGACCAGCACCCAGCACTGGGCTTCGGGGGCAGACTCCAGGATGGAGTCTGCAGGAGGCGCGACGTGAAGTGAGCCCAGACTCCAGCCCGTGTCCAGCCCGAGAGGAACCAGGAGAGATCCCCATGCTGAGCAAGCTTCCTGGGAATTCCCCGTCCCGGTGCAGATGGCTGTGGTCAAAGTACCTGTGTCTGAGCAGACGGCTTGAAACAGTCCAAGTAGGAAACGTCTTTCTCGACTCCTCTCGACGTGGGTGTGAAGCTGGCTGAACGTACTTACTTAGCTTAATAGGCAGTCATTTTAGTGACCCCATGGTGATGTTGTCTCATCAATAAGGAGCTCTGCTCCCCTGCCTTCCCTGCTTTTCATCCAGCTCAGATCCACCCACTGATGCCCTGAGACCACCTGAGTCTTTCCAGACGCCGCTGCCATCACTGTGTGTCTGATCTTTACATCCAGTGCAGCTCCTGCTGGAGACTCAGGTCACTTACAGCGGGAACTGCGTCTCTTTATTTTATGTCCAGCACAGCAGTTAACCAATAGCTTTTGAATGCATAAAATACAATGCTTGTCTCCAAAAGCCTTTGAGGAAAGTACCACTCACCTGTGATTTTAAATCCTGCCTGTTGCACAACCCCCACCATCACCCACCCCCTTATTTAGGTAAAACTGCCTCTGCTTGAAAAGCCCTAGAACCAAATTGTAGAGTAAAAGCCAGGCTAGTCAATCCCAGCATGAGTATTAATCCTATGTGTATCTGTGGAATATGTCATAAAACCTAGAAGAAAATACATCTGATCTGTAAAAAACTTAATATCCCAGAATGAGCATAAACTTGCACCGCATAGGCGTTAACTCTGCAGGAAGGTAACGAGGTAGGTGCACACCTGACCAGATAGTGGGCACCCAGATAAATAATAGTAGGGAGGGCTGTGTGCTGAGTGCGACGTTCAGTAGGCATCGTGCTGCATCCTTATTTCATCTAAAATCCACAATGACCACTGACATTTTTATAACTTCATGTGTAATTGAGGAGCCCAGTCCGGAGCTAAGCAACTTTCCCAAGCCATCCTCCCTGGAAGTGACGGGACTCAGTCGAGGCCAGAGCCTCCAGCAGCTGCACAGCAGCTCCGGGGCCTCCTGTCCTCGCGCAGGCCTGCGGGGCTGGACAGATCATAAACGGGTGCTGGTGGGAAGGTTTCAGCTCGCGGGAGCATGTTCAGGGCCCTGGGTCTTCTCCTTGCCTTGATAAGGACCACACGCAGGAAGTCACTGCAGGGTCTCGGAAGAGAAAGCACCGCGACAGCGATTCCAGCACCCTGTGCAGAGAGGAGGCCGGAGAGAGCCGTCCTGCCCCTCGGATGGAGTTTGGCTGCTGCTCGGAGTTGCGTGAGAGGGAGCCTCGCCTGAGGCCGCACCTTGCCCTGGCTGACGTGCCCAGCTCCGGGGATGTGGACGCGGCCATGCTGGGCACGTACCGAGCACCCCACGCTCAGCAGCGAGCCCGGAGTGGGCGAGGCGTTGAAGAGCGGCCCTCGCTGCCCAGCGTGTGAAGAGCTGCCTCTTCTCCAGGAGAGGGACGTGCCCTGCGGACCGTGGGCTGCCCCCCCGGGCCTCGAGGGCACCGTCCTTCCCTTCCTGCTCCTGTTGCCCTCTTCGTCCTTCCTCCATAGACCACCTCTCTGGGCCGTCCACGCCCCTCACAGAAGGGCAGGGTGGTGCCTGCTGCCAGGAGCGCCCGCGCGGCACAGGGGCACGGGTGGAGGCGGCATGGCCGAGGGCTGCGCGCAGCGTTTCCTCTGGTGTGAGTGAGTGGTCTTCTCCTCGTCCCGCCAGGCCCAGGCAGGACCCGCGTGGAGGCCCCGCGCCTCCTCCTCGGAAGGCAGTGGCCTGGACGGCCAGCCCGCCACTCGCTCCTTCCTTCTGCCCTCTGCTCCAGCACCCTTCCATCACGTCTTCCTTTCGCACAGAATCTCGGGGGCCGCGTTCCCTCAAAGCATCAAGCCCAAGCGCCTTGCTGCGGGGACCGGCTTCCTCTTGCTGAGGCTCTGCTCCCCTCTCCCCAGAGCCTGCTCCTCGGCTCCCTGGAGCGAACACGCTTTGCTCGTGTGCGCTGACTCACGTCCTTCACGCCACGGAGAAGCCTGGGCTGGCCTGCGAGCTTGGCGGGCGGGACCGTGCCCTGCTGGGCTTCCACTATCACTGGCTCCGCGGGTTCCCCTGCCCACCTTTGGAAGGGCAGAAGGGCCGGCGGCTCTGATGCCTGGCCTGGGGCTGGTGCCCATGCTGATTGGCATCCTGCTGTATCACCACGGAGAATGCTCGTGGGCGACGGACAGCAGTTACGAGGAAGAAGGGGCCTGCTGAGCCTCAGAGCCGCACAGCTCTCCTCTTACAGCCTCCCTTTGGCGAAGTTCTTGCAAGATCGGCCATTGCACGCGCTTGGCACGCTGAGAGCAAATCCCAGAACCCAGGTCGGGGACCGTGCCGGTCCTCCTCACAGAGGCTGCAGACAAGGGCAGCCGTTCTTCCAGGCGCGCGAAGCCCCTGCAGCAGCTGTGGGTCTACCTCAGGTTTCTCCCAGCTTCCAAAGCTTCACTGTGGTGACTCCTGTTAACGTTCCACAACGAATGGAGCTAAGCGACGCACAGCTCAGCCCAGGGAAGAGCAAGCGTGCTAAACTCACTCTTGCCCCAATATTTTTAAGGTTAATTTCACAAGAAAATAAACGTTTTTGTTTTACGCAGGTGCTTATGTGTGGCGTGAAACTTACTTTCGACACTCATGGCAGAGAGAATGCATTCGCTCGGCGGTCAGTCACGCCTTCGGGCTCGCTCTCTGAACACTGGGCAGGAAGCTGGACGAGGGACAGCGCGGGTTCCGTGGGTGGGCCTGGATTCCAGTGTGGTTCCTGTGCTTACGCCTGGGGAGCTTAGGGAGGTCCCCTCCTGTGGGTCAGTTCCCGCACCTGCCCGCGAGTGCTTAGCAGCCAGCACCTCGTAGGGACGGGTGAGGAGCCCGGGTACCTGCTGCTGGGACATGCCAGCGGCGGTCAGTGCCAGTTGTCACTTCCTTACTGCGTCGGCTGTTGTGATTGGAGATATTTAAGAATCATTTACGTTTTTATTCTTATGAGTATCTCCGTAAGAAAAAATTATGAAAACAGTTTAAATAGCATTGATGCACTGGCTCGTTTTATTAAGTCTGACAGATCATTCCTCTTCCAAAAATCTGAAGATTTTAGGTAGCCTCCAGTTTGGGAGAAGAGGGGGGCACCTTTGAAATTCTCTTTTATAAAGTATTGCAGTGCCGGGCTCCTCGGTGGGGCACACGCCTGTCATCCCAGCAACTCAGGAGGCCGAGGCAGGAGGATCGAGTGTTCAAAGCCAGCCTCAGCAACTTATCGAGGCCCTAAGCCATTCAGTGAGACCCTGTCTCTAAATAAAATACAAAATAGGGTTGGGGATGGGGCTCAGTGGCTGAGTTCAATCCCTGGTACCAAAATGAATAAGTAAATAAAAAAAATAAAAAGCATTGCAGTAAATGCATGTTGATCAGAAAATCGGGGTTGGAGACCACCTTGACCTAGGACGTGAAGGGATATGGAGTAAGAAGTCGGAAACCCAGCTGAAGGACTAGCATGTTCCGGGCGGCTCAGTGGAGGAATGCAGGAGCTTCCGACACCCGAGTCGTGCCGCGTCAGCAGCCCGCTTGAGGCCGCTGTGATGTGACTCTCGGACGCCGTGAGCAGGACGGGGTCTGCACTCAGCCGTCCTCCCCACACGTGGCCAGGGGGCGGGTTTGGAGGTGCGCGTCCTCTGCCGTCTGCATTTTCACTTGGGGACTTTAATGCCTAGGAGAACAGGAAACGGCCCTGAGCTTGCGACAAAGTAGGTCAGCCCCAAGAGGAGAGAGCGGCGCCCAGGGACAGAGCCCTCAGGAGGACACGCGAGGGGCGCAGCAGGTGCCCCTGTGGGCCGCCTCCCTGGGAAAGGAGGAAAGAGCAGAGTGAGACCCTGCATGACGCCTGCCTCCCCTCGAGCCCAGCAGAGGCTTCCACTGCTCCCGCTGGCCCCGCAGCAGCAGTGGACTGTCAGGAGGGCGAGAGGGGCCAGGAGGCGGACTCCACTGAGCACCGGCCGAAGCGAGCTGGGGCTGACAGGTTTTCCAGAACCTCTGCCGGGGCCGAGTGTCGTCTCCGCCTCCTGGAAGCTCCACAGGCCTTGCTGGTGCTGCTCCCAGGACGCGGGCCTCTCCTGTCTGACCTGGCCGCGCGTTCAGCCAAGTCCTTCCCCGGCGACCTCCGTCCCCTGCTCCACGCCCAGACACGGAGCCTGCTAGTAGACTAAAAAAACAAAAGGGGCAAGGAAGCACGCAGGACCGGCCTCTTCCTCGAGGAGGGCGTGTCTGGCCTGGGTCCTGACCGCCGACCTTGGTCTGTGTGGAGCAGACTTCAAATCCCGCAGTCGCCCTCGAAATCCCTAAACCGATGGCTTAGCTGTAGCCGACGCGGCAGGCCCTGCAGTCCTGCACAGCACGTGGTCCAGGGCAGAGCCTTTGCTGGTCACTGAGTTCCAAGGGTCGGGAGACTGGCGTGGGGAAGCCTGATGCAGAGGACGTCGCCGCCGCCCTGCTCTGGGTCAGCGTCCAGTCCCTGCGGATGCAGGCGGCCTTCCCTGCAGCACGGACCCCTTTCCCATCCATACAGATCCTCTGGGACCTAACACATGTCCTGTGGCTTCTTTGTGACTGACGTCAGCATCAGGGCAGACACGCATCTTTGGAGGAGGCAGGGGTTGAGCCTCAGGACCCGAGTGAGCGCCACAGCAGGGGAGGCAGGGGACACCAGCGGCGGCCCCGCTGGGGTTGCTAAGGGAGCCTGCGGGTTTGGCAGAGTCGCCACCCTGAGGGGCTGCAGAGACGACCCCTGCTCGTGCAGAGATGGTTTTCTCTCAGTGAATCACGGAAGATGAGAGTCTCGATTTCTAAGGTGTGACTCCGATCACTGGTGTTGAAGAATCTCATTATCAGAAGACGGGCATGCACATAAACACACCAAGTTCACTGCCAGCTTCCTGATGTGGTCTTGATGTCACCCTGAAGAGCGAGCCATTTCATCAGGGGTTCAGCCTCTCAGGGACCCACCGATGCCGCATCAATCTGCTGTGTCCACGACCCCATCAACCACGCTTTTGACTCTAGAGTATTTTGACTTACGATCACTCTTGAGTTGTCTGTCTTGTTTCTGTTTCTGTTTTGGACTGGCGAGTGAACCCACTGGTGCTTCATCGCTGAGCTACATCACAGTCCTATTCATGATTTAAATTTTGAGAAAGAGTCTCAGTTGCTGAGGCTGGCCTTGAACTTGTGATCCTCCTGCCCCAGCCTCCCCCAGACCCAGCTCTTACACTTGATTTTTACTTTCCAACTTTGCTTTTGTCCTCTTAGTTCATGTATCCTTTTGCTGGACCTTGGGGAATCTCCAAGGCTGCGGGATGAACCTGATGCTGGTGGACACTGTGGTCATTCCTAGGAGCACATGCTCCTTCAGCTCCCTCACTGAAGGAAGCGGCCCCAGGTCCCCAGTCTTCACACACTCACGACACACGTCCCTTGATATCCCAGAGGTAAGTCTCCCCACTCCAGGGCGTTCGCCCGCAGCGGGACGTGGGACAAGACACCATGTGTTGAAACCAGACAAGGAAATCGTATTTGCATTATGAGACTGACACATGGAAATCTAATTTTCCCAAATAAGCTCTCTTAGCCGTCCAGGGAGACGAAGGCGGACCGTGTGCTTCCAAGAGCAGCAAGGCCCACGGAGAGAGGTGGCGCCTGCGCCCAGCCGCTCGGGTGGGCTGCCAACGCTTGTTCCCTGTTCTTCCGCAGCCTCCATAGTGATCGGGAAGTGGTGGTGCGAGATGGAGCCCTGCCTGGAGGGAGAGGAGTGCAAGACGCTGCCGGACAATTCCGGGTGGATGTGCGCCACGGGGAACAAGATCAAGACCACGCGGGTGAGTGCACACCGCGGGCGTCCCATCCTCCACGCTGCCCTCTGCCCTGGCGCTGTGCACGCAGCGCCCAGAGGACAGAGTGAAAGAAGGGCTTCCCTTCCGGAAACACTCCCCTGGCGGGGCCGCAGGAGCCGGGGTGCTCCTGTCGCGGGGGCCCCAGCTGGGGGTAGAGGAGCAGAGAGGCGGCCCCTGGATGATCCTCAGCACCCACGGTGCTCAGGACGACGGTCAGAGGAGCGTCCCTCCCGAGCCAGGCGCTCTGCTGCCCAGGTCTCATCCACGGGCACTCATTTCTTAAAGGTGCCTTGAAGCGATTCTTTGATGATCTTTCAGAAAAGTTAAAAAGGCTTTTACGAAGCGAATGATTTTCCTTGAATTTTCTGGTTAAATCAGGAGCTATTTCAAAACACAGCCACGTGGGGCAGGGCTGTTCCACCAATAAGAACTGGTGGGCGGTAGTGGAGAGGCCCGTTAGGCCAGCATTGACCCCTAGTGACTGACCATCTGGAAGCCGAGGCAGGTGGGGGTGGGAGGAGCCCGGGACACTCACACCGTGACTCTCCCTCCGCTAAAGCCAAAGCACGCAACTCCCTAACAGCCGGGAGGGCGTCGCACCCGTACCCTGAATATCAAGGGTGTGCGGCGTATCTTAATTTGTAGGGGCATTTTTGAAAGCAGGCTCCACCAGTTTTAAATCACAGTACGTTGAACTTTCAGTTTGCCAAAAAGCTGACTGAAATTTAAAAGCGCGTCTCCGATTCCAACCCCTGTATCATGAATCTCCATCAACCTTCTTGGTATCATCTGTTCAATAAATCAAACTGGTTCAGGCAGCTTTGTGATGCAGAATACAAAAATAACGTCAGGCAAAGCTTTGGAAAAGCCCTTCCTACACATGAAACAGCGGAGACGGCGCGTGGAATTGAATTGCCCGCACTGGCCACACTGGCCTGCACGTGGCCACCTCTCCCTGGCCGGTGGCTGGCAGGGATTTCCGAGCCCCTTTCTTGTTGAGGTGCTTGCCTGCGCCTGTGGGGCTCAGCGAGGTTGGCAGGTTTCATTTTGCTGGATCACCTGCAGAGGGTTCAGAACTCGGTGGGCTGGTGCCAGCCCCTCAGAAACCACTCCAGAGTCTCTCCTGGGAGGTCCGTGACTTTCTTTTCGTTTGGACTCTGTAGAGTCTATTTTGAAACCATCGGGCACATCACAAGTGCACCCTGGACATTCTCCAGCATCTCAGGGGTGCTGTGCAGAGTCTGATCCCAGCATGAAGGAAGCCACACCCACTCCTACCACCCTAGTGGCGCCTTGTGCCGGGAACTCGGTCGGGTCCTGTGGGTTTGAAAGGAGAGGAGGCACCTGCTCACATGTGCTCACCCATTTCAAACAGAGTCATAAACGGCCTCTGGGCAGCCATTTGAGCTGCCTGTGGTCTGGCTGGGAGTCCTCCAGTCCATCTCTAGAGAGGGAAAAGAGGACCCTGGAACAGAGGTGGCTTCTGTCCGGAGGGACTCCAGTGCTGCCGGCCTTTTCTCCACTGACCTTCCCAAGAAACCCAAGACCAAGTAGGTAGTTCTAAACGCTAAGGCACCAAGTAAGCCTGATATCGATGCAGAAGCCATGAATTCTACACATGCACAGGTCAGTGCTAGTCCGCACGGGCAAGGAAAGTAGATTCACGTTGACCTTTCTGTACACTGTGCTTCTTCCCACCAGAACACGCAGGTGCCTCCTGCACATTTCAAGCATGTGCTCTAACAATTTCCCCTTAAAATAGTTTAACTCATAGGTGTTTTTATTATTCTGCTCCATGGAAGGGAAAACCACCTCTTTTGCTGTTATGTGTAAGGTCGAGGCAGAAAACAAGCTTATAGAGAAAAAAAACAGGAAAAACAACCCGGAGAAACACACCCAGATCATTCAAACGGCAGCTGAGTTTCCTTGCATGCTGGTGTTTTTAAAAGTCCCTCCGTGTAGAAGTGATTGCCCGCAAGCTGCCTGGAATCCATTCTCTTTCCCTATATAGTAAAAGACTTCCAAAGCCTTCCTACGTGGTGGGTTACCTCCACAATAATCATGGGAAGGCAAGATTCTCAGAAGTCTTTGAAGTGTGGAGGAACCAAGGACGCCCCGCGTGTGATCCAACTTTACTTACCCTTATTTGTTTGGTCTGATTAGTCGTACCTGACAGCGGAATGCACTTCCACTCACTGCACTTGGCTGGAGCACAGCTTCTCATTTCCCTGGTCGCACCTGATGCAGTCACACCCTTCGTGCAGTGATACAAGTTCCTGGGGTCACAATGTCTACCTCACTCCACCGTCCTTCCTGCCCCTGCCCCTTCCCACCCTCCCTCCCTCTGCCCTATCCAAAGGCCCCCATTCATTCTCCCCCTGTGGATCAGCATCCACCCATCAGAGAAACATTTGCCCTTGGTCTTCAGTTTTTAGGGACTGCCGCATTTCACTTAGCATGATATTCTCCAACTCCATCCATTTACCAGCAAATGCCATGATTTTCTTCTCCTTTAAGACTGAGTGATATTCCATTGTGTACATATGTACCACATTTTCTTTATCCACTCATCTGTGGAAGGGTGCCTAGGTTGGTCCCATAGCTCACTATTGTGAGTTGAGCTGCTGTGAACATTGGTCTGGCTGCATCACTGTAGTGTGCTGATTTTAGGTCCTTTGACTCCACTAGGCCGAGGAGTGGGACAGCTGGGCCACATGGTGGTTCCGCTCCAAGTGTTCTGAGGCATCTCCACACTGCTTTCCAGAGTGGCCGCACTAATCTGCAGCCCACTGCTCTGGTGTTAATCTTCAAGGAGCAGGGAGCGTGAACTTCAGTGTTTGATCTGAACTGTCAGGTTTCCCGGAATGCAGACTGGCCTGGGTGAGAGGTCACCGTCTAAGGGAAAACCAAGGGGACTTTGGATCTGGGTGGCAGTGTAACACCAGGAGGCAAGGGGACTGTGGAGGTGGAAGGGGCAAAGCTGCCCCAGTGGTTCTGGAAGAAGACCGGGAAGAGAGGGAGGCCCTCAGTGCCGTGCACAGCAAGGAGCCAGCGTTCATCCACGTTTCCCAAGCCGTCTGCAGGACAGAGCCGGCAGCACACGGGCCCAGGCAGAAGGGCACGGGGGCCAAGTGTCTCACCAGCTGGTAGCCCCGGCCTGCTCAGGCTGCCTTGCTGGTACTCAGCAGCAAGATCAGCTTAACGCCCACTAGAGATGCTTTCCTGAGGGTTCGGATTCCTATTGGCCTTTCTTTTCTTTAAAACGGCACACTGGAGAGGTAGCAAACAGCTGGGGAGGCCTGGCCTGCGCTCAGGAGGCCCCCTGTGCCTTGGGCATGCAGGGCAGTGGCTTGCATTAAAAAGACAGGCTTCCCTCAAAAACAGCATCCATTATCTGAGCACAGGAAGAGGAAGGGGTGAAAGGGGAGGCAGTCAGAGGACACTTCTGCTGTGCCAGCTTGGAGGGCCAGACTGGTTCCTCAAGGTCCCTCAGTCCGGTGAGAAAGCCAACAGTGAGTGCCGTGGCAACTCGAGTTTCGGCCCCCAAAGGGGCCTTGGCAAGCCCCCCACAGTGCTGCCTTGCGCTCCTGTCCCACGTGAGCCTGACCGTCCAACACGGTCTGTCCACACTCTGGGACTTCCTCCGGGTGGAGAGTGATTTCGCAAACCCCTGCCAATTCTAGTGGCCTCAGTGGGTTTTGTACTGCTGAACGGCAAAGTCCCAGCTTTGACAGGTCAGCTTCTTCCAGCAGGTCTAAGACCACCCAGAGTGGTGCCTTCGCCATCTCCCCTCCCGGCCACGTCACATGAAAGACCTTTAGAGAGAAAGGTCCTTAAGAAATAATATCCGTTGTTATCGAGAAGGATGAAGGCTCGAACACTTAGGAATGGATGTGAAAAGACATGGAAAATACTGAGCGATTCAGAGAATGACCGATTCGCAGTGTCACAGTTATCCCCGGACACAGGGAAGCCGCTCCTCTCTGGCAGTGAACCTGCTTAAGACCTGCTCTCTAAGCTCCGTGCACGGACACCTCAGGGACGTGCCGGGGTGACCCGCAGGCAGGGGTGCGATAGAGATGAAGGAGGCGGCTTAGCTCAGCTTTGGAAATCACATGCTCACTCCTTTGGATAAACCAAAGGCGATGAAGGGCGCAGGGGTCTGGAAGCCGGCACTGGAAGCATCCGTTGTCAACAGGGAGAGGCTAAGAAAATGAACGCGGGGACACCTACGCGTCCCGTTCCTGGCCGCCCTTCTGTTCCGGGGACCCCTGTTGCTCCTGCCTGGCCTCCAGAGCTGTGAATGGACTTCCACTCCTGGACCCAGCGCGGAGTCTGAGGTGGGAGGGTTGAGGACGATGAGCCTAGACCCGCGGCATGGGGCTCCAGCCGTGAGTCGGCACCAGTGCCCCGCGTGCCCAGCGCAGCTCCTGGGCTCCAGTGCTTCTGCACGTTTGAGCTGGGGGTCCATGCTGGGCGGATCAGGTGGCATCAGCAGGGACAGGAGTCCGCTCTGTGTCCTTCACCTGGCCCCTGAGGGGACAATCCCAGCCTTTCAAGGGTGCCCGTGCTCCTCCACAGTTGGTCTGATGAGCGGTGACCTGACCTTGGCCACCCGCGAGGCCTTCCCGCAGGCCGAGGGGCACGTTCAGGTTCTCACGTCTCAGTGCAGACTGATGACATGGTTTGCAGTTCCCGTACAAAGTGAGAGGCAGGGCCCTTGCTCAGAAGCCAAGATGAGTGCAGGACAGCAGGAGCAGGACATCAGGCCAAGCGAGGGCCCTTCAGGACGGGTCCTGTGCCACAGGACAGCTTGCACGCCCGCAAAGCCTGTCCTGGGAGGCCAAGCAAGGGTCCTCTCCTCCTCTGTGGCAAGAAGCGAGTTCAGTGCACGGACGGAAGTGCAGGGGCCTGTGCCCTGCGTGCTCAGCCCAGGAGCGACCGCTCTCCACCTCGAGACGTCTGTCCGCAGATCACCCGAGGGACCACCTTAGACTCCGAGGTGTCCTCGTTTCCTGCATGATCGCGTTCCTTGTCCCCCGCTGAACCTCTCTCCCTGAAATGTCTGTCTTTCTTTGGTTTCAGATTCACCCGAGAACCTAACAGAAGCCTTTGCTAGAGTGGAGGAAAATCAAGCAGTGAAGACACATTTTGAGAATTTAAAACATCTTACGCACTCACAAGCCAAATGGAGTTCTTTTGTGCACTTTGGTGGCCAGAGAGCGTCAGTGCGCAGCGGAGCATCCTGCAGGGAGCGGACTCGGCTCTGCCTCCGCGATGTGCTTTGGGTTCCTGAAGGACAACCTGCTCTCTTCCCGCTTGGATCGGCAGTCACTTTGTACCATTTGAAATATATGTATCTGTATATATATATAATATTTTGAAATATCATATATTCTCTGGAGAAAGGAGCAGTACCACAGAGTCAGACGCCCAGTGTGCCCCTGAGTTTCCGATGTCTGTCGATTTCCCTCGGTTTGTCGTTTCTTTTTCCACTGGTGAGGAAGACGTGCCCTTTTGAGAACTCAGCGTAGCAGTGACCCTGGGAGGCGGTGGCAGGTGGACTGCGGGACTCCGAGCCCTCGAGGCCGCGCCGAGCTGGAGCCCCCGTCCCCGCCGGACGGCCGGGCCCCGCAGCGCCCTGCCCCCTGCCCTCCGCCGGTGCGCCCTCAGCATGCGAGCTTGGCTTACATAACCACACCTTATACTCAGCTGATAGACGGCGACCACGCTAACCTCGTCGGGAACATGTCCGTAGCACCGCTGGCTTCTCCACAGGCCGGACCGCGAGGACTCAAGGGAGCTGCTCTAGCGCCCTGCTGGGACCGGCAGTCGTGGTCGGACGCGGTGCCCTGGTCATGAGCCCTGGACCTACAGAGGCCGGGCTGGTGCCGCTGCCCTGGCTGCAGAGCCGCCCGCCGAGCTCGTGCCCAGCTGCGCTGTGGGCCCCCTGGTGCTGACCCTGGCGCCTCCCCCCGTGTGCACTCTGCTTCCCCCGAGCGTTCAGGCCTCCCCGGCAGGGCAGCTGGGAAGGCGGTGGAAGCACCCAGGCCTCGGAAGGAGCTGTGAGCAGGTTGGGCAGCCCAATAAAGTGGTGAACGACTCTTTCTACCTACTGTGCTCCTGGCTGTTGTTCTTAGCGACGAGCTTTCACCAAACCCAAGCTCCAAGCCACACGAGCCCCGGCCTCGGGGCTGCCCCCCATCACGCCTGACCTTCTGAAGGCTGGAGACTGGTCACTGTGGCATCAGTGGCCTCCTCCAGTGAGGTGAGAGGTCAGACCACGGGCACTTCCCCAGGGGCCCCGGGACACTGCACAGGGCTCACCCCTAAGAAAGTCACTGCTCAGGAGGAGGGAAGCGCCACCTACGCCTGGCTCGGCCCGAGACCACGGGGCACTCACGCCCTGTCACCGGCATGGCCTGGCTGTGCCCTAAGACCACGGGCCACTCACGCCCTCTCACAGGCATGGCCTGGCTCTGCCCTGAGACCACGGGGCACTCACGCCCTCTCACAGGCATGGCCTGGCTCTGCCCTGAGACCACGGGCCACTCACGCCCTCTCACAGGCATGGCCTGGCTGTGCCCTGAGACCACGGGGCACTCACGCCCTCTCACCGGCATGGCCTGGCTGTGCCCTGAGACCACGGGGCACTCACGTCCTCTCACCGGCATGGCCTGGCTGTGCCCTGAGACCACGGGGCACTAACGCCCTCTCGCCCGGCATGGCCTCACAAGCGGATCTGTTTTCCCCCAACCTGCCCTCCGGCATGTGTGTTGGCAGGGTCCCAGGTTCTGGCCTTTTAAAATTAAACCCCAGTTGCAATCCAGGGGTGACTCCATCTTCAACGAAGGGGCCTGAGGCCTGTTTGAATGGGCAGACTCTCCAGCCGGGACGCTGAGTCTGTACCTAGAAGTCTCTGAAAGCCCCGGAGAGGGAGCCAGATTGAAAACCTCAGCTTCCCCGATTCCACAGGTATCCCCGACTTCCACAGGTATCCCCGATTCCACAGGTATCCCCGAATCCACAGGTATCCCCGACTTCCACAGGTATCCCCAGACTTCCACAGGTATCCCCGATTCCACAGGTATCCCCGACTTCCACAGGTATCCCCATGACTTCAACAGGTATCCCCGACTTCCACAGGTATCCCCAGACTTCCACAGGTAACCCCGACTTCCACAGGTATCCCCGACTTCCACAGGTATCCCCCGACTTCCACAGGTATCCCCAGATTTCCACAGGTATCCCCGATTTCCACAGGTATTCCCAGACTTCCACATGTATCCCCCGACTTCCACAGGTATCCCCCAACTTCCACAGGTATCCCCGACTTCCACAGGTATCCCCCGACTTCCACAGGTATCCCCCGACTTCCACAGGTATCCACAGACTTCCACAGGTATCCCCGACTTCCACAGGTATCCCCCGACTTCCACAGGTATCCGCAGACTTTCACAGGTATCCCCGACTTCCACATGTATCCCCAGACTTCCACAGGTATCCCCATGACTTCCACAGGTATCCCCCGACTTCCACAGGTATCCCCAGACTTCCACAGGTATCCGCAGACATCCACAGGTATCCCCGATTTCCACAGGTATTCCCATGACTTCCACAGGTATCCCCGACTTCCACAGGTATCCCCATGACTTCCACAGGTATCCCCGACTTCCACAGGTATCCCCAGACTTCCACAGTATCCGCAGACATCCACAGGTATCCCCGATTTCCACAGGTATTCCCAGACTTCCACAGGTATCCCCGACTTGCACAGGTATCTCCCGACTTGCACAGGTATCCCCGACTTCCACAGGTATCCCCCGACTTCCACAGGCATCCCCGACTTCCACAGGTATCTCCCGACTTGCACAGGTATCCCCGACTTCCACAGGTATCTCCCGACTTGCACAGGTATCCCCGACTTCCACAGGTATCCCCATGTCTTCCACAGGTATCCCCAGACTTCCACAGGTATCCCCGACTTCCACAGGTATCCCCATGACTTCCACAGGTATCCCCAGACTTCCCCAGGTATCCCCGAATTCCACAGGTATCCCCCGACTTCCACAGGTATCCCCGACTTTCACAGGTATCCCCATGACTTCCACAGGTATCCCCAGACTTCCACAGGTATCCCCGAATTCCACAGGTATCCCCCGACTTCCACAGGCATCCCCGACTTCCACAGGTATCCCCATGACTTCCATAGGTATCCCCAGACTTCCACAGGTATCCCCGACTTCCACAGGTATCCCCATGACTTCCACAGGTATCCCCAGACTTCCCCAGGTATCCCCGAATTCCACAGGTATCCCCCGACTTCCACAGGTATCCCCCGACTTCCACAGGTTTCCCCCGACTTCCACAGGTATCCCCGACTTCCACAGGTATCCCCATGACTTCCACAGGTATCCCCAGACTTCCCCAGGTATCCCCGAATTCCACAGGTATCCCCCGACTTCCACAGGTATCCCAGACTTTCACAGGTATCCCCATGACTTCCACAGGTATCCCCAGACTTCCACAGGTATCCCCGAATTCCACAGGTATCCCCCGACTTCCACAGGCATCCCCGACTTCCACAGGTATCCCCATGACTTCCATAGGTATCCCCAGACTTCCACAGGTATCCCCGACTTCCACAGGTATCCCCATGACTTCCACAGGTATCCCCAGACTTCCCCAGGTATCCCCGAATTCCACAGGTATCCCCCAACTTCCACAGGTATCCCCGACTTCCACAGGTATCCCAGAAGCTCTCCGTGTTAGTCAGCTTTCCATCTGTGAAAGCCTGAGGAAAACGGCTTAAAAGGAGGAAAGGTTGGTTTTGGCTCCGGCCTCAGCTCCAGTCCAGGCTCTGGGCCCATGGCTGCTGGGCCGTGGTGAGGCACAGCACCATGGCGGGGAGCACGTGAGGGGCGGAGCCGCCCACCCCCGGGAGTGGAAGCAGACAGGAAGGAGCTGGGTCCCAACACACCCTTCCTTGGCGGCCCGTAGCGCCCTCCGGGGCCCAGGCCCACCTCCTGCAGTTACCACCACTTACCTGAAGCACCAGCAGCTGGGGACCAAGCCGTCCGCACAGGAGCTTTGGGGAGGTTCTGGATCCAAACAGTAGCAAGAGATTCACAGGCGCAATCAGAATTTCCAGGATTCACACTCCGGATGCGTAGTGACCTTTCATCTGTAAACGCTGGATTGACATGGAATCCATAAGCCCAAAGGATTTCCTCTGATAGTACGTCTCAACGTGAAGGAAAAACTTCTGCAAGCAAACACGTTTGGGAAAATGTTTTGAACAGAAATATCCGCTGGGGAACCGTAGAGGCTGCAGGGCACCGAGAGGAGCCGTCTTTCAAGAAAGAGGAGGGCGGCAGGGCGAAGGGAAGCCCGGGTCCAGGGACGGGCCCTGGGCTCCTGGGAGCACCCGCTGTGCGTCAGGGAGGCCTCGGCCTTACTGCTAGGCGAGCACACAATCTGCTTTGCCGAACCTTCGGTGTATCAGGAAAACCAGAGCTGGTGGCGTTGACAGGAAGTCTTCTGCCATTCCTGAAACTAGGTGAAACGATTCTGTTTGAAAAAGCTGCCACGTGATCAAGTCCCACCCTCTCTGAATGTGTGGCTTCCACCATGAGGTCAGCGTCCCCCGGACCCTGGCTGGATGTGTGGCTTCCACCATGAGGTCGGCCTCCCCTGGACATTCTCTGAATGTGTGGCTTTCACCGTGAGGTTGGCCTCCCCTGGACCTTCTCTGAATGCATGGCTTTCACCGTGACGTCAGCCTCCTTGGACCTTCTCTGAATGTGTGGCTTTCACCGTGAGGTCAGCCTCCCTGGACCTTCTCTGAATGTGTGGCTTTCACTGTGAGGTGAGCCTCCCTGGACCCTCTCTGTATGTGTGGCTTCCACCATGAGTTCAGCGTCCCCCGAACCCTCTATGAATATGTGGCTTTCACCATGAGGTTGGCCTCCCCTGGACCTTCTCTGAATGCGTGGCTTTCACCGTGAGGTCAGCCTCCCTGGACCTTCTCTGAATGTGTGGCTTTCACCGTGAGGTCAGCCTCCCTGGACCTTCTCTGAATGTGTGGCTTTCACTGTGAGGTCAGCCTCCCTGGACCTTCTCTGAATGTGTGGCTTTCACCATGAGGTCGGCCTCTCCGGTTCCTTCTCTGAATGTGTGGCTTTCACCGTGAGGTCGGCCTCCCTGGACCTTCTCTGAATGGAAGCCCATGGAGAAGGGTGGAGGCTCTTCTCTTTCGTCAGACTTGCTCCACGGAGGCTCTGGCTGCTCGAGGGCCACGTTGCCCACAGCCTCCTAGCCTGCGCCTGGTTCCTGGGTATGAGTCAAGCCAGGCGCCATCTGGAGGTCCCCACCTGTTAGCTCTCTTCCCATTGATCAGTTCATGTGCGAGCCCCCCAGGAAAGTCCTCGGGAAGGGAATGGGGAAAGAGCGCTTCAGCGTCAGGCGGCCGTCCAATAAGACGGTGCAGATATTGGCAACGCCGTCAAACTCCGCTCGGATCCGTGCCCAGCCCTTGCACAAAGTGTGAGCCGTCTCGGTGCGTTTTACTGTAGATTGAGCCTGGGGAGTCGGAGGCGACCATCTGCCTGTTGGGTCTGCACGTTCATGGTTAACAACTCAGCTCCATATTTTTGGTAGAGAGAGCTCAGTGTGCACGACCGATGTTGCCTTTGAGCTCTGCACCACGCTGTAGCACAATCAGCGCACGTGCGAAGGCCTCGTCCGCGGCTCGGCTCTTGGCACAGCGGGAGATGTGGCTCTCTCCTAAGCAGAGCTCTGTGCTCAGGGTCGAGCCCGTCTGTTCCGTCTCGGGTGATTAGATGTGTCTACTAACAGAGTCGGCCAGCACCTGGAGAGGTTTATTACTGCCTTCATTCTGTTATGGACAAGGAAGAATGTTCCCACCAACACACAGCACATCTTTTTCTGATTAAATCAAGTGTAACTTTCACAAAGCAATATAGTGGTTTTATAGTGCAATATATTGGCCACCTTGCCATTGCCACAGGTCCAGTGTCCATGGGGGAGGCCCACCGAGTGCATAGCTCATGTGCGCGTGCGCACCTCTGTCCAGGAGCCTGAATACCGTCTCAGGTGACTTGCCTTTAATTAAGCTTGACAGACCCATTCCAAAGGCCGTTACGTTGCTTGACGGGCACGCGCTGTGCTCTTCACCAGCTGTCCACTGTCTGAGTGGAAGATTCAGTGCTCAGTGGACTGCAGGCCTGCAGCCTCTCCTCTGTCGTAAACGCATGCGGTGGTGAGAGGCTCTGCAGAGCAGCGTGAGGATGGGCCACGGCCCCTGGCCCCGGGTGTGACGCCAAGCCCAGAGCAGAGTCTCGTTCGCCCTGCAGTGGGAGAAAGAGCCAGCATGCACTCACAGAGGGGCAGGGTCTCTGCTGAGTGCCCAGGGTGCTCCCCGGGGGAACCCGAGGCGCCCTGGAGTCCTGACTGCTCTGCTCTTGGCCCACAGCTAGCTCTCTGTTGCCGATTTTGGATATTTAGGTAGTTTGCTTCATTTTTAAAAGGTATTAAACTTTCCTGTATTTGTTCTAGAAGATTGTTTCATTGTTCAAAATGATAATAATAACGGTTCACCAACGCAGAAGTGGGGACCTGCCAGGACGGACGATGTCCATAGACAGGGACGGGGCTGGGCTGCCCAGCCTTCATCCCCCCATGCAGAAAAGCCACTCCCCAGAGTAGACTCACCACACTCGAGGGAGCCCGATGCCCGGCTGTCCCCAGGACGCAGGGCGTGGTGCACAGATGGCCCTGCAGGGGGTTGGCAGCAGCTTGCTGTGAACAGTCTGTTGAAGGAATCCTAACTGGTTCCAGGAAGGCTGCTCATCCGAGCTCGTGGGCTGCGCTCCGGTGGGATTGGCCAGTGGCAGGACCGCTTGCAGGACCTGGAGCCAGCACTGGGTTCCAGCCCTGGTTAGCGCCCTGCAGCTAGATTCTTCCACGTTGTTAGGAATATCCAGAAATCCAAAGGTCGACATGAAATCTCCAAATTCCGTACAAACTCACTGGGACTCTGTTAGGAGACGTGGGTGGACACAGGTCTGCCTGTGAGACCCACAAGGAGGACATGAAATCAGAGGCTCTGGCAGGACGGTGACCGAGGCAGAGCTGCTCTGCAGGCGTCTCACCTCACCCCGAGGGCACGGGGTTCAGGGGAGCAGTTGTCCTCCTCCCAAGCTGGCGAAATCGGGCCGACCACTGAGGACCTGGAGGGAGAGGACACGCTTCCCGGCCAGTGAGGCAGCCCGCTGGTGCACACCGTGGGGGTCCTGGAGGGCAGCAGAGGGCGGCGGAGTTCCCCCCAGCTGCAGCAGGGGACCTGGGGAAGCCCTGTGCTTGCCCAAGCAGTGCTGGGTGCCAGAGGCCTGCTGAACAGCCCGGGTCCCCCACACAGGCATCTCTGGGCCCCTCTAAGTCACACCGGCCCCCACCAGGGTCCTTGGTCCTGAGCTCTGGGTCTGGACCCTCAGGCTGGCAGGGCTGAGGGTCCCCAGGTCTCTCTGTCCGGCGAATAAGACTCACGGCAACCGCCACGGGGGCACGCCAGGCCACAGCTGCTGCTGGGGCTCTGCCTTCCTACAGGCGCCCGGCCTTCACACCCTCCCTGGCACCCCACTGGTGCCGCCCACTTCCATCCACCCATCCATTCATCCAGAAAGAGCTTCTGCTGCTCCTGCTGTGTCCGCACCCTGCTGGAAACGGGGTACCCTCCACCTTCCATTGCTCTGGGGTGACAGGAAGGAGGAAAGTGAAGAACAATCTCCAACCGAGATCCAAGGGATTCAAGAAGTGAGTCACAGGGGCTGGGGTGGCTCAGTGGGTGGAGAGCCTGCCTCACAGGCTCAAGGCCCTGGGTTCAATCCCCAGCACCGCAAAAAACAAAGAAGTGAGTCTGACCTTGGCGCTGTGGCCAGGCCTCTCCTGAGAGCAGGAGATGCTGGGCAGGGAGCTGAGGGGTGGGCGCGGGTGGCAGGAGCGTGTGCCCGGTCATCGCCAGCATGTGGCCCGAGGTTGGGGAGGAAGCCTGAAGTCAGACCACGGGTCTTCTGGAGCGTGCAGTGTGGCAGGAAGCCACGGGAAGGGTCTGTGAGCAGGAAGGGACACGGGACGTGTGCCATGGCAGGCAGTCACGTCCGTCCACAGGCCCTGCCGTCCCCATGTCCACACAGGGAAAACCTGGGGAGCACCAGGAATCCAGGAGGGCGACCACCCACTGGCAGACGGAGGGTATGAACGCCTTCATCCTGGCCCTGGGGCCAACTCCGAGGCCGTTCTGCACCAGGGCTTCACGCGGCCTTCCCACCAGGTGAGAATCTTCCCCGTCTGAGCCGTCCGAAGGGTGGCCGCTTGGCGCCTGCGGCCAGGGAGCTCTTGCAATGTGGCACCTGCTGTGCAGGAACAACTTCCAGTCGGTCCACTTAAGAGTTTTAATGAAATGAAATGAAGCTCGAGCCGCGTGGGACCAGGGCCACCACCTGGGCGGTGCCCAGAGCCGCGTGGGACCAGGGCTACCACCTGGCGGTGCTGTCCAGCCTTCCAGAAGCCCCCACGTGCAGAGCTGCCTGGTCCAGGGCCGTGTAGGCCTGGGCCTCCCTTCCCAGAGCCTCTCCTCCTTCCTCGCCAGGCTGCCGGGGTCCTGCTCTCTGGTCTCCGAGGGCGACACGCAGGGGAACCACTGTTCCCGGCGGAGAGGGTGGAGGGCTCTGGTGGGAGCAGAGGACAGCAGGGAGGCCTCTGCGGTGTTAAATAGCATGCAGGACCCTCTGCCTCATTGGACCCCAGGACAGAGCAGGGCGTCCTCATCCTGTTCCCTCCACGGAGGAGCAGGTGACTCAGATCAGGTCTCAGCCACCTCAGTTGATGGCCATCAGGCAGAGCAAGCCCTGACGGCACTGTGCCTTGTGGACAAAGCCCCCAAGGGGGCAGCCCGCCTCCCTGCTGCTCGTTCTGCTCCAGGGACCCAGCCTTGTCAGTGAGCTAAGCTTAGCGTGCATGGCTACGGACGAGGTTTCGAACGGGCCATGTTTTCTTTTACTGAATGGGAAAGCCAGCAGGACACCCAGGCTGTGCACGGCTGAGAGAACCCTAGGTTTGGGCCAGAACTTCTGGTCTGTAGAATTGGCGCACTTCCCCGGCAGCCGTAAATGAAGGTGGGGAACTCGGCGGGCGGCTGAGGCCCAGTTTGTGATCTCATGAGACAGGTGAGAGGTTCAGCAAAGGCAGGTCAGTAAAGAAGACGGTGCGCAAGAGGCAGAGGCCGCTGGGATGGGCAGGAAGGTCAGGCTCTCCTGGTGACTCCGCCTGCTCAGTAATGCTTGAGAAGCTCTCTGCGCACGGGGAGGTGCGGTGGCGTGGCCAGGCACCTTGGCCTCCAGGCAGACTCACCCAGCATTCAGCAGCAGTGTCCAGTCGCTTCCC
Organism: Sciurus vulgaris; assembly: GCF_902686455.1. Taxonomy (NCBI): domain Eukaryota; kingdom Metazoa; phylum Chordata; class Mammalia; order Rodentia; family Sciuridae; genus Sciurus; species Sciurus vulgaris. The sequence continues at coordinate 23,811,295 of NC_136480.1, read as the reverse complement.
CAGACGCCAAGGAGCCGGCCAGCCCTGCCTGTGAAGATGAGTCTCCCGGTCAGGGGCATGTCCATCCGGTGGTCTCACCCAGTCGCCACAGAGCAGCCACGGCCACCCCACAGGACCCACCACCCCTGCGGTGACCAGTGCTTTCTGACGTCGCTTGTTCTCCTGAAATTAAAGTCACATGTAGAACCTGCGTCATTTAGAAAAGCCAGCATGACACCTTAACTGGTGTACGGCAAAGTAAGAAAGGCTGTGAAACACGGCTCTGCGTGGAGACCCGGCTTCCCTGCCAGAGGAACCAGGGAGTAAGGTCTGACACGCCTGTAGGTCTGACACGCTTGTAGGTCTGTGCACGCTTGCAGGTCTGACACGCCTGCAGGTCTGACACACCTGCAGGTCTGACATGCTTACAGGTCTGACACGCCTGCAGGTATGGCACGCTTACAGGTCTGACACGCTTGCAGGTCTGACACGCCTGCAGGTCTGACACGCTTGCAGGTCTACGCACACTTGCAATAAGTCTTGGATTCCACAGAAGCGCGGTCCGCCCCGTTGGCAGGCCGCCATCCTGAAGCTCCAGTGGAACGGGGCGTGCCCGTGTGGTGTGCGTGTGCAGCACCAAGACTCCGCCCTGGCGAAGCTGCGGGACGTCCGGGTTAGGTGTGACCCCAGGTGCTGAGGAGGTCGTCCTCCTGAATCTCCACCGCTCTGCACCGAATGCGGAACAGGCCATGCCGTCTTCCTCTGTCCGTGGCAGGTCTGCTGCTGGTGGACACCACGTCTCGAGCTGGCAAAGTGTCCGCTGGTCCCTGGAGGGATAAAGTGGAAGGCAGTGCATCCAGGCTGCCTTCACCCAAGGAAGGATGGGGTGGGATGCCAGGTTGTCCAGAGGTGAGAGGCCTGGACCAGCAGCCCGGAGAGGGCAGCGGAGGCGTTGCCAGGGCCTGAGAGGAGGGCGGCTCCGGCGGCCCCGTTGTCTGGGGAGAGGAACTCATCTGGGGTCGGCCGTCCTGTGACTGCGCCAGAGCCGTGAACCACACACACTTCTCGGGGAGAAATCGCCGCGTGTTCCCTGCGTCTCGGTGGTTTTTCCAGAATTACTTTTTAAACAGAGTTGATTTCCAGGCTGGTTTTATTACAGACAGGCTCACATCCCTCACGTGTGTGTTCGATAGGACATTAATAATTCAGTGGGACGATGGCTGATTCTCCCTTGGGCAGAAGCGTAGGAAGCATGTCACGCGGTACAGTGACTTCCGCCACCTGCCACTCAGGAGAAGCCCCACGGTCACCATGACGACCGAAAGTCCCTGCGCCCCACGTGACCCTCAAGGGTGAGGCAGTGCAGTTGGGTCCTGAGCCGTGAGGTCAGGCAGACGTGGCCGAACAGCCCAGGCTTCCCCTGCGGCTTTCTGGACGTCCAGGCTAGCCAACGGTAGCCAGGGAGCAGCCCAGGAGGCCACTACAAGGACAGTGGTATGGCCTGCCCCTTTCCCTGCCCCTCGCCTCCACCACGGCTGCCCCTTTCCCTGCCCCTCTCTCCACCAGCACGGGGTGTGGCTCCTCAGTGGCTGATCTCTCCAGCTTGGCTGCAGCCCTCAGGTCCAGGCGTGTCCAGGTCCCCATGGTGCCCCGGGTGGCCTGGAAGAGAACAGGCCTTGTGCTGGCAGGAAGGCTGTGGGGACCGCGTTCTTCCCTGGCTCACAGGATTCCGTGCGTCCTCGGTGTTTATTTAAACAGTCAAGCAGCCCGGGCAGGAGGCGGGCTCTGGACAAGACAGTGAGCTGGGCCAGCTCCTGGCTCCCGAGGCCCCTGCGCTGCGGTGGCGGAAGACGGCGCTGTCCTCGGGCTTCTTCTCTGGGCGGGTCCTCCCAGGTGCTGAGGGCTGAGCACCAGGACCTGAAGCGGAGGTTCTGGGGCTGCCTGGGCACCAGGAAGCGCCTCCTGGGGTCAAGGAGCAGCTACAGCCATCAGGATACTTGGTCTCCGCTGGCTTTCCTTTCAAAGACAAACTTGGCCCAGAGCAAGTCGGAGGAGGTGGGCAGCACGGCCCAGGCTCCCACGGCGGGACGTGGCCAGTCGCATCCTCAGCAACTGTGTCCCCACACTGTGGCTCTCCGCTGAGCCCGTCCAGGACGGGGGCTTGGGAGGACACCAGAGCTCAGTCCCACGCGGCACGAGTCTGGCTCAAGGATCCAGCGTCCGGCGCGCAGCTTGATCTCTCTGAAGCACCACTTCGTCCCGGGTGCAGAACGGCCCTCCCAGGGTGCAGGGTGCGCGGTGCCGGCTGCTGCGTGGACTCAGGAAGAGCGGGCAGTGCCGAGCAGCCTCGGGGGTCCGTGACCAGTGCCTGTGGACACCTGAGGCCAGCGGGAAGTTCCAGAGCAAGCACAGGGACTCCGCGCGGGCCACCGGGCCCTGCCCCGGAGGTGCCCGCCGGCTCGGCCCCTCCTGCCTGCCTCAGTGTGCCCTTCAGCCAGTCTGCGTTCTTAAAGGTCTGAGCACAAGCGTCTAAGAACACTGCCGGCGGGTCACTGCCAAAATCGTGGAATTCAGACGTCAGTCCAGACTCCATCGTACTGGGACACAGCGCAGGGACGGTCACTTCGTGGTCCCCGCCGGTCCTCAAGCCCAGCGTGGAAAAGGCCCACCTGTACAGCCTCGGGGTCAACCCACAGCCTGGCCGCTCCCGTCTGCCACCGAGGCGCCCGACCTGTGTGCTCCCTGGGCCCTTTGGGCCGGCGCTGTGGCCTGTCACCTCCTTCCAGGATCATGGTCTTCGCGTGAGTGAGGTAAGATACGAGCCCCCGGGATTCAGGACTCGGACACGGAGAAAGCGATTGGAGGAGCGGCGCTCGTGCTGCACTATTAAGACATCGGCCGAGTCGGCCCGCCAGCCGCCCAGGCCTGTCTTCAAGCCTCTGGAGCGAAGCGACTGCGGCCGTGGGGAGGCCAGCACTTGCTCTCTCCACGGGCAGCCGCCGTTCCAGTGCCCTGCTGGCTGTTCAGCTGCACTCCTAACCCAGGACACGCGGCTCCTCGGCCCTCATCCCGGGGTGGAGAGACCCCTGGACTCCAGCCTACACGGCCTGGGAGGCTCTGCCACCTCTGGGTCTCAGGTCTTCCACGAGCCTCTGCTCCCCCAGCAGGCGGGGAGGGAAAGCCGGGACCACCCAGAGGTACTGGGAAGGGGCCGGCTTGGCACGGAGTCGGGCTGCCCGCGTTCTGTTAGCTGATCTGCGCTGCAGAACAGCCCAGGAAGAGAGCCCCGTTCTGTCCTCGGGGAAAGGAACCGTTGGCCAGAGGCCACCCTGCCTGCACAGCTGCCCCAGGATCCTGCGCATGAGGCAGGAAGCTGGCCAGGCAGTCCCGGCTGCAGCCCCACGGCCCGGAGCTTGGCGCTCCCTCAGTCCTGGAGCTGCAAGGCCCAAGGTCAAGGTGTGGCCAGGCAGCCTGGAGGGGCTCACTCTCGGCTAGGCCCCTCGGCAGGGCTGCGTGGGGTTCTCAGGACTCGAGGGAGAGGCTCGGCCGGGTCTTCCTAGCTGCCGAGCCCTCCACGTGCCCAGCTTTGCGTTTTTCCATTTTCTTGTTTTATCCTGAAGCGACAGAGCATCACATTAATTGGCTTGTCTTATTAATTCAATAATCTGCTCCGAGGATGAAACGCTCAGCGCGCAGCCCGTCTGGGCCTCCTCGGTTGTTGGGAGAAAGCTTGCGGCACAGCCGCTCTGATGTGGCCCCGAGGAGCTTCACGCCCTGGTGGAGCTTCGCCACGTAGGAATGACTTCCAACTGCAGCTTCTCATACGCAGTGTGACTCGCGCCTTGTGGAGGATAAGAAAACATCCAGGGCCCACGGGCTGCAGCGGGAGGCTCGCCCACAGCCGTGCCGGCTGTTTACGTGGTGCTCGGTGCCGCTACGGTGCCAGCCTCCCCCAGAGCCCAGAGCCAGCCAGGTGGCAAGGGCAGCTCCGGCCCGGCGTGGCCAAGCCTGGCTGTGCGTGAGACTCAGACTAGAAACAGTGGGTCAGAAACGAAGCCTCCGTGAACACGAGGCAGACGTCCACGGGGCGGGACGAGAACCTTGCAGGTGATTGAGTCCCTCTTGACGGAACACGTGAAGGACTTCTGCGACTGGCATTTCTGGTTTCCGTTTCCACCAAATCCTCTGGAATTGAACGGCCTCAGTGGTGACCAACGGGCTGCTTTGAGACTCCACATGGGACAGAGGCTGTGCTCGGGAGGCTGTTTTAAACGGTCATTTCCACGCTGGACACTGGTGCTGAGGACATTGGCGTCCACCTCATCATCAGGAAAATGACGCGTTCCCTCCTACGGTGAAGACAGACTTGTTCCTCTCGAGGACACCTACGTGCAGATGTGAGCGCGTGGCCTCTCTGGCTTCTTGTAGAGAGGCCACTGAACAATAGGGTTCTGCAAAGTCCAGAAGCGTTTAGCGTGCTTTCCTACCAGAGGTGTGCGCCCTGCGCCGGCCCTGCTGCGTGGGGTGCGTGTGGATATGCGCTCTGGCCCGATGCTCACTCACACGTAGAGCCGCACACGGAGATCACTGAGCCAGTGGTGCGTGGCGCCCGAACCCGAGGCAAAGCAGGGTAGCGCTCTGGGCAGAGCGGGTCTCAGCCAAAGAGCTGACCACTTAGCCGTTCCCGGTACAGAGTTGAGAATGGACTCTAATGAAGGACGGAGGCCAGGGGTGTGGACAGGACTCCCTACAGAGCATTCGCGGGGGCCTGCGGTGGTGGGCCCACCGCCTCAGAAGCCACACGACGTAGGAGGAGGACAGAGAGCCGTGGGTCCACAGAGTCGGTCGCGTGAGCGCTGAGCCACTCAGTTAACAGCAAACGATCCTCATCCACCTACATACTCCCAGTTCTTCCGATTCATTAATTTTTCTCACATTTCTTACGCATGCATTCTGGGAATGCATTCCCTGGAAAAAGAAATTCAAACAACAGAGAACATCTGAGGGAGAAACGAAAGCCCCTCCAGTCAATCAGTCACCCCTCACCAGAAGGAAGCCTCTGGGCAGTCCGCACCTGCAGGTCGCGGGCCAGGTGCTGAGCTGGGAGAGCGTCCGCTGCGTTTTATCTCTTTTCATTTCTTTGTTTTTACTTTTGCATTTCACATTCCGAAGGGATCTTTTCAATGAAAAGTAATACGTAATAAGTGCCGTGCCTCAGCCTGGGCGCCCAGAGCCCAGCCTTTCTGCATGCGCACGGTTGAGGGCCGCGCAGGTGACCAGCACGCACGGAGGCTGAGGTTCGGTAGCGTCTGTTTCTGGGGGAGACTTGGCTCCGCGTCTGCAACGTGCCTCATGGGGCAGTGCGTCTGGCAGCCGGCCCCAGCTCCCCATCGTCTCAGCCTCTGACTTTAAGTTCCACCCAGCCGCTCCCCTCTGCTACTCGGCCTCCCCGGCCGCCCCGCCCACCCGCTTGCCCTGCCACTCTTCCATTATACAGATGCCGACTGCACTTGCTATCCTCAGGGATGCTTGCAGACAAGAACAGGCCAGAGCTTCTGCCTTTGTGGAAATCACGTTTTTGCAAGTGAAATGAAGGACAAACAGATTAAATAAATGAAATACAACAGAAGGCAGGAGAGGGCAGCTTGATGTCACAGAGGGTGGGGTGGAGTTCCAGGTCCAGGGCCATGTACAGCCAAAAGAGTGATCCTTGAGAAAATGCCCGGAGGAAGTGAGGGTCTGCCCGGGAGAATATCTGAAGGGAGGAAGTAGCATATGCAAAGGCCCCGAGGCAGGAACGAGCCTGGTGGATTTGAGGAAGATCAAAGAGAGCAGGAAGGTCAGTGCAGCAGAAAGGGAGTGAAGGAGGAGAGCACAGCGGAAGGGGCTACAAAATGAACCAGGGCCCGAATTTATACCTGTGGGCACAGTGGGGCTGGACAGGGAACCAGGACCCGTATACAAACCTGTGGGCATAGTGGGGCTGGACAGGGAACCAGGACCCGTATACAAACCTGTGGGCAGAGTGGAGCTGGCCAGGGAACCAGGACCCGTATACAAACCTGTGGGCATAGTGGGGCTGGACAGGGAACCAGGACCCGTATACAAACCTGTGGGCATAGTGGGGCTGGACAGGGAACCAGGACCTTTATATAAACCTGTGGGCATAGTGGGGCTGGACAGGGAACCAGGACCTGTATACAAACCTGTGGGCTTTAAGGGACACTCACTCTGGAAGCTTGCTCTTGGGAAGGTCAAGAAAGACTGGAACTGGACAGGTGGACGAGGTCCTTCCTGGGGCCCCGTCTGGTCTCCTGGTAAGATAACCACACTGGGGGCTGCTCTGCAGAGAACTGCCAGTGAGCGGGACCAGGGCCCTCGGCATGGAAGGGCTGGCACCCGGCCTCTGCAGCGCCTGCGGCGACCTTGGCGCACCCTTGACCTTGGCGCACCCTTGACCTTGCTGCGTGCTCTTGCTCGTGCTGTGCACCCACGCCTGGTACCCTGAGGATGAAGAAGGCATGGGCAGCGCGGGGTGGACGCCTGGCCCTGCAGAGCGGGTCTGCTCAGTGTCTGTGAAGCTGGGAGCTCCCTTCAGTCGCGTGAAGCATCTGTTTACAGTGGCGCCAGGATCTCCATCTCGGAGCAGGAGCAGCGCCACCTGAGTCCCCCACCCCTGCCATGTCAGCGGATGCCAGGATCCAGGGAGGAGACGCACATGCAGCACCCAGAGCTGTCTCCCCAGGAGCCGAGGATGCGCCACGGCTGCCACCGAGTCTCGGCAGCGAGAGGGCAGGTGCACCCGGCCTCAGCAGCGCGGCAGCAACGAGCCCCCCTCCTCACACCGGGAGCCGCAGCTCCCCTGAGAGGCCCCAGGACCCTTTGCAAAGCCACACCTGAGGGAGGGACAGGGAAGCGGGGGGTTGCTAGGGCCTCCGAGGAGGCTGTGCCTCTGGGTGATGAGCCCCATCTCTGCCACACGGAGTCCTAGCAGCGACCCTGGACGCCCTCACGAGGCCCTAGGGTGACCCTGGACGCCCTCACGAGGCCCTAGCAGCCACCCTAGAAGCCCTAATGACCTCCTCAAGGTCCCTCCCCAGCCCTGAAACGGGATTTCTTGTTCCTGCGTTTTCCTTGTTACCTTCAGATACACGTGGCCAGAGTGCACCTTGACATGCATGTCCCGGGAGTCTGCTTCCCGTTTTTGTGGCTGCAGGTGAGGTGGAGTCACACTGCTTGTGTGCTCCTGGAACACAGGAGAGTGGCGTCTGATTCGTGCACTGCCTTTCCTGTTCCCATCTCCTCGCTTCCCTTTCCTCCCTTCATCTAATCCAACGAACTCTTATCCACCGCCCCCGCCCCACCACTGTGTGTCAGCATCCACATATCAGAGAGGACATCCAGCCTTTGGCCCTTTGGGATTGGCTTATTTCACTCAGCATGATGGTCTCCAGCTCCATCCACTTATCTGCGTTCTTCGTTATGGCTGAGTAATATTCCATTGTATCTTTAGGCCACATTTTCTTTCTCCACCAAAATGAGGATCATGCAAAGTTAGATGAGTCCATATTTTTCATGGTGCTGGGAACTGAGCTCAAGGAGGCTCTATCACGGACCCACGTCCCCAGCGCTTTCTAATTTGTCTCACTAAATTACTCCAGCGTGCCTTGAATTTGCAATCCTCCTGCCTCAGCCTCATGAATTGCTGGGGTGACAGGGTGGGCCAGGCTCCTGGAAATGACCCTCTTTGCAAAGGGCTCACGGCAACATCCAGCAGGAAGTGCCATTATCACTGAGGACAGCCTCTGCCTTTCTGGACGCAGCAGCAGCCCCGGCCTCGGCGCAAGGACAGCATTTGGAGAGCCGCCCGAAACACTGCCCCTACCACCCACCCGGCTGCTGGCCCTCCATCTGGGAGCCCACCAGATGGCCACTTGGTACAGAAGAGACCGCTCCCTGCCGAGGACAGAGGTGGGGTCTTCAGTCTCCAAATGGTGGCATGAACTGGAAAAGAGGCCCCCAGACTGCACAGCCGCTGAGAAGCGACTCCAGCTGCACGTGGCCTCCCCAATCCTGGTGATGGAAAGTGAAAACTGTCCCACTGTTGACTGGAATTTGGGGAGCAGGGCAGAGAGAGCTTGGCCTTCAGACTGGTCACTAGCTGTCTCTCAGGGCTGGCACTCAGGTGTTAGGGAAGAGAAGTTCTGGGTTCCCCTGGTCCTCCTGAAGATAAGGCCTGCGATCAGACCTAGGAAAGGCCTAGAAGACTGAGATTGGGCTGGGAAATCTGCACAACCTGGAGGCAAGGACAGGGAGGGTGGGGAACCACCTGTGCTGACCAGTACCCCTGGAGCAAGGGCTGGAACGTCCCGGAGGATGGAGCAACTGGAAGCCACGATGGTCAGCAGGAAGGGCCGAGTCCAGCAGCCAGGGTCGCAGGGGAAGACCAGCCACACAGCCAGCGCTCCTGCAAGGCCCAGCATCTGCACGCGGCTCGCCCGGGCATCTTGCAGAAACGTGAAGTCAGGACAAAGCAGGAGAAAGACAAGAACCCTAAGTGGCTCTGAGTTTCAGCCCCAGGTAACCCAAACAAAATCCTCTGGACCTCACGGAAAACACCCTGAGAAGTACCAGATTAAAATTTCAGAGCGTCGGAGTTCTGTCGGCCTCCACACACCTGAGACTGCCTCTGGGGGCTCGTAACCCCCACCCAGCCTGTCGGTCACTCTGCTCTCGGGTGGAGTTGGCCCATTCCACGGCATCCACATCATGTGACGCCTCTGTGCGGGACAGCTGGCCAGGCCCGTGTCCACCCCCTCCTGCAGCCGCACGCAGGTGCAGAGCTGCTGAGCAGACCTGCCAAGGGCCCTGATCCTCGGCTTCTGCCGAAGGGGCCACCACAAGTCGGGACTGTAAATGAACTGCCCTTCGCTCGGGAGTCGCTCCTGAGATGGGAGGGCCACGAAGGAACAGAAAAGGGGCCACGAAGGAACAGAAAAGGGGCGCCAAGAGCTGAGGAGGCGATTCTCCAGGTGTCACCTGGATCCAAATCAAAGTGGGGCCTGTGGAACTCCAGGTCAGAAAGGCCATTGTGTAAGGGCCAGAGAGGAAGCGCGTCAGCTTCCTGAGCCAGAAGCTCTCCTCTCAGGCCTCACTTCAGCGTGACACGGTGGAGCAACTGCGGGCCACACTGAACGAAGCAGATGTCCCATGCCAACCAGTGTTCGCTGACCCCCTGTGCAGTTAGCCTGCATGGAAGGGGGTCTAGGTGGCTTGGCACAACACCTGGGGTCCAAAAGAGGGGTCTGCCAATGCACCCGTGAGGCAGAGAGGAGACGGGGGAAGAGTGGGCCTCCTGAAAGCCCTCGGTTTTGTTTCCTAGGTACTTAGGATCTGCTTCCCTTGACACCCTGTGGGGATCACCTCACCCCATGCTCCATCCACCTTCTGCTGGGCCTGAACCCTTGTCCCAGGGGCAGGGATGTGATCCGGTCTAGTGGATGGTCACATGGTCAGTCCCTTTAGCCACAGCGAGGTGCAGAGAGGGAGAAGGGCCCACCGTGCCCCTCAGATAAGCCATGTGACTGTTCCCCCGAAGAACCTCCCCAAGCAGGACCACAGCCAGCTGCAGTGTAAATGGCTGCTTTGGAAGTGGTTCCAGGAAATGCTGGTAGGGAAGAAAGAAGGTGGATGAACAATCAGCAGGGAGGGTGTGGTGAGCAGGTGACCAGGGACAGGACCCGTGTTCACCTACCTGGGAGGCTGGAAGCCTGCGGGACCAGGAGCCACAGGGCCAGCCAGTGGGGAACAAGCCCAAACCCCAGTCACTGGTAGTGGGCCCCTCTCCCCAGCACTGGGAGCAGGGTCTGCACGTGGAGCACGTGGCTCCGCCCAGCACGTGACTCCGCCCTCCCCAGCACCTGGAGCACATGGCCCCGCCTAGCACGTGGACCCACTAGCACGTGGCCCTGCCCTCCCCAGCACTGGGGAGCAGGGTTAGCACTTGGAGCACATGGCCCCACATTCGCCAGCACGTGGAGCACGTGGCCCCCCCTAGCATGTGGCCCCTCCCTCCCCAGCACCTGGAGCAGGGTCAGCACGTGGAGCACGTGGCCCCGCCCAGCATGTGGCCCCGCCCTCCCAGCACCTGGAGTGGACCTACTAGCACGTGGCCCTGCCCTCCCTCCCACGGTGGAGCAGGGTTAGCACTTGGAGCACGTGGCCCCACATTCGCCAGCACGTGGAACATGTGGCCCCACCTAGCATGCGGCTCCACCCTCCCCAGCATCAGGGGCACACGGCCCCGCCCTCCCAGCACCTGGAGCAGGAGCCCATCTCTCCCCAGCACGCACCCCTCTCCATCCCCCAAGGTTGGGAGAGGAGGGCTCTCCTAGCAGGGTGCAGATTCCTGGCACTTGTGGCCTGTACAGGGCCCCAGCAAAGTGGGTGTCTCAGCCACCTAAGGGTGATCCCAGACACAGAGATGCAATGCCAAGGTGCAGGGCATTGGAGGTGCTGAAGGACCTTCCGGAAGGCTTGTGCAGTGGGTCCCCTGACAGGTTCTGAGGGAACTGCAGGCTTATTTGACTCAGACTGAGCCTTTGAATTACGCTGAACCCAAAGTCATCCCATGGACATTTAGTTATGTAGCAAACAAATTTCATTTTTGCTCCAACCACATGGGGACTTACAATTTATTTTCTCCTGGTATTGACTCATCAATTTGATAAATATTTTTGATCCGTAGAATTTATATATATATGAACTCATATCTGTCATCTACACATACAGTCAACCCTCCATGTCCGTGAGTTCTGCATCCACAGATTCGGCCAACCACAGTGAAATATTTCAAAAATAATTACATCTGCCCAGCAACTTGGAGGCTGAGGCAGGAGGATCATGAGTTCAAAACCAACCTCAACAACTTAGCACATTCCTAAGTAACTTAGCGAGATCCTGTCTCTAAATAAAATGGACTGGGAATGCGGGTCAGTCGTTTACATAGCATGGACATCACATCAGGCATCGTGAGTAATCTTTGGACAGGAGGATGATGTAGGTTATATGCAGATACGAGGCCGTTTTGTGTAAGGGCTAGAGCTTCCGCAGGTCTGGGCGTCTGTGGGGTCCTGGAGCAAGTCCCCATAGGAACCACAGGATGACTGGTCTGTCTACGCCTGTGCGTAGCACTGCATTCAGGAAAAGGGCACACAAAACGAGCACCGTTAAATACGAACGTAATGCAGGACCTCGGAGAAGAGTCACAGACCCCACAACCCGCCCACCCACCACAGCAGCAGGCCGGGACTCTGCTGCAGGAGAGGCAGTGGTCGCAGGTGCTGCCCAGCAGGCTCCGCAGCTACAGGCTGGGAGAGTCGAATGCGGCTCCTCTCGACTACTTTCAGTTTTCTACAACCTCTGTGCTCAAGGTTTCTCTTCCCCGTTCTCTCCACTCCTGTTTGCTAAATTGAAGGATGAGAGTTGAGGTGGTCTGGACAAATAGAAGGGACACCAGATAGTAAGACCAGGGAGAGCGAATGTGGTCAATGTCCAGGTGTCAGAGGGTACGAAAGAGCGCTCACACTGAGGGAGCAGAGATGTGTCAGACACGAACTCAAAGGAAGCGTGTTCCTAACTCCAACACGCCTCTCCTTTTCTGTGTCCATTCTGCGATTCTGTCTGATGCATCTGAGGTCCATGTGGTCCTAGACCAGAGGGCTGTGGTCCTGGACCAGAGGGGCGTGTCCTAGACCAGAGGGCTGTGGTCCTGGACCAGAGGGGGGGTGTGGTCCTGGACCAGAGGGGGGGTGTGGTCCTGGACCAGAGGGGCATGTCCTGGACTCGAGGGGCGTCGTTCTACAAACCCGGATCCTCAAACAGCCCACACGTCCCTGTGCCAGCCATATCCAGGCAGTAGTGACTCCACAAGGAACAGAGCAAGGGCGGTCTCGGGAGCACCCACTGACTGGGTGATGCAGAGGAGAAACGAATGGGGAAACACAGAAGTGGGGACCAGCCACGAGGGGAACAGGAGAGGCTGGAGCAGGATGAGGGCCCGGCCAGGAGGGGCTCACGGAGCGGCTGTGGAAGATGCTGGGACCGCGGAGGCCGGAGTGAGCCGTCTTGCGACGGACCAGAGGGGACGGTCGGAAGGCGGCGCCCTCTGGGCTTCGCGGGCTCTCGGGTTTCCAGCGCGCAGCCCAGGACGTGAATCCGCTGTCGGGGTCGGCGAGTCTTCGGGGTCGCAAGCGTCGGCGTGAGCAGGCGCCCACCGTGACCGAGCCTGCGGGCAGGGTGCCTGCTCTGTGGGGCCTGCAGGTGAAGAGGCCCTGGAGGGGCCCGGGCAAAACGCGACTGGCTGGAGCCGCCTGCGCCCAGCGCAAGCCAATGCCCAGCAGCCTCTGGCCTCCTCTCTCCACTGCCAGGGTCCCGAATCTGTTTCCTGGGCCTGAGCCTCCCAGGGGACACACCATCACACCTCCAGGCCCCCTGCGACGTGAGAGCAGCCCCTGGACAGTGCGCAGGGGAGGGGCCGTGCCTGTGCACAGTGGGCTGTGGTCTGCAGAGCCGTCAGCAGCGAGGGTCGCCAGGAGCCTGCAGGTGCAGAGCCTAGTGCACCACTGTGAGCCCTCAGCTCTCGCTCGTGCCTTGGGGGCCAACTGTGTGTGTGTGTGCATGTGTCTGCGCGTGTTTCTCGTGCAAGTGACGTACGCAAAGTTGAATGTCCAAAATGACCTTGCTTATGTCCTGGTTTCAGGAGCACAAACATCTTGAGAGCTCTTACTTAGGCAGGTAAGTGACCCAGGGCAGTCGTCTGGCCAGCGGGACCAGCAGGAATGTTCCAGAGGAAGGCCCTGTCCCCAGAAATGCCCAGCCAGGAGCGCATCTTCCAGTGGAAACAGTCCCTCCTCACACTTAGGACCAGTCTTCTCCTTTGTCTGGGTTGAGCCTTTCGCAAGCTGGGCTGAAGGTCGGGTGCTTTACAGTTGAAGAATTAAGTCTTGGGGGGGGGGGGGGTCCACCTGAGCGCCAGAACTAGAATCCGACCAGAGTCAGGTGCTGCAGGGCACTGCCATCCTCTCCAGCCACTGCTGGGTGGACACTCGGCCAGCCAGGGAGATGTCTGCTTGCCCTGAGATCAGCTCACTGTGTGGGGTGCGATCAACCGGGTTCCGCATGGCAGCCTGCCTTTCCCAGCGCAGATCCAGACCTGCCTCACCAGGACGCCTCCTCAGTCCCCCTCACCCATCAACCCAGTGGGAGTTACCCTGCTTAACCGCCCACGGGCCTCTGGGTTCTCCCTTGGCTGGCAGGCTCCCGCCACCCAGAGCCCCCCTTGCCCTCTCGCCAGTCCCTCTCAACTCCAGCGCACCTTAGCTTCAGAGAAAGACCATCTGCCCTCAGCAAGAGGTCGCTCGTCTTTCCTCTTGTAAGTCCTGGGAGGGGTGGGAAATGGAATAAGACCCCCACAGACAGGCCTGGAGAGCGCGGGGTCTTGGCTCAGTGGTAGAGAGCTTGCCTCGCACGTGTGAGGCACCCAGCTCGATTCTCAGCACCACATATAAATAAATAAAGATCCACTGACAACTAAAAAAGAAGAATAAAAAAAAAAAAAAAAAAAGAAAGCCCAGGAGAGCCTTCCTGTCTCCACAGCATGAAGAGAAGGGAAAGCTGCAGGCAGAGATGACCTGCTGAACCCCACCCCGCATCACTCTAGTCCAGCAGCTCCGGCCGGTCACCACACCGCTCTACCTCCATCTCCTCTGTCTCCTCCGCTGGGGAATCTCCCTCAGCTTTGGTAAGACATGGGAGTGAGCCAGGTAGAGCAGCCCTGGGCAGCCGCGACCTGCGCTGCTCCCTGGTGGCTGCTCTCTGCTGCGCTTCCCGCTCCTCAAGACCCAGTCTGCTGGCTGTGCGCTCTCCCCAGCACCACCTGCTTCTTCTGGGCAGCCCGCCTGCTGGCCGCCAGCAGGTCTCCCAGGCAGTGAGTGAATGGGGGCTGTGGGGCCCAGGGCGTTAACCTGCCTTCTGGATGGATGAGCCGGGGCAGAGACACCTGCGGAGACCCTGAGGCTTCCCTGCCCGGAACCTGCCTGGAGCTCTAGTGACTCTCAGCCAGAGAGTAGTGAGGACTCCGGGCAAGAGTGGAAAGCCATGACTTCAGAGCCCAGCGGGGCCACAGGAAAGCAGCAGAGAAACCAGGACCGCGGGCCAGGCCAGCCACCACCCTGGCCTCCAGTAACACTGAGAGTGAAACCCAACAGCCTCTCAAGGAGACCCCGCCCTGTGAGCGGCCGAGGCAGATCCACACCCCAGCCCGTGTGTCACTCTCCCGAGGCCCCAAGTCCCCGTCCCATGCCCTTGCCTGGGAACGGGAAGAGGTGAAGGTGCAGGGAGCACCCGCACGCCCCTGGCTCATCCTCGAGATGCTGGCTCTGTGCCTGCCCGGGCAGAGCTGGCTGTGCCGGACCCTCCCGGCCCGCTTTCTGGTGGAAGTTCACCTGCTCAATGAAGGGCCGCACACCCACTTCCTCCCAGCCTCAGTCCTGCTGCGCTCATGCACCCTGAGGAGTTTAGAGACGCACTCTCGTTTTTACCAAGAAATCCACCTAAAGGGCCATGTTCTGGAAAGGCTGATTATTTTTTTAAAGGTTATAAACTGAATTTGTAATAAGTGTATAAACTAGTTTGGAAACAAAGCTACATCATTTCCAAACTTCCTTGATAGGGAAGAATACTTATCTGTCACAAAATGGCTTTTTACTTCCTACCGGCTGTGTTTCAGTGTGGGTTTGCAATTCTAGATGGTATCATTTATCCCTTGGATTTCAGACGAGGAACCTATTTCCGGAGCGCAGAGTGACTTGCCTGAGTCACAACATGATCAGAAGTACCTGTTCCTCTCATTCCAAGTCCCTCGTTCATTTCCACAAAATAAACTTACAGGCGAGTTGGGCTTTGGCGGTTACATAACTCAATACTTTTACTTTGTACCTGAGAAAAATAAGCATTCTCCCCAAGATACAATTCGTAGGTAGCGAAACGATGGGAACTCAAATCCCCCAACACCTGGCCCATCGCGCTTACCCTGAAGGAAACAAGAAAATGCAAATCTCAGCGGGTCTCTGCCTCTGGGCCGCTCCCTCCTCTGAGGCCTGTTCTGAATGTCCTTCTGCAGCTGTGTCCTGTGTGCCCCTGGGGCACCTGGTCTCAGGACACAGGAGAGAACCAAGGAATTGCTGGTTATCAGCAGCAGTGATGGACAGGGGCCTGGTCTCAGGGCCTCCCTGGCGAAGCCGCCTGGCACTCTTGGGGTGGGGGGAGGAGAAAGGGAGCGGCTTCAGCCTCCTTCCCTGCTGTCTCACCCGAGTCCAGGTGTAGAAGATCCTTAGCGACTGTCCAGGGAATCACTGACTCGCCTGGCACCCTGGTCTCCAGGGCGACTTTCGGTGCGTCCACCCGTCTTGGAAGCCCTTGGTGGACATGGCGACCCTGCTCCTGCCAAAGCTCTGCCCGGCCCAGGGCTCGGCCTTTCCATGGTCCTGGTTGCCCTGCAGAGGCTTCAAGATGCAGTGGGATGGGGTCCCCACGTATTCAGAGAAGAGAATGCAGACTCTAGAGGCTTCTTCTCTAGCCCTCCAGCCTCTAGCTCCCCTCTAGCCCTCCAGCCTCTAGCTCTCCTCTAACCCTCCAGCCTCTCCACCTCCTCTCTAACCCTCCAGCCTCTCCAGCTCTTGCTTATCTTTGTTCTTCCCGTGGTTCCACAGGCGGGTGGCCCTAATCTGGGGCAGTTGTTCAGTAGTGCTTAGGAAAGAACCATCGCATAAAGAACTACAGCTCAGAGTTCCTACTGATACCAAGGAAGGACATCCGACAGAGGCTGTTGCATCCCTCGCTCCAGCGAGCTCTCTCTGTCTCCTGGCCTGCCTCTTTCACAGGCTAATGTGCCGCTGTGGTTTTGTTTGGTTTCCATTTGTGTCTGTGAGTGTTATTTTAATTCAGTTGCCTTTGGCTTGGGAAGCCCTGCACAGGAGTCTTCACAAGTGACAGCAGCCGTCCAGGGAGACTGGATCTCTTGAGACACTCAGTCTAAGGAGGAAACAGTGATAAAAGTGACAGGGGTGGCTTTCTGGCTGCCGGCCACTGTCCCCGGAAGGTGGCCACTTCACTGCTGCAGCCTTAAGTCTAGAACGTCAAGTAGGACGGCGGTGGGAATCGAGTAACCCGCTGGAAATTGGTGTAGTCTCTGTGCCGGGAGAACCTACCTGCCTTCCAGTTGCCCCTGTACCCAGAGGGCTCGAGGGAGCCACCCGCAGGGACAGTGGCCTGCTGCCCTAGGGACTGAGCTCACTGGCAAGCTGGGCAGAGGCTTGGTAGCTCAGGACTGTCCCTGAACGTGGTCCCCGAGGACATCCACGTGACCATGCACCACGTCCGTGCATCCCCTGCACACAGTCCTGGGAATCAGGACCTCGTCCTGGCTTCCCGGTGTTGAGCACTTAACACGGGAGAAATGCCGAGGTGCGGATAGAAAGAGGACAGAGCTCTCTGGAGAGGAGGCGCCCTGGAGCCCGAGGCCGGGCAGGGGTGTGTCTGCCCCCTCAGGTTCCAGGGCCTTTCTTCTCCTGCCCCTTCCTCTCTTCTCACCTGACCAAAGGCAGGACAGGGGCCGCCCAGGGCTGCTCCTCGGCAGCAACTGGTGTTGGAAGGAGCCGTGCCCTGGCTGGAGGTGACCTTGGGGACGGGTTGGGTGGTGCTGGGAGGTGTCAGCACTTTACTTCCTTTCCTTTGAATTAGCCCCATCGTCCTGACCCGACCATCGATCGTCCACACTGACGACCTTCCCCGGGTCACCGTCTCTCGGCGATGGGCAGTGACGACCAATCCACTGGACACTGGTCCCAAAGAATCCCAGAACTGGCCAGTGACATCAGGGCTGCCCTGTCTCGGGAGAAGCCACCAAGAGGGCAGTGGAGGAGGGCGGGCGTTCAGGACGTGCAGGCATCCTCACGGGTGGCCTGAAGGGGCAGTGAGCCCCAGCTGGCCTTGCAGAGAGCCCGCGTGTGCCAGTGCAGAACAGGGCCAGCGGCAGTGGGAGGGGCCTCCGTTGGTTCCAGAGCCCTGGGAACCCCCGGGTCCTCGGAACAGCTCCTCTTTCCCCAAGCGGTGAAAGTCGTGGGTTTTAAGTGTTTTCCTGTGGCAGCGAATTTCCGTCGCCTTCCTGGGTGCTTTCCCTGCCCGGTGTGCGGCCGCTCCGGGAAGCACCCCTGCCCACACACGCCGAGGCGTGTTCCACTTAGACACATAAATTCCCATTATCCTGCTTAGCCTGATTTTATCTTCTGCTAACATTTTCAAGACAGGGTCTTAACTGCTGACTGGGAACCCCAAGGAGCAATAACCACATTGAACACAGCTGTTTTCCTTCTCAGCTCACCTGCGAGATAGTTAAATCCCGAAAAAGACAAAAACAGAACTTTTGAAAATTCTAATCCCCTGGCATTGCTAGTACATGAGCAACTTCATAAATGAGGCAGTAACTTATCTAGAAAGAAAGTGGATTTGCGACAGACTTCAGGATCCGCGGGCACAGTCCCGGGAGACCTGTGGGTTCTCGGGCAGTCAGGTTTATGGGATTAAGATCCTCTTAGAAAAGCGGTGGCTTTTGTTGCTTTACATTTCCTTAACCTCCTCATGCCGTGTTCAGGTGTCTGTGTCCCTCTGTGCTTGTCAAGATGACCCTCCAGGCAGCCAGAGGAGATACCGCTCCTCTGGTTTGCAGATGAGGAAATGGAGGCTTGTGAGACTGCCTTGCTGGTAGGATGTCTGGGATGTCCCCCGGGTCTCCTGACTCCCTCTGGGACCCCCGCTGCCAGCTGCCTCGGGTTCCCTGGGAGGGGCACTGTCCTCTGCATTCCCTGAGGTGTGCGACCTGAGCCAGGAGACCAAGAGACGGCTTGCGAACGTGAAGTTTCCAAATAGCTTAAAAAGAAAAGAAACCCAGCTTTTAAAATGATTATCTGCCTTTTAAAATGATTATCTTGCGTGCCTACTTAGCCGCAAGCCAGGGAGTTTCAGGAATGCCACACCTGTGGAGGGCAGGCTGCCCGCCAGGGCGCTGACGTGGGGCCCTGGAGATGCCTTTCCTCAGAAGGAGGTCGGGCTCCTGGCTCTCCAGGAGCGGTGATCCACCTTCACACACCTGTCTTATGACTGTTCCCAGTGTGTGCTGCAGCACCCAGTCAGACACATACCACGGCACGCGGACGGACACGCACTGTGGCTCCAAGATGGACACGTCCTGTGGCACCCAGATGGACAGGTCCTGTGGCACCCAGATGGACACATACCACGGCATGCAGACGGACACGCACTGTGGCTCCAAGATGGACACGCACTGTGGCTCCAAGACGGACACGTCCTGCGGCACCCAGACGGACACGTCCTATGGCGCCCAGACACACATTGGAAGCTACCCTTTCCCACAACGTGGTAAAGGCAGTTCCGAGTAAAGATGGCACGGCTTCAAAGAAGGAAACACCTCGCTGGGTCTGGGGAAATGTGGGGTGTGTCCTGCGGGCGTCTCGGCCTCTCGGGTGAGAACAGCACCTCCGTCCCCAGGCATGGAGCGAGGAAATGGCTCGTGGGCATCGTTTGGAAGGAGAATCAAGTGAAACACGATGCAGAGTGGAAAACGCGGGTAAGGAGGGTCCGTTCCGGAGCGTCCTGAGCCCCGAGCTTTCCGGGAAGGCCTCTTGGTGAAGCAGTAGTGCTGCAGGCCGTTTCCTGTGCATGCGGGCACTTCCCTGAGGTGCTGTCCGCTCAGTTCTCACATGCCGCAGGGGAAGTCCTGGTGAGGAGCCAAGAACCTGGCGGGATGGGAAAGAACCAGGTTCCCAGCACTGCTCTGCGCCTGCCAGCCCTGGCTTTTCCATGCTGCCTGGTTTTCTGAGACCTTTTCCTACTTAGCTAAGAATATATGGTGACTTAGCCAGACATGGTGGTGCTCTCCTACAATCCCAGTGACTCAGGAGGCTGACGCAGGAGGATCACAAGTTCAAGGGTGGCCTCAGCAGCTTAGCAAGACTGTCTCAGAATAAACAATAACAAGGGCTGGCAGGGGATGTAGCTCAGTGGTGAAGCACCCCGGGTTCAATCCCGGGCACCGAAACGTATAGGTCTCATATATACAATCTATACACACACGTGCATACGCTAGTTTATTAAGCTACACGAGCCCTGTTACGTTCATCAGTAAATCGGGATGAGGTAATCCGCTCAATGAGGCGGTGACGAGACTCATACTAAACAGTCTGAGCACTTCCCACTGCCCAGCACTCCTGATAGCAAAGGAACACAGCCCTTCAGCGCCCTGGGTCCAGGGCAAGCCCTGCCCACGCTCCAGGACGTGACGGCTTGGGATTTCTCCTTCGTAAACGACATCCCCGTTCCTTTTATACACTCTCGTTAGCATTTCAGGATCACAGTGTCCACAGTGTCTTCGAGACCCGCTTCCTGCCCTCCTGCATGTACCAGACCCCAGCTTTCCTTAATGCCAATACGCAGGAAGGCCTCTTCTGAGGATGTCTGGGTGTGGGGGCGGCAGAAAGATTACGAGGAGAAGGAAACCAGCCCCTCAGCACTGTGTCTGACCCCACCTGGATCACACCACGGGGGACATGCCCTGGGCTCCTTCCCGCCGGACGGTGTGCATGGAGAAGGCGTGATCATCGTCTTCCTGGGCCATTCACTTGGGCCTGGTACTTTCCGTCCCAGGCACAGCCCAAGGGCAGCATCGGTTTTAGGGATTTGCTCTGATGACTGGTTATGGTGGCAAATATGCAGCCACCATCTGTTCCAGAATTTCAGGGATCTCTCTACTTGTCTCCATCAGAACAGAGCCAGCTTGTCACGAGTCCCTCCCCTGCAGTCCATCAGAATCTGAGAAACCATTCTCACTGTGCCTCTTCCCCCTGAGACCAGGCAACCGGCAGAGGAAGCACTAATGTGCCAACTACTTCATCTTAATTACGGAGGCACGCTTCCTGAGCCAGACGTCCTCTGCCTGCTTCCCACTGACCAGGCAGATCCGAGGGCTGGGCCGTGGTATCCAGCTAGAGCCATGTGCCGCCTGCACCCCACATGTCAGCTCCGGGGCCCCGATGGCACTGTTAGATCTGTTCCCTGCCACCTGCCATCCGTCTGGAGATGAGCATCCCTTCCGGGTGAGCACTGAGTGGGCGCTGAGGAGGGTTGGCCCTCTGCTCTGGACGGCCGGGGTCCCTGGCGTCATCTGGGGTGGGGCACAGACTGCCACTCTTTCCGACTCAACAAGCCCTGGCGGCATGGCCACCCTGAGCAATGAACAAAAGCCGTAGGAATCTCTTCCTGTGCAGCGCTCACGGCTCGATAGAAGAGACGAAATAGCAGCGTCCAAGGAAGAAGGAATTAAATAAAGGCACGAGTGGAAGCCGGGCGTGTGTGGAGGGAGGCTGGGCTTTGCCGTCCACATCGGGTGGCCATGGGAGGCCTACGAGGGATGCATGTGAGTCAAGAGCCTGCCTGGCCCCTGCACCCGCCCCCGGGGAAGTGCAACCAGGGGAACGGCTGGGCAGCAGGGTCCCAAGGGCACGAGGTGCCTGGTGGATGTGGACACGGAGGAGGGCAGCAGTGCTTGCGAGAGTGACTTGTGGAGTAGACGCTGATGAGCAGGCCAGAGGGAGCTGAGGGCGGGCCCTGCGGAACTTGGAAAGTGGCGGTAAGGCCCGAGCCGTTCCCTGGTAAGGTGAGAGCCACGGAAGGTTTCAGGCAGAGGAGTGAGCGGACTGTCCTGCACGGAGGAGGCCGGCTCTGGGCCCAGGTGCCGTGAAGCGAGGCTTCGAGGAGCTCCCACTGCCGTCAGCTCCACACCGGGGAGTGGGGCAGGGAGGCGAGCAAAGCGTGGTCGCGTCCCAGCTCACAGACTGCAGAGCTGTCGAGGCGGCTGCTGCAGAAAAGAGTGGGCGTCCTATTTAACCCAGTTGTGGGCCGGGACCGTGGGCCGGGAGCGAGTGGGCTGTGATCCGTCCCCCGCCGAGAGCCCAGGCCATCCCTGCAAGCCCTCTGTCTGCTGGGGGCAAAGCCGTCTCTCACGGACTC
Organism: Sciurus vulgaris; assembly: GCF_902686455.1. Classification (NCBI taxonomy): domain Eukaryota; kingdom Metazoa; phylum Chordata; class Mammalia; order Rodentia; family Sciuridae; genus Sciurus; species Sciurus vulgaris. The sequence continues at coordinate 23,790,175 of NC_136480.1, read as the reverse complement.
AGCCGTCACCCTCCCTGATCTCATGGCTGAGCCAGACGGGTCCACATTCAGCCGAAATGCTCTGCAGCAAGACTCGTTTCATCCGACTCCAAAACGTCGATATTTGCTGTAAAGAAAAATGCAAACGACCCTAAGGAGCCTTACGGCCGTTTGCCACTGAAGTGGCTTCATCGAGGAGCCAGGGAGTAAGGCCAGCCCGTGTCGCTTCCCCTCCCGACGGTCTCCAGACTGGGGTGCCACCGTTGTGTGTGAGCGCTGCGCAGAATCCACGTTCTCAAGCCGAAGCCAAGGGAGGTTATCTGCTGTAAGAATCCAAAACCAGCCTCCCGACAGTTTCCGGAAGAGTCACTGCTCTTCGCTGTCTGTGGAGACTCCGCAGCGCAGGCTACCGAAACCTCGCTGCCAGAGTTCTGGCCTCCGGAGCAACCACAGGATCTCTGTCTTCGAAAATCCATCAAGTCCCAAGCTGCCAATTCTGTGACTGTTCCAATGAAATTGACACGGGTGCGATAAAGTAGGTTGGAAATCAAAATCGAGAGCTTGTAGATCCTTTACCTGTGTTTCCATGTACAAATATATGAAATATATATTTTTTCAAATGCTGTGATCAATTCCCTATTTTCGCTCAAAGGTAGAACTCTAAAAGCACGGTATTTATTTCAGAAGGCAATATTTATTGATTACCTTAAGTGGAATATTCGTTGCTCCATTTAAGTTTTTATTAGGGACGAGGGATTTACCAGTTTTTTTTAAAGGATTACATCTTTTTTTTTTATGTTTTAGTTGTTGGTGGACCTGTATTTTATTCATTTATCTATATGTGGTGCTGAGAATTGAAGCCAGTGCCTCACACATGCTAGGCAAGTGCTCTACCACTGAGCCACAACCCAGCCCTTAATAGTTTTTAAAATGATCCAATCTGAAGTAATCTAACACAGCAACACAGAAAAACAGTACCTAGAGGGTCGAGTATTGATTCATGACCTTGACTAAGGTCACTGCAGGTGTGAAATATTCTGTGAACCTATAAATGAAATTGACTCAGGTGCGTTAAAATGGGCTGGAAATCAGAACCTGGAGCTTAGGTATTCTACGCAGGTACATGTGGAATGTGCTGTACACAGTCTCCAGCTTCAGCCTGGAATTTGCCAACGGTGGCTTTTCTGCACCTGCCGGGAGCCCAGGCAGGTGCCAGGCCACACCCAATGCCCGTGAGCAGCACCGACCCCAACACCTGAGGTGCAGCAGGGCCTCGTGCCCAGGAGTCCGCAGGGCTGCCCTGTGGGCCCTGCGGCCAGGTCTTTCAATGTCCGTCCTTCTACCTGTCCCACTGAGAGCGGACCACCTGCATCGGAGTTCTGGAGGGGCTCATTACAAAGGCAGGTTGTGGGTCTCCCTGCTCACACGCCAGGCCCACATCTGGGCACGATAATGGGACATTTCCATGTGCATGAATGGGTCAGGCATCTAGGCCCTCACGCCGTCCCTAGCAGAGGCCGCGCCCTGTGTGGGAGATCCTGGGCCTCGTCCTCCACCGCGAGAGCCCTCTGCCCTGCTGTTCCTCTCTGTCCCATGGGGACGGGAGTCCCCGCCTCGGGTCACCTGAGGACCCTGCTCTGCCGAGCCGGCGGCTCCCGGGCACCACTTCCCACACCCCCTTCACCCCCGTGAGTGTCCCCACGCCTGCCCCTCACTCCAGGAAGACCCAGATACCCCATGCCTTCAATATTGCAGTTCCTCCGGGACTCGCACTTCTGCAAAGCCCCGCTCAAAGGCTAAGCAGCAGACAGAAGCAGCGTTTCCACAGTGGGAACAACCAGAGTCCCAGCCGCGCAGGAGGCTGAGGCAGGAGGGTCGCTCAGGAGGCTGAGGCAGGAGGGTCGCCAGCCAGCCTCAGCAACTCAGCAAGGCCTTGAGTGACTCAGCGAGACCCTGCCTCTAGATAAAGTATTTAAAAGGGCCGTGGATGAGGCTTGGGTTCCGAGGAGGCAGTCTGGCAGAGATCGAGGCCACGCCGGGCTGGGGAGCCTCGGCCCAGCGAGGAGCTGGACAGCCGACCTGTGGGGGCATCGCCAGGCGGCCGTGGGGTGGGGGTGGCACGGGACGTGCAGGAAGCGCAGGGACCCCTGGGGTAAACTGCCGCGGCCCCGCCCTGGCCCTTCCTGGGGAGGACGCGTGGCCGGAGGTGGACGCGGGTGTTCCCGGCTGTCCAGGGAGCACGTCCGCTCGCCTCTGACGCGTCACACTAGGAAAGGAGCCGGCTGCCTGAGCCGCGATTGGCCCCCATCAAGAGCGCCGCCTGCAGGGCCTCGTGCTCTAGCGAAGCCGCCCAACAGCAGGGTCTGGGGTGACGGCCTGATCTCCAACAGGAGAAGAGGGCAGTCGTGCAGAGCGGCGCCCTCCACCCCTGCCGGGCACGGGAGTGTCCCTGACTTCCATCGGCCACCGTCACAGGCCCGACTGAAGGACGGGCTCACCTTCAGTCATCAGCCAGTGAAGACGCACACCTTTTCCACACGAGCTCGGGGACCCCAGTTCTACGCACGGACCCCGATTAGAGCCCCAGGCCAGGCTGCGGGTGCTGGTCCAGGAGGAGGTTGGAGGCCTGGGTCACCGCCCGCCAGCGGCTGGGGAGAAGGCTCCACGGCTCTTCTTCAAGGCCAAGTCCACAGGCCAGCCTGTCTGTCCAGTGGGTCATTCCTGTGGTCTGAGGGTCCTGCCCGGCTCAAGGACGGGCACAGGCCTTTAGTGGTGGTCTCGGAGCCCACCGAGGGCAGCAGCCGCTGTCCCACGGCCCCTGAAGTGGCTGGTGAGCTGGTGGAGGAGCATGTGGATCCTGCTTCCGCGTGCACTGCTGCACCTATGAGCTGGCTTTTCCTGTGAGTGGACGCAGTGGGAGCTGCTCGTGATGGCCGTTGGACAGCGGGGTGGAGTTAGGGGCGTGGCAGGCCTGGCCGCTGCTGCTGCAGGCTCTGGGGATGCCCGGGGCCCTTGGGGAGGCAGAGAGGGACATTGGCAGATGCCCCCCCCCCGGGGTGGTCGGGCAGCCTGGCTCTGAGGGAGGACGCTGATCCCAGGACACATGGAGAGGGTGTGGAGTGAGCCAGAGAAACCGCCCAGGCTGGCGGCACCTGGTCCCCACCGTCCCCCCTTAAACCTGAGAGGAGAACGCGCTGGATCGTCCCGGGATGACAGAACATCTCGTCTCACATGGAGAAGGCGTATTCTCATTCCAGCCTCCAGCCTCCAAATTGTGCGTCCCTGGGGACGTAAATGGGCTGGAGAGAGGGCAATTTTCTTTGCTGTCTACTGAGCCACTGCACATTTTTGAAACAAAATGTCGCTCTCTCCACCGAGTTTCTCTTGTTCCAAGTTTGAAACGGGCAAGTGATCCTTGCTCGAGGGAGGGAAAGCGGGCCGGACCCAACAGGCCTGCCAGGGCCTGAAGGACAGCCCAGCTGCCAGAGGCCGCTCCGTCCTGATGCATGATTCATGGCCACAGAGCCGGGAATAGTTCTGCCTGACTCTGCCACCAGAGGTGGCAGATTATTCTTCAACACAGTCATTTGTTTTCGTCCGTGAAAAATCGTCTGCATTCATTCCATGGCAAATAAGAATTGGGACTCCAGCGGGCGAAGTGCGAAGTGTGGGAAGAATCTGCAGATCAAATTCTGGGCCGTTGCCACGGCTACATGGAGTCGGTGTCCCTGTTAATCCTGCTGATGTTGGTCTTGCTAACGCGGGTTGGCAGTCCACCTCTGAAGAGGTTTGAGATTCTACGTGGGGCTCGATGCTTCGGCAAAATCTAAGGAAGCCAGTCGCATCCGAGTGTGCAGGAAGCCAGCCCCTCGCCTGTGAGACCCGCAGTCATGGCGGCGATCCTGGTTTGGCGTACGAATCTCTCTCCTCGTCCGAGCGTCACAGAAATACAGATATAGCTGCAGATTATTAGAGAACTGAAGCTCAAGGCAAAGGCTCCCGGCCTCCTCGAATGGTCAGCAACCGGGTGCAGCGTGCGACACATCTCAGGACGTCGGCGACCCTGTCCTCCTCACCTTCCAAACGAGCGTGGGCAGTGGGGTGGGAGTGGACTCCTGGGAGGGGGACTCAGCCACCCCTGCACCCGCCAGGACCTGCCAGCCAGCGTCCTGGGGCCTTGGGATCTACGCAGGCTGCTGGCCGAGCTGCTGGCCACTTGCCCCCCTGGCGTCTCAGCCACGCAGAGGTGGCATCCAAGGCTGCTGTGGAAGGACAGAAAGGCTGGACAGCCACCCTTGGTCAAGGGGTGCTTTGGGTGGTGCAGGGTAGAGTCGGGGCAGAGCTAAGTCAGTACTTCAGACAACCAGAACCTGCTCTCCCACCCCTGGAATGAGCCCCTTCGCTCCTGTCAGATGCTGTTTCTTCTTAGCGTAGAAAGACGCAGAGCCCTGTTCTTGACAAGCGGCAGCCACGTTTGGTCATCTTGACCAAAAGGATCCCTTCAAGCGGCATGGCCGACCTCCCCATCCAGAGCACGCGCGGGGACAAGCTCCCTGTGCATATGAGAAAACCCTGAGGAGGGCCCGCCAGCCGTTCCGTGATGCCCGTGTGCCCCAGCTGGGCGCAGGGGCCTCTGTGAGCCTGTGGGGTCTGAGTGGACTGAGAGGGGCACCCGTGCAGCAGGGTGGCACTGTGAAAGGGGCCTCAGCCCTCGCTGGGCACCAGGGTGGGTCCCACAAGCTGCCCTGGAAGAAGAACAGAAGGACGACATGGCGACGGGGTCCGTGTTCCGGAAGGCGCCAGACAGGAGCCTGGCTCAGCCACCAGGCACGCCGGAGGCCCCTTGACTTGGAGGACTGTTGGGACACATCGACCTGCTCAAGAGACTGCCAGGCTGGACCCCAGAATGACCAGGGCTCTGGACGATGCCTGGCGACCTCCACAGCGTGTCCGGTTTGTCCTGTTGTCGGAGGAGCCCGGCGTGCGGGCAGAAGACCTGGCCGCAGTCCCAGGACTAGCCGGACGGCCTCAGGCAAGCCGTGGCTCATCCACTGGACAGTCCTTCACTGTAAGGTGGACGTGTTGGAAACGTCTGTTCCTGTGTCTTGACCGCCACGGGACATGGCCCCAGTTGTCAGGGCTTCCTGTCCTGGACTTGCCTGATGAGCGATGTCAGCGCTCAGCATTGCCATGTGGAGAAGTCACGGAAACTAAACGGGACGGGACCTCAGAAGGGAGGGAACGCGCGGCGTGGCTCTGAACCCACGCGCAGGACTCGCTGTGATCCGCGACGCGCTCACATTCTGGGTGTTCCTGCCCAGGCGTTTTCTATAACCAGGCCTTAATTTCCTTTTTTCTTTTTTCGTTTTGGCGTGGAGGTGGGAAGGGTAGGAACGTAAAGGTCACAGACAGAAAACCCTCCACTCTGACTGGTTTTCCATGGCCTTCTTTCCCTAAGAAGGCCAAGGCAGAGTGCCTGGGAGTCGAAGGAGGACTGGGTCCACACCTGCATGGGCCGGTGGCCCCTTCCTGGCCCTCAGAGACCCCCCGCCAAGTTCCATGTGTGTTTGAAAATGGCAGAGCGGGAGGAATCTCAGAAAGGGCAGTGGCAGATCCGAAAGCCAGTTCGTCTTTTTTTAAAAAGTGAGGTCTAGCTTGGAAGTTTGTTGAGGCTTTAAAAATGAAACTTCCTGATGGGGAGCCTGTCTGCTCCGCCTGCTGGTCTCTCAGACACGCGCACCGTTTCTGAGGTCTCGGGAAACCCTGAGGCGGCAGAGCCACCCCACACCCAGGCCCCCACGCCGGCTGCGCGTGGGCTTCAGAGGCCGGTGGGGCAGCAGAGCCACCGGCTCGCTCGTTATTTCTCCATTCGAGAGACAGCCCACGGGTCCTGGGTGGGAAGCCAGCCCCAGAAGGGGGACAGGCCAGAGTTTCTAAAAGAGGTCATGAAACATGGAATTGGTTTCTTGAGCCCACGTGGACTGGGGCACCAAGAATGTGCCTGGGTCTCAGCTGGTCACTCCTGCCGTGAGGGGCTGGTCCCCAGAAGGAGCCCACGTGGACCGGGGCACCAAGAGTGTGCCTGGGTCTCAGCCAGTCACTCCTGCCGTGAGGGGCTGGTCCCCAGAAGTAGCCCACAGGGAACGGGGCACCAAGAGTGTGCCTGGGTCTCAACCGGTCATTCCTGCCGTGAGGGGCTGGTTCCCAGAAGGAGCAGGCGGAGACGCGTGTGTGGACACGCCCTGAGGACAGAGGTGGCCTTGGACGGGGTGAGACAGAGGCTTGGCCAGCCCAGGAATGACCGGAACAGAAGCATGGTTGGACAGATGGGAGACAGGCAGCAAGGGGTCCGTAGGGCCGCGCGGTGTGGGTATGGCCGCAGGAGCTGCCCTTCGGGGAGGCACGCCCCGAAGGGCACAGCACCGTCAGCCCTGATCCTGGAGAGAGCGAAGGACCAGCGACCAAAGGAAAAGGGGGACACGGGGAGCAGGCCCCAGGTGGGAGCCGGGAAGCCATCCAGCACCGTGGAGGGGCCGCGGCCGGGAGGTGGGCAGGCAGGGCTGCCACGCTGCTGGCAGCCTGCTCCCGGCTCTCAGGGCCACGACGGGCAAGGGCAGCGAGCGCAGCCACACCTGGACCCGCTGCCCCCAGAGCTCTGCTGGCCGCCCCTCCCTGGGGCCCTTCCCGTGGTTGGGCCGCCTGGCTCTGTGTCAGGCCCCACCTGTCTGTGCTGCCGCCCCGAGAGTCTGGCCCCGTGGCGGGTGCCCAGCAACCCAGGATGCAGGAAGGGGACGGGAACGCAGGTTGTAGAAATCTCCGTGGCAGCCGGACACCCGTGAAATCCCGGCGCCGGTCAAAGGGCGTACCTGATTAAAAGGGAGAGGGCTGGTTGGTGCTGCCTGTGGTCACAGGTGGCGTGAGCTGTAGCCTGGTCACAGCAGACTGGGGAGTTTGAAGACTGGGCTCAGCACCCACCTGCCTGACCAGATGTGAACGGTCACCAGTGAGAAAACGTGTTCCTCTCACTTTCCCCGCTACTCACATAAACCCAGTTCAACACGCTAACCTGCGATCCTAAATGATGATTGTTCTTTCTGCTAACTAATTGTCTTGGCTAATTAAAAATCTCACTTTTAAAGAACACAGTCTAAACTTTCAGAGCTACATTCCGGGGAAGGGAGCTTGTTCCTTGCTTGCAAACAACCCTGACATTCTACAATCACAGGCCGCTTTGTTTCAAGGCAAGAACCATATCAATTAGGAGCATTTTAAATGCCTTTGGTGACATCAAAGACGCTGTTCTTCTAAAAGTGAAATATGGAGTTCATTATGTTGCTTTGTTATTTCTGCCTACTGAACACATTTGCTATTGATGACACACGTCTTTTCCTGCATTCCAAATCTCTGTGCATCACCACAGGGACATTAACTCCCAGTAAGCCTCTGCTTGGAAGAGAACTTGTGCTCAGGATGTGGACAGTCCCGCGACTCATAGCCAGTTATTAGTCTGAGGGGAGAAAAGCAGCAATATCAGACTCTAATTCTAGCTTGCTTTTTTAGGAATGGGTAGAGGTTAGACTCAAGTGGAACAATTGTTTTGGGAGTCTGTTTGTTATTTTTGTTTTGTTATTTATTTGGATTTATTTTGCTTTTTAACAATGTTTTACTAAACATGGGTTAAAAATAAAGGTATGCATCCAAGTGTGCCAAAAGAAATATGGACGGTACCGCCCTTCTGCCCACATGAAACATGGACGGTGCTGCCCTTCTACCTGCTGGGTTCCCACCGGCCTCACCACCAAGTACCCTGTGACCCTGAGCAAGGTGCTTACCATCCTTGCCTCAGTGACTCCATCTGCAAAATGGGGTGAACAGAGTCAGCAGGTAGAGCCGTTGGAATGGCAGTGTCTTCGTCCTGGGCCTTACGCAAGACTGAGCTGGATATCGACCCAGATCTAGACCCACAATGTTAGTGTTGTTCTGGGAAACTTCCAGCAACTTCTTGAAGAGAATATCTGTCTTTGGGGTTGGGATGACGTTTCGATTTGTTTCTCTAGAAGTGCTCACAGGACACAGTGACGCAGGAGAGTTGCAGAAAGCCGAGGCAGGCTGTCAACTTCTCTGGCGGAGGAAGGGGTCTGTGTGAGGCAGGCGGATAATGGCCCCCAACGATGCCCCTGTCCTAATGGGAAGCCTGTGGTCATGTGGCCAGCGGGGTCTGGTGGCGATCCAGACCTGGGCCCTCCAGGCAGGCTCACTGAAATCACAAGCCCCCTCAAGGGAAGGAGGCAGGGCTGTGTAGACAGAGAATAGCATCAAGAGACGGCTCACCCCGAGGGTGCAGCGGCCCCAAGGCCCGGGCTAGGGCAACCTTCAGAAGCTGAGAAAGGCACACCACCTTCTCCACCAGCCCTGGGACGCAGTGACTTCCGACCTCCAGAGGCACCTGGTAGCCCAGGCTGATCGGCTTCCGTTCAGCCGCTTGGGATTTGTTACAGCAGCACTAGAAAACTACCACGAGAACCAGCTTCACCCTGCACTCCTGGGAAGAGAGGCAAGACCCCAGGCGCGCTGCATCTGGGGTGCTGAGCCCGCGAAGGCCGGAGCGCATCCTGGTCCTCGTGATCCACCTTGGGCTCAGCAGTGCGGATGCTGTGGGCCAGAGCAGCCCTCTGCCCTGTGCACCAGAGGTCAGCAGCACCCCAGCCTCCACCCACTGGGTGAGGAGGCGCTCCTCCCTGCCAGCTGAGGCAACAGAATTGTCTGCAAATGCCCCGGCAGGAGGGCCAGAGGAGGTGATCTGCCACTGAGAACCGCTGGGTCCGCGCTCCTTAATTATGCAAGTCTGCTGACAGCAGCTGCGCCCTCCTCCTGCCTGGGTCCTGACTCAGAAACGAGCCAGACCCTGAGACACACAAAATATGCTTCAGCCAGAGTCATTTTGCGGCTCAATTACAAGGCGAAGAATCCTCGCCTCCAGACTAGATGGGGTAATCTCCTGGCTTGTACGAGAGATCAGACAGGATTTATTTCTGGACGGAGTTGGGCTGATAACCCTGGGCAAGTGATTAATCCGCTCAGCGGCGCCAGCTAACACCTTAAGCCTGTTACTCTCAGCAGATGCCAAATAAAGCTTCCTATCAAATTGAGTCAGGTGGCTGTGTGCCCCTTCCTTATTTGGGGAAGTTAATTGTGGATCCTACTCATTTGAAAAATCCTGAGATGTATTAGGATGAAGCATGGCGGAGCCTGAGCAAGGGCGAGCTCTGTGCCCGCACGGCCCGCCCCGAGGCCCTGAGGCGTCTCAGGAGCGGGCAGCAACCCCGCCAGAGGCTCCCCGACTCCCAGGCAAGCTGACTGTGCAGGAGGCTGGACGCAGAGCACAGAGGCAGAGCCTGGGCTTGTTTCCCAGGGGAAACGCCCCTGTGGTCTGGCCACGTGAGATAAGCAGGAGGGCAGAGCTGGGAAGGTTCGGGGGGTGGAGGCCTGGAGTCGGTACTGGCAGGAAGGCCAGAGGTCTGGACTGCGCGTGGGGCAGGCCCTCCCCGGCCCTGACGCGCCGGCCACCAACGTGTTTCGTGTGGAACTGGGTCGCCGGGGGTGATCAGGTCACGGGGGAGCTCGCTCCTGAGATGTGTCAGCGTGCTGACAAGAAGAGGGACAGGAGGAGCGCTCACCAAGGACCCGACCTGGCAGCCTTGACCTTGAACGGTGACCTTAACCATCTGTTCAGCCACTCAGTCCCGGGGCGCAGACAGCAGCCTGAGCAGACCAGGGAGACCAGGGAGACCAGCACACCACACAGAGAAGGCCAGGGCTCCACGCACCCTCAGTCCTGGGGCGCTACCCCCGCCCGTCACCAGCACCAAACACCAGACTGCTGAGCCCCTGGAGTTCTGAGCCACACAGCATCACAACAGTGAGCTGGAAAAAGACGAGCTGCATTCTCACCAAACATTGGCCATGGACACTTTTCTTGGTTGCTTTATTCATTTATCTTTGGTTTCCGTATTGATCTCAGAATAACACTTGTCTTTCTGGGTTTTGTTTTTGTTTTGGCACCAGTGATTGAACCCAGGGTTGCTTAACCACTGAGCCACATCCCCGGTACTTTTAATTTTTTTTATTTTGAGACAGGGTCTTGCTAAGTTGCTTAGGACCTCACTAAGTTGCTGAGGCTGGCCTTGAACTTCCAATCCTCCTGCTTCGCCTCCTCAGTTGCTGGGATTATAGGCGTGTGCCCCTGCATGTGGCAATAACACGTGTCTTGAAGGAGCATCACGGGAGTGAATCACCCGTATGAAAATACACAAAGGTGCTCACTGCAGGTACGCTGGTCCCTTCCCTTCCCAGTCCAGCCTTGTCCTGGTCAGTTTTAACTGTCGGCCCTGGATGAGCCCAGTTTGGCTGGCCTGGGGCAGGAAGGAAGGAGTCCCTCTTCTGGAAGGTCCACAGCACTGCTCTACCTGAGCGGGAAGAGTTTGCAGGGCCCTGTGGTCAACACCTGCAAACACTCAGGCTTGGAGCCCTCCTTGCCCCTGAACCTCTGGCCTTCCCTCTGGGCAGTGACACCTGAGCCTCAGCCCCCACCTGACCCCAGGAGAGACCGGCTCTGGGTTCCGGACAGTGACTGTATCGACGGAGCGAAGGGATCTGGGAATGCTGCCTGGATTCCAGGAAGGTGGCCTCCCGCCCGCTGTGACCGTAGTGTCGGCCTGGGGCCCTCGGGAGCCACCGACCGATAGTCCTGCACGAAGCTTGCAGGCCACTGCAGCAGCGGGGAGAGGTGGGGCAGCGCAGGACCGCGGACCCCTGGGCCCCCACTCCTGAGGGTGGTGGCCTCCTCGCTCGCCAGGGCTCACGTCACAATCCCCTGCGTGTGAGCAGCAGGCACTGGTCTCTCAGTCTCAACCAAGAAACTCCTGTGTCTGAAGATCACCGGGGTGGGATGTCCTGTGCCCCTGGTGGACTTCCCGGCCAGGCAGACTCTGGCTGCAGTTGCGTGCCCTTGGAGCTAGCCCGGCGGGGCCGCTGGGCGTGGGCACGGGGCCCATCTGCATGCACCCAGGGGGACGCCCACGGCCACAGTGACCGGTGGTAATGGTGTCATGCTGTCCATCAGAGATGCCCAGTCCTCCTGGCGCCCAGGGCTGAGCCTGCCTGTCCAACGGCCAGGAGTTCCTCCTCCTGGTATCTCCCTGGCGGGGGAGGAGAGGGACCTCTATCGTCCAGTCACAAAGCTCCCACTGTTCCCTGCCGCCATCATCAGGCCTCCGGGCTGCTTCTCTCCCTCCTGCCGGCCGCCTCCCCTTCCCACAATCTCACCAGCTTGCTCATCAAAGGGGTGCTGGAGACAATAGGAAGTGAGGGCAGGAACGTGGGCGGACGCGTCCAGCACAAGATCCCAGGATCTGCCGCCATGGTTCCGGCAAGGCCGGCCCAAGATGTCGAGCAGAGTGCAGTTAGGGGCTGGGATCCCGGCTGCACGCGGGCCCACCAAGCGGTCCCTGCTGTGTCTGCAGCCAGCGCCGACGATCCTGTGGGCAGAGGTCCTCTGTGTGCTGTGCAGGAGCCCCTGCTGGGCCAGCGGCCATGTCTCTGAGTGGGTCCGGCTGTGCTCACGTCTCCAAGTTCCAATGGAAAAGCGTTTCCTAGCATTATCTGAAAAGATCTGGGTTGGAAGAAAGAGTTTAAAGGCGCATGGAAACAAGGTGCTCGATCGTTCCCCGCTCACCTGCCTCTGGGGGCATGTCGGCCACAGTTCGGCCAGGAGGGACTCAAAGGAAGAAGCCTGGAACGCGACTTTCTGAAGTGAATGACGAGGCGTGGCTGTGCTCTTTCCCTGGGTTCTGAAGGTGTCGAAATCTCGCGCTGCTGAGAATGTGCGCGGGGAAGCCAGATTACGGGCTCCAGGGTACCAGGCCCCTCTCTAGTCTCCCTTCCTCCAAGGGCTCCCAACCCAGGAGAGTCCAAGACGGATTCTCGAGTTCACGTCTCAAGTCCAAGGAAAAGAGCAGCACAAACCTACAGACTCCCTCTGCATCCCATTTCCAAATCCCAGGGGACTCTGATGGCCTTTGTTGGGGCAGGTGTCCACCCATGGGTTCAGCCAGAGGAGGGTCACCATGCTCGGCAGACCTTGTCCTAAAGAACCCGGAGGTCACTGGGCAGGTCGCCCGGAGTCCCAGATGGTTCCTTGGAGAAGACTCTCCAGCTCGGAATCCACACCAAGCCGGTTTCAGAATGCTGCTCGGCACCGCCAGCGGGGCCTGCCCTCGGGGTCCTGGAGAAAGCGGGACCCCTATTCAGGTGGCACTCAGCCCAAAGGCTTTTTCCAATGTGAATTTCATTCCAACAGGACCCAACACTTAAAAGGACTTTCAACGCCACTGTGAAGCACTGTCGGGCTGGGGCGGTGGCTCAGTGGTGGAGCACTTGCCTGGCATGTGTGAGGAACTGGGATCGATTCTCAGCAGCACATATAAGTAAATAAAATAAAAATCCATCGATAACTAAAAAATATTAAAAAAAATAAAAATAAAAAAGAAGCACCATTGCTTAGCGGGAGGTTCTCCTGGGCCGGGAGGCCTCCCGTTCAGATGCCCTGGGAGTCCTGACAGGGGCCGCACTCACCAGGCCAGGGGAGGAAGGTCCCGGGCAGGCCCTGTTCCCGCTGCTGGGAGACCCGAGGTACAACTGGATTCCAAGACCCAGAGCCCCTATTTCCTACTGGGACCACGTGCAGTACAGGTAACACCCGCTGCCCACCAGGGAAGCTGGCCATCTGCACACGGCCCAGGCGGGGGCCTGGCTTCGTGTCCCCTGGTCCTGCGGCCCTCCACTGAGCGGACTCGGCTCCTCGCACCCTGGGAGCGTCCAGGTCCCCTCCTGTGGTGGGGGCTCCTGTTTCCAGCCCACAGCTCACAAAGGGGATGTCCTGGCCCTGCTCCCCACGGCCTCCTGCACACCTGGTTTGGCCTCCCTTTGAGGCAGAGGCTCCTTTTGCAGGTGATGTCATTCTCGGTTTATCAGATGTAAGAAGTTGGCTCCCCCCAGTGCAGTGTGTCCCACGGCACTTAGCTGTAGGGCAAGCCCACCGCTTTATTATTTATTTACTTATTTATTTTTTGAAATAGAAACATTATCTTTTTATTTGGCATTATAAGGTTGAAGTAATAGGAACATGCAGAAAAGATCAAAAGTAGTTAACCTTTGAGGAGGAGAGCTAAGGGAGATGCCGCAAGGTGGAATTCTGATTTTCCACGAACCCCCTCTATGTGGCCTGATTCTGCCCTTGTGCATATGTTGTTATTCCAACTACAACAAAGAAAAGGTGATTTTTGAAAAGATCGCCCGGCTGCTGTGCACGCCTCTTTATTTCACACCCCAGGATATAGGGAGCAGGCTTGGTGCCAGTTAAACGAAAGATAAAGCAACTCGGGCAGACTCAGGTGGGAGGCAATGAGTGCCCATCGCGCGAGGGAGTCGGCGCCCGGCCGCCCATCACGGCCACCAGACTCGGCTCCCGGCTCTGCTTTCTTCCGTGGACAGCGGCCTGTGACGGCCCCGGGCAGCGTCGGACCTCGCTCTCCATCTCCCAGCCAGATGGCACCAACCCCTGGACTGAGAGAGGCAGGGCAGAACCAGAGCCCTGCTGGTGGGCTGCAGTCACCGCGGTGCTCCAGGGAAGAGCTGACCAGCCAAGGGCCCTTTAAAGACCCATCTCCACACAGCCACGTCTCGGGTCAGGGCTTCAGCCAGGAGGGAGCACTACCGCCATAGTCCTGAGGAGGAGTCGGGGAACCAGCAAGGCCACGCCACCCAGGGCAGAGCCGCGACAGAGGCCCCGATGCTCCTGAAACAGTGCTCTCCTTCCGTACCGCCTCTGTCTGCCTCCCGAATCCTGCTCGGGTGCCTGTGCAGAGCTGGGCACGAGATCCCAGGGATGCTCCAGACTCCAGACAACCTACGCTAACCCTAACCCTACCCTGCCCCTACCCCTAACTCTCACGCTCACCCTAAACCTAAACCCTAACCCTAGCTCTAACCCTAACCCTAACCCCTACTCTACCCTACCTCTACCCTAGCGGACTGTGCACAGAAGAGGGGAAGGGCTGCTCAGAGAGACAATGGCTGCTGCAAAGGTCCTGGGGTGGCTGTATCTGGCTGCTTAAAGGAGTAGGAAGGAGAGAGTGTGGCCAGGTGAGGCCAAGGGAACAAAGGGAGGATCCCGAGAGAGCTCAGAGGTGGTGGGGAGCCACGGGGCCATGAGCTGGTGTAAAATGACCCCTCCCCACAGCCAGGAGCCCGGGAAGGGTCTGCTGGAGTCGCCTCAGCACAAGGGCCAGATCAAGGCCTGGAGAGGGCTTCGCAGGTCCTGGACGTGACACCCTCAGCCGGGAGCAGGGGGTCTGGGCTGTCCAGGCGCTGCTGCCTCGGGTCCCTGGGCTCCACCACTGAAGCCTGCGATGGAGCTGGCAGCCAGCAGCAGGCCTGCGGCAAAGCGGCAGCCACGACGGACTTCCCTGTGAGGGTCCCGGGCGGCGCTGGGGGAGCTCGGCTCTGGTCTTGTCTGCGCCCCGTCCACCGTCCACCGTCTCCACGCTGCTGTCTGAGGGGAAAGGCGCCCAGGCAAGCCGCTCCGCACGCGGGACTCACGTGAGAGATCTCGTTAGGCAGAGGGACAGCGTCTGCCCTGAAGGGAGGGAGCCCTGGAGAGCCAGCAGGGACCCTCGCCTCAGGAGCTGACCTTCCGGTGAAGGACCATGGACAGCTGATGGGAGGTGGAACTCGCGGGCTGCGGGTCAGGCCGATGGCTGCAGAGCCCAGGCTGAGGTGGACCAGTGGCTGGCTGGGGTACTGGCCCTGGCCTTCCCCGCAGGCCGCCCTGCACCCGCCTTCCCCGCAGGCCGTCCTGCACCCGCCGCCCAGGAAGGAGCCCCACCAGGTGGGAGGGTGGGTCGTACGCAGCCCCAGGCCCCAGGCCAGGGCAGGACTGCAGGGCAAAGCCAGTGCCCCCTGCTGCCTGCCGCGGCTGGGGGACACCGACTGGTTCACGGGGACAGCGCTGCGTCGGGCCGGGCAGCCCACCGAGCGCGACGCTGCTCACTGGTGCCCTCCGTCCGCGGCGGTGCCGGCTTTCTGCGGCATCCCTGGCTGAGGGCAGGACAGGACGCCCCCGCCTGCCGCCGGCGCCTTCCCGGCCGGCCGGTCCCAGGTCCCCGCCACTCCCTTTGCTCCGGCCCCGCCCCGACCTCGCGGGCCTCGCTGGCCCTCATGCATCTCCCTAAGAGCAGCGGCAGCCCAGGCTCGTGCGCGAGGGGAGGAGCGGGCCGCGCGCACGTGCGCCAGGGGAGGAGCGGGCCGCGCGCACGGGCGCCAGGGGAGGAGCGGGCCGCGCGCACGGGCGCCAGGGGAGGAGCGGGCCGCGTGCACGGGCGCCAGGGGAGGAGCGGGCCGCGTGCACGTGCGCCAGGGAAGGAGCGAGCCGCGTGCACGTGCGCCAGGGGAGGAGCGGGCCGCGTGCACGGGCACCAGGGGAGGAGCGAGCCGCGTGCACGGGCGCCAGGGGAGGAGCGGGCCGCGTGCACGTGCGCCAGGGAAGGAGCGCAGCGGGTTCAGGCGGTGCGGAGCGGGAGAGGGAGGGTTGAGGAGGAGGAAGAGGAAGAGGTGGAGGAGGGAGAGGAGGAGCAGCAGCCCCCGGTGCCCACAGGCCAAAGGTGAGCCCCGGGCTGGTGCCCGGCCTCGTGCTCTCCGAGAGGGGCCCAGCGAGCCACCCTAAGACCTCGCGCAGAGGCGGCGTTTGAGGGGGAGGCTGGCGGGCGTGCCCCGACCCCAGAAGGAGGCGCGGAGGAGGGAACTGACCCGGGTTGTGCGTGTGTCCGGCCGAGGGGCGGCTCCGTGTGCAGGCTGCAGGACCCCGGCCCCACCAGCACCCAGGGAACAACCCAAGGGGCGCGGGGGCATCCGCACCCCGCAGGCCAGCCAGGTCGGGGTCCCGAGTGCGGGAGGGCAGTGGCTGGGGGCGTCCCGAGCACCCAGGGCCGCCGGGGGGAAGCCCACCCAGGGCTCGCTCCAGGCTCGGTGGGCGTGTTCTCGCCCCTGGCACCACCGGACGGCTGGGACCGCCTTGCGCTGGGCAGCCTCAAACCCTGCCACCAGCGTACCCGGAATATCTCAAAGGCCAACACGCTTCCAGCAGATGGACTCCGTGGAAACGTAGCTTTCCAAGACCGAACGCGCCAGCTGATGGCACTGCGGCCCAACATGACCAGTAGGGCATTCGTTGGCTCACCCTGGCAAAGTGCCTCAGGCCTTCAGAAGAGGTGAGGCCCGACCTCCCTGCTACAGACAGAGCTGATGGAGACCAAGCTGAGAGGCAGGGCTTGAGAGCAGAGGGACTTGATTTGAAAATGATACAGACACGCCAAAGAGGGTGCTGGCAGCCTGGTTCTGCGTGTTACTTCTCGTCATGCTTCATAACATGCGTCTCCAAGTGAGCAGTGCCCTTCGCCACCACGGGCTCCGCCCAGGTGACACTCGCGGGCTGCTGTCCGCCGCCTTCTGGAGGACTCTGCTTCAGTGAGACGCCACGGTTGTTCAGAATCAAAGCTAACAGATAACACGGCGGACCAGATAGCAGGTGTGGGTTCTTAAAAAAGGAGGCCTCATTTCGGCTGGGCCTGCCCATTGGTTCTGTAGGGAGTTTGCAAAGTTGTGATGGGAAATACCTCCAGGGAAGGCCCTGTAACTGGAGTGGCCCCTGCCTCTAGAATAGTCTCCAGCTTACAAGTAGCTCTCTGCTAATTTCCCATTATTTATTTTACATTCATACAGACAAAAGTGAAAACCAGGTTCAATCCCATTGGCAAGAGTGCCTGGGATTAGCATTTTTGTGCATCTGTGTATGTTTTAAGAATTTCCTGTACTCTCAGAATTGGGGACGTGGAGGTGTGTTCCTGTGGGTGATGCTGTGTGGTCGTCTGCGTCTCTGTAAGATGCGCCTCACCTGTGCGCGTCCTGAGTCGCCTGGCTCCGTGTGGCAGAGGCTACTCACGGTTGTTTTTCACCAGCGGCCCCAGCGGCTGCCTTCCAGTTCGTGACCCTCCCTCTGGGCTTTTATCTTGGTCAAAGTGTTTGAAGGACGTGTAACTTAGGGGTTTTGTGGTCATCACTCGTTGAACCTCAGAAAAGCCCCAAGTTCAAGGAGAACCTTCTGCTTCAGGGCCAGCCTCACCCTGGAGGCCAGAGACCCAGGTCTCACGTGGTCCTGTTGGCCAGGAGAGGACAAATCCAGTGGTCACTCTTGCTGGCAGAGCTGCAGCCTCGGGCCCCGTGGGAACCTGGAGCACACTCAGTCCTGCATCTGGGTGGTCCCAGCTGCCCTGAGGCAGGTGGAGGGTCTGGGCCACGCCATCTCCTCCACCCTCCCTTCCACAGGCAAGGTGGCCGCCTTCTGGGTCAGGATGTGTGTCCACGCACCTGCCTCGGATTACAGGGCTGCGGCCTTTCAGGCAACCGAGGCAGTGGAAGACCCCCTGCACTCTCAGGGTTACTCGGATTTCAGACGCACCGCTCAGAGTGACAGGCCTGAGTTTATTGATGGGATAGGAAAGAGACACTCGAGGGAGAGGGGGTCCTCAGGAGAGGGACAGCATGCCTCTCCTGCACTCCGGTTCTACTGGGGTCCCAGGGAGGGTTCCAGGGCGTCCTGCCAGGTGCCCCTCTTTGGTTCTCCATTTTCCTTCTTGACCAAGTGAGCTCCAGCTGTGTGTGGTGGGGAGTGTGGGGTGGTGGCTTTACACTTTGGGCAGGGATGTAAGGAGAGCCATGTCCATGTGCGGTCAGCGTTGTTGTCCCATGAACACGGCAGTGGCCCCTCCCGGCCGCCTGGCCAAGGCTGCCTGCGGGATTGTTCATGGAGTCCCTGCCGGCGGCTCACTGGGAATCGCGCTGCAGAGTCATAACAGCACAGATTTCCAGAGGGATGCTGCGCTTTGGTCTCAGGCTCAGGAGGAACCACCAGGGAGCTTCCTGCTTAAGACCCAACGCCCGGCATGCAGTGAGCAGTGCCAGGCGCTCAGTGACAGGACTACGGTAGATTCAGTGCGCGTTGCGTGCGCACGCTGCCCTGGGTCTCCCCTGCCTCGCACCCCTCGGTAACACTGGTTCACGGTGAGGATGGTGGGACCTATGGATGACCTTGGACTCCGTCTGATGACCTTGGATGCGGACGTTTGGGTTTTCAGATTGGGTGGGAGGGGGTCGGGCTCTTGAGCAGCCTCTAAGCTCAGGACGGGTCTCACAGCAGGACATTGTTTGTTCCCAAGTGTGGGTGGCCCCGAGGGCAGCGTTCCCGGCATGGTCCCCTGTCCCCTCCCACGCTCCCCGTGCTGTGCTCTGGACCAGCCGGGGTGGGAACTGTCTTCACAGTGAGCAGCGCCCGCCCGCCTGGGTTTCCAGAAGCCACATGGGCTTCCTCTGGTGTCCCAGGACGGTTCCAGTCTGCAGGCTCCCAGGACCTCCTGCTCCTGGGCCAGGATGCTCAGGATATGCCCCAATGAAAGGCTCCTCTCTTCAGACAATCCAGTTTTAATCAAAAGGCTGCAGCTGTGGAAATCCGAACGCAGGCTTTCCTGCCGCAGGAAAACCTCAGACAACGAACGTCAGCGCCGACATGCAGCCTTTGCGAAATGCTCAGTAAACTAGGTGCACAACCAATCACACCGACAGAGCCAGGCCGCAAACCCCAGTGCAGCCTCACACTCCCCAGTGACTCTGCCCTGCCGCTGTCCCCACTCCCTGCCGGGGCCTCTCAGCTGCCACCTCCTGAACAGCGCACCCTCGCCAGCCCTCGGGGTGAGCAGCTGGAGCGAGGACCTTTACCTGGGTCTTCCTGGGTTCCTGGGATCTCCAGCCCAGAGCTGGAGGGGAGGCCTGTCTCTCCGCGTTGCTCAGAGAAGCAGCTACTGTGCAGGCTCCTGGCCACCTTCTGAGCAGGACGGCCCCCAGCTGGTCTGCAGGCAGCGGCAGGGCCTGGACCTCGGGGAGCTGGAAAAGCCTGTGCTCCGGGCTCGTGGGGCCTGAGGCTTCCTTTCCCGGAGGGCAGAGCCGTGGGCTGCATGGGTCACTGGACAGGGCGAGGTGGCTGCGCAGATGCTACTTGGCCTCAGGGTGTGGTTCCTCCTGCGCTGTGGCTTCGTTCCTCCCCCACAGAATGCAGTTGTCTTCCGGAACCTTCCCAGACATCGTGACCTTCGTCCCGGGGTGTGGGCCTCCCCTTCCCGCAGGCGTGACCCCTTCAGGAGGAGGGCCAGCCTCTGGCCCCGCAGGCTCCGGCGGCCACTAACCGAGGCTGGTTGTTGAATGGGATTAGCTCTCTGCTCCCTCTGAGGCGCCAGAGGTGGGGAGAAGGGAGGGATGCGGGATCCAATCCAGTGGAAGATTATTTCCCGGACCCTGAGATGAACAGACTGTGTCCATCCAGACACCAGAGCGCCACAGCACCTCCTCTACGCGCTCAGCCCAGTCCTAGCATTCAGAAGGCTCCTCCTGAGGGCGACCTTGCCCCGGGGCCTGGGCACAGTGGAATTGCAGAACTGACCAGTGCTTCCCAGACAGGAGGCTCACGAGGGAGCACGTCCTGGGCAGCTCCATTCAGCGTCTGGTGACCAGGTTTGGAGAATGGGCTCTGGTGTTCAGTGCGGCTCCTGAGCCCGAGAAGCAGCAGTGCCAGGGGCACCAGCAGAGGACCGAGGCGTTATTGTAGAATAGGCAAGGGCTGCCCGCTGGGCAGGCTGGGAGCCGCAGAGCCACGAGCCGGGCGCCCTGCTGTCCACACGCAGGAGACCCCTGGATTGGCGGCTGAGTTTGGCTGCAGCCCTAGAAACGTTGCTTTCATGACGGTCGTGATGGAGACCAAGGGTGCCCTGAGTTCAGGACCGAGGAGCAGAAGATACACAGTGACCACGCCTGGGCCAGGAGCCAACAGCCAGGCACTGGCCAGGTGGCCACGCTGGTGGGTGGATGGGCGTGTGCTTCCGCAGGTCTGCCTCATGCGGATGGTGCAGAAGCAGGAGCCTGTTCCTGCCTCGTGTTTGGGGGGCTGCATGGGCCCTGGGACCCCACTGGGGTCAAGCACTGAGGGCACGGAGGACCTGCGCTGCCGGCTCTCCAGGGAAGGTGCTTTTCTTCCTCCCACACAAACATTTCCAGCGGGACAGGAGCACCACTCTGTTCTCCGACCTGCACAGGGAGGTGACCGGACTTGGTGCAGCCCCAGAGTAGACTCTGGGAGCCACTGTGTGAACGCCACAGTCAGTGGAAGGGGCATGTGAGACGTGGATCTAGGATGATTCGTATTTGGCAGCGTTGAGTCTTTACCTATTGCAGCACCCTCAGATGGCCTCCCAAACCACACTGGACAGTTCTTCCCTCTGCCAGCCCAGGGGTGCCGCCCTGAGCCTGAAACGTGCAGATCTGCCCTGCAGGCCGCCTGGGCGCAACGTGCAGATCTGTCCTGTAGGCTGCCTGCAGGACAACTAAACACCGCTGGTGATGGTCATCCAGGGCTGAAATACGGGAGCGGTGTTTAGTTGCCTGGGTGCAACGTGCAGATCTGCCCTGCAGGCTGCCTGGGCACACAGACTCATAGGGAGTCCGCCAGTCCCTACTTCTGTGCCACGAACTGCCGACAGCGACTCTCAGACCTGAGGACGTGCTCAGACTCTGATGGGTTTCTTGTCTAGTGACGAGGGAGAACACGGAAGCCCCCCAGGCAGCCTGTCACTGCAGGTTCCTTCCTGCAGTCCTGCCAGGTTCGGCGATGCTTTATTACAGACGTGCCGCGGGAGGCCAGGACTCAGAGGGAGCGAGCACAGGCCCTCTCCCTCCCCGTTCACTGCGGTTCCCAATTCCCAGCACTGTCCATGGGCCGTGTTTGGCCCTGGAAGACCCACAAGATGGGATGGCTGTCCCACTCAGCATGTGGTCACCGACACTGATCTGCAGAACCAAATGCATGAGCGGCGTTAGGAACGTTCTGAGGGTGACTGACGTGCCCATTGACTCCAGGGAACAGTGAGGCAAGCTCACGGTGCAGGGCACAGAGAGGGTTCTGGGGACGTGCTCCTGCACAGCAGCCTTGCTGGACGGGATGGGTAGAACCCTGGCCCTCCAAGGCAGCTCTGGACTGTTGACAGATGCCTGGACATCTGTGCTGCTACGCTGACGAAACCTTGCCCAGAGCTGCACAGGGCTCTCCGTGTCCCTCCTGGCCCCTGGGAGCCAGGCTTCTGTCACCAG
Organism: Sciurus vulgaris; assembly: GCF_902686455.1. Lineage (NCBI taxonomy): Eukaryota > Metazoa > Chordata > Mammalia > Rodentia > Sciuridae > Sciurus > Sciurus vulgaris. Next base: position 23,768,893 of record NC_136480.1, on the reverse strand, counting down.
GCACTGGAAGAGACCAGGGTGCTCCTGGCGCCCGCTCCAGCGGGTGCCCACCCACTGCCTCTCTGGGCTTCGACCTGAGCCCTGGGTCTTTCGCAGCCGCCCCTCGCTTCCTTCTCTCCTGGTTGTGGCCCGGAGGCTCCAGGCCGTCACTGAGGAGCTGCTGGCTGAGAGGAGAGGGAACCTTGAAAGTGGCCATCCAGGGCTGAAATACGGGAGCGGCGTTTCCGAGAGGGAGGGAGACTTCCATATGGATGGGGTGCTGCTTTAGGAATCATGACACAGGCAAATCCAGAGCCAGGGAGAGGAAGTGTCTTTGAAATAACAGTATTGGTGATTTATTCTCAGCGCCCATATTTCAAGCTAATTATCTTTGTTCGAGGTGAAGAACTAAAAAGGCTTAATCTGTTTTTGAAGTTCATCCCCATCAAATTAGGCAGAATATACATGTGGCTTCCTGCTGATGGAAGTAGGATCCAGCAATTATTTAAAAATTAATCGCGCCTGCCTTTGCGATACTTCACTTTTTGACAGACTGCACCGTTTGCTGACTCCTGAGAGGTTTGCGATTGTTCTGACTCTCCGAGGAGCCAGCTCTGGGTGCCGGCAGGCTAGTCACCTCGGTCGGGATGGGGAGGGCCCGCTGCGAATTTATGTCTAGGGTGCTTTTAGGGGAGACACGTAAGGTAAGGTGTGCAGGCGCCGTCCCATGTGGACAGGTCGGGTTCTGGAATGAGTCAGACCAGGTGCACGGGCGCTGTGCTTCATCCACTGTCGGAGAGAGTCTCTCTTCCCCTCCAGCCGCAGTCATCACTGCGGTGACAGGAGGAATGGTTAGTACCTGGCAGGCCAGCAAGTAAGCTTGCATTGCGACGGTCTGTCACTTCCAGAATATTTTCCTTCTGACCAAGAAGGCGGAGGGGAGCTAAGCACAGAACCTCCACGTAGGGGGCACAGCTCGTGTCCCTCTGTCCCCTCTGTGCCTGTAAACCAGGGTGCTGTCCCTGTCTGCAGAGGAGGACAAGGAACGGCTGAGAGCAGCCATGAGTGCCTGTCAGGATTTGAACTCAGGGTCGTGCCCAGAGCTGTGCGTTGGTGGACACCTGGTGGTGCTCTCTGGGGTGTCCAGACAGGACACAGTGACAGGAGCAGAACAGAGGCAGCCAGAGCCCCAGGGGCTCCGCAGCCTCACAGTCCACCTGGGCAAGTCCACCTGGACTGAGCCAGGCCTCTGGATCCTGCCACGGGCTCTCTGAGCTCCTGGGATGCATCTTGGAGCTCATGAAACTCTGAATACAGATGTCTCAGCGCTTACCGCTGCCGCGTTTTTAAGTAATTTGGCCTTCATAGAATGAGGAGTGGCCTTTACTCTCTGAAGCACTGCTGGGCAGCCTGTCTTCCAGAGGGTTCCACAGATGGAGGATACTAAAAACATGCCCCACCTACGCAGCGTGTGCAGTGGCGTGTTCCTCCCCAACGCTGCTGCCCAGGAGTGAGGACTGGACACACCACCAGTCTGGCGGCATGGGGAGTCGCCTGGGATGATCTAGAGAAGGCTCAGCCCAGACCCTGCCACTGTGTGTAGGAGCCCGAGGACCCAGGCAGCCACAGGGTCCTGGAACCGTCCCCTCAGATGCCAGAGGCTGTCCGGAGCTCTTTCCCAAGGGACGATGTCAGCACAGCAGGTCTGTGTGTCCTGAAGCGACGCCAAAGCTCACATCTGGAGAAGGAACCCGTCCCAGGAGCTGCCGCTTGGAGAAATAGTTTGGGAGGATGGCCTGAAAACTCTTCCCTGGGACTTCCTCCCTGGGAAACACCTGCTCTTTGGCCTCACGAGTCTGGAAAGGCCAGCCGGCTCCAGACTCCTCTGGGGTCCCTGCGTCCTCACAGCGGCTGTGCCAATGAATCCGGCAGTCTGTTGCCCAGGGGCACCTTGAGGAGGGCCGACCCAGGAGAGCAGAAGCAGCCGTCCTACCACCCTCCGCTTCTCCATCCTCCCTGGTCATAGACCACGACGAAATGAGGAGCACTCCGTCCTCTGTGGTGGGACGTCATCCTCGTACCCGGCTCAGTGGGAGACGGCAGCGAGTACTCGGCACACTGTCACCGTATGAGCAGCGGAGGCGAAAGGAGAACGTTCAGCCCAGTGGGATCGAGTCTGCAGATGGTCCTGGTTGCTTAGGAAAGTAGGTAGTGACTGGTTCTCTCTGTGTTCAGACACAGGTACCTACCTGCCCATTCTGCTAGCCTATTCCCTGGTGGGTTCCCACAGGGAAGGAGAAAAGCCTGTTGCCATGACTTCGTCAGCCCGGAAGGTAAACACCTGGCCATCTGTGGCCGATCCTTAAATGTGCTTCATTCCCGCCCAGTCTGAAGGATGTTTGACATCCGTGCTGGTAACTGCACACATGTTCTGAAGGACTGTGAATCTTTTCTTTCAAGATGTGTTTGCAGTTCTTCTTTCTTTGGTGACCACATTGACGGTAATCACACAGAATTCTCACTGGTGCTGGTCACTCACACTGTGACATTCCTGGTGTCTGTGTGTGTGAGTGTGCATACGGGTGGTGGTGTGGATGCAGCCATTGAGTGACCCACCTGGCTGTGGGGTGCACACCAGTGATGTGCACGCACCCTGCACAGTGTTCAGGAAGCGTCTGCCCAGTCCTCCTGCACCTCTGGGCCTCGGGCGGCCTGGCTGCCACCCACAGAGGCTGGACAGCATGGCTGGAGGCGGGTCTCCAAGGGTGCCTCTCAGGGGCCGCTGGGGTCTTGCAGCTTCAGCATCACAGTTGATCTCCAGCTGGGGTTTTGTTCCTTTCTAGGTGATGCTTTTCCTTGGAAGTTATGTTTTTTTAAAAACCCACACAATTCAGATTGTGCTGTGGGGTGAATATGGACCCTGGGTCCCCACAGGCTTTCTGAGGTCAGCAGAGTCCCCTCCTGTCGTCTCCATCGCACAGTCTGGCAGTTCATTCTCCTCCCGGTGTCCTTGGCATTTTTCAAGTCTGTACGCTCCCCCGACGTTCCCCTGACGGTCTTGCCTGAGTTCTGGGTACCGACGTTGCTCTTGTGTGTGTCTCAGGGACACACCCCTCGGCACTACCTTGCACTGCAGTTAGACCTCGGTCCTCAGGGTGCACAGAGAGAGGTGGGGTTTCTGCACCAGCGTGCTGGAATCTCCAGGCCCCCACCACCAGGACCTCAGGAAACGGTGCACCTGCTCACTTCTCCCATTTCCTGACTGGATGGCCGTCTTGATCTCGACTGCCCTGTCCTGTTTCAAGAACGGTAGCATACTGCGGAACTTCTAGGGTTTCTCTCCTAACTGTGTTCATCACCACTCGCATGCTGGAGAATTCTAACCTACGTGTGTGTTTCAACTAAGATTCCTCTTCCTGCAATTTCTGGACTTATTTTTATGGCCAGAAACATCTTTCTTTCCCAACATTATAAACACATCTATCGTCTCTAGAATCTATTTTATCTTTATTTATTTCTTCGGCACAGATGGAATCAATATTCTTCTTTAAGACAACACAAGTTTATTATTTTAAATGACACAAAAGCGTCTGTGTCCGAGGTCACACGACGTCATTTGATGTGCGTCCTCATATGTACTGCATGCTGATCACCAGCCTAGGGAACTTGGCCGTCAGCACCCACAGTGTGGGTGATACTTAGCACCTACCAAGTATCACGTGAACAAAACGGCAGGCATGCTGGGTGGGGCTCCCAGACCCGGCTCCCCTCATGGCTGGACGTTCCTGCCCTAGGCAGAGGCCTTCCCACACCTGCCTCCTGTGGCCCCCGAGGCCGCTGCTCTGCCTTGCTTGAGTCACTTCTGTAGGTTGACAGGCGCGTTCACTGAGCTGCGTCTCCCAGCGCCACCCAAGTGGTGGCAGGTGACAGGGTCTCCTTCCTGAGGCTGGGTCACCCTCCCTTTGCGTATGAAGTGCGTGTCCACACATCACGGCTCTTCTCCGTCTGTCAGTTACCATCACTGTCATCACACTGCTGAGTGACCGCTGGGCCTGCAAGCCCTCCTCCCGTGACCTCGGGGACATGGTCTCACTTTTCCTCCCCACATTCTCCCTCCTCTCCAGCCAGGCTGGCCTGCCCCTGCCCTTTGTTCACTCAGAGCGGGCACTCACAGCCACCTTGGGCGTCCCTCCCCAGAGGTCCCCATGGTCCCTCTTCTCCTCCAGCTCTGGGTGCCACCTCTGCAGGGTGGGCACACCTGTCGCTGCTCCTAGATGCTGACCCTCTCCCAGACTCCCGAGCTGTGCTGTTGGGCTTGCTGCCCGCTGCCTGTCTCGCCTGGTGGACTGGAATTCCCAGGTGGGAAGCCTGGCCCGTGGACTCCCTCTGCGGGGACTGAGCCCAGGGCTTTGCGCCTGCTGGGCAAGGGCTCCACCACCAGCCACATCCCAGCCCCCATTTCACGTCAGCCGAGGCCAGGCATCCAGGAGAGTGGCCGACTAATTACTTGCTGAACAATGAATGATTCTTCTAGTTCAATTTCATGCTTCCTGACTTTATTGGAGACTAAATATTCTTGCAACCACCAGTGCTTTCAGCCGGGGAAGCCAGATAGGTCTCCTTGATGTGGCTCCTTTATATTCTTAGTGAAGTTCAGCAGCTGCTGCTTTACAAATCCCCCCGGAAGACACTCCACTCCTGTCCCTGGAGCTGGCTGAGGACAGCAGTGTTTCCCACCTGGGTTGGTCACTCGGGGGATGGGTCTTGCTTTAGGAGAACAACATGCAGCTCCCGAGCCTTTTATTTCAATATTCATGAAGAGGAACACTATTGATTTTCTGTATATTTATCTTTTATCTAACTGCACAATTCAAATTTGTGTTATAATGATTTTTCAGTTGATTTTCTTGCATTTTGGAATAGAAAAAAATCTATCACATAAGAATTAAATTTCTATTACAGCACTTGTCTGTTATTTATTCATCCTGTGCATTGACTAAGACATTCAGTGCAACTCAGATAACGCCAGCCGTAACTGTCCTCCCAACTTCAGGGACCACGCTGATCATGCTTCCCTGTAAAAGCTGACTCTGTTTGTGAGCATGAAGGTGATTTCATTCGTGGTTGGACTGAGACTCCTACTTACGGTATTGCATGTTCTGTATTATCAAATCCATTTTTAGCATCCAGGCATAGGAAATCTTTTTTATTCTTGACCCCGAGGTTGGCCAAACTCACTTTTGCTCTTGTTAAGAGTTTTCTCAGAGCCAGCCACGCCCATTCGGTCACGCGTTACCTAGGGCTGCTTCTGTGCCCCTGTAGCAGGGTTCCCTGCCAGCACAGGAGCTGTCCCTGCGGCTGACATGACTGGCCCCGTGCAGAGGGTCTCCCTGTCCTTGCTGTAGCCTGTGTGTGCGTGTTGGATCAATGACATCAGCGCTGTGCCCATGTTTACACTGCTTCAACAGGAACACTGGCAGGTCCTGTTGGCAGTTCTTTGGACACTTTGCCTGATTCATTTGGTGGTAATTTGGGTTTTCAATGTACAGAGAATTATTTTGTAAGTTTTGGGTGCTACTTTCTACTAGATTTGGGGATTGAGTTACTTTGTTAAGAATAAATCGGGGAGGTTCTCACATGCATGGACTGGCTCGCATGGCAGGCCCGGGTGGCTGAAGTGGTGAGGTCATTTCTCATAGTTCTGGGGGCCGGAACTCTAAGACCCTGGTCAGGGCATCCTGTCTCTGATGGGCGCTTGAGACAGCTGCCTTCCCACAGGATGTGGTGGGAGAGACAGGGAGGGAGCAGGGAGGGACAGCCACCACCCTTCTGACCTCCTCTCACCGTCATGACCGCCCAAAGCCAGAGTTTCGAGTTGCGTTGGGGAGTAGGTGGATGCTGAGGGGGACGTGGTTAGGGCCACCTCGTGTGTGCTCAGAAACATTCAAGTGTACACTCTGTGGTGCAGGATTGTCTGCCTGCTTCCTTTGCAAAAGGAAGACTTTTTGGCACACCCTTCAGCTACCTTTGTGGGAACGCTGATGGAGAGCTAATTTTGTTGAACGATTTTTCTTCGGATGATCATTCGCTGGACCTGAGTTTTAGACAGAGAATTGCTTTTGCAGTTCAGGAGTCTCTTGGCTGTGGGTTCAGGCTCTTCCTGGTCTGAGGTTGCCTGGCTTTAGGTCAGACCAGGGGAGCCTGGCCTGTCTTCCTGGTCCTCTCCCTCGGCTCTGCCATTCCTCGCGGGTCTCTCTGCATTCTAGTTGATTCCCTTCTACTTTAACCCCGATTCAAACTTCTCGAGAACCATTTTGCTGTTTACATTTATTGAACTGCAGGCTTATCTGATGTTGTTTTTTGCTTCTCTGTGGAACCATCGACGACTAAGATTCTCTCTTCCAAGGTTTTCATTCCTGCAGCCTGACACTGAGTACGTCCAGATCTTACTCGGGATGTGCTCTGGAAGTCTGCGCTTTCCCCATAGGAACGGCAGCCTCCCCGTCTCCACGCGGAAGACGGTCTAACCTGAGGACTGCGAGAAGTTCCAGCTGGCCTGGTTAAGTGGTCCTGTGCTCTTCTACTGTGGGCCTCCTGATGTGAGTCCCCCTTTTGCTCCATGCAGAAGTGAGGGCAGGTGGACACAGCCCCAGGGCAGGGAGTCTTCCATCACTGCCCCGAGAACTTCCTGCTGCAGCGACCTCCTGGTCCCAGCAGAGTGCGGCACAGCTCTTGGCCTTTGTCTCTGGTGAGCTTGCACCGTGGGGAAACCCATAGGTGAAATACCAGGAAATGCTCAGGCGTGGTCTTGGTAGGACCGTCCTGAACTCCAGTTCTCCCTCATCGGCAGCCCAGTGCCTCCCCTACGACCCACGGCGTAGGGGTCCCTTGGCCTCCGGCACCGGCAGTGAGGACCTGCTCCCCGCAGCTTTGACGGCCTCCTACGCACATACCCTTGGAGTTCCTCGCAGTGTTTGTGTCAGGGAGCAGGGCCCTGTGACGGGCTCCCCTCAGGCATGGACATGGAGGTGCTCCCACTGTCCAGCTGTCCTGGGCTCCTGCCTCTTCCCACCACCGAAGTTCCAGTGCTCGCCCTGACCTCTACTCTCTCCTCTTCATGAGACTTCACCACTTACTTTCCCCACATTTCTGAGACATAAAGGACAGGTAAAAACTGCATCTTCTGAAGGTTCACACACGATATTTTGATGGACAGAGACATGGAGAGCCCATCCCCACCATCGGGCGTACCCATCGCCTCTTGGCATCACTTTGTTAGTGATTCAGTGTGGAATCTGTCTGCAGATCAGAGTCATTGTACTGTTCCTAACCACGGGCCCCCACGTGCCTGGTGTCCAGCGGTCACTCCTCTGTGGCCCAGAGCTCGTACCGCCAGCCAGCGTCCCTGCTCCTATCCCAGCCCTGTTCTGCCCTCTGGCCTCTCTCTGCCAGGGTTCACGTGTGTGGGAGACGGTGCTGCACCCCTCTTTCCACACCTGGCTTATTCACTGAGCTGGTCACCAAGTCCGTACTGTTGCTGCAGATCACAAGCTTTGGAAGGACACCTCCATTTCAGTTTGAGGGTAAAGAATAGCTCTTTTTTAAAAGTTAAGGAACATTCAGCAGTGAGTCCATCAGTTTCTGGAATTTTCTTCGTCAGGAGTCTTGTTATCCTGATTCGCATTACTTTTAACCTGAATAAGCCATAACAACTTCCATCTTGGCAGGTCATGTGTGTCCAGCAATGGACTTCTGCTAAGCTCTCCAGTTCTTGACCGTGCGGTTTTCGTGAAGATCCTTTATGACCCTTTGTCTTTCTGTGGGTTAGGGTTGTAATGCCTTTTTCACCTCTGATTTCACTCATTTGGGTCTTCTGTTTTTCCTCTTTCTAAATAAAGATTTATCAATTTTGTCTTTTCAAAAAGCACCCTGCTTTGTGCATTTAGTGTGTGGGAGTCATTTCTGACCTTAATTATTTCTTCTCATTTTGGCTTGGGTGTGTTCTTGCTTTTTTGTTCCCTGAGATGGGCCATTGGATTGTCTGTCTGAAATCTTTCTCTATTTTGACATGGTCACTTATGCCATAAACTTCCCACTTCATGCTGCTTTCTCTTTACCCCATAAAATTGGGGTCCTATTTTTTTTTTTTTTTTTTTTAGAAACTTTTAAATTTCTCTTTTGATTTCCTGGATAATCTATTGAACATTCATAAGTGTGTTGTCCAGTCCTCATGGTTTCATATAATTTCTAAAATCCAGAGCTGGGGATGGGTGGGGGTTCTGAGCCCAGAGCAGCCTGCACTCAGAGCACGGCTCGCTTCTCAAGGTGGCTCCTGGCCGCAGCAGCCCGGGGCTCCCTGGGGGTGATGTGAGGTCCTTTGGCAATGCAGTTTCCAGGTTGCTATCTAACTGAGCTGCAAGCCCACGGGACTGTGTAACTCTACCCCAGGAAGCCTGTGTCCACGCCAAGGCTGACCCCCACCACTACAGAGGGTCGTCTCCTGTCCTCCGTGCCATCATCTCAGGAGGGAGAGAAACGAGGCATTCAGGAACCACAAGTCCAGGTTCTAGCCTGTCCTGCTGAGGCCAGTGTCTTCTTCCTCATTCGCCTCGCCCTGCGGTGACGCACTGGGACCCTGGCTCTGCGCGGAGGAGGAGGAGAGCACCGGGCGCCTCGGCCCGGCTGTCTAGAACCCCCCCATTTCAATTTCCGAGGCCCCCTGCTGTCTCCCCTCCCAGGGGTCAGGTGGGGGCGTCTCTCTGCACCTGCCAACACTTGTGCTGGGTGGAGTCTCTGCTGTGTGGAGTCTCTGGCGGCAGCCGTGCCAACCAGGTGGCAGCTCACTGTGGCTTGACTTGCATTCCCTGCTCAGTGACCTTGAGCATGTCTCACAGGCCTGTTGGCCACTGGTGTGTCTCAGGAAAACGTGTGTCCCCTTGGACGTGTGGACGAGAGCCCCCTGTCGCAAGACTGCAACACGCCTCCATCCTGCGGCTGGTCTGTGTGTACTGGTGGTTTCCGTGGCCATGCGGGAAGATTTGGGGTCGCCCTGGTCCAAGTCACTTCTTTTGGCTTCTGCTGGCAAATCAGAAACTCACTGCCAGGACCAAGGTCAGGGCCCCTGTGGCTCTTCTAGGAGTGCGTGGATTCGGATCTCACGCTGGAGGTTTAGCCCACCGAGTTCATTTTCATGTACAGAGTAAGGGAAGCTTCCGGTCTCTCTCCATCTTCCCAGGCCCCGCACGTGGACACCCCTGCTGGAGGGTCCGCCCTTCCCGGGTGTGTCTTTGTGGAGGGCAGTGTCTCTATGTGTGCTCATTTCTGGGCTCTCCATTTGTCCCCGTGGTCTTGAGTCTGCCCCATGCCTGCACCAGGCTGCTGGGATGATGGACAGTGGGGTGGCTCCTCCTCCTTTCTGTTCCAGACTGCTCCAGCTCTTTGGGGGGGTCCACGCTTCCACTCCATCTGAATTTCAGCCTTGTATTTTCTGTGGGAAATATTGCTGGAGGCCGAGGAGGATGGCACTGACCCCATGGGCTGCCATGGGCAGGACGGAGTTTTCAGCATGTTCAGTCTTTCGATTGCACTTGGGACACCTCTCATTTATCCGTGTCATCTCTTCATTCCTCACAGTCTGGTGTACGTGGCTCCTCCACCCACTGTTCTCTTTGCTCCTAAGAGTCTTATTTCTTTGCCGAGCTAACTCAACATTCCGAGTTCTTGACTTCTTGTTCAGGTGGTCCACTCGCAGCAGACAGAGACGCGACTCTGTTGGTGCTGTACCCTGCAACCCTCCTGGGTCTGCTTCTTCATTCTAACAGCCTGGTGGCCTCGGGGTTTTCTGCAGGTGAGAGCACGTCGCCCGCAGACAGTTGAGCATCTTCCTTCCGGGTGGATGTCTCTATTTCCTTTCTTTGCCTCATTGTTCTGAGTAGGGCTACATTAAATAGGGGTTTCCTGTGTATTTTGAATCAAGCATTTTATTGGGTACCATGATAGATCCACTAGAAATGGTACACAGGTTGCTAATATTCCCGGAGGATTTCTACTTCTAGACCTTTGAGAGATGATGGTCTGTAGCTGTTTTACTCTTGCTGGTTTAGGAATCATGATAATGCTGGCCTCCCGAGGTGGAAGTGTCCTCTCTGAATTTGCTGAGAGGACTGCATAAAGTCATGTAAATCCCTTATAAATGCTCTGGTGAGCCATCGTGCCTGGAGATGTCATTTTGGGTCTCCACGCTGTAAATGCCACCTGCTTAGTGGTGGCGGACTTACCGGGCCTCCGTCTCACCGCGGTGGAGTCTGCGGGGCTGTGGCCTCTGCGGAACTGTTCGTTTCTTCTGGTCTGTCAACTCCGTGGGCAGGAAGCTCCGCACGGCCGTTTCGCAGGACCTGCGGCGCGGTCTCCCCGCCTTTCTAGCGCCTGCGTCCTCGAGCTCCGCGTCTAACCAGAGGCTCATCCGTGTTAGCCATCTCTTTTCTCCCAAGCACATCGTCTCCCGCGGGCCCCATTCACTACCGCCTCCTGCGGCTTCTCTCCCCCAGCCTCTGGGCGTGCGCGGCCTCCCTGCCTCCCGCCCAGGCTCCAGGCCTGCGCCCGCGCCGTGGGCGGGTCTCCACAGCCCCGGTGCGACGCTAACCCCTGGATTCCTTTTCCAGCGCTGTCGCGACCTCCCGCCTGGAGGTCTGGGGCGGCCCTCGTGGTCGGGGCACGCGAGGCGGCCCGAGGCAGCGTGCGGCTGGACGTGGCGGCCAGCACCCTCCCCGCGCCCGGCCACTTCCCGCGCCGCGGCCGGGGTCGCCCGCGGGCCTGCACGCGTTCGGGGTGGGCTCCGCGGCGGGCGCCCCCTCGGTCCGCCATCGGGCCTGCTGCACCGCCGGCTTTCATCGTGGTTCTCATGCTGCCTCTTTTCCATCCCTGGGCTTCAGCCTCCCCCGTGACCGAGTCCGGAGCGAGTTCAACACACACGCAGTCAGCGGTGCGTCCTGAACGTCTCTTCCCGCACGCAGGCCGTGCAGGTCCCGGCCGTTACCGCTGAGCGCCTCCTGCTCCATCTCCCTCGCTCTGCAGTCGCGTCCTCACCCGGCCTCATCCAGTTGGTGCCGTGGAGCTTGCCCTGCCTGTGGGCTGCGAGTGCCGTATGGCCGTCAAGGGAGGCGTCCTACCACCGCAAGTGCGCTGCGGACCTCGCCTGGGCTCCGGGCCTGCCGCCCGCACCTTAAATCCTCTCTGTGGGACCGTCGGTGCCGGGACTTTCCGGCCTCTGTGGGACCGTCGGTGCCGGGACTTCCCGTCTTGTGGGATCCCACGGTGTTGGGACTTCCGGTCTCTGTGGGACCCGACGGTGCTGCGACTTCGCTTCAGCCTCCTACACCTGACCCACACCACCCTGGGGGACAGTCTCCCGTGTGCAGTGGGCCTGGGTCCTGCCCTTTCCGGGCGGTTTCCTGATTCTCCTGGGCCTCCCCTCGCCTGCGCTCCCTGTGAGGAACGTCCTCTGCCCACTCCTGGAGGGCACCTGCGGGCAGGGCGGGTCCTGCCCCGCTCTCCTGGGTCTGCTGGGCGTGGTCGAAGGAGGCGCTCCAGGGCAGCGGGAGGGCAGCAGCGGCCGCCCACGTACTGTTCCCAGGATCCCCTGGCTCTCCCTCCCTGCCCACGATGCTGCCCAGTGGTTTTCCGGACTCCCTTTGGATTGGGAGACAGGAAAGGAGGCTGTCTCCTGGTGCCAGTTAGGAGTTGCAGATTCCCAGGCTTCCAGTTCCAGTACCTGGAACCATCTGAGCATAGCTCCTCCTGGACCTCTGCCCTGCCTAGTCTTCAGCACTCAGTTCCTATGCAGAGTGGCGGGTTGGTGGGGTGCCCAGGCCAGGCCACGCCCTGCTCACATGTTCCCTCAAGACGTGAAAATCCACAGCAGGGAAGCAGCTCCGCTTCACCAGGTGCAGGAAGCTCCAGCCCAGGAGGGAAATTCAGTCCTCGTGGACAGAATGGCTCACAGCTAGGGTGCAAAGATGCTGGCTCTGGAAGCCGGGCTTGGTGCGAAACAGCCTAGAGCTGTGTTTAAGGCTGTGACGCAGCGGGCTGTGTGCAAGGCAGCCCTGCATTTGGAGGGCCTGGTGGGCCCTCCTCCCTCCCTGCCAGCGGAGCCTGGGACAGGCCCAGGGTCAGTGGAAGTCTGCACAGCATCTGCTCTCCCAGGGGGAAGAGATGGTGACCTTTGATGTTGTTTTCCTGGTCCTTGGAGTGACACCTGGAACACTTCCCTTAAGAGAGGTGCCCACATCTCCACCTGCGGGGAAGGACGTCCCGGGCACTCCCTCTCCACCTGCCGGGAAGGTATCTCATTTATGGTTGGTGGTCACAAGTTGAATGATGAAATTTGGCTACATCTGGTTAATTATTGTATCAGCCTTACCTGTGGAACTCCTGCCACCTGCCTGGCTTATCTGGGTGGCCCTGCTGTTGGACAGCTCTGCTCTGGGTTCTGTGGTCCCTGATCTGTAAATCATTAGCATGGGCACTGCTGTCCTGCCTGTGTGTGGGCCTCAGGGAGCCCCTGGGGGACGTGCCACAGCCCCCAGCTCAGGACAGGGAGCCCCCCTGGGGGACGTCCCACAGCCCCCAGCTCAGGACAGGGAGCCCCTGGGGGGACGTCCCACAGCCTCTAGCTCAGGGCAGGGAGCCCCTGGGGGGACGTGCACAGCCCCCAGTTTCAGGGCAGGAGCCCCTGGGGGACATGCCACAGCCCCCATTTCAGGACAGGGAGCCCTGAGGGACGACCCCACAGCCTCTAGCTCAGGGTACCCAGGTGCCTCATGCTTGGCCTGGGTGCTGGGAGGCACCAGCAGACTGCAGGCCCTGCTCCTGTCCCCGATCGTCCACTCTCTCCCTTGTGACGCTGTGCTGAAGGGTCCTCACACATCTGGACTACCTATCTTCAAACCCCACCTGTCGCTGGGCGGCTCGCAGCACGGTCTCAGCCTCAGGTGGTGTGCCGGGCTGGCTCCTAGGATGTGTGCCCGGGAATGCAGGGCGCCTGACCCACAGGCTGGTTCTCTTTCCCCACCTCAGGTTGCACGCTGACTCTCCTCCTTTTCAATGGGTACCTGAAGCACAGAGATGATACATGAAAATCAGTGGAGCACCCGCCACCCCGTGACGCCCTGCCTCACTCTGATTGTAGATCAGATTGCACGCTGACTTGCCCAGGGGCCCCTCCTTCATGGTGGGCGTGTGCACACTCCTCCCTGCAGGCTGTGGGCCTCACGGGGCATCTCTGTGCACTGTGCACACAGGACTTCTGTCCCTGACCAACGTAGCCCCACTGACCACCCCAGCCCAGCCTCCCGCCCCCCACCACCTACTCTGCAGGGAGACCTGCGGCACCGTCCTGTCCCTCCGTGCCTGCTTCATTTCATTTAACACGGTGCTCTTCCATGGTTCTCCTGCAGTGACATCATCTCATCCGTCTTGGCTGAATAAAACTCCATTATGTGTATACGTACCACATTCTCTTCAACCCATCCGTCGTTGATGGGCTCTGAGGCGGGGTCCATAATTGGCTCCTGGGAATTGTGCTGCTGTAGTCGTGCCATGCGCGCATCTTTAATGTATTTTGGGTAAATTCCAAGGAGTGGTGCAGCTGGATCATGTGGTGCTTCCGTTTTCAGTTCTCTGGAGGAACATCCATACAGATCTGCACAGTGGCTGGACTCACTGACTCACTGACATCCTCACCAACGGCGCTTTAGTGTTCTCTTCTCCCACATCCTCACCAATATTCACTGTGATCTGTTTTTGACGATTGCCACTTTGACTGGAATGAGTTTTGTAGAATTTTTTTTTTTTTTTTGGACTAGGGCTCAAACCCAGGGCACTGAACCACTGAGCCACATTCCTAGTTCTTGTTTGTTACTGATTTTATTTTGAGACAAGGCCTTGCTAAGCCGTTGAGGCTACTCTCAAACTTCCTGTCCTCCTGCCTCAGCCTCCCACGTCGCTGGGATGACAGGCATGTGCCCAGAGTGAGTTTTGGTCTGCATTTCCCTGAGGACACAGGGGAGCAACTATTTCTTCACGTGAGTGTTGGCCACATGTGCCTCTGCGGGAAGGGCCTGTTCAGCTTGTTTACCGTGTATTGGTGGGTTGCCTCCTGTGGTTGCTTTGTTCAGTGTTGAGGTTTTCCAGCTCTTATTACGTGGTGGATATCAGTCCTCCATGGGGCAGCGGGGCAGCACTTCTCTCCCACTCTGCAGGCGGTCCATGGTGCTGTGGCAGCTTTCTAATGCGAGATGTCCCATTGCCGACTCTTGGCGCTGTCCCCTGGCTGCAGGAGTCTGGTGAGGAAGCCGCCATCTGCACCGTGTTTCATTCCGCCAGCCCGTCTTATTCTCGTCTTGGAGCGCGTTCCTCGTGCGGGGAGAGCGAGAGGGGACCCCCTTCATTCCTCCACAGGTGGGCATCCACTTTGCCCAGCACCACTTGGAGGCTGTTCTTCAGCATGTGTTTTGGCACCTTCGGGAGAGGCCAGATGTGTGTTGGCCTGTCTTCTGTGCCCTGGGCCTGTGGGTCCTGACGCCAGCCCAGGCCGCTCCTGAGTCCGTCTCCCTGGAGCGCCGTCTGAGGTCAGGCCTCGGGCTGCCCCCTGCGCGGCTCTTCATGCTCAGGATTGCTTCGCGATTCTGGGCCCTAGTTCTTCCACGTGAACTTCAGAACCGCTTCTCTAGTCCCGTGGGGGTGTGGTTGGTGTTTTGGTGGGAGCAGATCTGCTGACCAGGCCTCGCCCGCGGGAGACCCTCCCGTCTCCTGGTGTCTTCTGGGTCTTCTTCCGTGCTCGTGATTCTCCGTGTGGAAGCTCCCTGGCACGCTCAGTCCTGGTGTGGCTCCTGGTCCCTCTCTGGACGCGGGGCGCGGCCCCCTCTGCTGTGTACCTGCTGGTTGGGCCGTGCAGATCTTCGCTCTTGGGTTCTGGAGTTCCGCAGACACTCTGACCTGCAGGCTGCAGACGGTTCGTGCCACTTGGTAGGTTGTCTTTCTATTCTTGTTTCCTGCTGTGCAAAAGCTTTTTAGTTTGATAGACTAAAATTAAAAAAAAAAAAAAAAAAGAATCCCATTGTCTATTTTCGCCTTTGTATTTTGTGCTCTTGGAATCTTATGAAAAAATCAAAAACCCCTGGCCCACTTCCGTGCCCTGCAGTGGGTCCCTGTTGCCTCTGGTAGTTCCGGCCTTACATTTGTATCTGGAGTCCAGCTGAGCTTCCGCTGTGGCTGGTGACACGGGTGGTTCCCAGCGCTGTTCACAGAGGAGACGCTCCTTCCTCCCAGCCTGCACTGAGCTCTCCTGTCAAAAGTCAGCTGCGAGCTGTGTGGGTTTCTTCTGGGCTCTGCACCCTGGCGCCAGTTGTGTCGGTTGTTTCTGGGCTGTGGACCCTGGCGCCAGCCGTGTGGGTTTCTTCTGGGCTCTGGACCCTGGCGCCAGCTGTGTGGGTTGCTTCTGGGCTCTGGACCCTGGCCCGCGGGCATGCCAACGCCAAGCAGGCTTTCCTTTTCAGGCTGTCACGGTGCTGCCCGGAGGACAGCAGCTCTGAGCCCCTTGGAGGGCGGGCGGGCCTCCCCTTGCCCTTTCCTGGGGACGGTCCGTGTGGTGTTGGGGACGTCGGCGGCGGCTCCGCCTACATCTAGAATGGCTTTGCCTCACAGGCACATTTGAACGTGTGCATTTCACGTTCCGTGTGGGCTTGAGTCGTCACCAGCACCGGCCAGCAGTGCAACAGAGGGTGCGCTAGAAGAGTCGCTGTGACTGCCCAGAGCAGCAGGGGCAGCGTCCCTCGGAAGGACCAGGGGGCCGCTGCATCCATGGCCCTCAAGTGCTCTGCAGCTGGTGGGGAGAAGGACGTGAGAAGGCACCCTAACACCCTGGCCTGGGTGTTCAGAACTGGCCATGCCTACTGGGGAGGGACCTCCTGCCCAGGTGGGAGGGAGGGTCAGGGGACGTGGCCTCCGCCTTCAGCCCTCATCACTGGGTTGCTTGTGTCCATTCCCGCAGGACCTCTCGGCCGCAGCACACAGGCCTGGTGCTTTCACAGGCATCCCTGCAGCTGAGCTGGACACAGGGCAGACCCCTCAGCGTTGCACACAGACAGCCAGGCTCTGCACCGGGTCAGCCACCTCAGGACCAGGGCTGTTAAGAGAGTCTGTCTGTGAACATGGACGGATGGCTGCTTCTCGCGGCGTCGATCGCTAACCAGCACAGGCGCCCACGCACATTGTGATCGCAGCCGCAGGGGTTCACACGCGGCTGAAGACCACGGGAGCCTGCATGCCTGCAGGTGGCCTGCAGCGGCACTCGGCATCACAGAAGGGACTCGCACAGCCTCAGAGTGGGGTGTCCTGCACCTCCTCACACACTGAGGGACGGGGTGGACAGCGCCTGTAGCAAGGGCCCAAGAACTTCACAGAGGAGGATCCGCTCTCACAGGTGCAACAGGGCAGCAGCAGGACAGGTGATGGCGGTCACACCAGCCGCGCAACGCCTGCAGAATAAGGGGCCACGCTCTATCAGATGAGGCAGGAAGACGCTCTTTCACGGTGCAGAGAACCCAAGACTCCAGCCGCAATCACTCGAGCTGCCAAGCACCAGAGAGAGATGCGCTGCCTTCAGCTCGGGAGAGGGCAGCGGGCAGCGGCAGGACGGGAGCCAGGCAGCCACGGCTCTCGACACAGTGAGAACCGCATTCAAACAGCCCTCTGCTGCAGCTCAGTCCTGCTCTGCTAATCCCTGATGCAATCCACCCTCTCCTCTGGCCGGGTCCCAGACTTTCATGAGTAGTCACCAAAACAAACGAAGGAGCGCCAGTGGAGGAGGCAGAGGGCATGAGGGGGCTGGAGCAGGGCACCTACCCTGGCACTCCACGTGGCCAGGATTCCGACCCTCATCACCTCTTCTGGGGGATTGAGGTGCCCACGAGTCTGCATAGCAGGACGGTGGCACTCTGCTGCTCCCTAGCCCCCTGTGCGCCCAGGTCCTGGGGCACCTGCACCGCGGCGGGAACTGCGTGTGCTTCCCTGCGTCCCAGCTTTTAACAGAGGACGGTGGGACGGGACCTCCTCACGGTTGTCTGCCTTTCCTCCTGTAGGGACTCCTTTCCAATCCCGGTGTCCTGTCGGCCCTGCCATGACTTACGCTTACGACTGGCGTTTGGAGAGACCCTTGCATAAAACGACTCTGGTTCTCAGAGGCTGACATGGTCCAGTTAAAATGCTGTCTTCTAAGCAGGTGCTTAATAGAGAGAGAAAGATGCTCCTGACCCAGCTGCGGCCTGGGCGGGTACGGATTCCTCCACAGCTGTGCTGAGTGGCCAGACATGAGGCAGGGCAGCCTGCGGCCTGGTGCGCTGGGGTCCTGGGTCTGAAGTCTCTTTCAGCCTCAGGCAACGGAAGAAAAGGCATCATCCGGCGATCCTTGACACACGGTGGTTCCGACCCAGCAGACAGTGGGCCACAGCAGGAGCCCCGTCTGTCCAGCAGAGCGTGTGCTGTGGTGTCGCAGGCAGAGGCTGGCGCTGCTGGACTCCCTACCTCTCAGGACGGCCTCGCTGAAAAGACTCACCTGGCCTGAAGTGTCCAGCGTCCAAGGTAGAAACTCTGTCTCCTCAATTTATGCCGCGACTCATAGCCAGTTATTAGTCTGAGGGAGAAAAGCAGCAATATCAGACTCTAATCTAGCTTGCTTTTTTAGGAATGGGTGAGAGACTCAAGTGGAACAATTGTTTTGGGAGTCTGTTTGTTATTTTTGTTTTGTTATTTATTTGGATTTATTTTGCTTTTTAACAATGTTTTACTAAACATGGGTTAAAAATAAAGGTATGCATCCAAGTGTGCCAAAAGAAATATGGACGGTACCGCCCTTCTGCCCACATGAAACATGGACGGTGCTGCCCTTCTACCTGCTGGGTTCCCACCGGCCTCACCACCAAGTACCCTGTGACCCTGAGCAAGGTGCTTACCATCCTTGCCTCAGTGACTCCATCTGCAAAATGGGGTGAACAGAGTCAGCAGTAGAGCCGTTGGAATGGCAGTGTCTTCGTCCTGGGCCTTACGCAAGACTGAGCTGGATATCGACCCAGATCTAGACCCACAATGTTAGTGTTGTTCTGGGAAACTTCCAGCAACTTCTTGAAGAGAATATCTGTCTTTGGGGTTGGGATGACGTTTCGATTTGTTTCTCTAGAAGTGCTCACAGGACACAGTGACGCAGGAGAGTTGCAGAAAGCCGAGGCAGGCTGTCAACTTCTCTGGCGGAGGAAGGGGTCTGTGTGAGGCAGGCGGATAATGGCCCCCAACGATGCCCCTGTCCTAATGGGAAGCCTGTGGTCATGTGGCCAGCGGGGTCTGGTGGCGATCCAGACCTGGGCCCTCCAGGCAGGCTCACTGAAATCACAAGCCCCCTCAAGGGAAGGAGGCAGGGCTGTGTAGACAGAGAATAGCATCAAGAGACGGCTCACCCCGAGGGTGCAGCGGCCCCAAGGCCCGGGCTAGGGCAACCTTCAGAAGCTGAGAAAGGCACACCACCTTCTCCACCAGCCCTGGGACGCAGTGACTTCCGACCTCCAGAGGCACCTGGTAGCCCAGGCTGATCGGCTTCCGTTCAGCCGCTTGGGATTTGTTACAGCAGCACTAGAAAACTACCACGAGAACCAGCTTCACCCTGCACTCCTGGGAAGAGAGGCAAGACCCCAGGCGCGCTGCATCTGGGGTGCTGAGCCCGCGAAGGCCGGAGCGCATCCTGGTCCTCGTGATCCACCTTGGGCTCAGCAGTGCGGATGCTGTGGGCCAGAGCAGCCCTCTGCCCTGTGCACCAGAGGTCAGCAGCACCCCAGCCTCCACCCACTGGGTGAGGAGGCGCTCCTCCCTGCCAGCTGAGGCAACAGAATTGTCTGCAAATGCCCCGGCAGGAGGGCCAGAGGAGGTGATCTGCCACTGAGAACCGCTGGGTCCGCGCTCCTTAATTATGCAAGTCTGCTGACAGCAGCTGCGCCCTCCTCCTGCCTGGGTCCTGACTCAGAAACGAGCCAGACCCTGAGACACACAAAATATGCTTCAGCCAGAGTCATTTTGCGGCTCAATTACAAGGCGAAGAATCCTCGCCTCCAGACTAGATGGGGTAATCTCCTGGCTTGTACGAGAGATCAGACAGGATTTATTTCTGGACGGAGTTGGGCTGATAACCCTGGGCAAGTGATTAATCCGCTCAGCGGCGCCAGCTAACACCTTAAGCCTGTTACTCTCAGCAGATGCCAAATAAAGCTTCCTATCAAATTGAGTCAGGTGGCTGTGTGCCCCTTCCTTATTTGGGGAAGTTAATTGTGGATCCTACTCATTTGAAAAATCCTGAGATGTATTAGGATGAAGCATGGCGGAGCCTGAGCAAGGGCGAGCTCTGTGCCCGCACGGCCCGCCCGAGGCCCTGAGGCGTCTCAGGAGCGGGCAGCAACCCCGCCAGAGGCTCCCCGACTCCCAGGCAAGCTGACTGTGCAGGAGGCTGGACGCAGAGCACAGAGGCAGAGCCTGGGCTTGTTTCCCAGGGGAAACGCCCCTGTGGTCTGGCCACGTGAGATAAGCAGGAGGGCAGAGCTGGGAAGGTTCGGGGGGTGGAGGCCTGGAGTCGGTACTGGCAGGAAGGCCAGAGGTCTGGACTGCGCGTGGGGCAGGCCCTCCCCGGCCCTGACGCGCCGGCCACCAACGTGTTTCGTGTGGAACTGGGTCGCCGGGGGTGATCAGGTCACGGGGGAGCTCGCTCCTGAGATGTGTCAGCGTGCTGACAAGAAGAGGGACAGGAGGAGCGCTCACCAAGGACCCGAACCTGGCAGCCTTGACCTTGAACGGTGACCTTAACCCATCTGTTCAGCCACTCAGTCCCGGGGCGCAGACAGCAGCCTGAGCAGACCAGGGAGACCAGGGAGACCAGCACACCACACAGAGAAGGCCAGGGCTCCACGCACCCTCAGTCCTGGGGCGCTACCCCCGCCCGTCACCAGCACCAAACACCAGACTGCTGTAGCCCCTGGAGTTCTGAGCCACACAGCATCACAACAGTGAGCTGGAAAAAAGACGAGCTGCATTCTCACCACAACATTGGCCATGGACACTTTTTCTTGGTTGCTTATTCATTTTATTTTGGTTTTCCGTATTGATCTCAGAATAACACTTGTCTTTCTGGGTTTTGTTTTTGTTTTGGCACCAGTGATTGAACCCAGGGTTGCTTAACCACTGAGCCACATCCCCGGTACTTTTAATTTTTTTATTTTGAGACAGGGTCTTGCTAAGTTGCTTAGGAACCTCACTAAGTTGCTGAGGCTGGCCTTGAACTTCCAATCCTCCTGCTTCGCCTCCTCAGTTGCTGGGATTATAGGCGTGTGCCCCTGCATGTGGCAATAACACGTGTCTTGAAGGGCATCACGGGAGTGAATCACCCGTATGAAAATACACAAGGTGCTCACTGCAGGTACGCTGGTCCCTTCCCTTCCCAGTCCAGCCTTGTCCTGGTCAGTTTTAACTGGTCGGCCCTGGATGAGCCCAGTTTGGCTGGCCTGGGGCAGGAAGGAAGGAGTCCCTCTTCTGGAAGGTCCACAGCACTGCTCTACCTGAGCGGGAAGAGTTTTGCAGGGCCCTGTGGTCAACACCTGCAAACACTCAGGCTTGGAGCCCTCCTTGCCCCTGAACCTCTGGCCTTCCTCTGGGCAGTGACACCTGAGCCTCAGCCCCCCACCTGACCCCAGGAGGAGACCGGCCTCTGGGTTCCGGACAGTGACTGTATCGACGGAGCGAAGGGATCTGGGAATGCTGCCTGGATTCCAGGAAGGTGGCCTCCCGCCCGCTGTGACCGTAGTGTCGGCCTGGGGCCCTCGGGAGCCACCGACCGATAGTCCTGCACGAAGCTTGCAGGCCACTGCAGCAGCGGGGAGAGGTGGGGCAGCGCAGGACCGCGGACCCCTGGGCCCCCACTCCTGAGGGTGGTGGCCTCCTCGCTCGCCAGGGCTCACGTCACAATCCCCTGCGTGTGAGCAGCAGGCACTGGTCTCTCAGTCTCAACCAAGAACTCCTGTGTCTGAAGATCACCGGGGTGGGATGTCCTGTGCCCCTGGTGGACTTCCCGGCCAGGCAGACTCTGGCTGCAGTTGCGTGCCCTTGGAGCTAGCCCGGCGGGGCCGCTGGGCGTGGGCACGGGGCCCATCTGCATGCACCCAGGGGGACGCCCACGGCCACAGTGACCGGTGGTAATGGTGTCATGCTGTCCATCAGAGATGCCCAGTCCTCCTGGCGCCCAGGGCTGAGCCTGCCTGTCCAACGGCCAGGAGTTCCTCCTCCTGGTATCTCCCTGGCGGGGGAGGAGAGGGACCTCTATCGTCCAGTCACAAAGCTCCCACTGTTCCCTGCCGCCATCATCAGGCCTCCGGGCTGCTTCTCTCCCTCCTGCCGGCCGCCTCCCCTTCCCACAATCTCACCAGCTTGCTCATCAAAGGGGTGCTGGAGACAATAGGAGTGAGGGCAGGAACGTGGGCGGACGCGTCCAGCACAAGATCCCAGGATCTGCCGCCATGGTTCCGGCAAGGCCGGCCCAAGATGTCGAGCAGAGTGCAGTTAGGGGCTGGGATCCCGGCTGCACGCGGGCCCACCAAGCTGGTCCCTGCTGTGTCTGCAGCCAGCGCCGACGATCCTGTGGGCAGAGGTCCTCTGTGTGCTGTGCAGGAGCCCTGCTGGGCCAGCGGCCATGTCTCTGAGTGGGTCCGGCTGTGCTCACGTCTCCAAGTTCCAATGGAAAAGCGTTTCCTAGCATTATCTGAAAAGATCTGGGTTGGAAGAAAGAGTTTAAAGGCGCATGGAAACAAGGTGCTCGATCGTTCCCCGCTCACCTGCCTCTGGGGGCATGTCGGCCACAGTTCGGCCAGGAGGGACTCAAAGGAAGAAGCCTGGAACGCGACTTTCTGAAGTGAATGACGAGGCGTGGCTGTGCTCTTTCCCTGGGTTCTGAAGGTGTCGAAATCTCGCGCTGCTGAGAATGTGCGCGGGGAAGCCAGATTACGGGCTCCAGGGTACCAGGCCCCTCTCTAGTCTCCCTTCCTCCAAGGGCTCCCAACCCAGGAGAGTCCAAGACGGATTCTCGAGTTCACGTCTCAAGTCCAAGAAAAGAGCAGCACAAACCTACAGACTCCCTCTGCATCCCATTTCCAAATCCCAGGGGACTTCTGATGGCCTTTGTTGGGGCAGGTGTCCACCCATGGGTTCAGCCAGAGGAGGGTCACCATGCTCGGCAGACTTGTCCTAAAGAAACCCGGAGGTCACTGGGCAGGTCGCCCGGAGTCCCAGATGGTTCCTTGGAGAAGACTCTCCAGCTCGGAATCCACACCAAGCCGGTTTCAGAATGCTGCTCGGCACCGCCAGCGGGGCCTGCCCTCGGGGTCCTGGAGAAAGCGGGGACCCCTATTCAGGTGGCACTCAGCCCAAATGCTTTTTTCCCAATGTGAATTTCATTCCAACAGGACCCAACACTTAAAAGGACTTTCAACTCCACTGTGAAGCACTGTCGGGCTGGGGCGTGGCTCAGTGGTGGAGCACTTGCCTGGCATGTGTGAGGAACTGGGATCGATTCTCAGCAGCACATATAAGTAAATAAAATAAAAATCCATCGATAACTAAAAATATTAAAAAAAATAAAAATAAAAAAGAAGCACCATTGCTTAGCGGGAGGTTCTCCTGGGCCGGAGGCCTCCCGTTCAGATGCCCTGGGAGTCCTGACAGGGGCCGCACTCACCAGGCAGGGGAGGAAGGGTCCCGGGCAGGCCCTGTTCCCGCTGCTGGGAGACCCGAGGTACAACTGGATTCCAAGACCCAGAGCCCCTATTTCCTACTGGGACCACGTGCAGTACAGGTAACCCCCGCTGCCACCAGGGAAGCTTGGCCATCTGCACACGGCCCAGGCGGGGGCCTGGCTTCGTGTCCCCTGGTCCTGCGGCCCTCCACTGAGCGGACTCGGCTCCTCGCACCCTGGGAGCGTCCAGGTCCCCTCCTGTGGTGGGGGCTCCTGTTTTCCAGCCCACAGCTCACAAAGGGATGTCCTGGCCCTGCTCCCCACGGCCTCCTGCACACCGGTTTGGCCTCCCTTTGAGGCAGAGGCTCCTTTTGCAGGTGATGTCATTCTCGGTTTATCAGATGTAAGAAGTTGGCTCCCCCCAGTGCAGTGTGTCCCACGGCACTTAGCTGTAGGGCAAGCCCACCGCTTTATTATTTATTTACTTATTTATTTTTTGAAATAGAAACATTATCTTTTTATTTGGCATTATAAGGTTGAAGTAATAGGAACATGCAGAAAAGATCAAAAGTAGTTAACCTTTGAGGAGGAGAGCTAGGGGAGATGCCGCAAGGTGGAATTCTGATTTTCCACGAACCCCTCTATGTGGCCTGATTCTGCCCTTGTGCATATGTTGTTATTCCAACTACAACAAAGAAAAGGTGATTTTTGAAAAGATCGCCCGGCTGCTGTGCACGCCTCTTTATTTCACACCCCAGGATATAGGGAGCAGGCTTGGTGCCAGTTAAACGAAAGATAAAGCAACTCGGGCAGACTCAGGTGGGAGGCAATGAGTGCCCCCATCGCGCGAGGGAGTCGGCGCCCGGCCGCCCATCACGGCCACCAGACTCGGCTCACGGCTCTGCTTTCTTCCGTGGACAGCGGCCTGTGACGGCCCCGGGCAGCGTCGGACCTCGCTCTCCATCTCCCAGCCAGATGGCACCAACCCCTGGACTGAGAGAGGCAGGGCAGAACCAGAGCCCTGCTGGTGGGCTGCAGTCACCGCGGTGCTCCAGGGAAGAGCTGACCAGCCAAGGGCCCTTTTAAAAAGACCCATCTCCACACAGCCACGTCTCGGGTCAGGGCTTCAGCCAGGAGGGAGCACTACCGCCATAGTCCTGAGGAGGAGTCGGGGAACCAGCAAGGCCACGCCACCCAGGGCAGAGCCGCGACAGAGGCCCCGATGCTCCTGAAACAGTGCTCTCCTTCCGTACCGCCTCTGTCTGCCTCCCGAATCCTGCTCGGGTGCCTGTGCAGAGCTGGGCACGAGATCCCAGGGATGCTCCAGACTCCAGACAACCTACGCTAACCCTAACCCTACCCTGCCCTACCCCTAACTCTCACGCTCAACCCTAAAACCTAAACCCTAACCCTAGCTCTAACCCTAACCCTAACCCCTACTCTACCCTACCTCTACCCTAGCGGACTGTGCACAGAAGAGGGAAGGGCCTGCTTCAGAGAGACAATGGCTGCTGCAAAGGTCCTGGGGTGGCTGTATCTGGCTGCTTAAAGGAGTAGGAAGGAGAGAGTGTGGCCAGGTGAGGCCAAGGGAACAAAGGGAGGATCCCGAGAGAGCTCAGAGGTGGTGGGGAGCCACGGGGCCATGAGCTGGTGTAAAATGACCCCCTCCCCACAGCCAGGAGCCCTGGAAGGGTCTGCTGGAGTCGCCTCAGCACAAGGGCCAGATCAAGGCCTGGAGAGGGCTTCGCAGGTCCTGGACGTGACACCCTCAGCCGGGAGCAGGGGGTCTGGGCTGTCCAGGCGCTGCTGCCTCGGGTCCCTGGGCTCCACCACTGAAGCCTGCGATGGAGCTGGCAGCCAGCAGCAGGCCTGCGGCAAAGCGGCAGCCACGACCGGACTTCCCTGTGAGGGTCCCGGGCGGCGCTGGGGGAGCTCGGCTCTGGTCTTGTCTGCCGCCCCGTCCACCGTCCACCGTCTCCACGCTGCTGTCCTGAGGGGAAAGGCGCCCAGGCAAGCCGCTCCGCACGCGGGGACTCACGTGAGAGATCTCGTTTAGGCAGAGGGACAGCGTCTGCCCTGAAGGGAGGGAGCCCTGGAGAGCCAGCAGGGACCCTCGCCTCAGGAGCTGACCTTCCGGTGAAGGACCATGGACAGCTGATGGGAGGTGGAACTCGCGGGCTGCGGGTCAGGCCGATGGCTGCAGAGCCCAGGCTGAGGTGGACCAGTGGCTGGCTGGGGTACTGGCCCTGGCCTTCCCCGCAGGCCGCCCTGCACCCGCCTTCCCCGCAGGCCGTCCTGCACCCGCCGCCCAGGAAGGAGCCCCCACCAGGTGGAGGGTGGGTCGTACGCAGCCCCAGGCCCCAGGCCAGGGCAGGACTGCAGGGCAAAGCCAGTGCCCCTGCTGCCTGCCGCGGCTGGGGGACACCGACTGGTTCACGGGGACAGCGCTGTCGTCGGGCCGTGGCAGCCCACCGAGCGCGACGCTGCTCACTGGTGCCCTCCGTCCGCGGCGGTGGCCGGCTTCTCTGCGGCATCCCTGGCTGAGGGCAGGACAGGACGCCCCCGCCTGCCGCCGGCGCCTTCCCGGCCGGCCGGTCCCAGGTCCCCGCCACTCCCTTTGCTCCGGCCCCGCCCCGACCTCGCGGGCCTCGCTGGCCCTCATGCATCTCCCTAAGAGCAGCGGCAGCCCAGGCTCGTGCGCGAGGGGAGGAGCGGGCCGCGCGCACGTGCGCCAGGGGAGGAGCGGGCCGCGCGCACGGGCGCCAGGGGAGGAGCGGGCCGCGCGCACGGGCGCCAGGGGAGGAGCGGGCCGCGTGCACGGGCGCCAGGGGAGGAGCGGGCCGCGTGCACGTGCGCCAGGGAAGGAGCGAGCCGCGTGCACGTGCGCCAGGGGAGGAGCGGGCCGCGTGCACGGGCACCAGGGGAGGAGCGAGCCGCGTGCACGGGCGCCAGGGGAGGAGCGGGCCGCGTGCACGTGCGCCAGGGAAGGAGCGCAGCGGGGTTCAGGCGGTGCGGAGCGGGAGAGGGAGGGTTGAGGAGGAGGAAGAGGAAGAGGTGGAGGAGGGAGAGGAGGAGCAGCAGCCCCCGGTGCCCACAGGCCAAAGGTGAGCCCCGGGCTGGTGCCCGGCCTCGTGCTCTCCGAGAGGGCCCAGCGAGCCACCCTAAGACCTCGCGCAGAGGCGGCGTTTGAGGGGGAGGCTGGCGGGCGTGCCCCGACCCCAGAAGGAGGCGCGGAGGAGGGAACTGACCCGGGTTGTGCGTGTGTCCGGCCGAGGGGCGGCTCCGTGTGCAGGCTGCAGGACCCCGGCCCCACCAGCACCCAGGGAACAACCCAAGGGGCGCGGGGGCATCCGCACCCAGCAGGCCAGCCAGGTCGGGGTCCCGAGTGCGGGAGGGCAGTGGCTGGGGGCGTCCCGAGCACCCAGGGCCGCCGGGGGGAAGCCCACCCAGGGCTCGCTCCAGGCTCGGTGGGCGTGTTCTCGCCCCTGGCACCACCGGACGGCTGGGACCGCCTTGCCGCTGGGCAGCCTCAAACCCTGCCACCAGCGTACCCGGAATATCTCAAAGGCCAACACGCTTCCAGCAGATGGACTCCGTGGAAACGTAGCTTTCCAAGGACCGAACGCGCCAGCTGATGGCACTGCGGCCCAACATGACCAGTAGGGCATTCGTTGGCTCACCCTGGCAAAGTGCCTCAGGCCTTCAGAAGAGGTGAGGCCCGACCTCCCTGCTACAGACAGAGCTGATGGAGACCAAGCTGAGAGGCAGGGCTTGAGAGCAGAGGGACTTGATTTGAAAATGATACAGACACGCCAAAGAGGGTGCTGGCAGCCTGGTTCTGCGTGGTTACTTCTCGTCATGCTTCATAACATGCGTCTCCAAGTGAGCAGTGCCCTTCGCCACCACGGGCTCCGCCCAGGTGACACTCGCGGCTGCTGTCCGCCGCCTTCTGGAGGACTCTGCTTCAGTGAGACGCCACGGTTGTTCAGAATCAAAGCTAACAGATAACACGGCGGACCAGATTAGCAGGTGTGGGTTCTTAAAAAAGGAGGCCTCATTTCGGCTGGGCCTGCCCATTGGTTCTGTAGGGAGTTTTGCAAAGTTGTGATGGGAAATACCTCCAGGGAAGGCCCTGTAACTGGAGTGGCCCCTGCCTCTAGAATAGTCTCCAGCTTACAAGTAGCTCTCTGCTAATTTCCCATTATTTATTTTACATTCATACAGACAAAAGTGAAAACCAGGTTCAATCCCATTGGCCAAGAGTGCCTGGGATAGCATTTTTGTGCATCTGTGTATGTTTTAAGAATTTCCTGTACTCTCAGAATTGGGGACGTGGAGGTGTGTTCCTGTGGGTGATGCTGTGTGGTCGTCTGCGTCTCTGTAAGATGCGCCTCACCTGTGCGCGTCCTGAGTCGCCTGGCTCCGTGTGGCAGAGGCTACTCACGGTTGTTTTTCACCAGCGGCCCCAGCGGCTTGCCTTCCAGTTCGTGACCCTCCCTCTGGGCTTTTATCTTGGTCAAAGTGTTTGAAGGACGTGTAACTTAGGGGTTTTGTGGTCATCACTCGTTGAACCTCAGAAAAGCCCCAAGTTCAAGGAGAACCTTCTGCTTCAGGGCCAGCCTCACCCTGGAGGCCAGAGACCCAGGTCTCACGTGGTCCTGTTGGCCAGGAGAGGACAAATCCAGTGGTCACTCTTGCTGGCAGAGCTGCAGCCTCGGGCCCCGTGGGAACCTGGAGCACACTCAGTCCTGCATCTGGGTGGTCCCAGCTGCCCTGAGGCAGGTGGAGGGTCTGGGCCACGCCATCTCCTCCACCCTCCCTTCCACAGGCAAGGTGGCCGCCTTCTGGGTCAGGATGTGTGTCCACGCACCTGCCTCGGATTACAGGGCTGCGGCCTTTCAGGCAACCGAGGCAGTGGAAGACCCCCTGCACTCTCAGGGTTACTCGGATTTCAGACGCACCGCTCAGAGTGACAGGCCTGAGTTTATTGATGGGATAGGAAAGAGACACTCGAGGGAGAGGGGGTCCTCAGGAGAGGGACAGCATGCCTCTCCTGCACTCCGGTTCTACTGGGGTCCCAGGGAGGGTTCCAGGGCGTCCTGCCAGGTGCCCCTCTTTGGTTCTCCATTTTCCTTCTTGACCAAGTGAGCTCCAGCTGTGTGTGGTGGGGAGTGTGGGGTGGTGGCTTTACACTTTGGGCAGGGATGTAAGGAGAGCCATGTCCATGTGCGGTCAGCGTTGTTGTCCCATGAACACGGCAGTGGCCCCTCCCGGCCGCCTGGCCAAGGCTGCCTGCGGGATTGTTCATGGAGTCCCTGCCGGCGGCTCACTGGGAATCGCGCTGCAGAGTCATAACAGCACAGATTTCCAGAGGGATGCTGCGCTTTGGTCTCAGGCTCAGGAGGAACCACCAGGGAGCTTCCTGCTTAAGACCCAACGCCCGGCATGCAGTGAGCAGTGCCAGGCGCTCAGTGACAGGACTACGGTAGATTCAGTGCGCGTTGCGTGCGCACGCTGCCCTGGGTCTCCCCTGCCTCGCACCCCTCGGTAACACTGGTTCACGGTGAGGATGGTGGGACCTATGGATGACCTTGGACTCCGTCTGATGACCTTGGATGCGGACGTTTGGGTTTCAGATTGGGTGGGAGGGGGGTCGGGCTCTTGAGCAGCCTCTAAGCTCAGGACGGGTCTCACAGCAGGACATTGTTTGTTCCCAAGTGTGGGTGGCCCCGAGGGCAGCGTTCCCGGCATGGTCCCCTGTCCCCTCCCACGCTCCCCGTGCTGTGCTCTGGACCAGCCGGGGTGGGAACTGTCTTCACAGTGAGCAGCGCCCGCCCGCCTGGGTTTCCAGAAGCCACATGGGCTTCCTCTGGTGTCCCAGGACGGTTCCAGTCTGCAGGCTCCCAGGACCTCCTGCTCCTGGGCCAGGATGCTCAGGATATGCCCCAATGAAAGGCTTCCTCTCTTCAGACAATCCAGTTTTAATCAAAAGGCCTGCAGCTGTGGAAATCCGAACGCAGGCTTTCCTGCCGCAGGAAAACCTCAGACAACGAACGTCAGCGCCCGACATGCAGCCTTTTTGCGAAATGCTCAGTAAACTAGGTGCACAACCCAATCACACCGCAGAGCCAGGCCCGCAAACCCCAGTGCAGCCTCACACTCCCCAGTGACTCTGCCCTGCCGCTGTCCCCACTCCCTGCCGGGGCCTCTCAGCTGCCACCTCCTGAACAGCGCACCCTCGCCAGCCCTCGGGGTGAGCAGCTGGAGCGAGGACCTTTACCTGGGTCTTCCTGGGTTCCTGGGATCTCCAGCCCAGAGGCTGGAGGGGAGGCCTGTCTCTCCGCGTTGCTCAGAGAAGCAGCTACTGTGCAGGCTCCTGGCCACCTTCTGAGCAGGACGGCCCCCAGCTGGTCTGCCAGGCAGCGGCAGGGCCTGGACCTCGGGAGCTGGAAAAAGCCTGTGCTCCGGGCTCGTGGGGCCTGAGGCTTCCTTTCCCGGAGGGCAGAGCCGTGGGCTGCATGGGTCACTGGACAGGGCGAGGTGGCTGCGCAGATGCTACTTGGCCTCAGGGTGTGGTTCCTCCTGCGCTGTGGCTTCGTTCCTCCCCCACAGAATGCAGTTGTCTTCCGGAACCTTCCCAAGACATCGTGACCTTCGTCCCGGGGTGTGGGCCTCCCCTTCCCGCAGGCGTGACCCCTTCAGGAGGAGGGCCAGCCTCTGGCCCCGCAGGCTCCGGCGGCCACTAACCGAGGCTGGTTGTTGAATGGGATTAGCTCTCTGCTCCTCTGAGGCGCCAGAGGTGGGGAGAAGGGAGGGATGCGGGATCCAATCCAGTGGAAGATTTTTCCCGGACCCCTGAGATGAACAGACCTGTGTCCATCCAGACACCAGAGCGCCACAGCACCTCCTCTACGCGCTCAGCCCAGTCCTAGCATTCAGAAGGCTCCTCCTGAGGGCGACCTTGCCCCGGGGCCTGGGCACAGTGGAATTGCAGAACTGACCAGTGCTTCCCAGACAGGAGCTCACGAGGGAGCACGTCCTGGGCAGCTCCATTCAGCGTCTGGTGACCAGGTTTGGAGAATGGGCTCTGGTGTTCAGTGCGGCTCCTGAGCCCGAGAAGCAGCAGTGCCAGGGGCACCAGCAGAGGACCGAGGCGTTATTGTAGAATAGGCAAGGGCTGCCCGCTGGGCAGGCTGGGAGCCGCAGAGCCACGAGCCGGGGCCCTGCTGTCCACACGCAGGAGACCCCTGGATTGGCGGCTGGAGTTTGGCTGGCAGCCCTAGAAACGTGCTTTCATGACGGTCGTGATGGAGGACCAAAGGGTGCCCTGAGTCAGGACCGAGGAGCAGAAGATACACAGTGACCCACGCCTGGGCCAGGAGGCAACAGCCAGGGCACTGGCCCAGTTGGCCACGTGGTGGGTGGATGGGCGTGTGCTCTTCCGGCAGGTCTGCCTCATGCGGATGGTGCAGAAGCAGGAGCCTGTTCCTGCCTCGTGTTTGGGGGGCTGCATGGGCCCTGGGACCCCACTGGGGTCAAGCACTGAGGGCACGGAGGACCTGCGCTGCCGGCTCTCCAGGGAAGGTGCTTTTCTTCCTCCCACACAAACATTTCCAGCGGGACAGGAGCACCACTCTGTTCTCCGACCTGCACAGGGAGGTGACCGGACTTGGTGCAGCCCCAGAGTAGACTCTGGGAGCCACTGTGTGAACGCCACAGTCAGTGGAAGGGGCATGTGAGACGTGGATCTAGGATGATTCGTATTTGGCAGCGTTGAGTCTTTACCTATTGCAGCACCCTCAGATGGCCTCCCAAACCACACTGGACAGTTCTTCCCTCTGCCAGCCCAGGGGTGCCGCCCTGAGCCTGAAACGTGCAGATCTGCCCTGCAGGCCGCCTGGGCGAACGTGCAGATCTGTCCTGTAGGCTGCCTGCAGGACAACTAAACACCGCTTGTGATGGTCATTTCCAGGGCTGAAATACGGGAGCGGTGTTTAGTTGCCTGGGTTGCAACCGTGCAGATCTGCCCTGCAGGCTGCCTGGGCACACAGACTCATAGGGAGTCCGCCAGTCCTACTTCTGTGCCACGAACTGCCGACAGCGACTCTCAGACCTGAGGACGTGCTCAGACTCTGATGCGGTTTCTTGTCTAGTGACGAGGGAGAACACGGAAGCCCCCAGGCAGCCTGTCACTTGCAGGTTCCTTCCTGCAGTCCTGCCAGGTTCGGCGATGCTTTATTACAGACGTGCCGCGGGAGGCCAGGACTCAGAGGGAGCGAGCACAGGCCCTCTCCCTCCCCGTTCACTGCGGTTCCCAATTCCCAGCACTGTCCATGGGCCGTGTTTGGCCCTGGAAGACCCACAAGATGGGATGCTGTCCCACTCAGCATGTGGTCACCGACACTGATCTGCAGAACCAAATGCATGAGCGGCGTTAGGAACGTTCTGAGGGTGACTGACGTGCCCATTGACTCCAGGGAACAGTGAGGCAAGCTCACGGTGCAGGGCACAGAGAGGGTTCTGGGGACGTGCTCCTGCACAGCAGCCTTGCTGGACGGGATGGGTAGAACCCTGGCCCTCCAAGGCAGCTCTGGACTGTTTGACAGATGCCTGGACATCTGTGCTGCTACGCTGACGAAACCTTGCCCAGAGCTGCACAGGGCTCTCCGTGTCCCTCCTGGCCCCTGGGAGCCAGGCTTCTGTCACCAGGCACTGGAAGAGACCAGGGTGCTCCTGGCGCCCGCTCCAGCGGGTGCCCACCCACTGCCTCTCTGGGCTTCGACCTGAGCCCTGGGTTCTTTCGCAGCCGCCCCCTCGCTTCCTTCTCTCCTGGTTGTGGCCGGAGGATCCAGGCCGTCCCTGAGGAGCTGTGGCTGAGAGGAGAGGGAACCTGAAAGTGGCCATCCAGGGCTGAATACGGGAGCGGCGGTTCCGAGAGGGAGGGAGACTTCTATGGATGGGGTGCTGCTTTAGGAATCATGACACAGGCAAATCCAGAGCCAGGGAGAGGAAGTGTCTTTGAAATAACAGTATTGGTGATTTATTCTCAGCGCCCATATTCAAGCTAATTATCTTTGTTCGAGGTGAAGAACTAAAAAGGCTTAATCTGTTTTTGAAGTTCATCCCCATCAAATTAGGCAGAAATACATGTGGCTTCCTGCGAATGGAAGTAGGATCCAGCATTATTTAAAATTAATCGCGCCTGCCTTTGCGATACTTCACCTTTTTGACAGACTGCACCGTTTGCTGACTCCTGAGAGGTGTGCGATTGTTCTGACTCTCGAGGAGCCAGCTCTGGGTGCCGGCAGGCTAGTCACCTCGGTCGGGATGGGGAGGGCCCGCTTGCGAATTTATGTCTAGGGTGCTTTTAGGGTAGACACGTAAGGTAAGGTGTGCAGGCGCCGTCCCATGTGGACAGGTCGGGTTCTGGAATGAGTCAGACCAGGTTGCACGGGCGCTGTGCTTCATCCACTGTCGGAGAGAGTCTCTCTCTTCCCCTCCCGCCGCAGTCATCACTGCGGTGACAGGAGGAAATGGTTAGTACCTGGCAGGCCAGCAAGTAAGCTTGCATTGCGACGGTCTGTCACTTCCAGAATATTTTCCTTCTGACCAGAAGGCGGAGGGGAGCTAAGCACAGAACCTCCACGTAGGGGGCACAGCTCGTGTCCCTCTGTCCCCCTCTGTGCCTGTAAACCAGGTGCCTGTCCCTGTCTGCAGAGGAGGACAAGGAACGGCTGAGAGCAGCCATGAGTGCCTGTCAGGATTTGAACTCAGGGTCGTGCCCAGAGCTGTGCGTTGGTGGACACCTGGTGGTGCTCTCTGGTGTCCAGACAGGACACAGTGACAGGAGCAGAAACAGAGGCAGCCAGAGCCCCAGGGGCTCCGCAGCCTCACAGTCCACCTGGGCAAGTCCACCTGGACTGAGCCAGGCCCTCTGGATCCTGCCACGGTCTCTCTCTGCGCCTCCTGGATGCATCTTGGCGCTCAGTGAACCTCTGAATACAGATGTCTCAGCGCTTACCGCTGCCGCGTTTTTAAGTAATTTGGCCTTCATAGAATGAGGAGTGGCCTTTACTCTCTGAAGCACTGCTGGGCAGCCTGTCTTCCAGAGGGTCCACAGATGGAGGATACTAAAAAACATGCCCCACCTACGCAGCGTGTGCAGTGGCGTGTTCCTCCCCAACGCTGCTGCCCAGGAGTGAGGACTGGACACACCCACCAGTCTGCGGCCATGGGGAGTCGCCTGGGATGATCTAGAGAAGGCTCAGCCCAGACCCCTGCCACTGTGTGTAGGAGCCCGAGGACCCAGGCAGCCACAGGGTCCTGGAACCGTCCCCCTCAGATGCCAGAGGCTGTCCGGAGCTCTTTCCCAAGGGACGATGTCAGCACAGCAGGTCTGTGTGTCCTGAAGCGACGCCAAAGCTCACATCTTGAGAAGGAACCCGTCCAGGAGCTGCCGCTTGGAGAAATAGTTTGGGAGGATGGCCTGAAAACTCTTCCCTGGGACTTCCTCCTGGGAAACACCTGCTCTTTGGCCTCACGAGTCTGGAAAGGCCAGCCGGCTCCAGACTCCTCTGGGGTCCCTGCGTCCTCACAGCGGCTGTGCCAATGAATCCGGCAGTCTGTTGCCCAGGGGCACCTTGAGGAGGGCCGACCCAGGAGAGCAGAAGCAGCCGTCCTACCACCCTCCGCTTCTCCATCCTCCCTGGTCATAGACCACGACGAAATGAGGAGCACTCCGTCCTCTGTGGTGGGGACGTCATCCTCGTACCCGGCTCAGTGGGAGACGGCAGCGAGTACTCGGCACACTGTCACCGTATGAGCAGCGGAGGCGAAAGGAGAACGTTCAGCCCAGTGGGATCGAGTCTGCAGATGGTCCTGGTTGCTTAGGAAAGTAGGTAGTGACTGGTTCTCTCTGTGTTCAGACACAGGTACCTACCTGCCCATTCTGCTAGCCTATTCCCTGGTGGGTTCCCACAGGGAAGGAGAAAAGCCTGTTGCCATGACTTCGTCAGCCCGGAAGGTAAACACCTGGCCATCTGTGGCCGATCCTTAAATGTGCTTCATTCCCGCCCAGTCTGAAGGATGTTTGACATCCGTGCTGGTAACTGCACACATGTTCTGAAGGACTGTGAATCTTTTCTTTCAAGATGTGTTTGCAGTTCTTCTTTCTTTGGTGACCACATTGACGGTAATCACACAGAATTCTCACTGGTGCTGGTCACTCACACTGTGACATTCCTGGTGTCTGTGTGTGTGAGTGTGCATACGGGTGGTGGTGTGGATGCAGCCATTGAGTGACCCACCTGCTGTGGGGTGCACACCAGTGATGTGCACGCACCCTGCACAGTGTTCAGGAAGCGTCTGCCCAGTCCTCCTGCACCTCTGGGCCTCGGGCGGCCTGGCTGCCACCCACAGAGGCTGGACAGCATGGCTGGAGGCGGGTCTCCAAGGGTGCCTCTCAGGGGCCGCTGGGGTCTTGCAGCTTCAGCATCACAGTTGATCTCCAGCTGGGGTTTTGTTCCTTTCTAGGTGATGCTTTTCCTTGGAAGTTATGTTTTTTTAAAAAACCCACACAATTCAGATTGTGCTGTGGGGTGAATATGGACCCTGGGTCCCCACAGGCTTTCTGAGGTCAGCAGAGTCCCCTCCTGTCGTCTCCATCGCACAGTCTGGCAGTTCATTCTCCTCCCGGTGTCCTTGGCATTTTTCAAGTCTGTACGCTCCCCCGACGTTCCCCTGACGGTCTTGCCTGAGTTCTGGGTACCGACGTTGCTCTTGTGTGTGTCTCAGGGACACACCCCTCGGCACTACCTTGCACTGCAGTTAGACCTCGGTCCTCAGGGTGCACAGAGAGAGGTGGGGTTTCTGCACCAGCGTGCTGGAATCTCCAGGCCCCCACCACCAGGACCTCAGGAAACGGTGCACCTGCTCACTTCTCCCATTTCCTGACTGGATGGCCGTCTTGATCTCGACTGCCCTGTCCTGTTTCAAGAACGGTAGCATACTGCGGAACTTCTAGGTTTCTCTCCTAACTGTGTTCATCACCACTCGCATGCTGGAGAATTCTAACCTACGTGTGTGTTTCAACTAAGATTCCTCTTCCTGCAATTTCTGGACTTATTTTTATGGCCAGAAACATCTTTCTTTCCCAACATTATAAACACATCTATCGTCTCTAGAATCTATTTTATCTTTATTTATTTCTTCGGCACAGATGGAATCAATATTCTTCTTTAAGACAACACAAGTTTATTATTTTAAATGACACAAAAGCGTCTGTGTCCGAGGTCACACGACGTCATTTGATGTGCGTCCTCATATGTACTGCATGCTGATCACCAGCCTAGGGAACTTGGCCGTCAGCACCCACAGTGTGGGTGATACTTAGCACCTACCAAGTATCACGTGAACAAAACGGCAGGCATGCTGGGTGGGGCTCCCAGACCCGGCTCCCCTCATGGCTGGACGTTCCTGCCCTAGGCAGAGGCCTTCCCACACCTGCCTCCTGTGGCCCCCGAGGCCGCTGCTCTGCCTTGCTTGAGTCACTTCTGTAGGTTGACAGGCGCGTTCACTGAGCTGCGTCTCCCAGCGCCACCCAAGTGGTGGCAGGTGACAGGGTCTCCTTCCTGAGGCTGGGTCACCCTCCCTTTGCGTATGAAGTGCGTGTCCACACATCACGGCTCTTCTCCGTCTGTCAGTTACCATCACTGTCATCACACTGCTGAGTGACCGCTGGGCCTGCAAGCCCTCCTCCCGTGACCTCGGGGACATGGTCTCACTTTTCCTCCCCACATTCTCCCTCCTCTCCAGCCAGGCTGGCCTGCCCCTGCCCTTTGTTCACTCAGAGCGGGCACTCACAGCCACCTTGGGCGTCCCTCCCCAGAGGTCCCCATGGTCCCTCTTCTCCTCCAGCTCTGGGTGCCACCTCTGCAGGGTGGGCACACCTGTCGCTGCTCCTAGATGCTGACCCTCTCCCAGACTCCCGAGCTGTGCTGTTGGGCTTGCTGCCCGCTGCCTGTCTCGCCTGGTGGACTGGAATTCCCAGGTGGGAAGCCTGGCCCGTGGACTCCCTCTGCGGGGACTGAGCCCAGGGCTTTGCGCCTGCTGGGCAAGGGCTCCACCACCAGCCACATCCCAGCCCCCATTTCACGTCAGCCGAGGCCAGGCATCAGGAGAGTGCCGACTAATTACTTGCTGAACAATGAATGATTCTTCTAGTTCAATTTCATGCTTCCTGACTTTATTGGAGACTAAATATTCTTGCAACCACCAGTGCTTTCAGCCGGGGAAGCCAGATAGGTCTCCTTGATGTGGCTCCTTTATATTCTTAGTGAAGTTCAGCAGCTGCTGCTTTACAAATCCCCCCGAAGACACTCCACTCCTGTCCCTGGAGCTGGCTGAGGACAGCAGTGTTTCCCACCTGGGTTGGTCACTCGGGGGATGGGTCTTGCTTTAGGAGAACAACATGCAGCTCCCGAGCCTTTTATTTCAATATTCATGAAGAGGAACACTATTGATTTTCTGTATATTTATCTTTTATCTAACTGCACAATTCAAATTTGTGTTATAATGATTTTTCAGTTGATTTTCTTGCATTTTGGAATAGAAAAAAATCTATCACATAAGAATTAAATTTTCTATTACAGCACTTGTCTGTTATTTATTCATCCTGTGCATTGACTAAGACATTCAGTGCAACTCAGATAACGCCAGCCGTAACTGTCCTCCCAACTTCAGGGACCACGCTGATCATGCTTCCCTGTAAAAGCTGACTCTGTTTGTGAGCATGAAGGTGATTTCATTCGTGGTTGGACTGAGACTCCTACTTACGGTATTGCATGTTCTGTATTATCAAATCCATTTTTAGCATCCAGGCATAGGAAATCTTTTTTATTCTTGACCCCGAGGTTGGCCAAACTCACTTTTGCTCTTGTTAAGAGTTTTCTCAGAGCCAGCCACGCCCATTCGGTCACGCGTTACCTAGGGCTGCTTCTGTGCCCCTGTAGCAGGGTTCCCTGCCAGCACAGGAGCTGTCCCTGCGGCTGACATGACTGGCCCCGTGCAGAGGGTCTCCCTGTCCTTGCTGTAGCCTGTGTGTGCGTGTTGGATCAATGACATCAGCGCTGTGCCCATGTTTACACTGCTTCAACAGGAACACTGGCAGGTCCTGTTGGCAGTTCTTTGGACACTTTGCCTGATTCATTTGGTGGTAATTTGGGTTTTCAATGTACAGAGAATTATTTTGTAAGTTTGGGTGCTACTTTCTACTAGATTTGGGGATTGAGTTACTTTGTTAAGAATAAATCGGGGAGGTTCTCACATGCATGGACTGGCTCGCATGGCAGGCCCGGGTGGCTGAAGTGGTGAGGTCATTTCTCATAGTTCTGGGGGCCGGAACTCTAAGACCCTGGTCAGGGCATCCTGTCTCTGATGGGCGCTTGAGACAGCTGCCTTCCCACAGGATGTGGTGGGAGAGACAGGGAGGGAGCAGGGAGGGACAGCCACCACCCTTCTGACCTCCTCTCACCGTCATGACCGCCCAAAGCCAGAGTTTCGAGTTGCGTTGGGGAGTAGGTGGATGCTGAGGGGGACGTGGTTAGGGCCACCTCGTGTGTGCTCAGAAACATTCAAGTGTACACTCTGTGGTGCAGGATTGTCTGCCTGCTTCCTTTGCAAAAGGAAGACTTTTTGGCACACCCTTCAGCTACCTTTGTGGGAACGCTGATGGAGAGCTAATTTTGTTGAACGATTTTTCTTCGGATGATCATTCGCTGGACCTGAGTTTTAGACAGAGAATTGCTTTTGCAGTTCAGGAGTCTCTTGGCTGTGGGTTCAGGCTCTTCCTGGTCTGAGGTTGCCTGGCTTTAGGTCAGACCAGGGGAGCCTGGCCTGTCTTCCTGGTCCTCTCCCTCGGCTCTGCCATTCCTCGCGGGTCTCTCTGCATTCTAGTTGATTCCCTTCTACTTTAACCCCGATTCAAACTTCTCGAGAACCATTTTGCTGTTTACATTTATTGAACTGCAGGCTTATCTGATGTTGTTTTTTGCTTCTCTGTGGAACCATCGACGACTAAGATTCTCTCTTCCAAGGTTTTCATTCCTGCAGCCTGACACTGAGTACGTCCAGATCTTACTCGGGATGTGCTCTGGAAGTCTGCGCTTTCCCCATAGGAACGGCAGCCTCCCCGTCTCCACGCGGAAGACGGTCTAACCTGAGGACTGCGAGAAGTTCCAGCTGGCCTGGTTAAGTGGTCCTGTGCTCTTCTACTGTGGGCCTCCTGATGTGAGTCCCCCTTTTGCTCCATGCAGAAGTGAGGGCAGGTGGACACAGCCCCAGGGCAGGGAGTCTTCCATCACTGCCCCGAGAACTTCCTGCTGCAGCGACCTCCTGGTCCCAGCAGAGTGCGGCACAGCTCTTGGCCTTTGTCTCTGGTGAGCTTGCACCGTGGGGAAACCCATAGGTGAAATACCAGGAAATGCTCAGGCGTGGTCTTGGTAGGACCGTCCTGAACTCCAGTTCTCCCTCATCGGCAGCCCAGTGCCTCCCCTACGACCCACGGCGTAGGGGTCCCTTGGCCTCCGGCACCGGCAGTGAGGACCTGCTCCCCGCAGCTTTGACGGCCTCCTACGCACATACCCTTGGAGTTCCTCGCAGTGTTTGTGTCAGGGAGCAGGGCCCTGTGACGGGCTCCCCTCAGGCATGGACATGGAGGTGCTCCCACTGTCCAGCTGTCCTGGGCTCCTGCCTCTTCCCACCACCGAAGTTCCAGTGCTCGCCCTGACCTCTACTCTCTCCTCTTCATGAGACTTCACCACTTACTTTCCCCACATTTCTGAGACATAAAGGACAGGTAAAAACTGCATCTTCTGAAGGTTCACACACGATATTTTGATGGACAGAGACATGGAGAGCCCATCCCCACCATCGGGCGTACCCATCGCCTCTTGGCATCACTTTGTTAGTGATTCAGTGTGGAATCTGTCTGCAGATCAGAGTCATTGTACTGTTCCTAACCACGGGCCCCCACGTGCCTGGTGTCCAGCGGTCACTCCTCTGTGGCCCAGAGCTCGTACCGCCAGCCAGCGTCCCTGCTCCTATCCCAGCCCTGTTCTGCCCTCTGGCCTCTCTCTGCCAGGGTTCACGTGTGTGGGAGACGGTGCTGCACCCCTCTTTCCACACCTGGCTTATTCACTGAGCTGGTCACCAAGTCCGTACTGTTGCTGCAGATCACAAGCTTTGGAAGGACACCTCCATTTCAGTTTGAGGGTAAAGAATAGCTCTTTTTTAAAAGTTAAGGAACATTCAGCAGTGAGTCCATCAGTTTCTGGAATTTTCTTCGTCAGGAGTCTTGTTATCCTGATTCGCATTACTTTTAACCTGAATAAGCCATAACAACTTCCATCTTGGCAGGTCATGTGTGTCCAGCAATGGACTTCTGCTAAGCTCTCCAGTTCTTGACCGTGCGGTTTTCGTGAAGATCCTTTATGACCCTTTGTCTTTCTGTGGGTTAGGGTTGTAATGCCTTTTTCACCTCTGATTTCACTCATTTGGGTCTTCTGTTTTTCCTCTTTCTAAATAAAGATTTATCAATTTTGTCTTTTCAAAAAGCAACCCTGCTTTGTGCATTTAGTGTGTGGGAGTCATTTCTGACCTTAATTATTTCTTCTCATTTTGGCTTGGGTGTGTTCTTGCTTTTTTGTTCCCTGAGATGGGCCATTGGATTGTCTGTCTGAAATCTTTCTCTATTTTGACATGGTCACTTATGCCATAAACTTCCCACTTCATGCTGCTTTCTCTTTACCCCATAAAATTGGGGTCCTATTTTTTTTTTTTTTTTTTTGAGAAACTTTTAAATTTCTCTTTTGATTTCCTGGATAATCTATTGAACATTCATAAGTGTGTTGTCCAGTCCTCATGGTTTCATATAATTTCTAAAATCCAGAGCTGGGGATGGGTGGGGGTTCTGAGCCCAGAGCAGCCTGCACTCAGAGCACGGCTCGCTTCTCAAGGTGGCTCCTGGCCGCAGCAGCCCGGGGCTCCCTGGGGGTGATGTGAGGTCCTTTGGCAATGCAGTTTCCAGGTTGCTATCTAACTGAGCTGCAAGCCCACGGGACTGTGTAACTCTACCCCAGGAAGCCTGTGTCCACGCCAAGGCTGACCCCCACCACTACAGAGGGTCGTCTCCTGTCCTCCGTGCCATCATCTCAGGAGGGAGAGAAACGAGGCATTCAGGAACCACAAGTCCAGGTTCTAGCCTGTCCTGCTGAGGCCAGTGTCTTCTTCCTCATTCGCCTCGCCCTGCGGTGACGCACTGGGACCCTGGCTCTGCGCGGAGGAGGAGGAGAGCACCGGGCGCCTCGGCCCGGCTGTCTAGAACCCCCCCATTTCAATTTCCGAGGCCCCCTGCTGTCTCCCCTCCCAGGGGTCAGGTGGGGGCGTCTCTCTGCACCTGCCAACACTTGTGCTGGGTGGAGTCTCTGCTGTGTGGAGTCTCTGGCGGCAGCCGTGCCAACCAGGTGGCAGCTCACTGTGGCTTGACTTGCATTCCCTGCTCAGTGACCTTGAGCATGTCTCACAGGCCTGTTGGCCACTGGTGTGTCTCAGGAAAACGTGTGTCCCCTTGGACGTGTGGACGAGAGCCCCCTGTCGCAAGACTGCAACACGCCTCCATCCTGCGGCTGGTCTGTGTGTACTGGTGGTTTCCGTGGCCATGCGGGAAGATTTGGGGTCGCCCTGGTCCAAGTCACTTCTTTTGGCTTCTGCTGGCAAATCAGAAACTCACTGCCAGGACCAAGGTCAGGGCCCCTGTGGCTCTTCTAGGAGTGCGTGGATTCGGATCTCACGCTGGAGGTTTAGCCCACCGAGTTCATTTTCATGTACAGAGTAAGGGAAGCTTCCGGTCTCTCTCCATCTTCCCAGGCCCCGCACGTGGACACCCCTGCTGGAGGGTCCGCCCTTCCCGGGTGTGTCTTTGTGGAGGGCAGTGTCTCTATGTGTGCTCATTTCTGGGCTCTCCATTTGTCCCCGTGGTCTTGAGTCTGCCCCATGCCTGCACCAGGCTGCTGGGATGATGGACAGTGGGGTGGCTCCTCCTCCTTTCTGTTCCAGACTGCTCCAGCTCTTTGGGGGGGTCCACGCTTCCACTCCATCTGAATTTCAGCCTTGTATTTTCTGTGGGAAATATTGCTGGAGGCCGAGGAGGATGGCACTGACCCCATGGGCTGCCATGGGCAGGACGGAGTTTTCAGCATGTTCAGTCTTTCGATTGCACTTGGGACACCTCTCATTTATCCGTGTCATCTCTTCATTCCTCACAGTCTGGTGTACGTGGCTCCTCCACCCACTGTTCTCTTTGCTCCTAAGAGTCTTATTTCTTTGCCGAGCTAACTCAACATTCCGAGTTCTTGACTTCTTGTTCAGGTGGTCCACTCGCAGCAGACAGAGACGCGACTCTGTTGGTGCTGTACCCTGCAACCCTCCTGGGTCTGCTTCTTCATTCTAACAGCCTGGTGGCCTCGGGGTTTTCTGCAGGTGAGAGCACGTCGCCCGCAGACAGTTGAGCATCTTCCTTTCCGGGTGGATGTCTCTATTTCCTTTCTTTGCCTCATTGTTCTGAGTAGGGCTACATTAAATAGGGGTTTCCTGTGTATTTTGAATCAAGCATTTTATTGGGTACCATGATAGATCCACTAGAAATGGTACACAGGTTGCTAATATTCCCGGAGGATTTCTACTTCTAGACCTTTGAGAGATGATGGTCTGTAGCTGTTTTACTCTTGCTGGTTTAGGAATCATGATAATGCTGGCCTCCCGAGGTGGAAGTGTCCTCTCTGAATTTGCTGAGAGACTGCATAAAGTCATGTAAATCCCTTATAAATGCTCTGGTGGAGCCATCGTGCCTGGAGATGTCATTTTGGGTCTCCACGCTGTAAATGCCACCTGCTTAGTGGTGGCGGACTTACCGGGCCTCCGTCTCACCGCGGTGGAGTCTGCGGGGCTGTGGCCTCTGCGGAACTGTTCGTTTCTTCTGGTCTGTCAACTCCGTGGGCAGGAAGCTCCGCACGGCCGTTTCGCAGGACCTGCGGCGCGGTCTCCCCGCCTTTCTAGCGCCTGCGTCCTCGAGCTCCGCGTCTAACCAGAGGCTCATCCGTGTTAGCCATCTCTTTTCTCCCAAGCACTCGTCTCCCGCGGGCCCCATTCACTACCGCCTCCTGCGGCTTCTCTCCCCAGCCTCTGGGCGTGCGCGGCCTCCCTGCCTCCCGCCCAGGCTCCAGGCCTGCGCCCGCGCCGTGGGCGGGTCTCCACAGCCCCGGTGCGACGCTAACCCCTGGATTCCTTTTCAGCGCTGTCGCGACCTCCCGCCTGGAGGTCTGGGGCGGCCCTCGTGGTCGGGGCACGCGAGGCGGCCCGAGGCAGCGTGCGGCTGGACGTGCGGCCAGCACCCTCCCCGCGCCCGGCCACTCCCGCGCCGCGGCCGGGGTCGCCCGCGGGCCTGCACGCGTTCGGGGTGGGCTCCGCGGCGGGCGCCCCCTCGGTCCGCCATCGGGCCTGCTGCACCGCCGGCTTTCATCGTGGTTCTCATGCTGCCTCTTTTCCATCCCTGGGCTTCAGCCTCCCCCGTGACCGAGTCCGGAGCGAGTTCAACACACACGCAGTCAGCGGTGCGTCCTGAACGTCTCTTCCCGCACGCAGGCCGTGCAGGTCCCGGCCGTTACCGCTGAGCGCCTCCTGCTCCATCTCCCTCGCTCTGCAGTCGCGTCCTCACCCGGCCTCATCCAGTTGGTGCCGTGAGCTTGCCCTGCCTGTGGGCTGCGAGTGCCGTATGGCCGTCAAGGGAGGGCGTCCTACCACCGCAAGTGCGCTGCGGACCTCGCCTGGCTCCGGGCCTGCCGCCCGCACCTTAAATCCTCTCTGTGGGACCGTCGGTGCCGGGACTTCCGGCCTCTGTGGGA
This sequence comes from Sciurus vulgaris, assembly GCF_902686455.1. Classification (NCBI taxonomy): domain Eukaryota; kingdom Metazoa; phylum Chordata; class Mammalia; order Rodentia; family Sciuridae; genus Sciurus; species Sciurus vulgaris. The sequence goes on along the minus strand of NC_136480.1, from coordinate 23,726,149 downwards.
CCGTCGGTGCCGGGACTTCCCGTCTTGTGGGATCCCACGGTGTTGGGACTTCCGGTCTCTGTGGGACCCGACGGTGCTGCGACTTCGCTTCAGCCTCCTACACCTGACCCACACCACCCTGGGGGACAGTCTCCCGTGTGCAGTGGGCCTGGGTCCTGCCCTTTCCGGGCGGTTTCCTGATTCTCCTGGGCCTCCCCTCGCCTGCGCTCCCTGTGAGGAACGTCCTCTGCCCACTCCTGGAGGGCACCTGCGGGCAGGGCGGGTCCTGCCCCGCTCTCCTGGGTCTGCTGGGCGTGGTCGAAGGAGGCGCTCCAGGGCAGCGGGAGGCAGCAGCGGCCGCCCACGTACTGTTCCCAGGATCCCCTGGCTCTCCCTCCCTGCCCACGATGCTGCCCAGTGGTTTTCCGGACTCCCTTTGGATTGGGAGACAGGAAAGGAGGCTGTCTCCTGGTGCCAGTTAGGAGTTGCAGATTCCCAGGCTTCCAGTTCCAGTACCTGGAACCATCTGAGCATAGCTCCTCCTGGACCTCTGCCCTGCCTAGTCTTCAGCACTCAGTTCCTATGCAGAGTGGCGGGTTGGTGGGGTGCCCAGGCCAGGCCACGCCCTGCTCACATGTTCCCTCAAGACGTGAAAATCCACAGCAGGGAAGCAGCTCCGCTTCACCAGGTGCAGGAAGCTCCAGCCCAGGAGGGAAATTCAGTCCTCGTGGACAGAATGGCTCACAGCTAGGGTGCAAAGATGCTGGCTCTGGAAGCCGGGCTTGGTGCGAAACAGCCTAGAGCTGTGTTTAAGGCTGTGACGCAGCGGGCTGTGTGCAAGGCAGCCCTGCATTTGGAGGGCCTGGTGGGCCCTCCTCCCTCCCTGCCAGCGGAGCCTGGGACAGGCCCAGGGTCAGTGAAGTCTGCACAGCATCTGCTCTCCCAGGGGGAAGAGATGGTGACCTTTGATGTTGTTTTCCTGGTCCTTGGAGTGACACCTGGAACACTTCCTTAAGAGAGGTGCCCACATCTCCACCTGCGGGGAAGGACGTCCCGGGCACTCCCTCTCCACCTGCCGGGAAGGTATCTCATTTATGGTTGGTGGTCACAAGTTGAATGATGAAATTTGGCTACATCTGGTTAATTATTGTGATCAGCCTTACCTGTGGAACTCCTGCCACCTGCCTGGCTTATCTGGGTGGCCCTGCTGTTGGACAGCTCTGCTCTGGGTTCTGTGGTCCCTGATCTGTAAATCATTAGCATGGGCACTGCTGTCCTGCCTGTGTGTGGGCCTCAGGGAGCCCCTGGGGGACGTGCCACAGCCCCCAGCTCAGGACAGGGAGCCCCCCTGGGGGACGTCCCACAGCCCCCAGCTCAGGACAGGGAGCCCCTGGGGGACGTCCCACAGCCTCTAGCTCAGGGCAGGGAGCCCCTGGGGGACGTGCCACAGCCCCCAGTTCAGGGCAGGGAGCCCCTGGGGGACATGCCACAGCCCCCAGTTCAGGACAGGGAGCCCCTGAGGGACGACCCACAGCCTCTAGCTCAGGGTACCCAGGTGCCTCATGCTTGCCGGGTGCTGGGAGGCACCAGCAGACTGCAGGCCCTGCTCCTGTCCCCGATCGTCCACTCTCTCCCTTGTGACGCTGTGCTGAAGGGTCCTCACACATCTGGACTACCTAGCTTCAAACCCCACCTGTCGCTGGGCGGCTCGCAGCACGGTCTCAGCCTCAGGTGGTGTGCCGGGCTGGCTCCTAGGATGTGTGCCGGGACTGCAGGGCGCCTGCCCACAGGCTGGTTCTCTTTCCCCACCTCAGGTTGCACGCTGACTCTCCTCCTTTTCAATGGGTACCTGAAGCACAGAGATGATACATGAAAATCAGTGGAGCACCCGCCACCCCGTGACGCCCTGCCTCACTCTGATTGTAGATCAGATTGCACGCTGACTTGCCCAGGGGCCCCTCCTTCATGGTGGGCGTGTGCACACTCCTCCCTGCAGGCTGTGGGCCTCACGGGGCATCTCTGTGCACTGTGCACACAGGACTTCTGTCCCTGACCAACGTAGCCCCACTGACCACCCCAGCCCAGCCTCCCGCCCCCACCACCTACTCTGCAGGGAGACCTGCGGCACCGTCCCTCCGTGCCTGCTCATTTCATTTAACACGGTGCTCTTCCCTGGTTCTCCTGCAGTGACATCATCTCATCCTTCTTGGCTGAATAAAACTCCATTATGTGTATACGTACCACATTCTCTTCACCCATCCGTCGTTGATGGGCTCTGAGGCTGGGTCCATAAATTGGCTCCTGGGAATTGTGCTGCTGTAGTCGTGGCCATGCGCGCATCTTTAATGTATTTTGGGTAAATTCCAAGGAGTGGTGCAGCTGGATCATGTGGTGCTTCCGTTTTCAGTTCTCTGAGGAACATCCATACAGATCTGCACAGTGGCTGGACTCACTGACTCACTGACATCCTCACCAACGGCGCTTTAGTGTTCTCTTCTCCCACATCCTCACCAATATTCACTGTGATCTGTTTTTGACGATTGCCACTTTGACTGGAATGAGTTTTGTAGAATTTTTTTTTTTTTTTTGGACTAGGGCTCAAACCCAGGGCACTGAACCACTGAGCCACATTCCTAGTTCTTGTTTGTTACTGATTTTATTTTGAGACAAGGCCTTGCTAAGCCGTTGAGGCTACTCTCAAACTTCCTGTCCTCCTGCCTCAGCCTCCCACGTCGCTGGGATGACAGGCATGTGCCCAGAGTGAGTTTTGGTCTGCATTTCCCTGAGGACACAGGGGAGCAACTATTTCTTCACGTGAGTGTTGGCCACATGTGCCTCTGCGGGAAGGGCCTGTTCAGCTTGTTTACCGTGTATTGGTGGGTTGCCTCCTGTGGTTGCTTTGTTCAGTGTTGAGGTTTTCCAGCTCTTTATACGTGGTGGATATCAGTCCTCCATGGGGCAGCGGGCAGCACTTCTCTCCCACTCTGCAGGCGGTCCATGGTTGCTGTGCAGCTTTCTAATGCGAGATGTCCCATTGCCGACTCTTGGCGCTGTCCCCTGGGCTGCAGGAGTCTGGTGAGGAAGCCGCCATCTGCACCCGTGTTTCATTCCGCCAGCCCGTCTTATTCTCGTCTTGGAGCGCGTTCCTCGTGCGGGGAGAGCGAGAGGGACCCCCTTCATTCCTCCACAGGTGGGCATCCACTTTGCCCAGCACCACTTGGAGGCTGTTCTTCAGCATGTGTTTTGGGCACCTTCGGGAGAGGCCAGATGTGTGTTGGCCTGTCTTCTGTGCCCTGGGCCTGTGGGTCCTGACGCCAGCCCAGGCCGCTCCTGAGTCCGTCTCCCTGGAGCGCCGTCTGAGGTCAGGCCTCGGGCTGCCCCCTGCGCGGCTCTTCATGCTCAGGATTGCTTCGCGATTCTGGGCCCTAGTTCTTCCACGTGAACTTCAGAACCGCTTCTCTAGTCCCGTGGGGGTGTGGTTGGTGTTTTGGTGGGAGCAGATCTGCTGACCAGGCCTCGCCCGCGGGAGACCCTCCCGTCTCCTGGTGTCTTCTGGGTCTTCTTCCGTGCTCGTGATTCTCCGTGTGGAAGCTCCCTGGGCACGCTCAGTCCTGGGTGTGGCTCCTGGTCCCTCTCT